>NW_027122405.1:2446950-3670425 GCF_030686945.1 Centruroides vittatus | reverse complement strand
GCCGTGTTGTCAGGTTGTGGTGTGTTGTAGTTTGATTAAAGTCTAACAAAAAGGTTTTAAATTCTTATGATTTTATTAATTATTCATATTAGATGTATTAGAGCTCTCAGCTATAATCTGAAAATTTATTATTGAAATAAATTGAGAGAGAAATTATCATGTGTGCGCTAAATTACATAAAGCATAATAGCCAATGTGATTTGTTTATTTTGCATCAGACTAACTTAAATAACTAATTAAATAGTCTCTAAATTCTTTAAGAAAATATATGATAAAAATTTAAGCATTATATTTAGACATTTTCTTGATTGTTAGCAAATGTTTATAAATTTTTACAAATAAATGTAACATATAAAATACAGGCACAAAGATGGATGGAAGACAAAGTATTACACTATGAGTATCAGTAGTCATACATGTTTCTTTTCTGTCTTATTTGTTTACAAACTATCAATATAAATCATTAACAGCAATATTACGTTATTTCAGCGATTAGCATTAAACTATCTAAATGGATGAACAAAAGAACAAAAACAATTTGGCCAGTATAAAGAACAAAATTAAATCATTTGTCATGCAGATCAGACCAACAGTTTTCTAAAAGTGATGGTGTGAAGTTCGAATGGGATTTCTTGAGAGTAGATATTGTCATATGAAATAATAAACAAAAATGTATCTAAAAATTAATAAACGTCAACTACATTTTAGAATGCAAAAGAATAATAGTCAAATAATATCAAATTTGACAAATTATTCTTTATTCATTCATTGAAATAATGTAAGTGCACTTTTAAAAGGCACTAATTCAATGAATTTTGGATAATATAAGCTGCAAAAGTGAAAAAATAATGTAACAAACTACAAATTTGAGAACACTCATTTGTCTTTAATTTTAAAATATTATCAAAATATTGTTTATTACAAATATTTCTTTAAAATTTTCAAATATATGAATTAGTCAAAAAATAAATAATTACACAAACATGGTGATTAAAATTTGTCTATGAAATATAAAAATACTTTTTCAAGAGAATAGTAGCAAAAGCAGTTTATTCTTTGTTTTTTTTAAAAGGAATAAAAAAATTTCATTTTCTATTGATGATGTTATAAATGTATAGTTATAAAATAGTGTATTCAAATTATGAAATGATAATAGTATGATTCATAATAATTGGATTAAAATTTTTTCTATGACAAAATGAAGACTTTTCACAAATACAAAAACACAAAACAATACTGTTTTTATTCTGATGATTATTATAAAAAAAAACCAACAATCAATATAAGATTGCTGTAAAATGAGTATATACCTTTGGCTCTATGATAAAGACAAAAATATCACATATATCAATGTATAATTAGAAAGATTACTTATCTGGAAGCCTTGCTGAATTAAAATTATAAAATTTAAAGCAATATATATTTAATTTGGCAGCTTTCAAATGGAAATAATGCACAAATAATGGAATGCATGAAATTTTGGCATCTACAGATCAGTATCATACCAAGCTGTAATCTGATGATTTGCATCTTGTTGCTGTTGATGCTGAAGTCCAGGATCTAAACCTTCAAAATCAAGATTGTCGAGATCCATTGGGCCGTAAGCTCCTCCACCAACGGGACAAACATTTCCTATATCAATGCCTTGGATGGAATCAATTGGACCATTAGATTCATATCCTAAATAAATAAAATGAATAAAATTAACGTTTGTCATGTATTAAAATAAAGATCTTTAATTTTGTTTTTCTGACAATTAAACTAATTTATTAATCTATTTCTTTATTTCCAGCAGTGTAGATTATAGAATCAGTTCAATTCTGTCTGTTATGATTGGGCCTAATTTGCAATGGAGCCAGCCTAACAGTGAACAAAGCCTAAAATGTCTGGGCCACAAAATGTATCTAAAATTTCCAAAAATCAATAGTTGTTTTCGAATCAAATTTCTCAAAACACACATACTTTTGCCTCACTCATCTGACTAGCTGCATGAATAGTGGATGAAAATATTCAATTCTATTGAAAAAATGGATTCATACAGGATTTGTAGTGTTCTCACATTATATTAATTTAGATTAGCAGACATATTTCAAATTATAAATAGTTTCATTATAAAAAACATGACACAGTCTTGCAATGAAACAATGGCAGCTGATAAATAATACACTAACCATTGCAATAGTTTCACACTGTTTTGTTAAACATAATAAGCAATTTCAAAAACTTTATTTTGTTAATAATCAAATATTTCATAAATATATATACAATAATTTGTACAGAAAGTTAAAACATAACGGCTGTAAATTGTTATTTCATGTGGAGAATAAAATGTATAATCATAAAATTATTAAATAACATTATGGATTAAATATAAAAATTAAAAATTTAACTTCCATTTAAAATATTTATAAAACAAGTTTATCATCATTCTTTTCCGAGTACCATTTTGTATGTGCTCATATATGCATGCACAAACATAAGTTTATACAAAAATGTGCGCTTAACAATATTGAAAGTCTTTTGGGCATAAATTCGTGAAGTACGCTAATTGCCTTACTAGTCTATGTAAGGCAATTTTTAAAAATTTTGCATCAAAGAAATAAAATTTTTTAAAAACTAATTTCAAACAAATTACTATGAAGTTACATATTACAAAAAATATTAAATGATTACAGTTAAAACTATGATTTATGAAATACTTTATGATCTAATATTTAAAAAAATGTCAATTTAATTTTAATATAATAAATAATATAAAAAGAATAAAATGTAATGTAAAATATGCAATTAAAATTTTTCAGTGGAGATCATTACCATCATTTATTTTATATAAAAACTGTTTTACTAAATAATTTAAACGTTTCTTTTTTATATAAAAAACAACTGATTCTTTTCTTAGAAAAGCCAGTTTTTAAAAGCACTCTTATGTCTTCACACTAATTTCAAAGAGGTTTAATAATGAATTTTTAACACACTTTAGCCAATTACATAATATAAATAGGAAATCTGTTTATAAACACCATTCCATGAGTTATGCATATTCAGTCATTGATATAATTTTGATCTTAGTGAGAGAAAATTCATTAAAATTGGTGACAGTTAAAGCAAAATTTTAAAATGTTTGTATTGAAATAGCAGTTGCTATTATAAAATGATAAATTTTATGACACACAATACTGATTTTTTAATTTAGTTGCTGACAACTTGTAAAATGTTAAAATAAAAACAAAGATATTACAAAATTTTATATGCTATAAACTGGAATTGAAAAAAACCTATAAAATTTACCAGTCTGTGAATACATGTCATCCTCCCATATTTGAATTAACATGAAGTTCTTGTCCAGATTGATAAATCTGATCATGATTAGGTTCTTCTGATTCAAGAATATTCAAGTCTGCATCAATGAGGCTAAATATTTTTAAAAATAAATATTTAATCTTTTCCGTATATAATAACCTTGATTATATAAAAATTGTTTAAAACAAGAAAAATTCGAGACGATCAACTTCTTGCTTGAAATTGTAGTACAAATTATATTGCATCGATTACTAGGAGAAACTGGCTTTCATTTAATTGTTGTCATTATTAGATGATGTGGGGAGAAAAAATATCACAAAATCTCAGAAATACAAAATATCTAGTATCAGCAATATTCTAGCAGAATAACAAAATTGGTATAAAGGAAGATAGATCAAAATAATGTTAAATTAAACTAAATTAGTTAGGATCTGTCAAAGTACTATATATATATACGAGCATAATCTATTTTTTATTCAATTTAGAGATACCGAGCAAGTGTTTGTATCGACTGAACATGTCGTTTCGTTTGTATTTTAGTTTTCAAAAACAATATGGTAGGTTGTTCTGCACCAAATTTCTCAATACTGCAGACATAAAATATGTAGATTTTTTTATTTTTTTCAAGTGATGAAAATCGTCGAAAAATCTGGCGAATAAGTTCGAAAAGGGACTTAAACATATCTTTAAAATGTCTATTTACCTAAAATTAATAACTGAACTGATGATCTATAACCGAAATTTAAGAAGCCAGCTCGCAGGAAAAGCTCGCATTTCGAGCTCACTCGCATTATGTCACACTCACTTGGTTACTTATGTCGTTAAGCTTGATGGGATTATTTACAATGCATCTGGGTTTGCGTCTACTGTATAATGATTCGACCAATCAACTTAACTGTAACAAGTTGACAACAAATCAACGTGAATTAGTTTACACGTTTTACAGTTAGTTTTGTCTTATAGCAATTAAATACGCAGAAACAAAATGGAAACATGCAATGTTTTATTTTAAAAAACTAAGCGAAGAACAAAAGAAATATTAATTACGTTCAGGACCGGATTATTGAATAGGCAAAGTAGAAAAATGTCTAGGGCCCGTAATCCGGAGGGGCCCGGCTTCAGTGCAGAAGATTTTTCTATCTCGATTTCGAAACTCGAATTGAAATTCGATAGGACAGAAAAGGCTGTATTAACAATTCTTACTCAATTGCTCAGCTCGACTAGCCATTACCTAAAAAAAAGGGGTCAACAGCCACCCGTGCGTCAGAAGTAATGTACGCCACGGGATCTCTCGCGCCATCTAGAAATATACCTAGGGCCGCGTCTCATGGTAGTACTGATGT
Source organism: Centruroides vittatus (assembly GCF_030686945.1). NCBI lineage: Eukaryota > Metazoa > Arthropoda > Arachnida > Scorpiones > Buthidae > Centruroides > Centruroides vittatus. The sequence continues at coordinate 3,665,782 of NW_027122405.1, read as the reverse complement.
ATGGATGGTTATGATTTATTTTCTAAATCTACACTTATACGTCGCGACATCGCATATTCGATATAGCGTTCAAGTTGCTCGAGTGCGAAGATATTACAATTCCATAGTGTTTTATAAAAGAGTTAAAAAGTTATGGGTGACACTACAATATTTGCACCGGGTGTCACCCATGCTAGCTACGCTAATGTCACATTATATAAGATTTGTTTACATGCAACTTATTTAAATGGGGCCCAATTTAAATTTTGTCTAGGGCCCGCTAGAGGCTTAATCCGGCGCTGATTACGTATATAGAAAACAATAAGAAAATAAACAGTGGAAAATTCGACAACGAATTTACAAGAAAAAAGACAATTCGATTTGTGGAGAGAATTAGTTGAAAAATTAAATGCGTGTGTTGGAACTAAAAACTCTGTTGTTGAATGGAAAAAGTATTTTAATTTAATCCTTTCTTCACATTTTTTCCTTGATCTATTTCTTAAATTGTTCAATGAACTTAACACTTCTGATTAATAAATAATCTTTATATAGTGTCTATGCTCTTAATAATTTATACGTTTGATTCACTATCATTTTTCGATGAAATAGATACTTCTTTTTATTTTGGAAAAATTTGCTGTATAATTTTATCAATTATTAATTGTCGGAACGTAGTGACGACTAATACTTGACTTCGTGCATTCCTTGTCAACAAAATAACTCTGGAATGAGTTGTCCGATCTTGATGAAATTTTCTTGGACGACTCATCATCAGTCAAGGATGAACTGATTAAAATTTCAACTCTCAAAAATGATCCCTTTTTGTAGAACTGGATATAGGTTTTTTTTCAGTATGGATCATTTTTGAGAGTTGAAATTTTAATCAGTTCATCCTTGAGTGATGGTGAGTCGTCGTAGAAAAATTCATCAAGATCGGATAACTCATTCCAGAGTTATAATGTTGACAAGGAATGCATGAAGTCAAGTATTAGTCGCTTCCTGCACGCACGTGTAGAAGCGTCATCTAGTGGTCGGAAAATATGACAAGCATTAAAACAGTAATTTTGAAAGGTAAATGTTATCGCTAACTGGATACACAACAAATATAAAGAATCTTTATAGAATAATAAGTTAAAAAAAGTTTTTTTTTTAACTTATTATTCTATAACATGGAACAGCAGTGATCAATATTGATGGCTTTACGATCCATTCTCTCCTTTGTCTTCCTATCGTTAGTACGAAATTTCGATCTCTAAATGAAGAAGCTGCACAGAAATTCCAGATTGAGATGAAGTCGCTCAAATTCATCATCATCATGAAATGTCAATGATTGGTGCAAGAATGCTTTACATGATCGAGAGAAGATTGAGGGAGATAAACCCCGAGAAAGATGAGCCGTTTGGTGGATTCTTAATTTGTTTGGTGATTTTCGTCAGCTTCCTCCTGTTAAAGATACTCCTCTCTCCTCGAGTGTTTTTTACAATGTAATGTCCCAACAAGGTAGGGACCTTGTTGGGACATTACATTACATTCACATTTGATTCTTTTGAGAAGTTCATTGAACTTAGTAATTCTCATAGATAAAATAGCGCAGATAGTTCCTTCACAGATGTCTTACAACATCTAGCTTCGGGTGATTTCTCTGATACAGATCTGAACACTGACGACAAGAAATGGAGCCTATTTATCCAGAGATGAACTTGATCAGTTCCAAACGGCTATATCCAACAAACGAGCAAGTTAAACAAAGCAACGAAGACTACTTGCAGTCAACTGGGTACCCTGTTGCTTTATATAGCATCTGAAAACACTCCAGATATTGCCCTGCCTTCGTCCAAAGATGACTCAGCTCTTGGTCTTCTCCAAGTATTTGAATCTCTCAGTTAATGCCAGAATCATGCTGAGAGTCAACTTATGGGTGCAAGGAGGTCTCGTCAATGGTTCACTAGGAACTATACGCTACATTATATATGCTCCTAATGCTCGCCCTCCAGCTCTTCCTCTGTTTATTTTAGTGGAATTCATGTATAATAATCTGTTTCCAGTAATCCCCATAACACGCTCTTTGAACGATGGCAGTATATTGCGATCTCGTAGACAGTTTCCCCTTACCTTAGCATACTCGATGACTATACATAAATCACAGGGATTAACTCTTCCAAAAATCAAAATAGATATAGGGAAAAAAGAGACAGCTATCGGTCTTACCTATGTTACATTGAGTCGAGTGAAAAAAATAACTGACTCAGTATTTTTAAAGAGTTACAATAAAGATCGCTACGAGTCAATCTGTAAGTCCAAGGCCCATAGTGAAAGACAGAATTTCATGAGACGTTGGCATAGCAATTAATTAATGGCTTATTCTGATCTTATATTTGTACCTTTAAATGATCCAATAGAAATCATACATATTGTTGAGAACAAATGATTCTTTGTTTCTTTTCTCCTCATAATCTAGAAAATAAAGGTGCTAGCAGCTTCGTTCCGACTACACGCTGATGCAGCGTTACTTAACTAGTTAAAATTTTTTTATTAGTGTTGACTTGACATGAAAAGAAATGGCATCTACTCGTGGTGAAAAAAATTCGTTGCCTTCTTAAACAACTCTTTCGGCTCTTTCTAATGCTTCGATTGCGATCAGAATTGCATATCAGTCAGCCATTTTTACTTTCGTGTACAGATCTCACATGCTCAACTCAAAGTGAGTAGGAACTCACATGGTGAGATAGGAAAGCGCGTGAGTTATAACTCGAGACTACCAATTCGACGTAAGAGTGTGAGAGGGTACCACGTGCCATCTTCAACACGTTGGGAGTTGTAACAAGAAAAACTTGAGACTAAGGGCCCGGATATCTTTTCTTCCACTTGTCGAATAAAAATCAAATTTTGTAAACTGGCAGACGTCGCTTTTCTTTGCATTCTAAGAACGTTTGAGTTCGATTGTTCTTAAAATGGAGGCAGCAGTTACAAGCGAAGTTGACGTGCGCATGAAGCTTCTTTCTGAAGGTCTTTCAAGCCCTCAAGGAGAATGGAATTGAGACGTTTCCCAGTCTACAGTTATCAGAGAGAGTTCTTGGTAACAAAACGACAATGAGACAAGCGTGTGCTTCTGGTGAGTTACACCCAATATTTTCAAGGGCTCGCAAATCTCGGAGTACGGAAAAGGAAAGTTAAGGAAATTATTAGAAATGAAAATTCATCTAGCCAGAGAACAATAGCAAAACGTCTGGGTATATCTCAGTTTACAGTTAACACCATTATACATGAAGATCTGCTAGCAGCTACCAAGAAAAAAGCATATGGACATCGCTTCACATCTGCGCACAAACAGAACCGAAAGACTAACGCAAGGAAGCTCTACGAGAGGCATCTGGCTAGAGAAAAAAGCGAGTACATGGCCACCCTAGATCAAGCGTATATATATAATATATACCTTCATTACTGAAATGGAACTCGGAAAATTCTGTACGTGCAGCCCGGACAGGAATTGCCAGAAGAATGGCTTGTCAAATGTCACGGAAGATGGCCTGAAGGATTTATGATTGTTGGAGGAATAACGGGCTGGAGAATACTTCCTCTGATTAGAGCGTCAAAAACTTGTGAAACTTAACGCTAATTACTATGTGAAAAACATTTTGAATCCATACTTGGAACGTTATATCTGGACGCTATATCCTGGAGAAGAAGCCAAAGTGACTCTTCACCATGATAAAGCGACCAGTTACGTAGCTATATAACCGCTTATCTCCAGAAGTTGAAGGCTGACGATGGATCGAACGACATTCCTGCAGGGGCCGGATGGCCGAGCGGTCAGAGTGGCAGCCTACCGCTCTGGGGACCCGGGTTTGAATCCCGGGTCCCCCAGAGCGAAAAAAATGAATCCCGACGGGTCGAAAAATTTCCAGGAGTTTTTCAGGAGGTGGTCCGTCCCTCACCACCCGGCCGCTCCATTGTGGGCCTGGCCCAACCCATAATGGGCTTGTTTAAAGCTTAAAGAGGCCCTCTTAGTGCCCACAGGGCGGAAAGAGTAAAAAAAAACACTCCCGCAGAGGACATACCCACCAAAGCACCTAACATCATCCCCATGGATTATTTTAAATCTGTCTTCCTGAAGAAACGTCTCTTTTTTCGTAAGGCTAAAATATTAGATGGTCTTTGGAAAGTAGTTGAACAGGATTGATCATAAGTATCGGTCGAAACTTGCAAGAAAGTCTTCGAATCGTGGAAACGGAGGTCGTGCTGTGAGCAAACTAGATAGAGAACACAGCAGACAAAGACAATTCATTTTTTGAGTGTTTCTTGAAAGAAACTAAGCGAAACAGTGAGTCGCGATTAGCAAATCACTTTTTTGTATAATCTAATCCAGTGTTTCTATATGACGACTCGTTATCTGTACATACCTCTGACTCGTTAGCCCGCATTACAGCGCGTCTGCACTCCATATGTTGTCTAAACCGGCGTTTCTATATTGTGTCTCGTTATTTGTACCCATTTCTGAGCTGCCAGTCTGTATAATCACCGCTTTTGTTTCCTAAATGAAGAAATTTATTATTTCTGCCGCGTTCTAAACGGGAAAAGTCGTCGCTGGTGTCTTTGGAAAATGTGACGTTTGTGGAACCTAAGTTTGCGTTTCCAACGGTGATTTTTTGTCGTGTTGGCTTTTGAAATGTTAATGTGGGAAAGAAACTTAGCGTACTTTTTCTGTGTGCGTTTTAAAAGGGAAAACCGTTTTATTTCAGAAGTCGTAATAGTAATTCCTTATTATATAAAAGTTTGCTTTCAGATTTTTCTAATTATGTCTTGAAAATCACGTAATTCCTATTCGGGTTTTATTGTTATTCTGGTTACTTACGAGTAAGGTTTCTCAAACGGGATCCCGGTTGTTTTATTAATCCGGGAAATTTTTCTCATCCTGGGAAATCCCGCAAATTTCTTAAAAGTTCATTTTTTTCTTATTTTGTGTTAAGGTCGAGGAAATTTTGCAAATAGAAAGTATAATTAACTCATAAACTGTCAGAATAAATTTGTATTCGTTAATTTTAAACTTACTTATTAGTTTTTTTTTCCATTTTTCCTCGTTATGCACGTCACAAATGGTCAATAATCAATACGTAGCTTATTTGTGGCAGGACTCTGAAAATTCTTTACTTGTCGGAAACTGTAATAATTGCGCTTACGCTGTCTTAATTTTTAACCATGCCCGGTAGCTTCTATAACTGCGTAACGCCAAGTTGTGCAAATTGGGCCAGGATACAAACGAGTACGGAGTCTGCGAGTATGAAGTTTTTCTTCATAAACCCGATTATTAAAGACAAACCAACTGCCGAATTATCGGGCTATAAGCTTGGTGTTTCTATTAAAGCAGCCGAGGTAGACAGATCGAGAATACTAGAGAGAAAAAGTAGTAGTACAATCTCGAAAACGAACTAGAAATCTTTCAGGCTACGGGTGAAAAAAAACATAACATCCGTCTTCTCTTAAATGCATTAAAAACGATTCCACCCACATAAATTGAATCGGTAAGAGATTTCTTGGTAGCGGGACTTTTCATTAATTAAATAAGAACCAGATCGAGTGATTGGAATATCGATCATCTTTGCTTTTTAAACGATTACCCAAAGACACTATTTTTTTTTTAACTCTCTCCGCCCTGTGGGAACTAAGAGGGCATCTTTTAGAAGGCCCATTATGGGTTCGGCCAAGCCCACAATGGGGCAACCGGGTGGTGAGGGACGGGGCCCGACATATCCGAACGGACCACCCCCGAAAAATTCCTGGTGATTATTCGACCCGTTCGGATTCGATCCCGGGTCACCCAGAGCGGTAGGCTGCCACCTTGACCGCTCGGCCATCCGTCCGTCCCAAAGACACTACTGGAAAAATAGATACAAAAGAGTTTTTTCCCCTGTACATTATTAACTATTTAATAAGGATAAATACTTTGTGAAATTAATATAATTTTATTTTTCATGCAGTTTTTTTCACTACCGAATTCACGGCTACCCGGCTGTGAATTCGGTAATCACAGCTAACCGCTAAAGGTCACTTCCGGGTAGCTGTGTCACATTCGGTGGAAAGTCGAAATCTGTGCAAGAAGGCCTCGGCAGAGAAGAGGTTTATGTTTCTCAGCAGCAAAACAACCTTTCCCACCAAGGCTTTTTACGGTCCACGGATTCTTTCACCATTTCTGCGGACTTCTTTCTGTCCAGTCCAGTCTCAAGTGACCGTGTCTCGACCGTCCATTCCTGAACTTCCGGGTATCGTCGTCTCGACTAGAGACGAGGCGCTGTCGTACGGAGTTATAACGACCACCCGTTTGACGTCGGGTGTATGCGACTTCTCTTCCGCATCTTTCGGAAGCACCCGTTTAACACGAAGCGAAGACGAAACGCCATCCTCGGGCTCAGCATGGCCGGAGGTGTGCCACTTCTTCAATTCTTTGAAATTGTCCATTCTGCAAAGAAAAATAAACGAATGTTATGAAAACAGAACTTGCATTAATTAAGAAATATTTCTATCCTAGTCTGAATTGTAAATATATAATGCAAAAATGATTGTTTAAATTCCTTCAGAGTCAGAAATGAATGTTATAATAAAATCTCTATTTATTATAGACTGCATAATACTTTTAATCTTTTCGACGATTTTTAATGTTTAATAGAGAAATTTGTTTATTAAAAAAAACTGACTGTTCTGTTGACTCCTGTAACAGAAAACAGCTGTGAAAAGAAAGGAAACGACGAATTATTCTAATTAATTAAAGTTTAAAGTAAAGCTGTGCGAATTTCGTACGGGATATACAGGGTGTTTATAATTAAAGTTCCACTTTGAAATGAAATGCCATAAAATAAAAACTACTGGACAGAATGTTATCAAACTTGGTAATAGTGTACAGGACGTCATGGGATTTTATTTCCCGAGAAAAAAGTTCAAAAACTAATAGGTAGGTTTTAAATTAATAAATACAAATGTATTCTGACAGTTTATGAGTTAATTATACTTTCTATTTGCAAAATTTCCTCAACCCTAACAAAAAATAAGAAAAAAGTGAACTTTTAAGAAATTTTCGGGATCCCGGAATGAGAATTTTCCGGGTTAAAAAAACAACCGGGATCCCGTTTGAAAAACTTTAGTAAATACTGTTCAGTACTGTACAGTACATACAGTATATTCGTCTTGGTTCCATCAATATGAATATACTGTATTCATATTGATGAAACCACATAATTCAATAATTATTTTAATTTTCTGTTTTAACATTTTACTGATATTTCAGGTAAAGCGTATACCGGTATATGAATATGATAAAATGAGGGATAAAGTTATTGGACCCAATAATCAAGTTTTGATAACGATGACAAGAGGACTATTTGCACCATGGAAACAATCAGTTTACATGGATTTTGATGTTAAAATGAAAAAAAACAACTTTTATTTAATGTTATTTCAAAACTTTTTGATGCAAGATATACTGTTGTTGCTGTTGTTAGTGACTGTGATGGGCAAAATATAGGATTATGGAAAGAATTAGAAATAAATATTTTTAATTTATACATCCATCTAATAGAAATAATATATACTATTTTTCAGATGTACAGGTACCTCATTTGTTAAAACTCATTAGAAATTGATTTTTAGATACGGGTTTTCTTACCTCACATCATACATTAATAAACAAGGACTCACTACAACAGTTACATCAAATAGATCCCGATGAAATAAAAGCATGCCATAAAAGAAAAGCATATTACGTGTCAAAAATTTCAACCACAAAATGTTAGATTAGCTTGTGAATTATTTTCTAATTCTACTGCTATTGCTATTAAAAGATATATTAAAACTGAAAATGCCTTAGCAGCTTCTGAATTTATATCATCAATTAATGCATGGTTTGATGTTATGAATAGTTTAACACCCGATTATCATTATAAAATTGATTATCCTTCCAAATGCGCTTATGGCATTAACATAACTGAACAAAATAATATACTTGATAATACAGAAGAGTAGAGTGCTGTCCATGGAATCTGTGGAAGCGTCGCTTCCCTTGTACTTTCTAAAACATAAATACATATTGTGCGATTATTTTCATATTTTAACATACTTTGAATTAATTAAAATTAATATTTTATTATAACCATATTATGTATCTTATTACAAATGTCTATACTACATGTGGAAAAAAATGATAAAATTGCTATTGTATATTCAAATAGAAATTCGTATATGGATATTCCCAATGGAAGCGCCGTATTGTTGGATATGGAACAGCTTCTACGACGAAAATATTTCAATGGCAGAATATACGCATTCGTGCATGCGCTTTACAGAGCATCAACATATCGCGGTTTAGCTCATGGATGCTACACACCAAATATCGTATAACGCTTCCAATGATTCTATCCAGGGGACCTATTCTGAGTAGTATCGTTAAGCTAACGAATATCATAAAAACCAGTTTCTATCGGAACCACGTGATTCGCGTTTAATCAATCGTGAAAATGCTATTCCGAGCCGTACGTTTCGTTTTCGGTTCCGATAGCCACGTGCGATAACTAAGCTTTTGTTATCGGTCACTCTGGAGCTGCCGTTAGGAACGTAACGAAAGTGAAAACAACAAGGCGTCTTTTGGTGTAAGAATGATTTTACTTCACGACCAATTGGAGACAGAGTTAATAAGCTATGTATTGCTTAAAAATAATTACTTTAACTGTTTATGAATATTGTATGAATAATGTAATTGCTTTCTTGTTAAAATTTAAAGTAAGTAGCTATAGCATGAACATTATTTCTGAAATAGGTTTTATTCGCATATGTATAAATTAAAATAATAGCTTTGAATATAAATATATGACTATCAGTTACTTTTCGCCATCTTTCTGGATGTTTTTGTGAGCCGACTCCATCGGAATTCAGACGATCGGCTATTTCTTGCCACAATTTCTGGCGATCTTTTACGGTAAAGGAAGCATCTAACTTCCCTGACATTAATTTCGGGTTGTCTTCCATAAAATTAACGAGCATCTCGGACTGGCGACTTGTAGTTCGCTGGCTTCGTTGTCCTTTCTTCGACATTTTCAAACAAAACTATTTCACTAGCGCTGATACACGACGAAGCTAAAACCACGTGCTTCGCTTAGAAAACGACGGGTTGCAGTCACGTGACAAAAATACAATGTTAACTAAACTGTGATTGGTTAAAGCGTAATAGTTATCAATAGCGTGGAACCCAGACGCATCTCGACCGACTACCCGTAGCGAAACCCACTTAACGTGGAGCACAGAATAGCGATTTGTCTAAGGTTCGTTAACTGCCTTTCGCTAAAGGGTCTTATCGAATATCCCGTGTATCGCTGTCGTTGAGTTATCGGAAGAGCTCAGAATAGGTCCCCAGGACCGGCATAGCTTCCCTATCATCAAATGTCACCGCACGCCACTGTTACAAAATAATTGAAACTATGAAATGTGTATCTGAACAATCACTTCAAACATTTCAAAAGGAATGATTATATCTATTAAATCTATTAAAGATTTATTTTCCGAACTTAGTTCAAAATATCCTAAATACCATTATATCTTATCAAAGTAAATCAGGATTCTTTAGAAAATCTATTTTCTCAAATTTGAACTAGAGGTGGTCCTATGATCACCCTAGTCCAACGGTCGGCAACCGATGGTCAGAAAAAAAATTTTGGTGGTCCGTGGAGAAATTTGGACATTGATCAACTGAAGGTTACGCGAAGTATTACGAAAGAAATGCAAAATGCTTAGTTGCTTTTTTCACTCATTGGGGGTTTTTATTCGAATCTAAAACCAAATACGAAGTGACTGCTATCAATAAATAATGAACAATAAACAATATTGTGAGTGCTACAGTCGTCTTTTGTGGAAAAGCGCTAAGAATCCATAAACTTATTTCAAACAAGCAGCAATGAACTTTAGGCTTGCGTTAATTTGTTATAATTATACACGCGAGTTTCATATTAATATAGTAAAATTGAACTTTTATGATCATTATTATACTACGGATTTTGTATCGTTTTAAAAAATTCATGATAGTGGTCCGCGGGATTCAAAATTGTGTTTAGTGGTCCGTGAGGTCAGAAAGGTTGCCGACCGTTGCCCTAGTCCACTTAAAGTAATATATAGAATGAGAATAATAATTTTAGGTAAATCACCTGGAATACTACAATATAAATTAGACACCGAAGATAATATATCTGAAAATTACTTAATAAATGAAATGTTTGAAGAGGCAGATTTACTGCAAGAAGTTTCAGATACGTCTAGTTTTGAAGAACAAGGAATATCTGAAAATTCATGCAGTGTACAGTACATATAAATGATGATTTATGTGAAATGTCTGATGAAAATGTAGAAGAAAATCTATTATGTGAATTAAAAATTGATGGATTACAATATTTAGCAGAATGGATTGAAAGAAAATCCAAAAGAAAATACCCAAATTTAGGAAGTTTCAGTCACCAAAGTAAAAATGAACATAATTATATAATAATGTTTTATATTCAGAATTTATTGTTTGGTGCAGGGATAGAAACACGCGGCCCGCGGGCCGCTTGCAGCCAGTTAACCATGTTTATGCAGCCCGCCAAGCATTTCTAAAATTGAATTTATTTTATCGACTTTCTCCCGTCAATATATTGTTATAAAATTAATTATGGTAAAATGGTAGTACATACTAAACCGAAACAATTTTTTGTGACGAGTTACTCACTTGTCGGCGACAATTCGGATCATGGAGGGGTTTATTGCTATTCGCTTGTACTCCGAAAGACAGGAAAGTGATCGCTAGGCGACCGAAGAGTTGGCCTTATAGAAGACGGCTGTACGCGAGAGGGGTGATAGAGTGCCTTCCGGGAGGACTTTGATGGGAAGCTGGCCCCTATTCAGGCGTCATCGGTAAGGAGGAAACCCGGAAAAACTCCTAGCTGCCAGCCCGTCCGAGCGGGGCGTAAACCCACGATCGAACTCTAGTGTTTAGGGTCTGGTCTCCGCAGCCATTAGCGGAGACGGAGTCCACTCGGCCACTGGTGGACCACTTGTCAGCGACTTGTTTAAACATGCAATACAAACGCGCCGCGTCTGTGCTTGTTTGTGTTTGCTTGTCACACAATCAGTCAGACTGGTAAGCTGTTAACTAGCAATTTTAGCAATTCTTGTGTTTCTTGAAAGGCGTTAGTGCAATATTATTGTCAAAAAGGTAATATTAGAGTTTTTTTTATTCAAAATTAAGTTTTCCTACAAATTTTTTTAACTTTCAAATTTTTAATCCATAATAGCATGTCGGAAAAGCAAACAAAAAAAAAACGGAAGGTTGCGGATGAGCACAGGCATTTCCAAGAAAAGTGGAAATTTGATTATTTTTTCACTTTCGTCAAAGATAAAGCTGTATGCTTAATATGCTCAGAGACTGTGTCGACATTAAAAGAATATAACATAAAAAGGCATTACGATACAAAACATGAACAACAATATAAAAACTTAACAGGACAACTCCGGATAGATAAGTTTAATCAAATGGAGAAAAACTTGGGAAACCAACAGGCTATTTTTAAAAATCAAGCTATTTTATCAAATACGGCAGTAAAGGCTAGTTTTGTTGTCAGTCAAATACTGGCAAAAAAAATGAAACCCTTTGCGGATGGAGAGATGATAAAAGAATGTCTGACTGCTGTTGCAGAAATAGCATTTCCTGATAAAATAAATATTATTTCAAACATTAGTTTATCAAGATTCACCATTGCAAGGAGAATTGAAGACTTGTCCGAGAACATAGCAACAACGCTTCGTGAACGCATTGCAAAATTCGAATACTGTTCTTTGGCACTTGATGAGAGTTGCGATATTAGCGATACAGCACAACTGGCTATATTTTTACGTGGTATTGACACCAAATTTAATATTACCGAAGAATTGTGTTCACTGATTCCAATGCAAGGGACTACAACCGGCAAAGACCTGTACGATGAACTAAAGTCTGTGTTGGAAAATTTTTCAATTTCATTAGAAAAGATTATTGGTATATCGACAGATGGAGCACGAGCAATGTCAAGCATGGCGGTAGGAGTATCGGGAAGGCTATTTCAAGACATTAAGAAGGTCACAGGAAGAGAAATATTCGTTAACCACTGCATAATTCACCAGGAAAATTTGTGCGCGAAAAGATTGAGTTTGCCAAATGTCACAGTACCAATAATTAAACTAATCAATTTTATAAAGTCGCGCGCGTTAAATCACCGTGAATTTAAAGAATTCCTGAAAGATTTAGAAACTGAATATGGCGACGTGGTTTTTAATACCGAAGTACGTTGGCTTAGTAGAGGTGCAATGCTAAAAAGAGTATACAACTTAAAAAGCGAAATACAATTGTTCTTGGATATGAAGGGATATGCCTTTCCTCATTTTGGTAATAAAGAATGGATGTGCGATTTTGGGTTTCTTATCGACATGACTCAGCATCTCAATGATCTTAATGTGGAACTTCAAGGCAAAGGACAGTTTATTCACAATTTGTATGATAAAATTCAGGGCTTTGAGCGCAAATTAAAATTGTGGAAACAGCATCTTTTGCAGAATAATGTGTCTCACTTTCCACATTTAGAAAAAGAAAACGTTACTACTTCTCAAAAATACGCACAATATATAGACATTTTAATCAACGAATTTCAATTACGATTCCAAATGTTCAAAGCTGAGAAGACAGCGGTTTCCATGAAAATGTTTTCCTCGCCATTTAATATCGATGTGGATACAGTTCCCGAAGACTTTCAAATGGAAGTGATTGACATGCAGAATAATACCGATTTAAAAAATGTATTTTTCTCAGTAAACATCGAAAATTTTTATAAATCTTATGTGAGCCCTGAGAAATTTCCGCTTTTGACGAAAAATGCAAAGCAAATGATGTCTCTGTTCGGAAGTACGTATGTTTGCGAACAATTATTTTCAACCATGAAATTAATCAAAAATGACCACCGATCAAGACTGAGTGATGCACGATTAGAAAGCTGCGTACGTGTAGCTTATCTCATCAATTCCGGCTGATATTGATCAGCGTGTATCGAAAAAACAGTGCCAAATTTCTCATTAAAAATTTCAAGTAAATTCGTTTTTCTGTTCTTTTATTGTTTGTTTTTATTTTGCATTAAAATTTGTATATGAAATCTTTACTTTTTTTAAATTTTATATTTTTTTTTATTCTAATGTTTATTATAAATAAAGTTTTGTAAATTATTAATAAGTGTTACTTTTAAAAAATTTTAAAATTTAAATTGGCCCGTTGATTAAAAAGGTTGCTCACCCCTGGTTTGGTGGATTATGATAGCCATCAGAAATTTCTTTAATTTAGTTTTAAAAAAAATGGAATCAATTTTACAAGAAATGTGAAACCGAGTTTAAATGTAAAACCGTTTCATCTACGATATCATTAATTAAACAAACAAGTGATTTGCCAGATGGTGTTATATACATGTATGTAAAGCAACATTTATGAATTAAATTGAAATTTTTAAACAATTTAAATACGATCGTTCCTTTGCGAAAAGAAAAGTAAATTGTAATAACAAATGCGGTTTGACGATAGGAATTAAATTAATTTACTTATACATAAATCACCTACATATAATTTACTAAAATTAATCTTTTAAGAAATTACTATTATTATTAAATCATAAAATAGATAAAAATCGATTTCCTTTACAGAGTAGAAAAACGCATTTTAATTTCAACTTTACACGTAGAAATTACGATGATTTGCACAATATTCCGGATTTTTCTTATTTATAATCTATTTTTATTTACATTTAATTAAGTATAAATCGTAATTAATGAAATATTAGCGTGTAATTAAAGCTACACGCTTCTGATAGGTAATGTTTTTACCATAAGGAGTAGTAAGATGTTTCATTTTGGAATCCGTGTGACGTCGAATAAGCAACCACTAAGAAGCGTTTCTTCTCTATGAGGCAACTACGATCGTGAGCCGAAATGTCTACGGCGATAATGTTGCCATCCTATTATCTGAAGAACTGAATTTACACATAACGCAAATGTCAAAGGAAATAAGTGTATAACGCAAAGGATATTTTATAATTTAAAAAAATATTTACATAGATATTTAAGACACAATTAATTTATTTTATGACAAAGTATATTTTTTAAAAAAAGTCTTAAAACTACCGATCACGTGATCAACACGTGTCGAAACTAGTCACGTGACCAAAGCTGAATCAGAAGAGCGATTGTCAAGTTATATAGCAGTATCGGAGATGGCGAAAGAGAATAACGCTCAAAATAAGGTACTTTACCGGGAAAAAATAATTAATTAATATCAAAATGAATTTGTAAATTCGTTATTGAATTGTTATTTACTTAAAAGTTTGCTTATATTAAATAAATCATATTTATAGTAGGCTTAACCTCCATTTTGGATTTGTACTGGTTTTCCTTAAAAGGAAGCTTTTAGAGGGAAACTTGATTTAAATGTTGAAATCTGTTCAATGTTACAATACAAATATAAATATACATCATATTAATTTATACAATGTAATATTCTACTGATTATTTTAGAGTTTGCGAAATCAAGCGTTTCAATGAGTATTGCTGAAATTTTCGAATACATTATATGGAAAAATGTGTGCTCTGCACGTGTAATTTCGCATTTTTAACATCATTTTGCTTGTCTAGGAATAATTTAGTTTAATTACTTCGTTTTATCTCCTTACATTAATGTATTTAAAACAATTTTTTAGAACTTTTACCCGTAAGACAGAAAAGTTAACACTCGTAAACAGATTTTAAACGCGATATGAACGTAATGTAATTATACTGACTGATTGACGTATTAATAAATTATTTTTACGAAATTTTTATTTTGAAATTTGCTACTTAAGAATACTTTGAGGCATTAATTAATCAGTGATTTTAACTTTGAGTATTGTTATACATATAGTCATATTTTCTGATGTTCAATTGTGTAAGTCTGTGATCTCGTGTAGTTATAATGGAGAACAGACCAGGAGGGAATTTTGATTGCTGAAAATGTTGGGAGATGGTCTATTCTGGTAGGAAAATATAGTTAGGAGTAGTATGGAGAAGCTTACTAAGGACTTAAGAAAAATCTTGTGAAAAATTTTCAGATTTCTCCAGATTTAAAGTAAATAATATATAATAATAAATTACCACAGGAACAATTACTTAATAAACATTATAATTAATATATACTGTATTGATTAAATACACATGCAGCTTTGCTATGTGTGTCTATAATATGGTGTTTGTACCATATTATATACATAAATTGCATGATGTTCTATTTCATGGATCGTATCTTGGACATTTCATGAAATAGAATGTTATGAGATTTATGCATGATTGTAATGGAGTGTGTACCTAATCTTTGGTGGTAGATTGGTTTTGTGAAAGTTTTGTACAAATTGAAATTGTGTAAACTTGTGACTAACAGTCGAAGCATGTGTATAGTAAGCAGTGAAACTCCATTATTCAATTGCTTGATGATATCAGCATCTCTAGTAATGGTTATGTAGACACTTGTTCATTACTAAGTTATACTGATCATTATTAGCATAGTTTGTTTTTTTCTTTTAAATTGATAGCATCCTAATGAGGATATGTTCATTTAATGTTTGCAGGCTATATAACATTAAAAAAGCAATTATATCACTTTTTGAAACAAAAAGATAGGCATCTATGGATAGCAAAGTTAAAATTTTTTTATTTCATCTAATAATTAAACTTGCATACATTTTTTTAATATAATTATTACACAATGGAACAATACAATAAATAAAATTCTGGAATACAGTATTATTAAACAATATAGGATTTTTCAGTGCTGTTATTTAAAGTTCAAATTTATAAAAAACATGCAACAAAAATAACTACATGATTATAGTTTACATATAAAATTATATCAATAAATATGTTATCTATATATATTTCTAGCAAATACAGGATAATAATTTCATATACAGATAAATTACCTTATTTAGGAACTATCAATTAATATATATATCTCCAATTATTTTATATACAATTCTCATTATTTTTATGTATAAGCTGTGATAATTATTGCATTTTCTACTTAATTCTTGAATAATTGAAGTAGTATTATAAACTTTTAATATTTGTTACTTTAGCTTTGGGTATTTATAATTAAATTTATTTAGAAATAATTTACTTAAGCAACTAAATTAACTGTAGAAATGTGTTTGGTCTAATTATATGTAAGAAAATATTCATGAATACTTTCTTATATCTTCATAATCTAAATTTTAACAACATTATGATAAATTGTAATTTAACTAACATGGCCCCCACGTGGTAGTGACTGACCGGACCCTAGTCAGGGGACCCAGTATGAAGATGGCCAGCCTAGATAACCTAGCAGTTTTGTGTATTGAAAATGATTTAGCTAAACAAACAAATTTTAGTGACAGGATTGAAAAATTTGCTTTGGCAAAAGCCAGAAAATTTACTGCAAAATAATTTAATTGATACTTTCTTGGATTTTGTCTCATTGATGTGCTTTGTTTTTTAATTTCTGTCATTTTTTTCAGTTCTTGTGTTGATTCCTATTTTGTTTTTGTTTTTGTCATTGTAAAATTTGTTGGTGTAATTTCTCTATTGTCTCTAATAAATCTAATTTGTTTTTGTAAATGCGTGCTTAATTTGTGAATGAAAACAATATTTTTTGTCACTTAGCTGCCTTATCATATTCCAAAGCAGTCACGGGCCGAGAGGTTAGGTCCCTCACCTCACACCACTAATGTCTCCAGTTTGAATGAGGAAGAGGCTCGTCAATGATCCTGGTTTGGGGGCCCCGCTGTAGGGTGTAGGGGCCATGTATACAATCAAATGTAATTGCTATATGACAAAATCATTTGATCATATTGCAATTACCTTGCTTCTTCCTTGGGATATGGATTTAATCAGTTTCCAGTTGAAGACATTGTCATAAAGCTTGCAAACATATAATAAATAGCAATAAAACTGCTGGTAATAATGCTAATAATGGTTGGTATAACACATGGTATAACCTGGTAATGAACTGTTACTAGAGGGCACAGATATTATCAAGCAACAAATTTAACAATAGAATTTCACCACTTACCACATACATGCTTTGCTAACAATTATATGGGACTATGGAATCTATGAAACTTTTGCGCAGTCAAGCTATCATATAAATTGAATATATGAAACTATATTTTGCTCATTGAATAATTGTACTCAATATTACTAATTGAATACTGTATTGATTAATTTATTCAAAATGATATTTAATAAAAAAGGTATAGGCCTAGTGCACTCTTGCTATTCCAATCTTAATTTCTAGTTATCAAGCAATTTTTCAAGAATTGTTTACAGTTTATGGAACTTTGAGTGCATTGTCAAGGAGCCTTGTGTCCCAGTTAGAAAACTGGTAACATAATGTATCAATAAAAGAATGCCAATGTGAGATTGTAATAGCATGGTGTTTGGCATGGAGCTGTAGTGTTGTTTATCTTAATCATCTGCATTCACACAGAATATAGGAGAAAATGAAGATCATGGATCTATCAAAAGATAGAGGGTAATGAAAAAATAGGATAGACTTAAAACCAACAATTTTGATTTGATGAATTCTGTATTATATGGAAAATTCTATACACTGTCTAGGACCTGTAGACAACTTTGAGATAACCTGACTTCAAGTTAACACAGTTTGAATTAGTGAGATTTTACTACATAATCAATAAATATATTTTTATATCTTTCAATATTTGAATTACCACATCTTTAATACATAAAATTCTCATATATTGACCTTGAACTGGATTATTGTAAATATAGTTAAGACCCTGCTTAATACTGCCTTGATGAAAATTTTGGTTAATTGTGGAACTTACAACCTGAAGCATACTTATAAAGTTAAGCCATTGTATTGTTCCAGTATTGTTACAAAAAAGACTCAAAATCCAAGTAACAGATTAATAAAATTGCAGATAATAAGTAATGAATATCAAACTAATGTGAAATTATCAACAAATACTTTCACTTGGAATTTTGCTAAACAGGAAGTGATGTCACATTTTTAAAATAGCTTATAACTCAAAATGAACACTTCAAATAAAGAAAATGGCCCTAGAATTTTCAACTTGAAAATTAACTTCTCTACAACTCCTTAAATTTTATACACACCTTTCTGTACACCTATATATTAAAAGCAAAATATTTCAAAACAATTTTTAAACAGTTTTTAAAAACATTCTTTTCATTTTCAATTAATTTGATTTTAAGTTTTGGTTTCAGTGTAAAGGCCAGAGCTTTAATTATTTTATTATTTTTAATAATATATATTTATTTAATTTTACATGCATTTTTTGAATCCTTAATTTCAATTTTTTAAATTAACTGCAAATTAATTTCTTTTGCGACATGACTATAGAAATTGTTTTAGTATTGTTTCATACAAAAGATAATTGAATTTAAATTTTTAGCAATTTCATTAATTTGCCTGCTTTTTAAAAATTTTAATTATAAGTGAGCTAATATTGAATTACAGTGAAACCTCGCTTAACAAGCACCCCACACAATGAGTATTTTGCATAACGAGCAAAACAAATTGTAAAAATTTGCCTCGCTTAACTAGCAATGTTTCACATAACAAGTGATGAGGAGAGGGGAAGTCTGAATTGTATGCATGCGGCATTCTCCATCAGTCTGTGTTTAGCACTCGTTCCGCTAGCATCTTAGTGTTGCTTGTGATCACATATTTTTTCAAACTTGTGTTCACACATATTACTTATAAACATCAACAACCCTAGCCCGTTATATAATAAACACACCAAACGATATGCCAAATTCTTGGATCATTAAATTTAATGACCGATTCCAAATTAAATGTTAGAAATGTCTGAATTAAAAATGAACTATTTATAATTATTAAATTTAATACGAGATGGAATATAACTGCCTACCTCTAGTCAAATTAATTAATTTCTAATATTTAATTATAGCATTTACATAACCCAAGAATTTGGCATATCATTAGGAGTGTTTATCAAACATTAGCTGTGATTTATTTTTTGTTTCTGCAAATCAAATTCTCATTCCAGGATGGTTCATTCCATGCTAGAAGAAAAGATGATGATGATGATTCACACTCCTTAACAGTGTATATTGTACAATTTTATTTTTTTAAATAAATGTTATACTTTTGTGTGTAACATTTATTCAAAAAAAAACACTGAAAAAATGCATTTGAGCATTTTTTTAGCGTGGAACGCATTGTCGTATTGTACATTAATTTCTATGGAAAAAATTGTTTTGCATAACGAGTGTTTCGCACTACGAGTAAGACACTGGAACGAATTATGCTCGTTAAGTGAGGATCCACTGTATTAGGTTATCTAGTTTCAAATAGAGACCGGTAGTTGGCAAAAATATTTCAGTGTCAGCAAAACAATTTAAAATGTAAACAAAATTATATTTTAATCAAAACAATATTATATAAAATTGTTTTTAATATTTAGTATGTTTACTTTTAATGATAAAGTGACTTTCTCATTATAATTATGAAAGTTTTTATTATGATTCTTAGATGTGCTGTAACACATTAAATACATTAAATTTTTAAATGAGATTTGTGTAATTCTGAGTAAAAATACTTGTTTGCTCTGTTTAATGCTGTTTTGAGTTTTAAAAATTGATTTTTCAGGATGAGTCAGTCTAGATATTCGTGGCTCTAGTGAATGAATTCAAGAATTGGTTAACTCTTGATGATACTTGTTCAGCTCATTTGCCAAACTTCATTTAGTATTAAATATGATGGAGTTAAATCATTTACAAGACATGCCCATTGTGAGAAGCATGAAAAAAATGCATCATCTCATTTATCTTCCCCTCCCCGCAGCCATCACATTGGCCAATGAAGCAGTTTCCAAAGATGGCAACCCAATGTGACATGATAGGATAGTTCTTTGAGTAAAAGTGCATTAATTAGTTGTAATTTGTTTGGGGGTAGTGCTGCAATAACTTTATCTGAAATAAGATTACAAATTTATTTTGTAGTACACAAAAAAAGCATGCATATTCACATATAAACAGAGAATTTTCACTTTTCTTTCTAAAGATTGATTCTGGATTTCCCAATTGTTTCCCATTCTTCAGCTTGATGTTTATTAATTAATGAATGTACCATGCTCGTAATGTAAATTGTTAATTTTTCTAAACCAAAATAAACTTTAGAAAGTACTGTATTCAAAAGAATTGGAATCTGGAATTGTATTGGAGTTTTTGGCTGAATCGGAATTGGGAGAAATTTTGATATTGTCCCATCACTAATATATATTTTGTATTGATTCTTCAATGTTAACTCTTATATATTTGGGATTATATTGTAATGATAGTCATATAGTACAGAAATAAGGAAACTGTTCAATTGTCATTCTAAATTGCCAAATATTGCTCATGCCATTAAATTTATAGAATTCTGTGATGATTAATGTTTTGAAATTAATGAATCAAAACCTGTAACATGCTAAATTCTATAAATTTATCAGATACTGGATATTGTCTTAAATACATTCTTATGATCTGAATTACCATTTGTTAAATTTTTTTGCAAATTTTTATTTGCTGGAAAATAATTTTACTATGCATTAGTTCATGAGTAAATTTTTTTATATGTTGAGTGATTTCTTAATGTTACAGTTGGCATTATCATGAGCAGTCAAAACTTAACTATTGAAAGACTCCCAAAAGTTTTTCAAGGTCATTGATTTAGTTGCATTCAGTATCCTAAACTTGGCATGATAACAGTCTGACATTTTTATTTATATTTCCATGATGTTATTTGGGTTGGACTAGACGTCTGCTGCATTCTGTAAAGTCTTTGTAATTTGTAGTTTTTGGTTACAGAAGCTGTACTATAGTAATTAATAATAATAATCAATTACAGAAAAAATTTAAATTAAAATATATTTTTATCAAAAAACAAAAGAAACAAGTTATAATTTACCATAATTTGCTATTCTTTTAGTAATTAATATTTTTACGGTTAAATTATTTACACCTTATGCTAATGCAATAACGCAGTGATTCTGTTAGAATGTTTTAAAATACTTTAATTGTAAATTGAACTGAATCATCATTTGTTCTGTTCTGAAAAGAAATGTTACGCTTATTTTTATTATTGTTTGCCCTTATGAAATGTATAGAATACTCCTTGTGTATGATTTATATATGAGGAATGTACTAACATACATAATTAACATCATTATCAACTCCATTCTTATTAAGATCTAACATTGAAGTATTCTAGATTACATTAAATAACAGATTAATAATAACCCAATAAAAATTAAGCATTTGAAGGAATTATAACAAACCTACAAAACAGAAATAAATATTCTTTCTAGTGAAAAAGTTTGTCACAATAGGTTTAAACCACAGTACTATTACTCAAACCTTTAAAACTGTACTGCATTTTAAAGGTTTAAGTGGTAGTGGTTTAGGAAAATGCAGTTTTCAGAGAAGTACAATACATTTAACAATTTACCTATGATACATCTAAAATTATATGCATAAACTCAAAAATTTAAATACTTTTGCAATTTATTGAATGGCCTAATGTTTTCAATTTTGTTTAAAGGACATTGTTAGGTTTTAAAGATACTTTTGCAATGCAAGTAACAATGAAGAAGAATTTGGTATATTTCTTTCTTAATATCATTTTTACATATAAAACTTTCTATTAAGATATATAATGTCAGTTTGTTTTACTTTTAGATTTATTCTATTTCTGATGATATATTTTCTTTCAAACATGTCACAAAAATAGCTCTTTGCCAAGTTTTCCCAGAAAGGTCTCTCTTCAGTTTGGGCCATTTGTTAATTCTGTTCTCATTTCCCATTTTAGAAATCATTAGTTGAAACTTTAGACGGTGAACTTAAAATCATAAAGGAAGTAATGGTAAATAATGATGTATAGAAGTATTTAAGTTTCAATATTTAAACAATAAAATCAACCATACATAATGACCTCCATCGAAGTTGATGTTAAATTTTCAACAGTTTCATTAATTTTTATGGGACAACTAACTTATAAGTTATTTAAAGTTGACAAAGTATTTTTTGTTAAATCTACCAGTTACTTTAGCACTGCACTGGATACAATTTATGTAAATGACAAGGACCTATAGGAAGAAATGAAAAGGCATGGAGTGTACAGTACACTCCTAAAAGCTTGGTTTAGAAATGCTGCTGTGTAGCAGTGACAAAGCATCTTTAATGATAAGGTTAAATGAATGTAAGAAAAACATTAACAACAGAAAAGATGCAATGTTAAACTATTTATTTCTAATGCTTATTTCAAAAGTCAAAGTATTAATACAAAGTATTGTTTTCATTTTGAACTGAATAATCTTCATCTTCAAAATTCAATGATTAGAACAAGAAGAACATCTTTCAAAATTTAACTCAAGATTGATGGTTTTTACACAAAATTAAATAACTTGCACTGTACATACACAGACCAATAAAGGAACAAACAAATATCAAATGAAAGTATTCCTTTGTTAATTTTAGCGTGATTTGAACACAAGATTGCTATAATTTAGTATGCTTCATGTTAATTTATCAAGTAGATGTTTAGTTAGTTTTTCTCCAGTCATTCTCCTTCCCATATGTTGTTCAGGTTAGTTGAATCTTGCAAACTAATAATCTTCAGATATCTTCCCAAGTCTAAATAAAACATTATTCAACAGGTACTGATCATACATCAGACCAATATTTAACCACTATGGACTTATCCCAATGCACATTGGGCACTTTTATCTAGTGTCCAATGTGTCAGTGCAGTGTAATTGAAGTGAATAAAGTGAATGTTTATGTAAAGAATCATATTGTTGTTTAATGTGAATTGCAATCAATATAAGTGGATCCTACATAGAAAAAAAAATCACTATCAGTTTTGCTCAGTTTAACTGTGTAAAGTATGCAGAGAAACAAATCAAAACTAGAAAAGTGTAGATATAAATCACCACAGTAAATTAGTTTTATTCCAGTAACATCTTAAAAATGATGAATGTTTTTGAACAGCTTGATTGACCTGCATCAGGTCAGTTATGTGTGTTCCATTTAGAATGTTTGTTCTGTCGCATTCTCGAACACACATTATTTAACTTGCATTGAAGTAAAAAGTTCAATTTTGCCCTCATTCTAAATAGAACACAGCTTAACTGACCTGATGCAGGACAGTTAAGCTGTTTGAAAATGTTCATTGTTTTTAAGATATTACTGGAATAAAACTAAGGTTACTGAGGCGATTTATATTTAAACTTTTCCAGTTTTGATTTGTTTCTCTTTAAGTAGTAAATATGGCTATGCTGGCTAATGTATACAAAAGAATATTATTAGCCCTAACTAGAATGAGGGCTATGTTGAACTTTTTACTTCAATGCAAGTTAAATAATGTAAGCAAAAGATGTTAACAGTGCAATGATGTCAATTATACAACGATCACACTTTTTTGACCAAGGATTTGTTATCTGATGAATGTTTTTGACTTAATTTATAAGTCTGCCTCAGATCACTCAGAATTTTCAATTATTTTAAAAATTGGAATGGAGCTTTTGTTCTAGATAGAACAAAAGTTACAATGGAAAGTTCTGCAATGATTTGAGGCAGACATAAATTGGGTTGCAAAAGTTCATCAGATAACCAATTCTTGGCTGGAAAAGTGTGTTGGTTGTATAATTGAGTATTTAAATATACATTCCAGCTTTTTAAAGTGATGTATTTGCCAGTTACTACAAACCTATATAGGGTTTCTTTTGAATGCATGCTTATGTAAACACAAGGCAAAGCCATTATGGCTTTGCCTTGTGTTATATAAGCAAGCTACTTTTTACATTAGAAGGGAAGCCTTACATGACTGCTAAGTGAATCACAAATCTGATTTCTTGTTGTTGGTGTATAGATGCAATGTTGGTTGTAAGCTTTCTTTATGCGATAAATATGAGCATGAATGAAATAAGACCAGGGAGGTGATATTGAATGCAACAACTGTTATGAAAAGCTACTTAATGTGTCAATGACCCTTTCTTTCATATGCCTAGAACTACACTCAACTATACCTTTACCATTCTTGTCATATTTGTACACAGTCGTTCACCTTGACATGAACACTTATTTTTATAAATATAATTTTTTTAACATGGAGAATAAAAATTGAAGTTAAAAACTTCTACAGTGTAATACCAAATAATGGTAGACTTCATGAGTGCACACACAAATTTTTTACAGATAAGCTGTTCATATATACATTGTGTGTGTGTATATATATAAATAATTGTATAATATATTGTACAATATACATAGTATGCAATATATACTATATTGCATACTATGTATACTGTATAATTATATTATTATATTTCTTAATTAATTATACAAATGTTATATTTGCTTTAACTGATATTAAACAATACAGTTTAAAAATAAAACTAATAATCTTGCCCGTGTTTCTATAAAATAGGAATTTAAGTATATATTTGATATTCATCTAAACTCAAAGATAACTCGCAACAACCTTTCAGTAAATGAGAGTAGTCAATGGAAGTTTCATTCTTAATGAGAATGCCATGAGGTTCATTATTGCATCTTCTGCCAATTGTTTGTTAAGTGATGTTACAACATTCTTGTTTTGCTTAACGACACTACTCAGTATCACCCCCCAAGGTAATATAGTCATTATGTAACAAAAAGTGTTACTTGTAGGAGAAGGTTTTAATAAAATTATGGAAATTCAATAATTAAAATTATGGAAGTTGTGCAATGCACCCGCATTGAATTTATGGGAAATGTGGACTACATGTTAAGAAATAATATGTTAAAAAAGTTATATAATTTTTTTTTATTTTAAATTTAAAGTATGTTTAATTATTATTTTGTTCCCAGTTTTTTATAGAATGTAGCAACATTCTGTTAACCTGACATCATTGGGACTGACACGGTGCTGGGTTATCAAATATGCCAAGTTATTGGACAGTGGAATTTTTTTGTTTTTGCTTTTTTCCTAAATCTATCTTTTATGGTTTTATGGAAAAATTAAAATACCATCTTTTATGGTATTTTAATTTTTCCAGACTCCTTCTACCCTTGGTTGATTTGAAACAAGAATACTAATCTTACTATGTGCTTTGTAAAATTAGATATATCTATCTTATATTATATATCGATTCTACATATTATATTTATTATTATTATTATTATATTATACTAGCTGACCCGGTCACGCGTTGTTGTGGCTCAAAATGTATCTATTATAAATGTGTAACACTTCCCCCATGGGGGAATTTCAAAAAATCCATTTTTAGTGTATATTCTGTTGACATCACCTATTAAAACGCAATTAAAAACGCAAAAAACCGCATGTAAAATAGTATAAATAGAAGCCGAGTTCTTCACGGTAAGCCTTAATTCTGTCCTTTTTCCCGCTGGGGAATATCGAAAAATCCCTTTTTAGTGTATATTCTGTTGACGTCACCTATTAAAATGCAATTAAAAACGCAAAAAACCGCATGTAAAATAGTATAAATAGAAGCCAAGTTCTTCACGGTAAGCCTTAATCCCGTCCATCTCCCCGTAGGGGGAATTTCGACATGTATATTATATAAAAACACGTGCATATTCGAATGCAACGTTGTGTCAAAATTTCAAAGGAATCGGTAGGAACAAACAAACGTTGTATTTTATTTATATAGATAGGTAGAAAATGATCTGCTTAGGTCCATTCTCACAGAAAAGCATAATGCCTCACAGAAAAGCAAACTTAGGTCGTCAGAAGTTAGCGCCATCTGTTGGACATAAAAGCCTTAATCCATATATAAATATATTTTTGAAAGGTGGAAAATGGTGATCTTCGCATATGCCACAAACCTTCGCGGGAATGTATTAAACAACTTCCCAAAGTTTCATGGCAATCGGATAAATGGTGTGGTAATGCATGAAGGACAAACACACACACCACACACCACACACACACACACAGACATACATTCGTTTTTATATATATAGATTATGTTAAAAGCAAAATGTTCCATCATCACCAACCAAAACTAACACTTTACAAAGAAGTGCTATAGAGACTGAACTCTGACTGCCTAGATGAAATATAACCAAATCAATCAAGATAGACAATGTACTTTTTAAATATTGTAATTTGAATAGTATATGCTTAACCTGATGATGACATTTTGAAATATTGAAAGTACGTATTTTTTAATTAAATAATCTGGCAGAGGATTTGTGTAGTGGCAAAACATCTGCTTAGTAAGCAGGAGTTGCAGGTTCAAGTTGCGCTCTGGGCCGATTCTTTTCTTTCAGAATATTCTAAATAATTATAATTAAATTTAGTAAGAGATGGCACCTAGTGCCTACCTCTACTACTAAATTATTTACAATTCAATTATGCCAATAGACTATTTGCTTTATTCTTATTCTGTATTTGGTGTTGTGAAGAGCATATTTATGTACTATGGAAACTGCAAAACAGTTATTTTCTTAATGATTTGTTATAACTTCTAAATTCTGTATTTTGTTCTTCTAAATTTAGAATGTTGATTTTTTGTTCAATCTGTTAATTTTTTCAGTTTCTGTATATCTTAACTGAGAAAGACTTAAGAATTAAGCTCTATTGCTGGATATCAGTAATAGCGTGTTTATAGTATCTCACACACTAATACTTTGTCAATATCCTGTTCACATCCAGTAACATTTTTTTAGAAAGTCAATAAGAAAAAAATGAAAAATTATGCAATTAAATTTTAATTTTGGTGTTTCACTTTCACCTTGAAATGGAAAAGGAGGAATCTTTTAGTAATGGAGAGTGAATATATGGTATAATTTTTGTTACCCTTGATATGAGATCTTTTATTTGCAAATGGATAGGATAGACAATCTTGAGTTTTTGCTTGAAAAAATATTATTGGATAATCGATGTTTAATAATGAATCTAGCAAATGAAAGGTTGAACTTGAACTTCTTTGATTGTGTGTAAATGGGTCTTTGTCTGAAATAGTACAACTTGATGTAATTAAATCTATAGCTTTGAAAAGAGAGGAATGATTTTTACGTAACATGCAATATTGGCTCTTATCCAAAATTAACAGTCTGAATCTGGTTGAAGATAAAAATGTTTTCAGTGAATTCAGAACATTCTGGAATAGTCATTAGTTGTTTCTTTTGTATTTGAGCATAACACATTATTTGCTATATTGATAATATAGCACTAGATAATTAGTCTGATGATGATAAAATAGTTAGTTCAGAATAACAAATTTAACTGTCATTATTAATTTACTGAAATGAGGAATAAAAAAGGATATTAAATCTGGAACATTCATATTATATAATCAATAGGGAAGCATTTTTAATGTCATAATACTTTCACTTACAATAACTTTAAAATTGCAGTATGTTTTGATAAATTAAGAACACTTTTGACTCCTGTTTCATATATATTAAAAAGTATGTTTGTTTAAATTTTTATTTAAATAATGTAATGTCTAAAGTGTGGCTTGTGAATATTAATAGTGAAACTCATGCATTATTTAGATATTAAGTGAAAAGTTTAGTTATCATCATCATACCATTTCAGAAATGACAAGAATATTATTTTAGAAGGGTATCTTGGAATGCAAGGGATTAGTATGCTGGGATAGAATTCAGCTGCCTCTGAATCCTGGAGGCAATTAAGCTGTGTCCATCTTATCTTCTTTCTTCATTCCACAATGTTTGGAATATTGTCTTGGATGTAGAGAAGTTGGAGGGTGTGGACCAAAGAATACTTCTGCTGGCAAATGAATTTCAGCATTACGTAACTATGCTTATATTTGAAGTGATTTGAAAGAAGAAAATGTTAAGACATTCCTTCTACCCTAATATTTTATAAATTGCTTCTGTCATTTTAGTTACATATCACATCAATGTTTATGCGGTAAATTCACTTAATTTGACTGATAATTAAGATTTGGTGTCATGGTACCATGAACATTGCAGTAATATGCTGTGCTACCACAATACCAGTTTGTATTGAAGTTAATTTTTTTAAATGTAGCTCTTTAAGCATTGCTGCTATAGTGGTTCAACCAGGACTGCAGAGTCAGTAGAACAAACTCAACTCTGACTCAGAATTTCAGAAGGTCCAGCTCTTAACAAAAGCTCAAGTTTATGCAAATTGAAACTTTTTATAATGATTTTTCTAAATGGCATATCGAAAGCTTTGGTTGGTGGCACATTGCTCAATGACACATTTGGTCAGCACTGACTGAAATGAATATTGAAAGTGTTTGATTGGTAGCACATTTTATCGGCACTTGGCAATCAAATTGTACATCATTGTCTTATGTCTTGATGTAATAACATAATTATTAAACAAAAAACAATTGATACCCAAATGAAAACACCTAAGATATGTAAAAAAATTGCACTAAGTAAAAACTTTGACAATTTAGACAAAAGTCAACATTTTTCTTAGGATTTTTTATTGGTAAAGATAAGCTTAGTGCTTGGAAGTGATTTGCAGAAAATCATAATACAGATAAAAATTCTGTGGGTACCACTTCAAAATGCCAACCTTATCTTTACCAAAGAAAAACGCCTAAGAAAAATGTTGACTGTCATCTAAATTGTCATAAGTTTTTACTTGGTGCAATCTTTTTACATCTGAGATGTTTTTGTTTGGATAATAAAAAAAAACAGGAGTCTTAGCAGGTCTGTTTTTTACCAAATCTGAATCTAGCAACAGATTTGTTTCCAACTTCTCAGTTCAACACTGCAATAAGTGACAAAAATGTTCTGTCTATATCTTATAATTAAATGAAGAGTGCCTGAAAATTTAAAGTGAATGGAAATAATTGAAACAAAGAATGTTATAAACAGTTCCTAATAGTGTTTACTACAAGTTTCATTAGAATCATATATAAATTATTTAATCTCAACATGATGTGTTTTTGTAGTTGATTATTTATGAATTTTGGTTCTAATTTTATTTATTATTTTTTCTGTTGTGGTGATACTGTTAATTGGATACTTCAGATCCTCATTGTTTTACAGGAAACTAATAACTAGTAATTAAATGTTTAAAACCTAAATCACATCAGATTTTGTATTTTTAATTTAAATATTTATTCAAATGTATAATGTAATTAGTTATTAAAATAAGATAATAGAGGAAAGGTGAAATTCTAAAAATAGCATTAACTTGAAAAGTTGTTATAAATTTTCTTGGAAATCTGAATGTAATTTTTATACAATATTTTACACATTGTATTATTAAATTTTTATTGTCAGTTTTAAAACTGTAGTTCTTGGAGTTGATTTATAAATATTTTTTTTATGAATGTAACTGTAAAGTTAATTTAATAAATGGTAATTTAATGCTTGTAGATTTTTAATAATCCATTTTGAAAAAAGTCATTCTTAGTATTCATTATAATTTTATTTTTGTAGGATGAAATAGTGCAAAATAAAAAAGAAGAAAAAACTGAGGGAGAGAATTTATCACCAGATTTATTAATCAAGCATCCGTTACAAAATAGATGGACTTTGTGGTTTTATAAGAATGATCGGACAAAAGCCTGGGAAGATAATTTGCTTCAGATTACTACATTTGATACAGTAGAAGATTTTTGGGCGTATGTAGTAGAAGTTACACATGATTTAAGTCTTTTAATTTTTAAAAGAATTACATTAATCTAATATGTATAATACTCACTTGTCACTGTCAGTTCTTAGCCAAAATTATTTTGAGTTTAGAGTTTTTATTATAGAATATTTATAGTTGCCAAATTTTTCAAATATCTTTTAATTTAATAATGACTTAATACAAATAAATGTTTTGATTTATTTGTATGGCTAGCTTTGGATATCTGAACAAAAAGAATTTAACTAATTCAACAGCATAATTTGGGTAAATCTAAAAAAAGATGATATATATTATATTTTTTATAATTTATCATTAGTTTGTATGAAAAAGCCATTACTGCAACAAAAGTTGCTTGTTTAGTATTCAATTAAAGATATAAAGTTTAATAGCCAAAATATTCTTGACATATTTTCATTAAAATATATATTTTTTAGCTAACTTCTTATTTATGATTCAGTTTTCTATATTTTAGATATGTTAATACAACATATCTAAAGAAAGAATATGTTAATACATTAAACACTGACATACACTAATCCTACAGTTTGGTAGATTAGAAGTTATTTTACCATTAAATACTTGGCAACTAGTGACCAGTTTGTTAGAAGTTACATGTTTTCTTAACACAAGTGAGTATTAGTACCTATTAGATTTCGGTTTTGTTTCAACATTAATTTTGTTTCATGTTACATGAATTAATTAAACAGTGTTTACAGAAATATCTGAATATACAGATATTTCTGTAAGCACTGTTTAAAATAAAATAATTTAGGAAATACCTGAATATGCAGATATTTCCTGAATTATTTTATATAGAATTGTAATTTTATTATTAAATCATTGAAAAATTTAATTTTCAAAACTAAACATGAATGTGAAAATTTAACAGCATGAATCATTATTAGTAACTGTGATATAAACTGAAATGAGTATAATCAACAATCTAAAACCAAATCTATTTTAGGTTGTTGAATGTAAAATGAATTACGTCTAACTTTTTATCGAATTCGTTATTTGTTCATATTGAAAAAGTCAATGATGATCAACAACTTTCATAATTTAAATATCTTTTATGATTTTTGCCTTGTTTCTAGTGTGATTTTCATTCAAGATATTTTTGTAGTTTGGTTTATTCAGATTATTGGTTTTTGGTTGTTCATTATATGTTTTTTGAAATTAAATACATTAAAAATTCAGACCATTTGGAAAAAATAATTTAAGGTAATGTTTTTAAATTTCTGTTCGTTAGGTTGTATAATCATATAGAATTGGCCAGCAAATTACCAGTTGGATGTGACTATTCAGTATTTAAAGTAAGTATTTAATAACACTATTGCATTTTTTTTTTTTTAATAAGATAAGGTACCTTTATTGCAGAATTCAGTATTTAATGTATTAAGTTCTGACATTTTTAAATATTAGCTGTTTAATATTTCTGTTTTAAGGTTGTTATAGAGCCTTTTCTCATTCATGTTTCTTTGTATACATACGGTTATTCACCTGCATCTACATTCAGCATTATAAAAATGTGTTTAGTTGATGTTGAGTTTCATTATCAGATTGTCTAGTTCTGTTTTTTTATCTTTTTATGCAAACCATTTTATTGTATATTTCCTTAGGTCGTCATACTTTTTTAAAGGGTTTAAGTTGGTAGTAAATAAAAATGTTACAAGATAAACATATTTAAACTAAACTTTAATAATACCATATTTTAGTTCTTTCATTTTCTCAGTATTATAAATAAAGAAAATATTAAGCAAATTAAAGCTCATGAGATATTTATAATCGGAGATTGTATTTGATTTATTCAAATTGATCTTTATTGCAGTTATTTGCAAGAATGCTCCCCAAATCAACAAATAAATATGTTTTATTATTTTATTTACACAAGTATTTAGGATATATTTATTTATGTGTCCTTATAGAAAACAAACTTTCAACTTCAGTTTAGGATAAATTATTCATTTTCTCACTGAACATCTTAAAAATATAACAATATTTTTTAGAGAACAGTGGCCTAAAACATATCACATTTTGATTCTATTGAAACTTGGTGATAGTATTATGCATGAATTTGTGTAATAATCATACTTTATGTCTGTTAGATCTAATTCATTACACTATATTGTCTCTTCATCACTCAAGATTGGAGTGGTGAAGAATGCTCAAATAATGGAATTTCTCTTTTCTTACCATTTTTTCATTCTATGATCATATTTGAAACTTCAAAACCATATATTCAACTTGTATTTTGTTGAACTTCTTAACTAATGAATCACTACTGCATAATTATCATTTGTACATTTGCTTTTTTTCATTATGATTACTTGCAGTACTCTGGGAGATAAATATCCATATTTGTATTGTAAAAATAAAATAAAATTGGACCAAACTTTCCTGCAGCAACATATCATATACATTTAAAAATTGATAATT
Organism: Centruroides vittatus; assembly: GCF_030686945.1. NCBI lineage: Eukaryota > Metazoa > Arthropoda > Arachnida > Scorpiones > Buthidae > Centruroides > Centruroides vittatus. Next base: position 3,633,633 of record NW_027122405.1, on the reverse strand, counting down.
TATTTCTAATGCAACTTTGACGTTTTGTAATCCCAACATATTCTTCACTATATGATGACTGCATTAAAATGCAGTGTAGCTGCTAGTGTGTTTGTACAAACCTCTAAATAGTGACAAATTTCTTGGTCTTGATGGTGTCTGCTATTCGGCAGTTATATATTTGTATGTGTGTGATTGTACAAACAGTAATTTCTTATATTAATATTTTATATATATATGTGAAATAACTAACAATTTTTGCAATTTGTTTTTTTAATTTACATGCAAAGGTATAGTAGGTGTAGTCATCAATGAAATTATACACACTCCATTTACTAACAGAATCTATGTAAATAATTTTATTGATTATGTATAAAGAAAAGAATCACTCAATCTAAATGGAAATGCAAAGAATCATTCTAATCATCAACATAGTTGAGCAGTTTTCAATAACCTTATTATAAAGTAATACAGTTATCTTTTTTTTCTAGTCATACAGAAAAATACTGAAATTAAATAGTTTATTGTAACGATCTAAATAACTGTTTAATGCAGCAGATCAGTAACAAGTTCCATCATATAAACTCAACTTTTAAATGAAGATCTGACCATTGACAAAATTTAATAAACTTTGTTAGCCTGTTAAGGAACAATGACTAACATAAAAATAAGAATTCATTGAGAACCATTTAGGTTTTATGCCTAGTGTTTGAGAGTTAATTTTTTATAGTATCAGTTGATTAAAAAATGTTTGGAGAAAAAAGAAGTTATAATATTTGATTTTTATTAAGTTTTAATAAGATCTTGTTATAGAAACAGTCAAGTTGTTATATCAATAACATTTTATTCATTGTACAAACTTGTAACTTTATATGTTAACAATTATAGTAGTCTTAAATCAGTGTAAGCATGCAGAAATTAATCTTAATCAATGAATAAATCAAGATAAATTTTTAGTAGAATATTGATACATTTGACAAAAAGCTAATAAACACAGACAGAGTGATTTAAGTTAGGAAGACAAGTGTTATAAATTTCTTGATTCCTTGAAAAACATCAAGTTATCTATGGTTTGTAACTCTTCTTCCTAAATTTAAACCACTTTGCATTTAATAAGTAAATAAATTAATTGTGGTATGCTTAGACTCAAGTACAGAAAGTGACTTAGATACATTCATATTAGACTAAGGATCAGATCTTTAGTCTAATGTAAATGTATCTAAAATTTTATAATGTGTTTTAGTAATTTTACAATGTATCATACATTGTAAAATTTTAGTAAATTCAGTATGAATTTAAAAAACCTAATAACTAAACTTTTTTAGGAAGGAATTCAACCAATGTGGGAAGATGCCAGAAATAAGAGTGGTGGAAGATGGCTGATAAATATGTCACGTCCTCAACGTTCATCTGATTTAGATAATTATTGGCTTGAAACAGTAAATATAACATGAATAAAATACATTTTCTCAATAATTTAAATATAGTAAATAATTTTTTATTTTTTCAGCTATTTTGTTTGATAGGTGAAGCTTTTGATGAATTTAGTGATGAAGTATGTGGAGCAGTAGTACAAATAAGGCCAAAAGGCGATAAGATTGGTATTTGGACATCACATACAGATCATGCAGATGCTAATATTAAAATTGGGTAAATAGTTTTTTATCACATACTAATGGTTCATTGCAAATTTTCTTGATGTACATATTAAACTTTTTATACTTGAAGTGTAATTCATGAAAACTAAGTAAACTTCAAAAAATTTAATTTTTTAAAATTTATTTTAAGTTTATAAAAGAAAAAAGGTGTAAATAATATTCATTAGAGTATAAATCTTTTTGCAAACGTATTTATTTTGAAATTCCTTTTTAAATATTTATAAATTGCTAAAGAAAAACACATATGAAGAGACAAAAAGTTATTTGAATCTTAATTATTAAAACCTTAGTTAAATTTTACTTTGGAATAATGATTGTGTAATTAGGTTTGATTAACATTTGTAAATCTCCTTGATTACAATTACTTTCAGAAGAGATCAGAGATTACTTGTTATTGAACGAAGAGAGGCCTTTTTAAGTTTTATATTATGCATGTAAGGCAAACAATTCATAGGACAATTTTTTAATCTTCATGTAAATATTTAAAAATTGAGTTTCTAAAATTACAGTAAAAATTACACTCTACAACAGAATAAATTTTTCAGTAAATTTTCAATAACCTTTCCCCAATTTTTATCAGTTGCTCAATTAGTAGACACTCCTAAGTTACAAAAATAAAATTCCTGTAGAAGTTACTTAAACTGACTGATTGTTTTTATTGTATTAAACGTCAATTACTCAATTGTCTGTAAATAATTTATTGGTCAGTTGTTCAAGATTGTGCTAGGCACTTAATTCCTGCACATAGTTTGTGGGCTGAGTTTGGCAGGTCACAATTTGGCTGACATTTAGCATTACTAAACAATTGATGCACTGAATTTTAGAATCAGTTTAACTCTGTGCAACGTGTATCATAGACAGATATCAAAATTGAGGAAAACTTTAATTGGAGCTTGAATATAGGTCAAGGTTGAAAATTTTTTTCCCTCTTTAAACTGAAAAAAATTAACTGATAATTGGGTTAATACGGTATTATTCTGATTTTTGTGTCTATATATGTTTTCAAAATTAGTGATAAAAGCAATTTAAGTTTAAAGATTGGAAAATGATTATTATTATAAATATAGTTCATTTACTCTAACCTAGTACATGGCTAGGAGAAGAGATTTGGTTGCCTTTTCTCTCTGCTGGGAAAAATATATCCTTGTTTGATTTTTCATTCTTGTAACATGACAGGTCGAAAACATAGTGAAAATAAACAAACATCGAAGAAGTTTTACATTAAGAGATTAAATTATTTATTTACCTGAACAATTAATTAAATTCATGTAATCAATTTCTGACTAAATCCTTTACTTGTATCACTAACATCTGCCATATTAACTGTGAAAAATGAACAAGAAGGTGGAGCATATTGCTATTCAACCAATTATTGAAAACATAGTTAATTAAGATTCAAAAACGTTACAAATAGAAAAAAAGGATATATATATTTAAGTTTCATTTCTTTAATCACTACCACTGACAATTAAATAATTTTGAAACATCATTGTTTCTTACAAATTTAAAGTTTTAGAGGGAACTATTTTTCATGTAAGAGGCGCTCGAGGTTAGAATAAACGGACTATAGTAATTATAATTTTATAATAATTGATATGTAATTTGAAAATAGTATTGTTTTTATTTTGACCTTTTTGTTGAAATATAACAGTATATTTCAGTATGTTCAAAGTATAGTTCTATGTTTAACATTAATGTTACATATAATTAAATTTTAATTTTTCAGTTGTAAATTAAAAGAAAGATTGAATATACATCCACAGTGCATGATTGGCTTTCAGGTTAGTATTAGATTTAATTAAAACTTGATTTTAATAACATTTAAAGTGAGTAAAAGTTAACACACTAGCATAAATATGAGCAAAATATTATTAAATAGAATATATATGCACTGTATATACGAAATATATAAATTTAGCACTAAAATTTTAATAAAGACAACTTTCATGACATTCTCTATTCTTAAAGCTTGAAGAATGCCATAAATTTTGTGTTGATGGTAAAAATGAGAATAAATTTTATCAAGGATAAAATTTAATCCACTGTTAGACGTGATCTAGAGCACTGTTTTCTATCTGGAATATGTGGAGTCAGAAAAAGCACTTTTTAGGGTATACAAAAAAATATCTCCAATACATGCCTTGTATGAATGCTATAATTGACAACTCAATAAATATATGAAATATAGAGAAGGAAGAGAAATTGATCAATACATCTTGAATTCAATTGAAGGTGGATTTAAAACCTACTACAGAAATAGAATCAACGTGAACCAGATTGATGCTTTCATCTTTTTTCCTATAGTCCAGATTGAGAAACTATATAAACTAAAACTAATGCAGCAGTCAAACAATTAATTCCATTAATAAATATTAGTTACATAAGTAACAAGAATAATCTTGCTAATAGTTGAATTTGTTATATACAGTATATCTCAAAAAATGACTTTTTGTTTTAAGAAATTAGAAAAACCTTACTGTCCTTACAATTTATTATCATTTAAAATCGTCTACGTGGACGTTATTTATTAATAGGACCTTGTACTGGTGTATTGGCACAGTAATGAGAGTTAATTCAGTAAAATTTCTTTATTTTATCACCTGTAGTAGCAATATCCGTGTATAATGTGTACGGATATTGCTACTACAGGTGATAAAATAAAGAAATTTTACTGAATTAACTCTCATTACTGTGCCAATACACCAGTACAAGGTCCTATTAATAAATAATGTCCACGTAGACGACTTTAAATGACTTTTTGTTTTGTTTATAATAGAATTCATATTTGTTTTAGTTTGTCTTTACTTAACAAAAATTTGATTTCATATCATATCAAATATTTCATTTGTAATTGTTTTATACTAGGAAATTTGATACATTACATGGCTAATTTGAAGCTGTCATTTATCTCAATATGTTTCATATTTTGAAAGTGAAACTGAAAGAGTAAATATAGCATTTATAGTCATTTTTAACTCATTATTAGCTTAAAATTGATGTGATTAGAGAAATAGAACAGCAAGTAAAGAGAAAATATATTATCAAAGAATATAGTTTTCAGAAAGCATAATAAGGCTTTCTTGCAATAGGACCTTTTTTTTTTTTTTTTTGTATTTGAGTTTATGATCCAACATGAAGTTCAGTCAAATTGTCCAAAATGATGGATTTTTTTCATGCTTCTTGAAGTTGCAAAATCAGTTTCCTGGATTGGAGAGTTGTGCAGACTTCACCTAGCTGCCCCAAACACTTTTCTTGGAAAATTGAATTTTTGATATAATTTATCATTTAACTTCCTAAAAATAATAATCTTTAGGAAGAATGAAATATCTTCTAAGTGAACTTAGATAAAAATTTCCTGTTAAATTATTTTTGTCATGTGATATCTTTATATTATTATTCAGGGTTCTTATGGGTTGTGAAAATTTCTAAACCTTTACAAAATTTTATTCTTTAAAGATTCAGAAATAATATAAAAATTAAAAACTTATGGTGAATCATAATAAATTATGAAAGCTTTTTATTTCATATTTCGTAATGTAATATTTCAGTTGAAATGGGAGTATAATATAAATATGTATATAATTAGAAGTAAAGAATATTAGTGCTTTATTTTTGGTTTTTGAAAAAATTTGTGGAACATTCTGGAATTTTTTTAAGGAGTACACACAAGGAGCTCTTAATGTTTGCGTTATAAATATTTAATTGTTGATGAAAACAAACCATCTCAATCTCAAATTTAAATTTATGCTCCAGAAACTTAAAAACTATTTTTAGCACTGCATTACTGCATCAAGCATTGTGCTCTTTTGTGACTGACAGTCAAAAATGATTGCTCAGTAAATTATTAATGTTCATTTTCATCTGAATATTTTTGCCTTTAAAAGTCATCCTTAGTCTCTCCCTAGTTCCTCACCCTGTCAAATTCATTTGTAATTTATAAATTACAGTAGAGCATTGATTATCCGACCCCCGATTAACCGACCGCATTCTAGTCGGCAAATTCAAATGTCCCCTAGTGATATGGTGCTACAATATTTGCTTATTTCTTGGCTACTTTAATATTATTTTTGTTAAATTTTTGCATGTTTTAGCTGGCAGCAGCACTGGCTCGACCATGAAAGAGAGACTAGTATTTAAACCAGGTCTAATACACTATACTAATAATGTATTTTTTCATACTTTTCAGTTATCCGACCAACCCCAGTCCCCAATTAAGTTGGATAATCAATGCTCTACTGTATTTCCAAATTATAGCCCAATTATTTACGACAGTTGTGGGTGTCCATTTGCTATGCATTGACTTTCTGTTGGTGTTTATATTTGTGTAGTTATAATAACTATTAAATTCAAAAATATCTTTATTTTAAAAATCATAATGCATATTTAGCTTGACAGTCCGTTGTTTTTCAATACAATAATACCCTGAACTTGCGCAATAGATGGGACCGAGCAATAACTGCGTAAGTTGAATTTGCATAAGTCGGGGTATAACTTTGCATATAAATACATACAAATTATTTTTAATTGGGGCCGGAGACTAAAGAAAACAAATTTAGAAAAAAATGCTTAATAAAATCTTAGATAACATTGTTTCCATCTCAGTGATAATACTGACATTTACGAATGATGCTTGAATTTAAAGATTGAGCATTTTTCACAGCTTTGAGAATTTTTTCTTTACCTTTTATAATTGTTCTGGGTCAATTCTGGTAGATCAAACTTCTTTGCCAATTCACAAATTTTCATTTTAGTATCGAAGTCTTTGATATTGTTAACTTTACATTCCAAAGATAAACTTTTTCTTTTTGTGTTTGATGCAGAAGAATCAGTTCTACTTCGTTTGGATGACATAGTAGAGTCTCTCAAGTCTCCATAGATATAACAAACACAGAAATAAATAACACAAAATTGTAGCTATGCGTCAATTCCACGCGACATGTCCGAACATGTAAGCTGAACAATAGTGTGGGGGGGAGTGAGAAATCAAGAGTTGCATGGCACTCAAATAAAAGACGAATCGTCGAGATTTGAAAATCACGTAACTCCGGATTCGCATAAGTTGGGGTAGCATAAATCGAGGTATTACTGTATTGTCAAGTTTAACAAATTTCATTGTCTAGTTTCTAAAGCTTATTTTTGATAGCAAAGTGTGTAGTTAAAAAGTTTTACTGAATGAAATATAATAATTGCATTCAAGACAATTTTCTAATGTATAACTTATTCAGCTATTAGATATAATTTTATGTTATAATAGTGATGATATAAATTTATTAATTAATTTACTTTCTAACAGTTACATTTCTATTTCCAGGCCCATACTGATACTCAATTAAAATTGGGATCATCAGCTAAATATAAATTTCAAGTTTAACATCTTTTAACTGAATTAATTCTATAGTTTAAGAAAAATGCCTGGAGAGAATGTATGTTATATCCTTATATTCAAATTAGATGATGTGCTGAACGTTCTTAAACAGGTGGTCAAAAGAAAATACTAATAAATTATCATATTATATAGTATTATAAAACTATTTTATTTTTCCTCAAAAACTTTTGTATTATTTTGGTATTAGTTGTCATAGCCATGATGATTGATTATTGTCATTGGTGTTTGTAGATGATAAGCTTACATTTTTGTTTTTTTCTTTTTCATACATTGTTATATTGTTAAGATACAAATGCCATTAGTCTAATTTATAAAAAAATATATATATAATGTGTTTGGTATTTAAAATATTATTATATGAAAATTAGCTTAAATCTGTCCTGTATTATAAAATGCAAACAGCTAATATTTGTTTTAATTTTGTACATGTTTGTCTTATGTAACAGGATTCTGTATTTAATTTCAATTAAAAGATGTTTTTAATGTATTGAATATATGAAATTAGATATTTAATCATTTAATGAACATATAGACTCTCCTGCTATTAAAATAAAGTTGACAAATGAAGGATTTAAGAGTGAAATTTCTCAAATTTTAAATATATGTAGTTTGCAGACCTTTAAGCATTCAAAACAAATCATATTTTACATAAATTTGCAGAATATTTAAGGCTAATACAAAATATAAATGTAAAACTATAAACTTTCAGTTGATCAAACATATTAAGGCTAATATCTGACAACCATGATTTTACATCCATCATTTTTAATGGATTCACAGGAGGGCAAAAATATAAAGGAACGGGCAGATGGGTGCAGATGCGAAAAATGACACTGGTGTTTCAAGGACAACCTGCTGGATCATCCACCATACTCATGATGGAGTGTGACTGGTGTGTGTGTGTTGGGAGATGCACTAGACTCATCAGATGATCATGAAAATGGTGGACATTGTAACATTGTTTTAAGGAAGTGCCAGGTCAGTTTTTGTTCCTGCAGAAGTGTGTATGGTGTGTTTTAAAAAACGGACATTGATGTAAGTAAAATGATCGTACAATTTAGTGAGTGACTGGAATTATGGGACACTTTATCTGAACTTTATAAAGACAAAAATAAGAGAAAGGAAGGCTGGTTATAATCAAAGGATGTATCTAATATTGCTTATGTCTTTTTTTGTTTTTAAACACTTCTGTACATAATAAAAAAACAGCATGTCACAACGTTCAAGATTCACATTGACGTATACATGTTTGAAATAAAACTGACTAATGTGTGCTGTAAAATATAGCATCTGTCCAATGACCGACTTCTCCATTGTAAATTTTTACATCTCAATCAAAAACACAATGTGTGTGTTTTCACATTAGTCTGATGTTAGCCTAAGATTAGGATGTTGCTTGCAAGTGTAATTTTATATCTACAGAATTTATCACAAACTTCTTCATTATTGGATTTTATTTTTTAAGAGAAAAATAGCATCTTAATTAGTTCATATATTGTTTGGAAATGCTTATGACATAAAATCTAATTGTCCTGAATGTTTTTCAACTCTGAGGGCCTTTTTTTCCAGGCCATTGTTGGTTTGGCAAAGTCTGCAATGAGGCAGTCACTTGATGAGGAATGAGGCTCAGCATATTTAGGACAGATCATCTTCTAAAACTTCTTAGCTTTTTCAGCCTGTTCAGATTTGACTCCAAGTCTCCAGAGCAGTATCCTGATGCCTTAACCAACTTGGCCATTTGATCAAATGACTTGCATTTCATAATTTGCAAAATATATTTAATGTACTTTTTAACATACTTTAAATCATTACCAGTTATTAAATGAGTCCTCTTATGATAAGACTAATTAAATAAACCAGGTTTAAATCTAAAAATTGGAAACAAAATACTTCATCTGATGGTTTTTCCAGAACACTAGCCCTTCTGACTTCGAGATTTAAACTTATTTATCTAATCTATTACTCTGAAAAATTCATTTTCAATATCTTAATTTTTTTTATAAATGATTATTATAGCTATGAATTAGTATTTTGAATTTTAATTTATAGATTAAAGAAAAGTGACCAAATAAAACAAATGTTCCTGGAGGCAAAGATCTACACATTCACTATTTTTGCATGAAAGGTGAACATGTAGTACTATAGCATAGTTAAGCATTTTCAATTGAACTTCAAAGAAAACAATTATTCTCTAATTTTAAATTAAATTTCAGGAATTTTATACTTAAATTTCAAATTTTTTCAGAATCTTTATTGTAATTTTTTTGCAAAAGAAATATTTTAAATATCTCTTTCTTTAAAGACCATAATTAATTTAATGATGAAGATGGTTAATTGTTTAAAATACAATCTTGCCGTTTTGAAAAATTACTGTACCGTGAGAACAATATATTTAATGTCATAACAGTTAAAAATTAACAGTAACGTTAAAATTCTAATAGGTTCTTGAATATGTTAGAACCATAATTATCACACTAAGGTTTATCCCATAATTTTAATTCTTTTATCATACTCCTTATGTTTAGGTTTCACTCTGATTCTACATGCAACATAAATTTAAACTTTGCTTTTGTGTCATTCAGGTCTATTATTATTTCCATGTGACACAAGAAGTCAAAAACACATCAAAATGTATCAAAATAATTTACAAATACAGCTGACCCTTGATAATCCGACGCTTTTGTAATCTGACATGCTCAGTAGTCCGATGCACCTCCCATCAAGGTCCCCGTCCCATTACGTGTCTGCTTGCACAGAAGGATGTCGTGGCATGAATCTTCCCACCCAATTCTTACACGATGACACACATTTCTTGTGTTTACCGTGAGCAGTTCTGTACGTACTGTATTATTTATGCCTATACATACTGTATGTACAGTACATTTATTGGCTTCCATATTTCTTTTAATAAACATGTTTTAGTTAACTGAAATGGGTTTTTCATTTCCATATTAACCTAGGCAGCAGTTTACTCATAAAATGTAGGAATATTGTAGGCTACTGCTAGCAAAACAATGCCAAATATGTAATCACTTTCGGTAATCCAGACATTTTTGGTAATCCGACACCCCTTTGGTCCCATAGCTGTCGGAACTATCAAGGGTCAGCTGTATTAATATATTAAAATCTACCATCATTTCTTTTGAAACATTTTTTATAATGTAGATTTATTTTCAACAAATTAGGTATAATTTCTATTATTTTACAAATTTTAAATAAGCTTAATGTATGAAATGAATTTAAATTTGTAATTCAATTCTAAATAGAAGTGCAGTGAATGTGGCTCTGAAAGAACTGAAATGTTTATTATATAAAATTTCCTTGCATGATTTTAATAATTATTGGAATTATTTTATTTGGAAAGCATCAAAACACAAGATGCATTGCTGAAAATTGCTAACAACATGACAACCTATATAAGAGGAAAAAGTCTAAATACAGTTGATAAAAATTAAACCTAAATAAACCAATTAAGAGTGCATAAAAACAATATTGGGAGTACAGATACAACAAACTAACATTAGATTTCAAAATATTGCACTTCCAAGAAATTAACTCAGCAACAAAATCTTACAAAATAACTTTATTTTGACTAATATTTTACAAAGTTTGTCTGTGTTGGGACTTAATACACTACTAAGCTATCATGATTGCAAGGAATATATGTGATGGATAATGTAAATACATACACACACAATTTGAAATAATGAAATACCAAAAAAAAAACTTTAAGACATTAGGATGCTAAGAAGGACATCAGAAGATTCAAGTAAAAAAAACCAAAGGATTCAAAATGATTAATGATACACTTTTGTGAGGAGGAATCAAACTTTATTTTGTTATTTATCATTTATTTTAGGGAATTTGTTTAGTTAAGGGTGACTACTATACACACTGAACTGAAAACAGAAGTTCTAGAAAACCATCATACTGTTAGCAGTCCTGCTGTTTGGGATCACTATTGTCACTCATGGGAAGCACTAACATTGTCTAGCAAGTGAATAGGAACGTTGAAAAGAGGGGTTGCTTAATCATTGATGCTATTCAAATAACTGTTTTGTCAAAGTTAATAATCTTTGTTGACAGTTTGGCCAGTCAGAAGGAATTTGTGATGCACAACACCACAAGAATCTAAGGTCACGTTGACTGTTTTCTTCATTTTTGACTGACTTCGATGCATTCTATCTGGTCTTGCTTCATTTTTCAAGTGCCATTCACTTGAGCATTGAGCTGTTTGTGTCAAAAGTGTACATCCATGTTTCATCACCCGCACTTTTTTTTTTGTGGTTTTAGGCCCTTTCCCGCTCAAAAGAGAGCATAAAAAGGCCGCGTTATCACCCGCACTGATGCATTTTAAGAACAATTTGCCTCGAGAAAGTATTTCCTTGGCCACTTGAACACATTCTTTTTTTTGGAAAAAATTCAAATTTATGGGACAAGTTGAAGTGTCGTACCACAAGCCCAAATGATCTTTTAAAATTGTTTGACATTATCTAAATGATACTGGAACATGTTTAATAATGTATAAGCAAGAGACAAGAAAATTAACATACGGGCGTTAAACTATGTACAAATATGGCTATAAATACTAGTGCTTTCGACAAAACTATTTTAGTCTTTGTCAGGCAGGTAATAACTGTTAAAATCCTTTTTTGACCCAAAAAAATTTTTTGAAATGAACTAACTGCATTAAAGCTTTGGAACAAGACCAACTATGGAACTGAACATAAAGAAATTTAAACATACGCGCGTGGTGACAAAGCGCATGCACTATGAAATACTGAGACGTGGAGCTAGAGGGAATGCCTTAATCTGTTATATAAGTTGACCCACAAAGCAGGCAAATCAAGTGTGGGAGTATTGCACGGATGTAGTGCAGCGGTAAGAAAGGCCTCCCAAATAAACACGATGCTCTTGTTATTACAATGCCTGAGCATCACCACCTGGTCCCACAGCGGGGTGTATAAGTGCTGCAACGCCATTCTTGCTAGTTCGGTATCACACCTGCCTGCCCTGATGGAAAGTTGGTGTTCGGAAATACGACAAGCCAACATTCTAGTTGTCGCACCAACATAGTGGGTGTGAATTCCGGTATTCACACACTTTAATCATACCCATTGTGAGTTTGGCCAGGCCAGAGTGGTGAGGGATGAGGCAAACTGCCCATGAAAAATTCTTGAGGTTGCTCCTTTGAATTTGATTCTGAGTACCCAGAGTGGTAAAATGGAACCTTAACTGCATTAGCCATCTGGATTTTCTTTTACTTATTACTGTTTCAAGTAGGTGTTTTTAGACACTATGTTTTGAATTTGTTACTCTGAAAGAATAATAGAATGTAATAGAATAGTAATAGTAATAGAATAAATAAAATTCAATACAATTTCTATAGTTCCAGACTTATGGGATACTGTGTATAATTCTGCTATATTTTGTGCTAGAAATAAAATGTATTCATATTAGTAAAACATTTAATGTGAAATAGTTTTGATGTCAGTTATTAAATTTAAATATTTGATAGTTTTACATTCATTTAATAATAAATTTATTTTTTGGAATCTGTTTTTAAATATTTTCAAACTTCTCTTCAAAATAGGTGACTATTTGTATTATAGTAATAACACAAAAAATAATTACTTGTAGTGATATATTTGAGTATCATTAAAAAACTGAAAATCTTTCTAAATAAAATTAATTTCAACTTTTTATAATTATGAAGTGAAAAGTAATTAGATTCAAGAACAAGTTAATAACATATTTGTATTTTTAATTTTAATTTCAATTCTTTCTGCCCTAACTGTATTTAAGAGAACTTTGTTTCATATCCATCATAGGTCTGGTCAGATCCATAATTGTAGGTAGGCATCTAGTAAGAGATGAGCTCAACATATCCAGGTCAATTCACCCATAAAAAATTTGAGCATTCCATACAAACATGGCTTCCAAGAGTAGTAACCTCAAGCAGTGCTCTGGATACCTAGTAGTAGTAGTACCTTTACTGCCTTAGCTGTCATGTGTAGTCTGCTCAAATTATACATTTAAAATTGTTTCATATTTAGAGTTAAGTTTTGTTATAGGTTAACTATAGATGTAAATATTTACATTAAAGAGAAATTGGCCATTTGCCATTTCTTATCCTGTAGCTTCTTACTTCAAAACAAAGTAACCAAGATATTTATGGAATTGTGACATATTTCTAGTTATTTTGAATGAATATTATAAAAGTGTCTATATAATCATTAATTTTTTTGCCAATGTTATATTGAATAAATGTAATCTTTCATGACAAAAAAAGATAATTGCAAAAATATTTGTAATAATCAAATGATTAAACACTCATTGTTCTGACCCTGAAAATCATTTTTGATTAAAATTTCAGCAAAATCATATGCACTTTGTATTTAATAAACTTGGCTTCTGTGGAAATTTACTATACTTTCAATTTGTTCAAAATATCTAAAAACTATGAATAATGCTAATTATTAATTATGATTATCATAATTTAAGCCCAAACATAACTGGCTTTTAGATGAATTGATTGTACAGGTATATATATATTCAAAAAGAAATATTCCTAAAAACTCTGCTAACATTTAGAGCATGATTGGAGGTTAAACTGTATTATATTGTATAAACATATACATGCATAAATTTAATGATTACTATGTGACTACTAATTAATCATGTTATTTTGTATTATTTAGTTTAAAAAAAAAAACAAAAAAGGAATAAATGGAAGTGCATATACAACTGAAGTGTGGCCCAAAATTTATTTAAATGAGTTTTGAGTGTATGGGTAAACTTTGTGAATATGAATTGTGAACGAAGTTTAGAACAAATCTTGTTTTTACAAAATTTATTAAAACGTGGAAAAAGCCACAAATTAATTATTTTTTAGCCAAAGTAGTTAACTATTATAAAGACTAAATTGTAATTAACTGACATTTGGGCCATCCTGTAAGTTAATCAAATTTTATACTTTGTATTTAGAATTAGCACAAAATTTTAATTTAGCTTTCTCAGAACTAATTATTTTAAAAGACACTTTATGATAATAGAATAGTTTAAAATAATACAATAAATTATATACAGAAGTTGTGTTGAAGTTTCAACATAAAATTTTTTATAAGGTATTTCTTCAAACAACTTTGTTTAAATTTAAATTATGGATAAAATATTCCAATTGTTTCTTATAGGATAGAGTTACTATACACAGTATGAAGTACAAATGTATAGAAAGCATCTCTGGTCAGTAAAAAGACTGAAGTTTCCACAAAACAAAGCTGCTTCTTATACATACATTATTAAACACATTCCTGTAGGAAACGTTTAAAAGAAGACAGACAGCTTCTGAATTACCTTTAAATTGTAAGTTAACATATTTTTGAGTCATTCTCTGCTACATACCAAGAAATACAATTGCAAATCTTTCTTGATATTACATAGTATAACTTTAATTTTTCAAAGATTAATAGGTATAATGGCATATATTTTTAGTTGAAAGTGACGATAAGTTTATAAAGTATTAAATATATTTAATATAATAATATATATGCAAACCAGATATTTCTTATGAGTATTTACTAGAAAACATAAATATTTTATTTACAAAACACTTACACAATCAAAACACCAAACTTAGTTTTGTTTCATGAACTGGATTTTGTGTAAATGTTTTGTATACTATCAGGTATTTAGTACATTTATTTAATTTACTCCGGATATTGTTACATCTCAATCATTTAACAGTACAACGAAATATCATAAGAGAACAACTTTGAATAGACAAAAGTAAAAATATCTTAATTAAAAATGTATAATAATGAACTCTTTAATTAAAAAAAACAACCATAGATACATGGCAAAACAAATATTGAACTGAAATATACAACAGCCAGATATATATGTTGATTATCTGGCAGTTTAATACTTGTGGTAATTAAAAACCCGAAAATGAATTTGTACCAAAGTATGCAAATTGAATTGCATCTTACTGGATATTCCATTAGGAACTAACAAATTAACATCTGCAGCTACAATGAGAAGGGAAAACAAACCAGTCATATTTAATCTTTCCATCAATGTCCAACGAGCGCATTTTTACTTTCGAATATTTCTGAATTCTTTCAACAACAACACTCGACGGTTTGCTGCAAAATAAATAAATACATGTCAGTTTTAAAATATTAAATTTATAGTAATGAATTGTAGTCTGTGTTTGCTACATAATAGAATTGAATGTTGGCAAGTTATATGATTTTTTTGGACAATAAATTGAAATAACGTGTAGGACGTTCACGACATATAGCTGTAATAACGACGTCAAAGGAAAAAAAAAAAAAAAAAAAAAAAAAAAAAACACGCCGGTTAGTCATGTAAAGCATCGATTTGAGTAGAAAATCATAATGTTTTAATAATTATATCTTACTTATTAGTTAATATATGTTTAAAAGCTGTAAAGAAGGAAACAACACAACATTAAATGAGTCATTTCGCTACCATCCAACAATTAGTACTCTAAAATAGTTCTTTAATCAATTTTAATGCCATTTATGAACAATAATCTTAACCCTGTATATTAGGCAGTTTGTACTTAAAAAGTGTGTGACTAATTTCCTGCGGAACGCAGTTAAGAAACAGGTAACTTCCTATTACAAATAGTTTAACACCAAAACTTCCAAACAGCGGCGATGAAAAATGGCTGCTGTTTGAAGGTTATTTTGTATGCATTTTTGTTTAAAATACGGTCACCATTATTGGAATTCGAATGTATATAACTTCATTTTCGGGTCATTCTCGTGTATAATTTTGACACGTGAAACCTCATTTGGAATTCGTTTAGCTTATTTAATCCTTCATTTTTATTGCTCGATAAGTTATCTTAATTATTCAATTTAAAAGGATAAAAATATGCATTTAAGTATAAAAAACACGTACATTTGAGGCTGTCTTATATAAAATTTAGTACAACTCAGAATTAATTAGTGGTTACCTGAGGGGAATTTTAGTAATTACGAAAGATGAGTATTTAATTACTTCAAGGTCCCTTTAGATTTCGCTCATTAATATTACTTATAGAACACGTGGGGATTCTTGGAATGCGTTGCGTATATCAATAACACATTTATGTATCATGCTAAATGGAGGAAATCGAGATAATAACGTGTTGCTCCGATAATATAAAGTAGCTTATTTATACAAGATTTTTTTAATCCATTTGGGAAAACCGATAGAAAAACTAGTTTTTCGTTAGGAAAAAAAGTAACCTCATGATCATTATGGCAATGGGGATTTTTAGAATTTTAATTAACTCATTTAACAGGATTGTTTTAATACTTATTGTTGCTCTAATTCTATAGATGTAAACTCTCGTATTATTAAAAAAAATTCATATTTTAAGAGGCGATTTGCCTGAAGCAAAAATTCCATCATTGAATATTTCTACTGGCTACCTGAATTTTGAACAGATATTTCTCGATGTTCCTTTCGTACAAAAAATGGGTAAATAACCCGAACCGGTACGTTTTTTAAATAGATTTTCGAAGGTTTCTAGTATAAGAAGCCGTGTTTTTAGTGGTAAATCACGCGATCAACCTAACATACATAAATCAGTGAAAGTAGGGCACGTGATGTAATTCCGCTATTGACCTACTAATACTGGACTAACCTGCACAATTGTATCGTTAACGGCGTTTTGATCACGTATCGCCATTCTCCATCGTGTTTGATAGCTGCCTTAGCAGATAACACTTTCTTCTCTACGGGACATAAAGATTCATGGCAAACACTCCTAGATATTCTAGAACGTACGGGTGAACGCAGAATCATCTCTTCTGGAGGTTCTTGCAGCCCTTCACGTTCATCCATGAACAGCGAACTAAAATTAAAATTTCCTTTCTGCAAGATTTTCATGATGAGATCTCTGTAATGAATTTAACTTTTAGAATTTCGTCTCAAAAGTTTCTCTGTAACGATAGACTTCATATTTGGTTTACTTACGCAGGATAGTCATTAATTTCTTCGCAGTATGTTTGATCTCTGGGTTGACAGTCGGGTCTAGAACCGGGTTTGGCTGGCAAATATATTCTGTCTTGGACGGGCTGTGTCCATCCAACGGTCAAAACGGCGATTAGAAACGTGAAGTACTGCATTTCTTTTGGAAGGAAAAACGAAACTGGAATGCCTATATAGGAATGAAGTGGGGGGAGGAGCGTGTAACTTTCTTGGGTAATCCCCGAACTGGACAACTGATGAATGTCCAGATCGTGATGGGAAGTCCTAAGATTGCCCTAAAGGTGACATATCATTGTTTTTTTACAATTTTCCTTTCTTAGGTGTCATATTTATGATGAGAAAAGAATGTAAAAAGAGAGGTGTACGAACGAGAGCATCGTTCTAAAAAAGCTCACCGTGCATGATCTTTCCGCACGAGTGTCATAATTACAGGCGAACGTTCTGTTCATAGTGTAATTAAATGGAAGCATCGATGAACATACAGATATTTTATGATGTTTTCGAAAAATAAGAAAATAAATAAATAAAAATAAATTATGCCCCACGGTGCTTCGATCACGACAGGTTTTCCTTGACAGTTTACGTCACGCAGCTACTCCTCATTGACCGATTGTGAATGATGAGCGATGACGTCACGCGCTGGCTACCTGCCATCTCTACGCTTCAGTTTACGTTTAAATTTCGAACGAGGAATTCCTTTTTGTTTAGTGAAAATGACGTTATTTGCGTGGGAAAATGCGGGGGGTCGAGAGAGATTATGAAACTTGGAGGTTTTCGCACCTGGATAATTGAACGATCCGAGTATCATTTCATTGTATTCATTATCCTTTTCTAGGAACGGAGAAGTGTACTTTTAGATTCTAATCTTTTTTGATAGAGGACGAAACTGTTAAATATGGAAATTTCGATTGTTTGTAACAACCTCGGAATAAATTGATAGCTGAAGGGTTCATGTGATTAAGATATTCGGTCTGTCATTCTAGAGGATCCGGGTTCGAATTCGGGCCGGAATACAAATTTTTACGAGTGATTTGGTCCGGGTACATCGGTCTCTTTCTCTCACGTCTTAGCTTCCCCCTGTGGACCATGGAAGGCGGTGTTAAAATATCTTATTTCTAACTGTTCTAAATCAGCTAATCAAATTTGATCGTACAATTGATCAAAACTGTAAATTTCTCTGTACAAAATGATGATAATTTTTTAGATCTTCGTATAAACTTTAATATATAATAAAAATCTTTATAGGAATTGAGAGAAGTGAAATGGCGCCCGGGCCCCACCAGTAGCCAAGCAGTCTTTGTTTCCTGAACACTGGGGGTTCGCGCCTCGTTCGGAGGGGCTGGCCACGTGGAGTTTTCCGGGTTTTCTCTACGTCTGTAATGCTTAAATAGAGGCCAGTTTCCCTTAAAAGACATCCCGGAAGGCATCCCCTAGGCAGATCGCCTTAAGTGTTGCGTTGCCATAACTTAACAAACAAACAGAAATGGCGCCCGGACCGTCAAAAATGAGACACCTCATACCCTCCAAACACTATAAAAATAAAATCGCTAAAACAAATAAAAATATAACATTTATTTTGGTAAATAATGAAAATATATCACTTTCATATGCATTTTTACGAAAAGGGTTAAATTTGGGCGCGCGTACCATTTGCTTTGTTGATCCCTTTTTATCTAGAGCTGGATTCTTAACATTTTTTCCTTAAATTTCTCGAGGCCGGATGGCTAAGGCGGTTAAACATCAACTTGCTGTACTGGAAGACCGGTGATCGAATACGGGCAAGTGGCCTCCAGAGATTGGGGTGGTCTGTCCCGGATATGTCGGGCCCCATCCTTCACCACCCGGCTGCTTCCATTGTGGGCCTGGCCGAATCCACGATGGATATAATTTTGAAAAGGCCCTCTTTGTGCCCACGGGGTGGAAAGATATTTAAAAAACCGGTTAAACTTCCTTTGAAAGTGAACTTAATGGTTATACTTTACGTCTTCCAAATTAAGACTTTATCTAGTGGGAAAGCAATTACAAAAAGTTTCGGAAATTATAACTTTTCCCTTGGAATCTCTGTACTTCTAGGGTGATATATACCTTATAAGTTACAAACGCTAGTCTGTATTATATCTTTACTGTTTAAAGAAAGGGAGAATTAATATAAGGTCTTGAAAAAATAAGATTAAAAAATAAATTAATCTGTATTCTGTTCCCATTCAGAGCTAAATATTGTGTTCTAAATATATTTGAAACAAATACAGTATATCCAAAACACAAGCATATATTCTTTGGTTTGGAATTTTGTTTCTTTATATTGATAAATGTAAGGATTACATTTATATATAAAAGTTTAACAATAAAAAAATATTGTTCTTTGCATTTCTAGCTAATCTCACGAAAAAACAATAAAAAATATAACTAATTGTTAAAGAAAAGTTTGATTAATATTGAAAGAAAGGCTTATGAATACTAAAAATTTTTATTTTTTAAACGTGAAAGAAGGAAATAAACTAGAGAGTTTAGATGTAGAATGTTCCTCTGTGATGAATTTTCTCGGAAATTCATCACATAGGAACATTTTGAATCACTACCAGATATATATTTGTCATCTCTAACTATATTTAAATATAAGAAAATGAAAGCAGTTTTTAAATTCTTATATTGATGATCGCTATGAAGATTGCAGCTAATTTATTAGCTGCCATTTTTCTAGATTTGTGCCATAACATTTAGATCTTCAAACAAATACAGAAAACCTATGAACAGTGTCCATTGATGGGAACATAAAAGCCGGCCATTGTTTGGAGGTTATTTTGTGTGCATTTTTGTTCAAAAAAGCTTCTGAAAAAATGACCATTGCTTAGAGGTTATTGGAAGTCGACTGTATATGCATTTTCTTATAGATCCATGCAAATATTCAATAGAAAAGATTCATTATAAACTTTTTTGTATTTAAGTTGTTTAACTTATACTGTACTACACAGCGTAACTTATACAGCACTTAGAAATTACAACACAGAATACTTCGAATGAAATATTAAATTTTCATGCAAATAATTTGAAATAAAACTTGTTTACAGAAATATTAGATTCGATTATAACGAGGTTAGAGAACCTGGTGTGACATTTGTAGGTGGATGTGCTCCTGCACAGAACAGGACTCTGGAGGACAGCTTCATTTTTTAATCTAAGAATTTTGATCGACACCTCCACCATTATTATCGACACCCAGATTCCTTTCTAGAGTATAACATCATTTTTTTAAATGCTGATGATACGACACGAGAAGTGTCTCGTGACGGTTCTCGGAAGCTCGACATTTACAGCGAATAGAATTTTGGATGATGCTATCTATAATTATGAGGAGATGTCTCAAGGTTGTCCTACTAGAAAGAGAAATCTTTATCTTCATTCTATTTTTTCTTTTTTTTTTACAGCTTAATCTTCTTCGGAGTATTCGTCTGTTTTGGCCTTGACTTCTAGTTTTTTGCCGTGTAGTTTCTGTTTGAGTATTTTTGATTTAAGCGGCTCAGGGCGTTTAAACAGGGGGAAAAACCCATGTTCGGTCTTGGAAAAGTGGTTTACGTAGAGTAAAAAATGAAAATTGATGGAATTTTATGTTGTAATTCGTGTGTAGAGCATAACAGAATGATGATAATATCTTAGACCATTTGTTAGTACTATAAGATAATTACTGTAATGAAAGATAACCATACTTTGAACTTTGAGCTAACATTTATAAGTCCTAAATATGTCCATAAACAATTAAATATATTTACAATAATCCAAAGACATCTTAATGTATAACAGTAATTATACTAATATAATAACTTCAAACTAGGACTGAATTTAGATTTGTGACTCTAAGCTATAAAATATGAGAGCTTCTCCACTAAATAATGAATTTTAAAAACTTGAAGCGTTAAATAGCACTCTGTTAATGTGAGGGCCTTATATTGTAGCTTGCTTGGCTTACGTATAAATCAGATCCCGCTTCAAACAATAAATGAATGTCATTACTCCCGTGTGTTGACAACTATTGTCTTTCAAAATTATTCATATTCATTACACAAGTTGAAAGAATTCGTCATTCAATTATTCAAATTTTATAACACTATCAATATGTTGTAAGATATAGTTCAGAAAGGCAGAACGGCAATGTCTGAATAATTTCGATAATTTATAATTTTAATGTACTTAAACTTATATAGCCCTTTTTAGTTTTTACTCTTTACCTCGCGGGCACTAAGAAGGCATTTCGTAATCGGTCCCTTCGTGAGTTCGATCAAATCTACAATGGAGGGAGCCGAATGGCGAGTCGCATATAAGAGGTCCTCACATTGGGTCACACTACTCTTGAATATTTCATAGTAGAGCCGAACCCGAACTCGAACCCGGATCCTCACAGAATGACAGGCTGGCGCCTTTACTAAACTTTAAAATAGCCCGGTATGAGTTATAACACACATTTGAGTAGAGGCGAATTTTTAAGCAATAGGAAAGTATTAAGGAAAATTAATGTTATAAACCAGTTTAAGGGATTTAGATGCGTCAGAATTGTTATAAACAAACAATGCACATTCGATATGTAAATAAAGAAAAATGTACACACCCAAGATAAGTAATCCAGTTGACGTTTTAATGTCTTTGGTGTGGTTGCAGCCCTGCCTATCTAACTACTAGATTTAGTTGTAACGACACACCTTATATGGCTATAAACTGGGTTATTAACAATTTTTATATACGCTCGATCCGCGAATGATAAAACTTCAATTGTATAAACGAAAATTTTAATCACATATTATATGTGGTTATGAAATTTATGCTTTAAAATTTTGTTTAATTTTCGAAATTTTAATGCTCCAATTTCAAATTCATTTAAAGGGTGGAAGTTATGAATCTGAGTCACAACTTTCGCCTACAATTAGGCGGCCATAATTCACAAAAATCAAGGTTATGTACACACATTCCGAGCATAAAATGAATGTATTCGGAGATATGCTAAAAGTTTTCTTTATATGTTGTTTAATAGCATAAAAATACCTTAATTTTTGAATAATTTTTTGAAATAGTTTGCTTTGGCATCTACAGATGGCGTACCAATCTCAATTTTCATATTTCGTGAAATGTTAATTATTCTTAATACTAAAATATGAAGTAATATATTTTAAAGTGATCCAAATTATAAGTTTATCGTCTTATTTTTTTATTACAAACAATTAAATGGGATTTTAAAATAATAAATAATTACATGTTTATTTATTAAATATTGTTAAATACTGATTATATTAATAAATATTTTTAATCATATCATGTTGTTAACAGGTGTTTTTTTATTGTATTAGGAAACATAATCACATTTTTGAAATTTAAAAATTCAAAAATTTAATTATATTTATAACTGTTACAAACAAATTTTAAAAAGTAAAGATGGCGCCCTTTAACTATGTCTCACTCCCTCTAACTGTTCCTGAATATAATAAATATAATGTATTTAATTTAATATAGTGAGAAATTAGAATATATGACATAATTAAAAGCATTATTATTATTATTAATATTTTGAATTTGATTTATCATAATATTTACGAACGTGAATAATAAAAAAAAATAATCACTTCCGTGTGATGATTATTATAATTGTAATTGATGTTTTGCCGAGAACAATTGATTTGAAACTCGTTGAACCATTTTTAAATTGCTACCTTCAATATCATTATCACCTAAATCCTAAATGGTAAATTAACTTTCATTACTCCGATAACAAACAATAGAAGATAGAAGATAAGAACAAGAAAATAAATTTAATCAAGAACAAGTTGTACATCTCAAAATTTGGGCAACCAGCCAGCTTTTAACCAGTAAAAAAACATGTTTATTATTCGGACAGAACGCATTGTCGAGCATCCTAATGGCATTCTTGTTCGGTTTAATGTAAAGATTTCTTTCGTCGCTCGTTAACAAACCATCTCAAAACATAAACACATTCACGTAATTCTGAAATGATTTATTGTCTATTATAAACAGTAACTGTGGCCTTCATCCACAAATTTTATAGAATAAAAAAAATATATATACCACTAAGTCTGTTGGAAATTCGTTTAGGATATATGTCAGAGAATGGCGAAATTAAATCTGTTCATGTAAATTTGATCATTTAATAATCCTTTATGAGATTAAGATGATTAATTATAGTTTAATGAAACTAATTGTCAACACTTTTATTCAAATAAATTGATGTTTCTATTTTAATGATTTATAGTCCAACGCTTTGTTCGAATGTATTAAGGATTAGTGTTTTAAGTTTCTTGATGTCTTTTATAAACAGTTTTTGCTTAAATTTTATAATTTTTATACGTTTGAATAGGTTCGAATTAATTTTTATTTACAATATCTCTCAATGTAGTCAATCATCGACAGCCCGTTTCTGTATATTGTCGTTGTTTTCAGGCAGTATTTACACATAAGTTTAAACAAGTTACAATTTTGGGCGTCATGTAATAATGATGCAGTTTAAATCTTCATTTTAACGCTTTTAAATTTATTATTTGATGGTGGGAAAGGCCTGTTATAAATTATTTAGAGTTAAGACATCCAGGCACTGAAAATCATGTAAGTTACAACTTAAATTCGAGGGTCCCAAACTCAAACGCAGCAAAGAACCAGTCAAATAGATATATGTATACATAAGACGCGAGCCGTATTCACTATTATTAGATAAACCAATACATACTGTAAACTAAAAAAAAAGCCCTTTGTTGGTAGGCCTTTACGAATTGCGTAAACAGTTAGAAGTTTGAATTGTTTTGTTTTACTTCCCGCAAGATGTTAAAACATTGATTTTTAGAAAAGAAATCCTCAAGGCTGCAGATCGCAGTTTGCTACCCCTGACTTAGAACCTCAGCAAATTGAATCAGAGCTTCACTACTACTAATAAAACCTCCTGCGTGTTGTCTTTCCCTTACCAACTCATTTAACTTCTTAACTTACATGAAAACGAAACGAATGCCGTTTATTTTCGATTTCAAATATTATGTAAATCGTATAGTTTTGAATAAATTAAAAAACAAAATTAGGTTATATATACATTTTATCAAGATACGTGACCTATATTATAAGTTGTTCAGATTTACTACAATGAAACAAAATAGCGATTGTGTAAATATTTCTAGATGCTACGAACTTAATTATATTGGAAAAGACATTGCATTTTGCAGAAATTATCTTACTACAATTTGATAATTTCTTAGGGAAAATAGACTTAAATATTTTATAATTTTAATTATAGAAAATGTTTAACTTTTACTCTGGTACGGCTTTAAATTATCAAAACATGGCTAACTTTTTAAATAATTAAGATTACTTGAACGATATAAAATTTTTATCTATAGAATTTCTATTGTTTTAGTATTATTTCGTGCTAACCCAGTTCATGTCGATGGTAAATCATTATTGTAACTGAGTTACATAATCCGAATTTTGATATATACATTATTATTTGACCTAATTAAATATTGTTCTCAATTTTATCTAGGAAAATAATCTAAAATTCTCTCATGAATTTTAATTTATTACTTTAACCAAATTAATTGTTATAGTCTGTGAAGGGGGTCGCGGGAGTTTTGTGTTAAAATTAGTTCTTTACATTGTTTTGATCTAATGACTGGTTTTTATTTAATGCACTGTGACGAAATTTGAATTTTCTAATAATATCACATCTCGTAACTTTTAAAACTTTTAAATAATTGTCGTAAGAATTGCTTGACGTTTTAACTTTTGTCTTAGTGGCGCCATCTTATTTTACAAAATAATTAAAATGGCTCATTCTAGAATTTTATTCAAATTTTGGGCAAAAATTTAAAACCACGCTCTTAAGTTTAAAACACGAGTTAGGGAAAATCCCGTAGCTCAATTTTCAGTATCCCAGCTTAACGAATAAACTGAAACTCGAGCGTCCTTCGCACAAAACAGCATTCCGTCCGTGATACATTCGAACCACACCCTGAACTCCACCTAACATCCAGGGGCAAACACAGGCAGCAATAATAATAATATTTTATTTAAAAAAAAAAAAAAATACAATCTGTTTCGGGGGTAACAAAAAGCAAGGACCGAACGATAAAAATCGAATCCGAAAAGCATCACGTGACCAGATTCCGTTACGTCATCGAAGAAATTGTGTCAAGGGCGCCCTCTGGCGGTTGGAAATGATAACACAGGAAAAGGGAATAAATTCCGCTTAAAATTCGCCAAGAATAAAAATTCGCTACAGATAAGTCGAACGTGGCTCCTTCTGTCGAATGTTAAGTGTACTAATACTCCCCGCGAAAGATGTCATTGACGCAAATTTTGAAACTGAAGGTTTGAAACAGTATCAAGGACCGGACTAAAGGGTTGTTGGCCTTGACGGCTTTTGCAAAAGTAGATCGAGTGTAAGGAAGAGATGTAGACCAGATGTCGGCGGTACTTCGACCGAGCCACCTACAGCCATGTCCGCATCGCAGGTAAGTCTAGTTTATACGATCGCGATTGCGGTTCGCGTGCTGCCGAGGTCAAGGGCAATGCCAATTTTTTCACTTCTAAATCATGCGGATTCGGATTATATTGTCCAAGGGTGTCACGATATTTGACAATTTACCTTTTCCGTAGCCATAAAAATCTTGTTAGAGCGGTTAAAAAGTGCTCTTCGAAAGAAAGGAAAACCAAATTTCTTTTCGAGACACCAAAGAAATTATACAAACTTTTATAAAATATTAAGCAGAAGCAATTTAAATATGTAAATTAACAGGAATTAACATTGATACATTAATTTGTCTGATAAGATTTCCCTTTCATTTTCAAGGAAAACGAAAGATAGAATCTCCCACCATCAAGTTTTTTTTTATGACTTTAACGAGATTTCTATCGCATAAATAATTCATTTCATATTTTTCTCAGGTACGTTGGTTGATCTGTCTTCTACCTCTTGTTATTGCTGGTCCGGGGCCCGTTTCGCAACCGGTATACCGTTCCTATTCGAGCAGTTACTACTATTCGGATTATTCGTTTTCCAAAAATCCGCACAAACATTCCTTCCTTCCTGGACCTCAATATTGCCCCGATACGGGCAGAACGGTTTGTAAGAAGGTGTTTCACTATCCGCAGTGAGTATACAGTCATTTTTTTAAAGATAATATGTAGAATATTAATGTTCTCGAGCACTGACTGTTTTTTGGGTCAATGTTTGCCTGGTGGGTTGCATGCGAAGGTCGCATTTGAGACAGGTGTGATGGAGAATAAATAGACATTCACGATAATTCTCACGTGTCTTTTTTTCCGTGTTGTAAATTAGCTGAAAAATCTTGATTTTTAGATATTCATATTCGATAACAAAGCGTTAAAACAACGAAATTTTTGTTAGAAAAATTTTAAATTCCGGTTTTAATTTTTGTAATTTTTGTACGTTACAATAACGAGTTTAACAAAAATTGAAATAATCATTTATTAATGGTAATAAAAGTAATAATTACGATAATATTAAAACACTCGTCCTTCAATTTTATGAGGTTTAAACATGTATTAATTAAGATAACGTTTTAACTATAATATTTTAGTTATTAAAATATAACCGGAAACAAAATCGAAAAACTTTGAAAGCTTATTAAAATACTAAACTTTCTTAATTGTTTAATATTTAATTAAAATTAGAATATTGGAATTAAGATTATTCGGTATAAACCGCTTCGCTTCTCTTCAATGTTTTAAAATGCATAGAAAATAGAAGGAAAAAATAATTGTAGGATTTATTACTCAGGAAGATTATTTACAACAATACGCAGAAATTTAGGTTTAGTTAAAAATGTCCTTTAGTACATTATTTATTACCTTTAGAAGCGATGGCGTGCATCCCATCACGTCGCACATTTTTCATACAATGACAAACTTTCTAGTTTCTTATTTCCTATAAAATTTGCAAATATATGACATTCATTAGCTTAATTAACGGATATTAGGATCTCACCTGCTGAATGGAATACTGTTTATCAACAGATATTACAGATAATAATCTTTAATACCTATCGATAGATGCAATTGATAACTAACATTGATACTAATCCTAATTGCGTCACATTCACTGTTGTCAAAAATGTAAAATATTAACTTAAGTCATACATTAGCATTATAACATTAGAATTTGAATTTAATAATGAATAATAGGCGTCTTTTTACTTGATTCCATTTTCCTGGTATTCGAAATGGCAATGAGATGAAAATTTTCCTTATGTAATCTTTCTCATTAAACCTCATAATGCGTTTGTTGTAATGACTGAAAATTCTATAAATGTCTATATTCATTTATAAAATGATCAAAACTCCAACAAAGAATAATTTGTATTGAAAAATTCCTGATATTCTTTTCTATATGAATTACAATCTTCTAATCTAATTGAGGATAATGCCAATGACTAAAACTGTCCATTATTAGTTTTGATGAGCCCGGCGTTGCTCGAGCAAAAAGTAACGATAGCAAAGATTAATATTATTAAATTATAGTCGATATTACCCGTTTTCACCGGGTGCAAAAATTTGGTTTCCCCTCTTCTGATACTAATTAGAGAATTTTTAGATGGATCTAAAATTCGATTTTCCGCAAAAATGGAAAAAATCGTATCTAAAATAGTACAGTAGAAGCCGAGTTCTTCAGGGTAATCCTTAACCCCCTCCCTCTCTTCACGGGAGGTGGAAAATTTCCAAAAATCTCTTCTTAGTGTGCATTCTCATGACGTATACTAACTGTGTACCAAATTTCAACTTTCAACTCCTAACCGTTTGGTCTCTGCACTTATTACAATCATAATAATAATTATTATTGTGATTATTATTTTCAACTCATCTCGATTATATATATAAATTATTTTTGGTATAATTAAAATATTTTTTAATTCTAGCATTAGAATTCGATTTTAATTGTTATAATGTTTTGACATATTAGCAATGAAGCTGTAGAAGCTGTCAGCGGGACTAAGACTCCAAAGTTTAACTTCAGCAGCGTTTTTGTAGATGAACGAGATGGTGATGCCGAACCTGATCCAACTCAACTTCCGGATAGGCCTCCGGGTCACTATAAACACGACGGATATATTGTATACCAAACATCCGTTCACTACGATTATCAAGTTCCCAATACTAGACGATGGGGTTATGATCCACCTTTCGTTCATCCCATACCACCTTACCATAGGAGAAGGTTTGTATATTTTACTATTAGAACATTATATAAATCATTTGTTTATAATGTATCCTGTAATTTAAGGGGTATCGTTAAACGAAACGAAGACGAACAACAAGCTTGTCCGGTCAGAACCATGTTCATCTCTCCTAGAGCCGGACTCAATGACAAATCTCAATGGAAGTTCATAATCAACGTAGCCGATCGAGATCCTAAGTTTAAACAAATTATAAGAGTCGATGTTTGTGCGTAAGTAGAACCGTTTAGAA
Source organism: Centruroides vittatus (assembly GCF_030686945.1). Classification (NCBI taxonomy): domain Eukaryota; kingdom Metazoa; phylum Arthropoda; class Arachnida; order Scorpiones; family Buthidae; genus Centruroides; species Centruroides vittatus. The sequence continues at coordinate 3,605,133 of NW_027122405.1, read as the reverse complement.
TTTTCTACGAGTAAATGCGCTCCTTTTAACTCGAATGCTTTTGTGAATAGGGCACCCGATGAGCCGTGTTCGTCGCAAGTTTCTCTACCCTTAGGTTACGTCAGCAGATGTCGTCAGAAGTATATTAAGAAAAAATTATTAGCGTTGGATGCAGATGGACAAGGAACGTCAGAAGAGAATTTCTTTGTACCCTCTTGTTGCGTTTGTCACTTGGTTCGAGAGACAGATGCCAAATAACAACATTCAATTGTTCTGGCTAGTCACATTGCGTTCAGTATTCATTATTCGATATCAGGGATGTTTACGCCAATCACAGATGTATCGAGATATAACTTTATAATTTTACTGTACAGACTGAAATAGCTTTATTTTATTTTTCTTTAATTAACGTCTCGTTACGTGTGATGATAATCACTGGAAAAAATTAATAAAAAATAATATAAATTGTTAAATACTTTTCTAAAGTATGAAATGAAAACATTTTTGATTATTAAAATTTTTCAAGTTTTTGTAACGATTGGCAACGCTTACAATAAGTTACCATATATGGGGAAGTTCCCTAACGAAGAAATTATCTAGTAGTTAAGATAGTTTAAGTAAACAAATATTTAAAAAAACAGTAAATAATTAACTAAAATTATATTTTATAAATATTTTACAAAAAAATATATTATTACAAAATTATTAAGTTTAAAAAGATTATGTTTTGGGGAATTTTTATCGATATTTTGGGAAATTTAAGGATCTCGTCACAATGCTGTAAAAGCGGCTTTTATGTAGAAAATTCGCTTTGTTTTTAATTTCTCGCTATCTTTATTTACTAGTTCGTCTCGATAAAATTTCGTCATAATTTCATTACTTTTCAACTGCCCACATTTAAATGTTAGTATGTAATAAGGTTTACTAATGAGGTCATGGACAGTAGCATCGTTTTCTTGAATGAAATGCCTAGTTTTGTAACTCGTCTGACAAAGTAGGCGTTTGAGGCTGCGGGTGTTCAGCCAGAATTGGATTTTTATTTAAAAAAATTTATATATATATAAATATATTTGTAAACAAACAAAGCAAAACTGTCGCAGGCGATCACTTACGATTAAATCCCGAAAATAATGTTTAGGGATATTTATAGAAATAAATTCAAACACTAATTTAATAATATTAAAAAAATACAAATGAATTTTAAAAAATTGTATACGTTTCAAGAACAAAATAAATATATAAAAATGAAAATTGTAATTGTTTTATTATTATTATTACGCAAGTTTATAATATGGCGGAAGTATGACGTCACAATTTCATTGACATGGGAAGATTGATTTGATAGCTCTGCGTGACGTCGTTGACTTGTAACGTGTCTCCATTTTAAACGTCGTGACGACTGACTTTTATCTGTTAATTATAATCGGGATTGAGTACACGTCGCGATAATTTGCCATAAAAATTAATTTCGACACGAAAAGATCAATCACGAGAACGTCAACTTATTTAAATTCTCTTATTTATTATTTATTAAAACGATTTCCGTCCTTTATAATCGTTGATTAACGCGGCTTTTTTTGTTTGCAAAACATGTTTCGTAAATTTCAAATAAATCATCGCGTGTAATTAATTTAAAATAACCTTTTTAAGCTTAAAGTCAAGGTTTAAAACTAGTCTTTAATGTTTACTAATAAATTTAACCGCTTTGTATCGGAACTAGATCTGCTAACAGTTATAAATTTTTTTTTTAAATTCTAGTTTTGTTTTGTTATCAAAATTGATTTATTAGATTAACTTGTTTTTTCCCCTCAGTTTTTTCCAGAATTATAAGATTGTCAGTTGAGGTGTGTGAGTTTATTCTGGTACAAAACTAAGGGGTTTAATCAGTTATGATCTTTAGCCTTGGTTCTACTGTTGGGAAGTAGAACCAAATAACCAGGTACCAAGGCTACTGTTTTCATAGCAAGGCTAATTTTTGGTATATCTTTAGTACGGACTGAGATAAGTGAGACTTATACCCTAACATGGGATTCTACATTTGTGAATGACCCATCTACTATATTCTTACACTTACAGTATATAGTATATGTGTGTTGTGTGTGTGTGTGTGTTATCAAAGCTTTTTCTCTTGAAACATTTATAAATGGGCCTCACGCTTTTTCGAAAACGATATAAAGGTATGAATAAAATTAATAAAAACAGATGATTTTTAATCTCTTATTAAGAGAAATTTTAATTTATATCTCTTTCATATCGGATTTTTATGTAAAAAACAAAATTTCTGTCTTTATATTGTTTACTCCTCTATTTTAACCCGATCTTTAAGTTTTGCTGTCTTCAAACTATAGTTATGTTATAATTAATTTTTAAACAATTTTTTAAATTTATATTTTTTATTTTAAATGTCAACTTTATTCATCTATCCTATTGATTTTAATTTATTATTTTTACGTCAGAATTATTATATCAGCGATTATAAAAGCATGATTTATTCATTCAAACTATTTAATTCTGGTTATTCTTACTTCAAGCTTTTCTTATGACTATTATTTTATACTCTTGTTCTATTCTTATAAATTACAACAATTATTTTTAGATGAATTCTTGGTATTAGCATAAATTTTTCTAGTTTAACTTGAATTTCAGCATAATTTCTAGCTTAACTACATTTATATATTTTATCAGTGTTTTCATAAAACATATTCTATAAAATTTGTTTTTATGTAAGAAACAAAGTCAAAGAAATTCTAGAATATTTACTGTGTATGCAACTGATTTGTATGTTCTGTTACAAATTAATATTATTTTTCCATTCAATTTTTAGTTTTTTTTCTAATATTAAATTTTTATCACTTTCAGTCTTTAATTACTTTTATCAGCGCATGTTTTTAAAATGCTAAGACAAATTGCTTGACAAGGTGTGCATATTTAATTGTAAAAAATTGATCTTTGCCAAGACCAGATATAGATCCAGCATTTATCCATATCATGAACAAAAAGGACCTTAAAATTTACTTTTTTTTTTTTTTTTTGTGATACAAATGTAACTTTCTCATAAGTGGAGAAAAAATGTACATTACTGTATTGATTTTATTTACACATTTTTACAGCTAGCCATACATCTATAACAAGCATTTATTTTTCTTATATTGTACACAATACAATATAAGAACAATTTAAAGTGGAGTAAATTAATTTTTTTAAAAATGCAGAATAAAAATAGTATCTTAAATTTATATCGAAGTTAGATTATAAATATGCTTCTTTAACAGGTCCATTTGATATAGCCTACCGGTGGCTATATAAAAGGAGCATATTAAAGAAACAGTGAACAAAATCACTGAATGCTGGTAGTTGACGCGGGTTTGCGTTTCACGGGCGGGCCACTAACTATTGGATTTGGATTAGATTAGTGCAATAGAGCAATGTTAACATTTAGGCGATATGCTAAAGTGAGATGCCTCCTGGGAGGATCTTCTATGGAAAAATGATCGTATTTAGATGTTTGACACGTGAAACCAGGAAAAGTCCACGTGGTGAACCTGTTGGTGAGGTGTGAACCCGCGATCAACTAAAATTACAAGTAGTTTGACCCACTCGGTTAGTAGTGGACAACTTAAGAAAAAAAAAACTTGAAAAATAATCTTAAAATTCTTACTGATCACCCAAAGGAGCAAGAAAATAAAATAAAATAAAATAATAAATAAAATAATAATAATAATTAATTCGACGTCAGAAGCTTATTAAAATCAGATTTCATTAGTTTTAATGAAATCGAACGAATGATTTTCATTCGTTCGATTGATTTCATACATGATTTTTTTACAAATCGTAATGCTTTAAAGCACATAATTTATCCCTCAATCTAATTATCTCAATCTTCGACATTTATCCGCCCTGAAACTTGATTTTTACTAATACAACCTTGATAGTCCTTGGTAAACTAGGTATATCCTTTATATTACACTTAAAACCTTGATTTAACCACGATTTAAAGCGTTAAATCACAATTATATCTAACTATTTACGATTTAAATTGTTCAAACCTTGATTTTAATCAAGGTTACTATAGTAAGAACCAAGGTTATACTTCGAGTAATTTGAACCGTGTTGTTCTATACACAATGTCATTAAAGTTCAGTTCAAATACAGAATTTTAAAGATAAAATTTAAAAAAGTAAATAATAACGATACTAAGCGAATGTTTACTGAGAAATCAACGAGTCATTCCATCAACAAATCTTGTAAGGATTCTAATGATTAAACGAAGATAAATGAAACTTTATTCTTATCGTATAAATAAATAAAAATTTTGAAGGTCAATTTATTTAATTCTAGACTAAAAAACAGAAAAATAAAATATAATATAAATTCAATTTTAAAAAATAAAAGTAATTTCATAAAAACGGAAACAAAAATATGTGGCGCCATCTGACGATATAAATATATATTAACTTTAAATTTAAAATACTTTAAGAAAAGTACCATAATTTATAATTTATTTACTTTAATAAAATATCATTATTATTTAATTATAATTCTTTATTATTTATTTTTATATAATTATATGAATTATAAACGAGACAATTTGCATAATTTTTACTCTATAAAAATATAAAAATGCCGCAATTCCAATGCTGCTTTTCAAAATTTAGGAAAATAAATTTTGCGAAATGACGAAAATACTTCACTAAGTTCCTTCAAATTCATTTTGTCTTTCTTCCATTTGTTTCGATTCTTTGCCGACTTATGACGAATAGCGTGATCGCGATTGCTATTCGGCAACACAGACGCAATTAATGGCTTCTCTTGATTTTCTTTGATCTTCGGAAGGGTAAAATCAGATCTATTCGATTTAATATTATATTCATCAAGATCCGCAGTCGATACCGCTATCGATTTCTTCTGCTTCGATTCGAATTCCTCGTCAAAATTCAACCTTTTACTCGTTTTTTTCCGATTTATTTTAGACAAATCGCATTCCGCTTCGCTTAAATTATTCATAATTATTTGATTAGTTCCAATAGAGGAAATATCTTTAATACGTACTTCCGGTCTACTATTCCGGCCTTTGTTTATCGGAGGTAGTATTATTTTATTCCTTGAAAAGCAATTATCTCTATTGGTTTTAAAGAGATAATTGAGATCGCCATCCAAAGTTTTCGCATCTTCCATTTTCGCTTTGTTTCGATAACAAATAATAATGCTACTGATTGTTTATTCGGTTTTTTATATAATATTTTTAAAATTATTTCAATTTCTACGAAAGTTATGATCTATTAATTGAAAGAAAAGCGCCATATAAATACTTTTTAAAGTAAAAATACGCTATTAAATACATTAAGTTCGGGAATATTTTAAATCTGGCAAAGATAATAACTGGAAAAAAAATCAAACTTTGTTTATATTCTCTATTTATAAATAAATGTACGGTGTAATTTTTTAATAGAGGGAATAAGGGATTCGTATTAGGTTCGATTATGTCATTGAAATAATAATTCAGTTTATTCTCGTTGACGGCGCCACGGTGCTTGGACGTCGGCTGGAAGATGATGAGAAAAGCGTGGATGTGATAAAAACTTTTATCCAAGAAAACATTGAAAAATGAGTCGACTTCACGATCACGGATGTGCGCGGATGTTGCATTGTTTAACGCCATTGACTAGATCATGGGGAATTTTATCGGCTATAGGTAAGTGAAGAGGGGAGGATGGGGATAAAAACACCCGCTTCGAGCACGCGTTTGACCTTGAATATTAACGAAACATTCATTAACGAGGAAAAATATATAATAAACATTCGTTAGTTTTAAATTAAAATTCAATTCTTGTACCTTTTCCATTGATTTTATGGACCTAGCAGTTGTTTATCTCGTTAAATGTTCTATTTTTAACTTCATAAACAGGATAACTAATATTGGAAACAAGAAAAACTAATCACTTCACTTCTGCAGAGACAATTCTGGTTTGCACTTCATTATTACATTAAGTAATATTTAAAATCATGCATGTTTTAATGCCTTTATTAAATCCTTTTCATGCAACTCCTTTAAGGATTAAGGTGTACTCGTGTATATAATTTATGAAAGTTCTTTCACAGAGACATTTTGAGATATATTAACTATTACAATAGTCCAGAGACCAAGTAGAGGTAAAATTTTTATACATTTATGTATTTATGTATGAAGATATATAATACATTTACAATCACTGCATTTTTGTTACATTACCTACTTGGTATACATAATAAATGAGTATATAAAATTGGGAGTGTAAATAATAACTTTGCTTATTTTTATGATCCTGTTATCAGTTGTGATAGTGAATAGAAATATTTTTTTAAAATGTAAACAAATTATATTAACATAATATAATAAAGAGTATATTTTAAAGTATATTACTTCACTGACATTTTTTTTCTACATAATAATGTAATGCTAATCTTAGAACGTTTTGTCCTACATAAATACTGAACTTTTAAGATCGGGTCAAATGGTTATAAAGTATGTGATTGGTAAACTGTTTTCTTTTGTTTTCGGGGAAATAATTTTCTATTAAAAACAATACTATTCTTATATATATTTATTACTTAAATAATAATTTTTTTCGTACTATGACAGTTACTCGATTTAAATGTTATGCTAATAAATATACTGCATTTTCTTTTTACATTGTTAATTTATAAATTTGCTTTTAATGCTGGAGTTCTTGTTTATGATTTAGAACATCCTTTCAGTATAATGATCTCGGATATCATCAACAAGTGATTTATATTACAGTGAAGTAAATATCAGATATTAATCTTGTTCCACTAATATGTACAGATATTTTAGAAATAAACAATTTATAATCATTATAAACTGTTTTGATCTTAATTTTCTTTACTGTTGTTTGTCCTTGAATTCTAGTTCAATAAATACATATGTCGTTTGTTCAGTTTAACTAAATTTACTTGGAAATTACAGCTATTTCTTAATTTAGTACATTTTAACATACTGTTTGGCCTACTTATATATTTAATGTAATTATATACATAGAAATTTTAAAATTTTATTTTTTTTGTTTGTAATAACATATGAAAAACAAGAATAAAAAAAACTAACTTAGCTTTAATTTCAAGTAATTTAATATTACAAAATCATGATTAAAATTATATTTGTAACTTAATACAAATGCATTGTTATCAGATTAAAATATGCAATTTTGTAAGCATCATATAACACTTATATGAAATTTTTCCTTAGTATATAATAATTTTAATTATTAAAATAATAATAAATTTAATTTGCTTCTATGTGAGTTCTTATATTTACTAATTTATCATATAAATTAATTTTTAAAAATTCATTTTTTTTTTGTAATAAAAAAATAAAATATTTTATCGCTATAGTTTAACATAAAGTATATTAAAATAACAAATGCATTTGTTTTATAGAACTGGTTATAGACTATTCTAAATAGAGTAAAAAATTTCCTTAACAGGAATGCATCTGAAATATTTCAATGTGTTGTCTTTTAAGCATATTTTCTGCATTCATGTAGAAAGTTCTTCCATGTCTATCCATCTGAACAGATAACTTAGTTTTGCCTGGGTGCATCTTGATGAAATTCAGTATTAGACTTCCTTCACAAAATTCATTATTCTATCATATTTTAATTTTGAATATCATTGAAGTATAAGATTACTTTATGAGGTTATTAATATTTGTACCGATAGCTAGCAATAAAATGTCACGAATTAACTTAATTAAACTGGGATATTGAAAGCATGATAAGATCTTTTAACAAAATGAATGATTCAGTATCTAATTAATTAATATAAAGTATTTAAAATCTACAAAGAAAATGACTTTGAGATTTAATTCCTATTGTATATGGCAACACGTCAAATTATTGATTGGCTACATACTTGCATTTTATATGTGAATTGTTGATTTGATTCCCAATTCCAAGTTATTCTTTATTCATATTTTCAAAGTAAATTAAATTAGTTTAATTAATCAAAATTATTTGACCATTAAACTAGTCAAGAGATGGTGACCTGCATCAAATTATCCTAATCATTAATCAGATGTATAATTAGTCAATAATCTCATTTAATTTGCTAGATTATTAACGTTTGATTACATTAGATAATCCTTATTGGCAATAACTCGAGTAGAAAAAGTTAATTGACATAATTATTTTTATTATTAGTAGAATGTTATGTAATAAAAAATTGATTTCATATATTATTTGTTTTCTTTTGTATATCATGAAAATTAATTTTTATCTTTATTCCTTTATTGAGGAAATTTAAAGTTTAATATATGTGTTTTGACAGTGACTGACTATAGAGTGTTTCAAGTCTCCATATACAGAGACAAAGTTTATCTTATTATACAGTCACTTATAAAGCACAGAATAAGATATTTATGACTGTCATTTAACTAAACAAACAGATGCTTTCCTCTTGTGGTAGATGCACTCTGATGTTATATGTGTGCAAATGTCACAAGTATGTCCTTTCAGGTGTTTGTTTTTTATGGGGACTTCTGAATCACTCTGTATTTCTAAAAAAAAACTATAATACAGAATAATAATCTGTTGTTATTTTTTAAATATTTAATATTTTAAACTCTATCAAATTATTAATATGAACTTGTTTTGATGGCAAGAAAAAGCATGTAACTGTCATTCCTTTCACAAATAGTCATTTGATCGTAAAATGTGTTTTATTATTCAAAGTTACATTTCATATAAATAACAATGAAAATTGTTATGTATATATTTATTATCTCATTTCTAAAATATTATCATCTTTCCTACAAGGAAATATCTTTCGTATTCTGTCATTTTAAATCTTATTATTGTCAATTTTTATTTTAGTAAAATTAGACTGTAAATAAATAAAAATGCATTTATTGTTTTTGTTTCTTTTTTAAAAAATGACAATAAATTAATAATAATAAAAAACTATATTTACGTATTTTTTTATTTAATTTTTTAGTGATGTGGGGAGTTGGAGCAGATGTAACATTTCATAAATATAATTTAGGAATATATCTATTGTAAGTATGTATTTTTGTATAAATTTTTTGATCTTAATTAATATAACTTGTTTATAAATTTTGTCTATGAAACTTTCTTTAATTAAATTACAATTTAAAAAAATGTATGATGATATTGTTTGATAAGAAATTATTAGATTTTAAGACATTTCCATAATAAGATTGTATAATTACATATAAAACCAACCTGATATGTTAATTAATATTGATTAATTTATTCTTAATTTATTTTCAATGATTGAATTTAACATAAGATGACAGCTTAACTATCTATCTCTAGTCTGAATTACTTTGTATTTTAATAATTAATTAGTCATATTATAGCCTATTAAGAATCAAGAAGTATTGTTTAACAGAATTGTAATGGTATGGAAACAATGATTTATATAATGATTCTATGAACTGGTAAATAAGGAAATTTTCCAGTTTTTTCCCCAGGAAATGAATTAGAAAACATGCTTATATTGACATTAAACAATTACTGATGCCATTTAAAGCATAAAATGGATAAAAATTCCATCAAAAACTATTATATTAATACAGGAAGAATTTCATTTGTTTTATTAAAAATATCCTCAAATTATGACTAAAGGTAGGTATTAAGTTGCCATCTTGTATTAAATTATTATTATTTATTAATTAATTTTATATTTATATCGTATTGTGTTAATTAATTAATTTAATTATCCTCAAATTATATGATTTTTAAAGGTTTTGTATTGGTAGATAAGTAAATGAAGATTTTTAGTTTGAAAAAACGTTTAGGAAGTTAATGCAGTCTGTTAAATAACAACTAACACACTTTTGAATATTTTAATGTATATATTGTGATACTGAAGTTTCAATATTTTTATGTAAACTATATTTTTTTATTGATATTTTTTATTACTCTATTACTTTCTTTCCTGGCTGTTACGTATATAACACAGGAAAGTATTGTAATTGTGTCAAATTTCATCCTCTGGGTTTGTTGCACTTCTTGACATTTTGAGACCATCCTGACCCAAAAAAATAAAAAAAAAGGAAAAAATTCTGTGGGTGGGTTTGTGTGTTAGTGTCTGTTTTGTTTAATATCTCAGAATGGGGTGAAAATTAAGAAACAAAATTTGGTAGGGTAAATTCTATGTAAGGAGCTGATGCTATCAAATTTTGGAGTACAGAACTCGGGAGATGGGGAGATAGAGGGGCGTCATTTGTGGTATCTTGAATGAAATCGGACTTAATTGAAATTTTACTTGTTACTGGCATTTACAGTTTTTTAGAAAACTCATCTGTATCCTCAAAATTAAGTTTTTTGTCTTTTTATAATTAATAATATAAAAATTATTTTTGAATAAAATCTCATAACAGATGAAACCTCACACAATTTTAACTTTGTGCTAATGTGTATTGTGTTTCTTAAACGTAAATTTTTTGTTTTTTTAAATAAAGAAATATCTCATAATTCAACAAAATTACTTCTCTTAAACCTTTGCTATTATTTAAATTTTATATTATAATAAAGTTGAAAAGTATTGGACTTCTTAATGGTCTCTTTAATTTCCTATTTGAGTGCCAGAAAAGTCGAGTAAGAGCCCCTGCAGAAGCCCTATTGTTTAAAATAGTTTGGTATTTCCTGATTTTGTCAGTTGTTGATAGATGCTACAGGCAAGGTTCCCTCTAATTTTTTTAGTAGCTGAGCAGAACATATACAGTACTTCTCTGAGCAAAAAAAATTTCTGCTGAGCAGATTCTGAGCAAAAACTTGTTCTGAACATATATATATATATAATCTTATTTTTGCCTATAAAAATTAAAATAATTAATTATAAATTTATTTTAAAACATACTTCCACACAAAATATTATCTTTTGTCAATGATTTAATGTATTTAATCGAAATATACTTAGCAATAATCATGTTGCAGACAGAGTTAGAAATAAGTAAACAACAATTCAAATCAGTGTGCATGCTCACCTGCACGGACATAAATTCTCGTGTGCGGCAACAGTTCGAGCAGTGCACGGCCGCGCAGCTTAGAGGGAACATTGGCTACAGGAATGTCTAAAGAAAACTAAGATTATCCAAATTATATTGATAGTGTTAAAATTTTGTTTTAATTAATTTTCAGCTCTTAAAAAAATATTGTTGAATATTAAATTGTTTTTACAGTAAATTAAAATAGAAAATAAACAAAATACCCTGGAAGGGCACCAATGAAACCTTCTGTACCTTCATGTGGCAAGTCTCTAATATATATCCCTTCATCAATTTTACGTGGGAAAAAGAAAGTAATGTGGCTATAGCTTTTTTAGATCTGTGCATACATAGATCCTTGAAAACACTACTTTTCTCTGTTCAACACAAATTTTATATGCTACCATACATCATCCCAGAAAATAAATATTTTAATTATTTTATTATAATATTATTTGAAGAATATTATAGATATTCTTCAAATAATATTAGATATATTATTTGAAGAATTAATAGTGTGCTTGCACATTGGTATTTTCTGCTATAAAATATTTCATTATAACAGTTATAATGTTATAAATATAAATGAAGTTGCTTGTTATAAGCTTATGTTATAAAATAAGATTGATTGTTGCCAATTAGAGTAGTCGTTTACTTGTAACTGAACCAATAAAACATAGCGAAACATTGCTGTCACTTTATCAAATGTGGTAAATAAGAAGAGATTTTGTAATGCTGAAAGACTTAAAACAATTCACAAATTGTTTAATAATATTTGTAAGAATACTTCAAATGATGAAAGTGAATTATGGGGGAATGTGCATTCTGTATTATTTCAAGATATACTAAGGTAAAAACATAAACCATTGAATATGATACATCAGTTTCTATTAATTTAATTATGTTGGCATTTTTAGATTCAAATTTTATAATTTAAGAGTATTGAAGAAACACATGCTCAATTGAGTAAGGAAATTTATAAAATATGATTATCTCAAGGCAATGAAGAGTGGATAATAGTGATTGAACATGGTTAGCAATCAAAATATAACATTACAAGTGTAGTGAGTTATTGTGCAAATGCTATCTACAATGTTCACACAGACTATTTATAAGCTTTTAAGCATAGTGGAAAATATTAATGTCCACACTCGCTAATGTCATAATCATAAATTGCTATAGTGTAATATTATCTGTAACTGATAAAGTCTCAGAATAATGTTTAGCATTGCATACTTTCTTTTTTAACTCTTTCAGCTCTTCAGATACTGAAAAGGCCTTGTTTTTGCCCATCATGGGTTTAATTTTGAAGAGAGCAAGGAATAGGGTCCTTCATATTTAAGTTTAAGTGAAATTTTTGATATTGAATTCAAGCAGATTCCCAGAGTAGCAGGCTGATATCTCTATTGCTTTGGCCAGCCAATATTTGCATTGCAATAGTAATAACTGACATAATAATCAACATGTTAATTCTATAATAAACTAATATTTTATTTTTTCTAAATATAAAATGTAGGCTTTGGTTATAGATCTTTGGAAATTAATAAAATAAATGCATTTTATGATTCACATTTTTGAAATTATATAAATTTAAATTAAATTAAAACACCACTTGGTAGACTAGAATGATATAATAAATACTTCAATCCAAAAGCCTTAAATTGTGTTCCAGTGAGGTTTTAAATTGAAAAAAAGAAAATTTTTTTTGACTAACGTTTTCGATCTTCAATTGAAGATCTTCAGGTCTATATATTTGATTATGGAATGATTGAATAGAACAATGACTTTTCTGAAAAATTAAATGAAATAAATTCTTGAAATATATAAAAATAGAAATAAAAGTAAATAGAGGTATCAAAAAATATAAAAATAAAAGGTAAACACTTAAAGATTATATAAATATAAATGAGAACTTTTCGTTATACTGTCCCATGTCATGTTGTAATGCCATAATTGGTCATGTAATCATGTAAGCATTGCCATGCATAAAATGGTTGTTTTTCATGTTTAAAATTTATGCAGTGGCCCTTTTTGTCAGATTTAAATATTTTCAATGCTTCTAGTATCTTGATGGTATCTTAGTAATTGATCTGTTGATGATGGTAGCTTTGTTGAGGAAGGCATGCACGTTGATATCCGTAGCATACATGGCTAGGGTGGTGTTTTGTTTCCTTTTGTTAATGTCATGTTGCATTCAGTTAGTCTTATTTTGAGTGACCTTTTGCTGGAACTGATGTATTCAAGTTCTTACCAAATCAGTTGTCTTTCAAAGGAACTTTATAACCCCCAGTACCCTAAGCATATTAGTCTTGTCCTTTCCATTCCTAAGGATGTTAAAGATGGTATGATTCTGCTTGAAAGTTAATTTGATCTCATATTTGCTATTTCTTTATACAGTAGTAGCATATTGTGGTTATATTCTAGAATGGTATGGCTTGTGTTTCTATGCTGATTGTATCAGTTTTCATCCTTAGGGGCCAAGTTGTGAGTGTTATTGGAAATTGTACTGGCTAAATTCCTGATAAGGTTCTTGCAGTAACTCTATGTTGTGGCTATTCATTCAAGATGTTCTAGTTCTTTGATTGTGTCAGAATAATTTGTATAGTGGGTAAAAGCCCTTTTGTTTAGGGCCCTAAAAGCTGCAATCTTATATATATAAGGGTTGTGGAAGCTTGTCAGTATAAACAAGGGTGTGTGTGTTGGTTTATAATAAACTTTTGTATGGATCTGGTTATTTCTAATGTTGATTTTGAGATGTAGGAAACATATTTCTGTGCTTCTGGCTTGATCTAATTTAGTAATGAGACCATAGGGACTCACTATTAAATTAGATCAAGCCAGCAGCACAGAAGCATATGTCTCCACATAGTATGCTTTTACTTTCACGTGGAAAAGTAAAATAAAATAAAATCAGTGGATCATGAGGCCAGTTAAAAAGAGCAAAATGCATTTGGAACTATTGAAAATGGAATTTTTGGAAAAAGTTAAAATAAAGGTCTAGTATTTGTTTATCTGGTTTGTTTTCCTTGGAAAATTACTTGAAATAGGATATAAAATGTATAATAATACTTGTTAATACTCTAGAGATATTTTATTTTTAGATTATACATTTGTAAGAAGTATAATACCAATCCCATTGCTTTTAATTTGAATTATATTTAAAATAAAATAAGTTAAGCAAAAACATCTGACTGAGAGGTGAGAGGTAGGACTGGATGATGAGGAAGTTGTAACAGGCTTTCCAAGCAGCAAAAATGGTGTCTGCATCTTTGTAGTTAATACATATATGCTTGCCTTGACAATTTAAATATTTGAAGGGTTTCTAGGCTTCTTAAATGTTTGAAGTTAAAGGCCGTATGTAATAGTTTAGTCTTATCTAACTTAACTCTTATGTCTGGTTTGGATCAGTTTTCTCCTTTCAGACATGTAATTGTGCTTTCTCAGCCCGTCTGTTAGTGAGTGGTTGGTTGTTCCTACATAATCCAGGTTCTGGTCAAATCTGTAATAGGGATTCTGTATACTCCTGGAACTGTTCTACATATGTTGTATTCTTGATTACAAATGTTTTGAGGAAGACAAATTTCAGTTTGAATTATGTTCAATTTTGAAACCATAAGAAATGGACTTTCTCTGCTTTGAATTCATAAATGTTAAAATCTAAACAATGCTCCATTTTACAGGGGATAGTCTTTAGAAATGTTTATAGCCTGAAGATGGCCTTTCAAAAGACCCAGAAATATTCACTTAATCTAATAAACTGCTGGAAAGGTGTGAATTTATTTATTCATCCAGTTAACTGACTTTAGATTTCTTTTAAAAAAGGATTAGAGTATTGGAAATGTAAAACTTATTAAATAGATTTTTAAGAGATGACATGATATAATTAGGTACATGCTTTTATCATTGCCATCATTTAAATATACCAAAAACTGATTGACTTTTTTTCTTCATTTTTCTGTGTTCTGTGGACAGTAAGAGGGCCTTTAAAATCATATTCATCATGAAGGTTCAGCCAGGCTTACAATGAGATTGCTCAATGATGAGAAAAAAGGCCCAAATAATTTTCAGGAAAAATTCTTGAGTTTTTTTGTCTACCCAGATTCAATGCCTGATTTCCCCAGGGCAGTAAGGTGACACTTTAACTGCCTTAGCTGTCTGGCCATCTGTCAATTGGTTGTATATTGGAAGTGCAAGTTTTTTTCCTTTTGTCTTATTTTCACTTAGTATATCATTTTAAAATCTGATAACTGGGATATGAAAGTTACTCTCGTAGATCTATTTTGCATTTTTTGATGATTATTTACAATTTACATGAATATAAATTGCACAGGATGTTCTAGAGCATAATCCTTCTGTAAATTAAGAAATTATGTATAGATTAATGTTTTACATACTAATTTTTCATAATTTTTAAATCAAAACTTAAGTTTGTTTTCAACTCCCAGATCTAAACTATATATTTTATTTTAACCATGATAAACTGGTATAAATAAATATTTTTAAAATAATCATATTAATTTTATTTTTACAGAATGGTAGCAATTGTATTGACATTCTTAGAAACTGCATTTGTAATAGAATTATTCCTCGATGTTTGTTTAAAGTAAGTTCTTTTTTTAATATTAAATTTTTTAAATTTATAATGATTTAAATAAAATATATTTTTCAAGGGATGACATTCATCCCTGTTTGAGATTTTGGGAGGCAATTCAATGGATGGACTTGTGGAAGAAGTCTGTTCTTTATTTTGCTATGGCAGTGTTTTGTTTTATAAGACCAAGTGAAGTTTGGTTGGCAACTATAGCTGGTATGTAAAATTGACATTTTTTAAAAATTATTAGGTTTATTATTTATGGAGTTTTTTGATATTCCAATAAATATTAAAATATTAAAAAATATAATTTTCTTTGATCTTAAGATATAATGATAAGGTATTAGACATAAGATAGTAAAGATAAGAGACAAATAATAGTGAAATTTAAGTAGAGTGGTGCCTCATACTTCGATTTAATTCATTCCGAGAGGTTATTTGAAGTCAAGCAGTTTTTCCCGTTAGAAATAATGGAAAGAGGATATCATTTAGAATCTAGAAATGGAATTAATCCATTTCTAGATCCTAAATGATATCCATTTTGATAAACTTACAACAGCAAATACACATAGTTTAAAGTAAAACTAACACAATCAAATGTACTAAATAATAAATTAAAACATGAAAACAATAAATAAAATACACTCAAACCTGTTTTTGTGCAGTGGATAGGAACCGCATAAAAGAAAACACATAAAAACAAATCGCACAAATAAAAAATCACACAAAAACAGGTTTGAGTGTACATAAATATGGTATAATAAAATGAAAATTGCATTTATTGTTTGCACACTGTCAACTTCTACATTATAACCACGGCTGCCAGATTCACCACATGCATACCACATTTGTGCTTCATGATAAGTTCCCTTTTCATCTCAATTGTCGACATTACAACTTTCCTCTTAGACTTCATTCCTTCCACACACTTCTTGGATGCCATAAGTTTATACAGGTATACCTCGAGTTATGTCGTTCTGGATTATACGTTGTTTGTCAAAAAAGTATATGGAAAAATAAAAATCAAGTTTAAGTCATTTTATTTGACTTTACATCTGTCCGCCACAAATATTGATGTCGTAAAATCACTAGAAAAGCGTTAAAAGCACATAAAATCATATTAAAATGTGTACATTTACAGTAAATGTTAATATAATAATCATAAAT
The DNA here is from genome assembly GCF_030686945.1 of Centruroides vittatus. Lineage (NCBI taxonomy): Eukaryota > Metazoa > Arthropoda > Arachnida > Scorpiones > Buthidae > Centruroides > Centruroides vittatus. Next base: position 3,588,391 of record NW_027122405.1, on the reverse strand, counting down.
CCTAGAGAAAGAAACATGAAAACATCTGTGTTTCTGTGTTGTCATCTTATTTAGCGGTCTTTAAGTGCTCATTATTGGCGTTTTTCACCATAGTTTCAACTTATGTCGTAACTACACAAGTAAATTCGACTTAAGTTGCCTCTCCTGGAACCAATTACCGAAATAAGGCGAGGTATACCTGTATTGGGTTGAACAGAAAGTTTTTGAATACTTTTAATAGTTGTGTGATTTAATTATAACACTTGTTAAATTTAACACATTACTGTTAAGTTGAGATTGTATTCTTTGTTGAAAAGCTTATTTTATGCTTTGAGTGCATTTTCACTGCACATGCAGTTTGAACTTTGAAGTGTTGTTTGAACTCTGAGGCAAATTTTTGTCAAATTTAATGTTCAAAGTATGAGGTACTACTATACTTATTATAATATCTAGATATACTGGTATGTTCTGCTTAACAATGGGGGATATATTCAGAGAAATACATTGTTAAGCAAAAATCATTGTGTGTACTTAGTTTACTACTATTATAGGCTATATTTAACACAACTGTAACATAAAGATAAGTATTTATGTATCTAAACATAGAAAAGTTGCAGGTGGCTATGAATTCTTCAGTTCCATTATATTCTGATGCCCCTCCGTCATATATGTAGTCTGTTGTTAAGTGGAATGCAGTTAAGCAGCACATACTATAAACTCAAATATATACCGTATTTTATGAACTATAAGACGCACTTTTTTCTTTGAAAAATTGCCTTCCAAAATTCAGGTGCGTCTTATAGTCCGTAGTCTGTAAAATATGGTATATGGTTTTTTTTATGAATTTTTATATTTAGAAATTGGTTGATTTTATAATATAAGAAATGAAAAAAGTAAGTATTATACCATCAACCATAAATGTAAACACAGAAGTATAACTCAGAATTGAACTCCACTACAAATAGGTCAGACAAATCACATGACAGACATCTAAGATTGTTATTAAACATTTGAAACTTGAAAATATGCTATCATAATACCAATACATGGTTAAGTAGAAATAATTGATAAGAAAAAAGTGCTGACAACAATTTTTTTAGTATCTTCTAACAACAGCAAAATTTAAGAAATATAATACAAAAGAAACACTAATTATGTCACTAAAACTGTTTTTATTTTTAGCATTCCTGATCATTATTTTTTGTTTTACATGCAATTATTTAAAAGTTTATCTAAAATCTACATTATATGTTAGGCTATTTATAATTATCATCATCTAATGTTTTTTTCATTTAAGATTAAATATTTTCTCCTTTAGATTTGGGAAGAAATACATTAAGTTTCAGAATAAAAACTGTATTCTGAAACTTAATGCTGTTGGATGAAACTGGTGCTGTTCTACAGAGTTTTCTTTATATCATATGCTTACTAATTGTAATGCTTTAGATCAAATAAGGACAAAATATGGTCTTAAGGAGGATATATTTTAATGTATCACTCCACTCCACACCGGGATATATGTAACAACAGGCACAGAACCAATTTCTAGTCTGTATAATATAAAAATGAACACTGCACAAACATTTTCCAACTCCTGAGTTCTTTCTCAGGAGCAACAGAATAATTACCTGACATAACATTATTGGAACAAATGTCTATTTGTAAAAAATGTTTTTAAATGTAATTTGAATGATAATGTTCCATCAAGTAACCATTCTGTCACACCTGAAGAACTCAGGAGTTGGAAAACATTTGTGCAGTGTTTGTATTATATGTACCAGAAATTAGTTCTGTGTCTGTTGTTATTTCAATGTACCAATGAAGATACATTTTGTGATTGCTTCATTACTTATAACATTCAATTAATATATAAAATGTATAATTATTTGGCTAATATTTGTTACATATAGATTAGAGTATCTACCCCTGTAACAGGGTTATTTCCTTATTATTTGTATTGAAATACTTTGAATCTTACAAAGTTGTAAGTTGTAAATATTTAGTTTTGAAATCAATTCAGTGTAGTTATTATATATCCAAAAAGTAAAGTTTTTTTTGTAAGAATTTTTATTTAATCAATTTTTGTTAGTATATTATAAAATGGTGAAATAATCTGCAAAATTTCTGCAAAACATAAAATATTTTTTGTTTTAGTAAATAATTTAAAATTTCTTGAACATTAATTCATAAGTAAATATAGGGTAAACATGCAAATACTTAAATAGTCTCTGGTTATGACAGAGGTCTCCAAAGTGATTGATATCAGCCCTTAGGAGTTAATAAGGTATTTTTGGGGTTCATTGAAAATTTAGTCCGATGGAGTATGCACTCGACAGTTTACACCCCAAATTTGGAGTGATAGAATAAATCAGTATTTATTTAAGGATAAAAGATTTTGGAATTATCTCTTTTTTATACTTTAAGCTTTTGTGTGTTTATCTGTTATATTTCATTATTAGTTCATTCAGATTAATAATCAACTTTCTTATTACAGGGTGGTCAAAAAACACAATAAAAAGTATGCGATTCTCACTATTGCATGCTTATTGATGACTGTCTAGTTCTGCTATATTGTAATGATATTTTAAGTAAAGGTTGAGTTTTCAGGTTTGAACAATTTTGGAGATGGAACTCCTGACTTTAGAAGAACAATTATTTATTGTAAGAAAATTTTTGTCTTACCTTTGCATCCACAAAACATCACTATATGGTGTGCCATTTCATCAAAGAAAACCATTAGTCTGATATTCGTAGATGGTACAGTCACCGGACAGAAATACCATGCATTACCTGAACAAGACTTTGCTATCCTGGAGGAATTACCCCATTCTGCATGAACTAATACCAGCAAATCAGTTGTGACAGTGAGCTTCAAGTGCAGACATCTTTTCATGGCTGAAAACAGCATTCAGCAAGTGCATCATTGCATTAGATGCCAAAAAATTCACTGGACATGGTATTGACTGCCCCCCCATACAGTCCAGACCTTAATCTGTGTGACTATTTCCTCTGGGGCTATCTGAAAAGCAAAGTTTATCAAAATGTCCCAATTCACTTGAGGCCAATCAAATCAGCCATTATATGAGATTCATGCACTGAATTCTGATATCCTCTACTGATGGAGTTTCAAACCTGAATCTATAACACCGTAACAACAAATAACAAACATTTTGAACACCTGCTACATTAAATGTTTCTTATATCATCACTAAAAACATTTGGTTTTGTGCTTATCCACTGTCAATTTTTCCTTGGTAGTCATTTACTTTTTATCATGTTTTTCATCATCCTGTACATAAGTAACATTAAATCATTCTCTTAAGACAGTTATAATATATTTTACAATCGATTATCTATATAAATTTTTAAATACATAAGCAACTGTTATTAAATGAAAGTTTTTTGCACATGTTAAGTTCAGTTCATAAAATGCATTAATATTTTATTGATTAATCAACTGCAGAAATGTTTAAAAGTTGATTAATTATATTCAATCATACATTGTACCTTAGAAGTGACACAAAGATTGCAATTGATCATAATTGAAGCGTGCAATTCCGTAACATTTAAATGCCATTTTTCTGTAAATACATTTTCTAAATGCGATGTTTTCTGCCCAAAAAATATTGTGGCAATAGTGATGCACTAAGTGGCTGTATTTTGAAGTTGAATTTATGAGTAACTCATAACATTTTAAGCACCAAAGTGCAATCTCTTTTGGTGCTTAAAACATTATGGCTTATGTTTACATCATTTTGTTATTTCCAGAGAATTTGTATACCTAGTAAGTTTTTTATCATTTTATTGTAAAATTGAAATGAATTTCTTCAAGACTTGAAGGAATTAATAAACAAGAAAAAAGTTTTCAGGGGAGATAAAAAACACTGTTTTTTTTGCATTTACAACCTTATGGAATTGCACACTTCAATTATTAGTTACATCTTTAACACTAGACAAAAAGAAAAAACTTGATATATTATAATTAATTTCTATATATAATTTGATGATAACATTAATAATTTTTTTTACAGGAGTTATGTTAATAATTTTAGCAAGCTTTTATTTACTCCTAACATATAAATCTCACATAACAATGGGGAATACCTTATTATCAGACAAAGAAAGTTCATATGATAGGTAAGAGAATTGTTTAAATTGTTCATTTTTAAATTTAAAATTTAAATAAATAAATAAATATTTTATAAAAAAAATAGATTTGATGAACTTCAAGAAGAAATCGATGACAGTCTCCCTGAACCGAGCATCGACAATATTGGTGATCAAGATCGTATACTACAGGTCTGATTGCCATTATTGAGCACACTCTTAAAGAGAAGAATGTAGTTAAAGATGGAGAGCTTTCCATACTACATTTAGGGATGAAATTCTCACTTATTTGCGATCTAAGCAGGTCATATTCAACCAAAAATTTTTAAATACAAATTTATCAATGATAGTGATGGAAAACTATTGATTTTTAACAAAATTCTAAAATAAAATATAAAAAAATTACATTTAAATATTGAGAACATTTGAGAAAAATAAATTATAACTTGAATAACTTTGATAAGAAATACAGAATATGAGCCAAACAACAAACATCAACCAAAATGTGCATAAATTCAGCAACACACACCTGCAATGTCGCAATAAACCTTTAATGATCCGAGAGGAAGGAAGTAAGATAATCATAAATGTTAATTTTGAAACAGTTTTAAATATTTTAATCTAAGCTTTGTGATTTAAAATTTATTCATTGTCCAAATGTTGCTTTTAATATTCTATAGATGCCAAAGAGCAATATGCTGAACAAAATATGCATTATGTAGTATAGTTTATAGCTTAAGTGTTGACTAATGTTTGATGCCTATGTATGTACTGTACTTAATTTAACTCAGAATTGCATTTAGTTTGCAAAACAGTTATCTATAAAACCTTATAAATTAAGTTCTCATTATTAGTTAGGTTCATGCACTTTTGCTTTAACATTTGCATCATTTTACAAAATTTGTTAATACAGATTCTTTAAATGTTATCTTTTTTTGCCTGCGTATATTATTTTATGGTCTTCCATTCATATAATGCCAAATTTAGTTTGTGACCAAAGAATTTATATATGCATTACCATTGATTAGATATGTAGATACATAAATATTGCTATGAATATAAAAATTCCATTTCTATTGTGGAATTTTTACCATAAATTTAGAATATGCTGTGTTTGATAACAATTTTTAATTATAAAGAAGTGAAAACATTAATAGATATTTTAAACCATCCAATGTTCCGTCCAGACTGCAGTTTTGAGTGAGAATTTCTTTTGCTTATGTTAATTTAGCATCAAATGTAAATATTTTTAAGGTCATTTATGCATTTGGAACAATTTTACAATATCCACGAAATATGTACTATAGTTTATAAATTGATGTTGTATCAAATTACAATCTTTGTATGCTATATACATTCATCACATTCATAACTTTATCAATGATGTAAATATGCAATAAAACTCAATTTATACAAATAGGATTATGTAGGTTTGCAACATTAATTAGCTGCTTATTTTGATTAATAATTTTAATTAGATTTATTTTAACCAAACTGCCCAACTATAACGTATATAAACAACATATCACATCATGAAGGATAATAAGTCAATATACAATCTTTGTCAAAATATCAAAAATATTACAGAACCATGTATCTAATAAATACAAACAAAATGCTTTTCTAAATACCGAAATTATGTGAATATTTTAGAAAACAGGATTGTGTAATTTGCTGAAGTTTCATCGTGAATATTTATATCTAATTAAAAATACTTTAGATAAAATAAAATTCAACTAAATTAGTAGTTAAAAGACTTCAATAAATTTAACATGATATCAAATGTACAGATAGGGGGCTTAAATATTTTTTTATAATAGATTAAAAAATTGTATTGGACAATTCTAAGCTTGTTACTTTAAATAAACAATAAATAATTATTGTTTAAAGATTATTCTAACAAATACAAGATATTTATAAATTATCTATATTATTTCAGGCATCAATATTTTAAAAAAAAATTTTTGTTTTTGACACTTTCTACCCTGTGGACACTAAGAGGACCTTTTTCCCCAATACCTATCATGGCTTAGCTAAACCCACAACGACCAGGTGGTGAGATACAAGGCCCAACAGGTCTAGGTCTCCCAAAGTGGTAGGCTGGTGCTTTAACTGCTTTAGCCAGCTGTCAATTATTTTAGTTAACGATTAAGACTATAAGCATTCAATATTTATAAAATGATTTATTTTCATATAATTTACCTTCACAGTTATGAAGTAATATAAAAATATTTTAAAAAATCATTTCTGATGCAATTCTAAGAATGTTAATTGCTAAGATCTTATTCTTAATTTCATTTACAGATGTTATTTTAACATTTTTTGTAAAAATTTATTATTTACCATTTAATAATGCCTGTTGTAGTACACCTTTCGTGGATTATTGTAAATTGTAAGATTGAGTTTGAAATAATTAACGATGGATAATAATTTCATCAAAAAATCAGATGTATTTATTTCAAGCTTGTTTTATTTATATATACAAAGATCTGAAGATTGTTTATACTCAAAAAGTATGAACATTACTGAGAGTGGTTCCTGAAATACTCAATTTTCTTAAGGTTATCAATATTATATTATATTTTTAAACTATAACAAGTTATGAACAAGTAGTTTAATTTTTAAAGTATTGGTAAATGTAGAAATTTATTATTTATTTTATTGATTTTAATTAGAAAATTAGTGAAAGAAGTCAACATAAAAAGAGCTAGATAAAGGGAACAATTTAATTGTTAATTGTACTTAGAATTTTTCAGGTATTTAAGTTAGAAAATTAAAAAAAATATCAATTTTTCTATAGTTTTTTTTTTATACTGTAAACAATGCTGGAGTTGAGAATGTGAAACTGTGTTTATATATAGAAGATACAATATTAAACTGTTTAAAATAAATTTATATATTAAATTGCAAACATATATTTAAATATATTTTGTGTTTTTAAATTAATTATATCCTAATATTTAAAGTGAGAAAAAGAATTAGTTTATAAATTGGAATAATTTGTTGATTTCATTGAATTGTTAGAATGTATATTAAAAGAAGTTTTAATTTATTAATTATAAAATTGTTATACTTTTCGTTAAAAAGAAGTTTTTATTATAAACATGAGTGATAAAAATTATGTATAAACAAAATATTTGTCTTAAAAGAAATAAAAAAACATATCATAATAATAATTTTTCAAACATATTGATGTGATGTGTATCTTTTTAGATAAATTTGCTTTATTCAACATCATTTTTACACCAGTTCTATAAATTAATTCTGCTTTCATTGTCCGTACGGGAACTAATCTTTGATAATTTAAACATAAGTGTGCTTGGGAATTAAATATTTTATTAAATAACTTGTTCTTTAGAAATATGTAAAAATTGATTGTAAAAAATTTTGTTTGTAAATAACAGCTTTGTATGTAGATAAATCATGGTTAATCATTGTACATTATTTTCTTTATTGACAAAATTTTTTGTTTCTGTTAAAAAAAGAAACTATTCAATACACTAGTCACTGTTTTAGTACTTAATAATATATATATAAAATGGAAAAATTGAAAATATTGTTTTAAGCTTACCTACTATAATTTTATTTATTTTACAAAAAGCAGTAATGCTTTAACGGATGGTGATGGTGATAAAATATTATAGATCATCGTGTATAAAAAAATTATATATATAAGATTGTAGTAGAATCTCATAGTGATCTATGTTTTAACTGTATTATTTTCGAAATAAATATTTTCTACAAATGTTCAATTTTGTTGAATTTCTTTTCATACAATTTGCTGTTTTCATTTGGTAAATACTTCTCTTGTAACTTTGTGAAAATCTTTTCTGCTGATTTTTTTAAGAACGTTTCGTTTATTTTAATGATTTTATCGATTGTAGATAAATGGACTGGTTTTATCTAAAAAAATTCGTCTTTGATTAGAATTTTTAAATTAGTTTAAAAATATCTTAATTATTGAAAACTCACCTGTTGTTCCAGTTTAGTTAGGATTGTTAATAACAATTTAATAAATGCCAAATTTTGTTTATGATAGTTAGCTGCTTCCAATAATTTGTCAAATAACAAATCTAAAGCTGCTTCAAAATTTGTCTAAATTCAATAATGAAAATCTCAATAAAAAGCTTGAAGTATTAACAATTTCTTAAATTTTAATGAAATTTTAAACAAAAATTATATACTGGATGATAGCATTGAATAGAAATATTTTGCATACAATCTGAGAGAATTCCAAATGCGACAATCTAGCCTGGTGATATTTCAGGGGTTACAAAAGACATTTCCTTAAAAGAAAATTAGTACCAAAACTCACCACTGGAGTTTTTTGTGCTGTGAGCAACAATTATTTCATTTGTACAGCCACTCATGCTATACAGAAACCTTATACAGGGATATTGCTGTGTTGTCTCCATTTTAAAGATATAAACTGTAAAGTGTGTGTTCAATAGCTGACTGTGATTGATCCTCTGTGATGTTTCTTACATGCAGTATGATACTGTCTTTCAAGACTGCCAAATTTGTAGCATGTCCTTGATAAATCACACTTTTATATATCCCAAAATCAAAAGTTCTTGGATTAAGATTCAGAGAACAGGATGGCCAGACAGAAGAAAGTGCATGACTTTGTTATTGATAAAATGTTATAGAAACTGCTGAATGATATACGTGGTATGATCCAAAAGTTCGGGGACTGCAGTAATCTATGACAACAAAAGCATGTATTTGAAGTTACAGCGTATGAAATGGATTCTACCAAACCACCTCTACGTGTTCAGGTTAATTTCACCCATGTCATGTGATTAAACTGCAAGTGCTGCTGTTTTTTTCTGGAGATAGTTACCTTTGTTCTGCAATGTAATAAAAGTGGAGTTTCAAGAACAACCTCCAACATTAAATTTTGTCAGCGTTTAGGTAAAACACCTATGGAGACTTTAAAATTGCTAAGTAAGGTGTACAGTGATTCTATCATGGCGAAGTCGAAATGTTGGAGGTTATTCTTGAAACTCCACTTTTATTATGTCACAGAACAAAGGTAACTATCTCCAGAAAAAAACAGCAGCGCTCGCGGTTTAATCACATGACATGGGTGAAATGAACCTGAACATGTAGAGGTGGTTTGGTGAAATCCATTTCATACGCTGTAACTTCAAATACATGCTTTTGTTGTCATAGATTACTGCAATCTCTGAACTTTTGGATTGTACCACGTATATGAGATCCTCTGTCTTGCATGAAAGTGCAAGACATCACACTCATATTCCAACTGCAACAGTGATAACACGTGCAGTTGGGATATGATAGTACTGAGTGTCTCTTTGTATCTGGGCCATTGCAGAGCTTGTCACAGGCCCATTGGGACTAGCTTCTTTGAAAAAAGAATGGTTCAAGGATAAATGTGGCTGTGAATACATACTAGATTGTAATTTTTGCAAGTGAAGTGCTAAAATTGGTGAAGAAATGAGCGTTTTCTGTGGCCCAAATCTGACAGTTATCAGTGTTCACTCTTCCACCAAGGTAAAAATGTATCTTGGCATGTACAGGATCTTCCATGGCCCTGACATATTTGCTTTCATTCTGGCAAAGAGTTCCCTGTTGGCAATTGCTGCTTGTGGCTGATCTTATGTGAATAAGAAAGCACCAACTTTCACAGTATCATTGACACTGAACCTTAGAATACACCCCACCTCCATAATTCTGCACACGTAATACTGGAGCCTGCAACATTCATAGACTGTTCAACAATAGCTGTGGTAATATCTTCAACAACTTGTGAAATGTTAGATTTGCATCCTCAACCAGATTGAACTTTCAGATGTTCAGTTTTCTCAAACAAGCAATTGTTCTTCTGATAGCTTATGGAACTGATGATCGTTGATGTAAATTCTTACAGTAACAAAATTCCAAAAATGCAGCTGCAGCACTATCATTTTCATAAAACAATTTCCCAAGAAAATGCAAGCTGCAACTAGATGATGGACATCATAGCTGATAAGAATGACATTTAATAGTTGTGGCCACTTTTATAATCAGAATGTGGCTGCAACATGTGTGCTTATGCAAAGAAGTGTTTTGTTTTTTTGTTGCTTGCAGTATCAAAAATATTTAAGTTTTGGCACTAATTTTTTTAAAGAAATATCTTTTGCATGTCTTGAAATGTCACTACACCAGATGTAGTTGCACTTGGACTGGAAAATAGTGAGGTTGAGGCCAAAGTCTTAAATGCGAAAACGTGTACGTATGATGTTCAGTGCTGCTTTCCTGTAAGCCTAGATGTTTGACAATGGCCTTTGGAATATCAAGCATGATTCCACTGACTTTCCAAACACCATTGTCAAACTTCTAGGCTTACAGGAAAGTCCGACGTACACATTTTCGTGTTTAAAACTTCAGCCTCAACCTCATTAATATATCTGAACAGCATTGAATGGATATTTTAATTATGATAACCTGGTAATATATAAATAAATCAATAAAATTTAGGGTAACAATATAATTTGCCAAGCAGATCTTATCAGAAATATTTAAAACTTTCTACACTAACAATTTGATTAGGATTTAATAAACAATCTTTTTTCAACTATCCTAAATAGTTTAATATTTTTAAATTAATTTTGTATGCATGAGAATTAAACATAATAATGTCAGTTCATTATACTCCTGAAATTGTTCTTAAAGATATTTGTCAGGAAGTATAATAAAAATACATTTTTCTAAATACATGAATAACTTTAACAAAAACTAAATATAATTTTATAACAATTTTAGATTCTACTTTTATAAAAATGTTTGCATCTAACTTGAGATAAAAATAACTGTATGTATTTACTTATCTAATTTAATTTAATTAAGTTGTTATTACCTTCTTTTCAGTTAAAGCTTGAATGATAATTATATGAGATTCTTCTATTTTACTAGTTGTGTGTAGAAATTCCCTATTCATAAAAATATATACATTATATATAAGTTATATACACAATGTTTAAAATAAAAAAAAATAAAATCATAGTTAATATAAAAATACAATAAATCATAGCCTGAATTTTAATGACTGTGTATGTATGACCTACATGTGAAATTGTTTTCAAGCTAGAATTAGGCTAATTATAGAACTTAATCTAAAGATAAGTTGTCATCTTGTGTTAAGATTAATTGGAAATTGGTTTGGCTCATAGATGTGTAAATGTAAAAATCTGCCACGTTGAAATCATCATTTGTATTATGATTCATTTATAATCATGGGCACATCCAGATGGCAAGCAGCTAAGCAAGCAAGTCAATGACAGTCCATTTCATATGGAATAAGAATTGTTAATCAGTATTTAAAATAAAAAATTAAGTAAATTTGTTAAGAAATAAAATATTTTAATTGGGCTGCAATTTTAAAAAATTGTAGACATATATATATATATACATACAATATATATATATATATATATATATATTTCCACTATTGCCTGTCTGTCCATCCTTCCTTAATTTTGAGAACAGAATTAGGTAAATGAAAGCTGAGACCAAATTTGGAAAGCTTAAGAGCAGGATGCCCCCTATTAACTATATACAAACTTCTGGTTTGTATCAGAAGTCATGTTATTTCAATTTGAAAATTTTCTCCTGAAGGAAGTTAGACAGATGACTGGCTTGGCTCTAATGCCAACAGGAAAAGTATGATGTCCAGGAGCAAGACACTACAGTAATAATGTGAAGTGGAGAGCATATATTTTAAATTAAATAAATCAAAAATTGCAGCCTGTCATTGTGACAATGTCACAATAAATAATTGCTTGTTATATTTTAAATTATTGTAAGATGACAAAAAGCTTTATTTTGAGGATAGGGATGGGTTTTATAAAAAGTTGTAAATGCTAATAATGAGTAAACTCATCATTAAGTCTGACCCTACTCAAGATATGATGCAAGACCCCCTTTATCTCCCCCACCTCATTGACATTTAATCACCAAAATTTAATTGCATCAATCCTCCTAATACACAAACCTCCCTGCAAAATTTCAGATATTTTTTGTCAAAAATCACAGAAGTTACTAAGCTTCAAAGAGGGTAAACAAAATTTGCATCCCCACATATACAACAATCCATACATATAAAACCCCCAAATCTTTTTTGCATTTCTAGACATTTCAAAAACCCCTGAACCCAAAGATGTACAAATCTTAGGGGGTTATTTTTTGACTGATTCCCAACAGTCCCTATTTTATATAACAGAGCCAGAAAAGTAAAAGTACAGGCATACCCTCTGGTAATGAAGCATCAATATAACAAAGTCCGTAATTCCCAGCCCCATTTAATGTAAAAATATTAAAATTTCAAGGTAAATGTCCAGAAGTCATCCTATTGCAAATGATGGCAACACATCACTTATTCCAACTTGTACATGTGTCTGTTTTAACATTTTGTATATCATAGAGTAATTTAGTTGTTACTTACACTTCATAAGGTGTGTTTCCGTGTGGTGTGCTACAATAAATGAGGTATGAGGAAAAGAATAAATTGTACTAGAGGAAGAAAATAACGTTCAATAGATTAGAAATGAAGTTGGCCCAATCAATCAGCTTCAAAAATATGGACAAAGAGGATGTATGAAATTTATTAAATGCAAAAGATAATAGTTTATCAGTGGACGATTTACAAAAACTTGTTAACAATGAAAAACAAAATGAAGATGAAATTAAAGAAGTTCCTACTGAAAAAGTGTTATCAACCAAAGATTTAAGCTAAAAAGATTTTTTAATGGCATTAAAAATGATTATGATTTAAGAAGTGTTATTGTTAAGCAATCAGTGTTAACTGCAACAAATCTGTACTGGTAATTGTTAAATGAAAGAGAAAAATAAGTATAAACAATCAATTTTAGATTCCTATTTTAAAATGTCTAATTTTATACTTGTTTGGAATGTGATATTGACTTTTTAATTAATAAAGCTTTCCTTTTTCAAATAAAAAGTCTTTCATTTTCTTTACATAAAAATATCCCTATTATCCCATAGTATTTTGACCTCTGAGAATGAAGTTTCACTTAGAAAAGTAATTTCATGGAACGCATCTTTGTTAATTGAGGTATGCCTATACATAAATACATTAAATAACCTGAAGCTATATATAGCCAAATGATTGCCTTAAATACTTGAGCTATACATCTGCTGTTTTTAATAATTAATACTAAGTAATTTACTACTAGAGATATAATTATTAACTTAGATAAGAGATTAGTCTAAGTATTAACTTAGATAACAAAAAAATCACACATTTAAAAATCCCAGCAATGAAATTTACTAAATAATAACGTTTTCAATCAGCTTCACTGACCTTTTTCAGTTATGATAGAATAGAATGTGAATACAAAAATTTAAAAATGATAAATAAATATTTTAGAATTCTTCTTATCATTTTTAAATTTTTGTATTCACATTCTATTCTATTGTAACTGAAGAAGGTCAGTGAAGCTGATTGAAAATGTTATTTACAGTAGAGCCTCAATTATTCCGAAAGAATTCAGGTCTGGTTGTTAGGATAACTGATCTTTTATGAAAAAATATATTAAACACAAAACTGTACTGTATATATTTTGTATCGCATGTCTTACAAATACATATCTTTCATAAAGTAGGCCTACAGTTTAGGTTGACATGGAGAGGGAGAGTGCTGCAGCGCTACAGCACTAGTGGAAATTTGAATTTGCTGACTGAAACGTTTCGGTTGATCAGTATTTGGATAATCAATGCTCTACTATATTTCATTGCTGGATTTTTTAAAGGTGTGATTTTCTGTAATCTATCCATCCAGTTGATACAAAATATATGGATATATAACTTAGATATGAGATTAGTTTACCTTTAGTAGCAAATTACTTAGTATTAATTATTAAAAATAGCGGATTTATAGTACAAGTATTTAAGGTGATCGTTTGGCTATGTATCTGTATGCCTGTACTACATACCAGGTTGTTCAATAAGTTTTGTCGTTCGATAAAAAAAACACAATTTTATGGTTTGAAATACATTTTATTATTCAATATAATTTCCCTGAACTTCAATACACTTGTTCCAGTGATCTTCTAATTTATGGATTCCATCCCTGAAGTGAGAATCCGGAAGACTGTCGAAATACGCTTCCACGGCTGCTATTACCTCTTCGTTCGATGAAAATCGTTTCCCACGCATGAATTTTTTAAGATGTGAGAACAGCCAGAAGTCAGAGGGAGCTAAATCTGGCGAATAGGGAGGATGTTGCAACAATTCGTATTTTAATTCGCTGATTTTCGCGATGGTTTTTTGAGCTGTATGAGAGGGTGCGTTATCTTGATGAAAAATGATTTTTTTCTTCTGTAAACCAGGTCTTTTCTCACGAATTTTTATATCCAGCTGGTCCAAAAGATTACAATAATAGTCTGAGTTGATTGTTTTACCAGTTTGGAGATAATCCACGAACAAAATTCCTTTTGCATCCCAAAAAACTGATGCTAACACCTTCTTGGCCGATTTCTGGACCCTAACTCGCTTCGGAGCCGAAGTACTGGGTTCACACCACTCCTTAGCCTCTTGTTTTGATTCAGGATCATGATGGTAGACCCAAGTCTCATCCATAGTAATGAAACGACGCACAAAATCCTTTTTATTTTTTCTAAAACGCTCCAAATGTTGCTGAGAAAGTTGCATTCGAATGTGTTTTTGCTCCATAGTTAGCGAATGCGGCACCCATTGTGCACACAGCTTTCTGTAACCCAAAACATCAGCCAAAATATTGCTCACACTGCCTAATGAGATCCCTAGGGCTTCTACTAAATCTCTCTCAGTTAATCGACGATCTTCCAAAACCATATGCTGTATTTTTGCTACGATTTCTGGTGTTGATGCACTTTTTGGACGTCCTTCACGTGGATCGTCTTCAAGACTTGTACGGCCACGTTTAAATTCAGCAACCCATCTTTCTACTGTTCTAATTGAAGGTGAAGAGTCCTTATACACTTTTACCAATCGTTCATGAATTTGTTTTGGTGCTACACCTTCCAAAAATAAGAATTTTATCACTGCACGATATTCAATTTTTTCCATTGTAAAAAAATACACTGACACGTCAACTTTGAACAGCTGCAAATATAGAAATGAGTTGACAGATCTACATGAAACTTCACACGTGTTTATAAAAAAGTAGTACTATTTTTAGAGTAATAAAACGACAAACCTAATAGCGCCATCTCCTATTGAACGACAAAACTTATTGAACAACCTGGTATACACAGTCAAATGACCACTGACAGAAACAATAATTGGCCATTGTTTGGAAGTTATTTTGTAAGTATTTTTGTTGAAAGTTTCAAAAAAAGTAGCTGCTATTGGAGGTTTGACTATATACATGTTTATTTTATTAAAAAAATATTTTGAATATTCTTCACCAGCATTTAATAGTCTCATTGTAATTCTGTATTTAATTCATTTTTATTTGCATTTATTTGAATTTAAATAATCCAATTTTTGATGATTACATTTAATTTCTTTTTTTTATATAATTAATAAAATTGTTTTTATTATTCAAAAATTGATATCTGTTTTATAAAAAGGTAATTTTTCTTATAATTTACCTCAAATAAATGTCAGCTTGATCCAAAGGCAAACTTTCTTTTATAATTCTGACCATAAAATCCACTTGTACTTTACCTGAAATTATGATTTAAAATTCTATTATTCTTAAACTTTATAAAATAATCAATAATAAGATCAATTATACATTTACTATATTTTTATGTTTTGCCTTTTCATATGCTAAAAGTCTCAGTTAATTTCCAATTTGTGCCTCAAATCTATATATAAATGAGGATGTTCGTTTGTTTGTTTGCTATACACTCCTAGGTTGTTTGACCAATTTCTATGAAACTCAGCAGTTATAGTAAGTTAAAGTTAACATTAAGAAAAATATATCTGTGAGGACCAGAAAACATCCCCAGAACTATGTGAAATTATAAAGGAATTTTATGTTTTAATTATGTAAGACAGTGATAAAAAGACATGGATATACCCTGACTATATAAGGAAATGTTTGATCTAACAAAAAAAAAAAAAAAGAGAATACTACTCATATTTTAACAATAGAATAATGTAAGTACTAAGATCAACCATCTTTGATTGGGATCAAATTGACAGACAATTTTGTCTTATCCCGTGATCCAGGTTCTGATCCTGTTACACTTAGTAATAAGTGATGACCACTTAGAAATTGGAGAGGAGAAAGAACAACCAATCAGAATGGTCGATCTGGAACCCAAACATTATAAAAATCAGAATTTCAAGGATACAGGGAGCTTCTCTCTATTGCTTCCTTGGAAGAATTATCTTCACCCCAATTCAAAACATTTGTACGGACTTCCTTACAACTACACCCTGGGGCCATTGATTCTGAAAGGAACATCAAGAAACTTTTCTCTTAGGACTCTCTCAGTAAGAAAAAAGAACCTGAAGATTTAAAGATCAAAGAATATTGTTGTTGTAAAATATACTTTTAAGTTACAATAAATTGGGATGAAATTTATGTAACTGGAGAGTTGTCTTTGTGCCTAATGCTCCCACATACAATTCAGAACTGCTCATATATCCTGTTATTACGTGTGGATTGGCGACCTCACATATCTTAAATTTTTTAAGATATCATATTTTCACTTGATTAATGAAATTGTGCCATTTCCTACCATCCAAGTATTGCAATAAATGTGACAATGGTAGGTTGAAATAACCAAACTCTTTATATGGTTTTCATTTGAATGTTTGTTATATTATAGCATTTGATTTATATAACTACAAAGGTTATCTTACATAAGGATCAAGTGACCAATCTAACACATTCTAAAAATTCTTTAAATTGTGTAGTCGAGGAATAAAGATTTTTAAAAATGTGTTGGATTGGTCACTAGATGTGATAAACTCTTATGCAAGATAACCTTTGTAGTTATATAAATCAAATACTATAATATAAAGGTTAGAAGTTCAAAATAATCTTAATCTTTGTAGTTGTTCTTTTTTGCCTAGGCAATGCCAGGCTCATCTGCTAGTATACAATATTTGTAAACAACAAATTTTTAATTAGATTCCTAAAAATTAGTGTAAGTATTTAAGATAATTCAAATTTAGAGATAACTATTGATTTTTATTAAAATCAAGAAATTGTGATGTTTATTTACTTATCTATATATATATATATATAAAAATGGACGAGTTTGTGCCTATATCTCACTCTGCAGCCAAAACTACACATCGCACGTGAATGGTGTTTGGTTTGTGTGTGGTAGTAGCCCCAAGTCTCCCATCATGCACTATGGTGGTTGCGTCTCGATAGCTGTAAGGGTGTAGGAGATATGGGGGTTGAAAGTGGTTGACTACAAAAATGTATGACGCTTCAATGAGAATGTTCCAGTTTTTTCTAGAAATTTCCAGAACCTAGAGGTGAAATTTGGTACACAGTTAGGGTATATCATGAAAATGCACACTAAGAAGGGATTTTTCGAAATTCCCCCTGCAGGGGGAGAGGGAGAGGATTAAGACTTAACCTGAAGAACGGCTTTCTACTATACTATTTTAGATGCAAATTTTTGCATTTAACTACATTTCAGTAGGGTATGCAATGAAAGTGAACACTAAGAAGGGATTTTTCGAAATTTCCTCCACAGGGGAGAGGGAGAGCAGTAAGTCCTAACCTGAAGAACGGCTTCTACTGTACTATTTTAGATGCGATTTTTTGTTTTTAATTATGTTTAGTCTTCATTGAGTACTTAGGGGTTTAAATTAAATTGATAACATTTCAGACATTGATATAAATAGTTTTATATATTTCGATTTTTTAACCAAATGTTTGAACCATTTTAAATTCGAATTTGTTATTGCATATTGGTTCGATTATAGAATGATTGTAAACGTTCCAGAAAATTTATCAAATTAAAAATAGTTGGTTTAATTCTCAGCAATTCTCAGCGATAGGTGTTATATAACAATTTACTATGGTTGTTGAAATATTGAATGTAAATTGGGTTTGATTGCAAAATCTGCGCGAACGAAGTTGCAGATAACAGCTGGGTTGGAAGTGTTAAGAATGGAAGTGTTAACAATGGAAGTGTTAAGAGAAAGCGATGTACAAGATTTACAGGCGCAGATGCGGTTTTATGCGTTTTTGCAGGAAATCGAACATATTTTTAGACCCATCTAAAAATTCTCTAATTAGTCTCTGGAAACAGGGAGACCTAATTCTTGCATTCTGTGAAAACGGATAAGGTTGGCTATAACATAATAACCTTAATCTTCGCTATTGTTACTTTTTGCCCAAGCAATGCTGGACTTATCTGCAAGGAAAATAAAAGTCTTTTAACGCATGTCTTTTATATTAAAAAAAACTATATTACATATAAATGTACGAACAAAAAAAAACCCAGCGAAGTGGGTACTTGCAGCTAGTATACATATATAAACATAATAATATAAACTTTTTATCATCTGTTTGGAATTATAATTTAGAATAATAGTTTAGTTAATCAGAAAAGATAAAAATTACTTAATTTTATACAATATATATACAAATTTCTGATATTTTGAATTGTATATTACTATACAATCTCTCATGATCCTGTCTACAATCAATGAGTTTTCATATTCAGAAGTGATAAGTAGATGATCAAAGTTCAGCCAACTAGCCACTCTTAGACACAGGTTGGATTCTCAGAAGTTTTCATGATTATATTGATTTACACAATCAAATTAAACAAAGCAAATGATGAATTTTTCTACATGGGATCCACAAACAGATCTGTAAATCTCCAAGTCAAGGAACTTTTTGATTCAATTAGTTGGTTTCCCAGTAATAGCATGGTATTAACATAATGAGTGCTAGAGAAAGAAGTCAAAGAATGTTGAACGAGCTGATAGTACTAAAAACCTGATACAACATAAATACTATCAGAATTGATGAACACTGTTTCATCATGAGTTTATTAGGAAAATATCTGATCATCATCAATGCACAGGTTCCATAAACCTAGACAAGTTGGACTGGAATGCTCAATTCAAGAAATTGAGTGATATGGTTAAGCATTGGATTGATAAAATAAGGCAGTAGCTTAGATAAGGAAAGTGTTCTGCATTTAAAAGTGAATTGTTGTGTTCAGTTTTTAAGTGGAAACAATATGTTTGTACTGTGAATGCAGATTGATTTTTTTTAAATGTTTAATTTGTTAAAAAATCATAAACCATTCAAACTTTGGTTAATTTTAAAGAACAATGATACTTATATTTTTTTTATATGAATTGTAAGCTGAAATTGTCCTGGATCTGGACAAAAATGTTTATTATTATTCAGTTGAAATTTGGCTTCCTGAAGCATTTTAGTATTGATAATAATATGATGCCAGAAATACATGAAGTAATTGATATTAACGAATTCATGCATAAGGGGAAAATGACTTTATGTAGATATGACTGAAATAGTAATAATAATATTGACTGAAGTATCAAACACAAATCCGTGTTAATAACAACCACTTGGCTTTTTTCCACCTTTATTTAGTTGATACGGTACACGTTTCGGGCCTTATGCCCCTCATCAGTCAACAGTTCTTCCCCAGTATGGCACTTGTACACGGTAAGTTTGGACATTACAAACTCGAGGATAAAAGTTATAAAATTCTTTTACATCTGTTTTGAGTTAAAAAGTACAACTATTTAGTATAACAATAAATTTACATTAACTGTGAATAAAACTGGGACAAGTTCTTACTTTGTTGTTCTCTTGTACTTCTTAGTAGATGGTTAATACACAGTACATTTTCAAAGGTCGTTCGAGCACTTTTGGCTCGTTTATGTTGAGACAGAATCCAGAAAAATTTTTTAAAAGACAAATTTGTAGACCAACTTTGGGTATAAGTTTTAGTCTGAACTTTCCCCTGTTGAACGTTGTTTAGGTTTTGCGACATTTAAAATTTGCATAACTACATGGGTTGAAATGAAGTGAGCCTCCTAGCGGTATTTTTGGTAAGATATTGAGATTTATTGTATTTTTAACTAATATTAAAATTTATAATATATTTAACCAGTTTTTATTAATATTT
This sequence comes from Centruroides vittatus, assembly GCF_030686945.1. Classification (NCBI taxonomy): domain Eukaryota; kingdom Metazoa; phylum Arthropoda; class Arachnida; order Scorpiones; family Buthidae; genus Centruroides; species Centruroides vittatus. The sequence goes on along the minus strand of NW_027122405.1, from coordinate 3,568,208 downwards.
ATACTTGTATTTTTGTTTATACAATTTTTGGATTTAATTATAGCAAAACTTTCTTTAAACTTTCTATTATATATGTCTTTTTCTTTATACAAAACTTTGGTGTTATCCTTATCAATATTACAATTATTTATTAAGCAGTGGTCGTGGAAAACGGATTGCATCCTTTGGTGCTTCATATCAGCTATGTGTTCTTTTATTCTTATTTTTAGTTTCCGTTTTGTTTCTCCGATGTAGGTATGTGGGTCTTTGCAAGTACATGGTATTTCGTAAACGACGTTTTTGGATTCTTCGATGTTTTCATTAAGTTGTTTTTTTCCTTTATTTATTATCCGTGATTGCAATTTTTGATATTTTGGTGCCAATTTTATATTTATTTTTCTCATTTCTTTGTTTATTTCTTCGTAGAGTCCTTTTATGTATGGGAAACTTTTGTATTTTATATCTTGGTTTTTTATTTCTTGGATTTGTTTTTCATAGGTTGATTTTTCTATTTGTGTTTCCCATGTATTTATCAATCTAATTGGGTATCCGTCTAGTATAAACTTTTTCTTTAAATTATTTACGTGTTTTTGAACATTTTCAGGTTTACTAGTTCTATTTTTAATTTTTTTGTATTCCATGATGAAGACGTTTTGTTTTATATACAGTGGTATTTGGGAGCTGTAGTTTATAGTTTTTGTTATGGCACAAGGTTTCTTAAAGGGTTCAAATTCTAGATTATTTATATTCCTTTTGATTGTAATATCCAAGTAATTTATATTATTGTGTATACTATCTTCTTCTTCGATTTTGAACTTAATATTGTTGTGTATATTGTTTATGAGCGTATTTATCTTATCTATTGTAATAATTGAAGTATTATATATAATTATTATGTCGTCTACGTAGCGTTTATAAAAGTTTATTCCATGTATGTTGTTTATCTTCTCATCAATATCTATCATTACTATTTCTGCAAGCTTTGGACCGATAACTGAACCCATACTTATGCCTTCTTCTTGTGTGTAGTAATTGCCTTCATATTCGAAATAGTTGCTTTTATAAGCGAATTCTATTAAATTTATTATTTCCGGTTCTACGTTGAGTTTCATTAATTTTGGTTCTATTATGTCCCATGTCATCGACGGATACATATCAGTAATATCTAGGCTGGCGATTTTCATATTTCTTTCTATTTTTAGTTTTCTGATATCATGAAGAAGTTCGTCGGTATTCATTATAGTGAAAGTAGAGTTTTGGAATTGTTTCAGTTGTTGTTTTAGAAATTTTTCTAGATTATACAAAGGCGAGTTCTTGAAGTCTATTATCGGCCTCACTTTATCACCTGGTTTGTGGGTTTTTAAATGTATATTTATTTTTGGTGTACGATCATTATTATCATTTAGGATAAATTCTTTCTCTTGTTTGGTTAGTTTATTTAATTTTTGTAATTTAGTAATTCTATTTTTTAGTTCTTTTTGTATAACTTCTTTCGGGTCTATTGGGAGTAGTCTAAATTTTTCACTTTCCACTAGATCGTATTTTTTCTTTTTTATCCAGTCTGAATATACTATTATAAGTTGCTTGGATTTATCTGCTTTAAGTATATCTAAGTTATTATCTAACAAAAATTTTTTTACTTGACTAATTTTATTATTATATGTGTAGTAATATTTGTCTTTTATTACTTTCTTTCCTTTTTCTTTTGTTATATATTTCTTTATCTTGTTGCTAATATTCATTTTCATGAACTGAGACTCTGTGTCTTGGAGGGTGTTGCATATTTTGTCTAAGTTTGGTATAATTGTTAAAGTTTCCCATTTATTTGGGCCGCTGTAGTCTAAACCTTTTCGTAAGACGTCAAGAATTTCTTCGGGTATATCTATGTTAGTTTTATTTTCCACTATGGAATCTTCCCACTCTCTTATTTCGGTGGTAGATGGATATTGAAATTTTTTTATTAATTTCCCAATTTTTTTATATTTGTAGTGTTCTAAATTCTCTATTTGTTTTTGCTCTTGATGTTGGTCAGGCTCGATATCGATATTTTCTCTTTTCCTCAAATTACGTTTCAATCGCCTTAGTTTTATGTACTTGTACTTTATTGCTGATCTTAATATTTTTAAATTAAAATAATTCCTATCTCTAGTTGGAATGATGGCGGCAATGGATTTTGGTAAGGAGAGTGTTTTCAACGGTCTTTTTTCTTTTAGGTGTGTCTTGAGGTAGTTTATGTCTATTAAGATTTTTTGAATCTCACCTTTCATCCTTGTGATGTGTTCTGTGCCCATTACACTGGTTGAGGTACGCTAATGTTCTTTTCCGTTCTTTTCTTTCTGGTGGTATTCGCCGTTTCTATAACAATGGCTATTGTTGATTTTTGTGAAACCGTGTTGTATTATTCTTCGAAGTATCAAACACAAATCCGTGTTAATAACAACCACTTGGCTTTTTTCCACCTTTATTTAGTTGATACGGTACACGTTTCGGGCCTTATGCCCCTCATCAGTCAACAGTTCTTCCCCCAGTATGGCACTTGTACACGGTAAGTTTGGACATTACAAACTCGAGGATAAAAGTTATAAAATTCTTTTACATTTTGTTGTTCTCTTGTACTTCTTAGTAGATGGTTAATACACAGTACATTTTCAAAGGTCGTTCGAGCACTTTTGGCTCGTTTATGTTGAGACAGAATCCAGAAAATTTTTTTAAAAGACAAATTTGTAGACCAACTTTGGGTATAAGTTTTAGTCTGAACTTTCCCCTGTTAGACTAAACGTATACAAAGTTCAGGGGAAAGTTCAGACTAAAACTTATACCCAAAGTTGGTCTACAAATTTGTCTTTTAAAAAAATTTTCTGGATTCTGTCTCAACATAAACGAGCCAAAAGTGCTCGAACGACCTTTGAAAATGTACTGTGTATTAACCATCTACTAAGAAGTACAAGAGAACAACAAAATGTAAAAGAATTTTATAACTTTTATCCTCGAGTTTGTAATGTCCAAACTTACCGTGTACAAGTGCCATACTGGGGGAAGAACTGTTGACTGATGAGGGGCATAAGGCCCGAAACGTGTACCGTATCAACTAAATAAAGGTGGAAAAAAGCCAAGTGGTTGTTATTAACACGGATTTGTGTTTGATACTTCGAAATTCAACTAATTTTATTCATTCTTCTAAAAGTTTCAGCCAAAAATAAAAAGAAATCATAGGCTTTTTTGTATATAAAAACATGAATTTAATATTGTTCATGAAAATTAATATAAATACATTAATTTATATTAATTTTACAAATTTATAAATTAATATAAATATATGTTTTAAATATACTTGTTCACATATAAAACAGATACCAGGCATTGGAGCTCATAAAATGCATACATGTCTGGTTTTATACATAACCAAATATATTTAAAATTTATATGTTCGAGATAAAATTTCAAAATACATATATTATTTGAACGATAAATGAATAAATAATCAATTAATTTCATGTTAATTACTATCATCTAACTGTCATACGTAGTTTAAATTTTTGTTAATGCGAGTTTGTCGGCAGAATCCAGTAATGTATTCGAATCACGTAATCAGTTTGAACTTTTAAAAAACATTCAATTTTTATATTTAAAATATTAAATTGCAGATAGTGTTGTATTTTACAAGTAATTCTTAAATAAATTCATCATTTTTTTTATACATGCATTTGTTTGTACACCTTTTTGAGTTCCCTTTCTTTATATGTAACCTCAACCAATCTGATAAGGAAACATACTATTTTAATAATGTACAAAATTTTTAAATATAAGATATTTACAAATTGAAGTTAAAAGGTTCAAGTGACTGTTTTATATTTATTTGTATATTGACAGAACTTGTCCTATGGTAATAAGTATTCAGTCATGTCTTCATTAAGTCTTCATTCATCTTATATCATTACTATCATTCATGTAGGTTTAGTCATGAACTAATCATATAATGCCAGTAAGAAACTCTCATCACTGTTTGATAGATATGTTTATAACTGTTTTATAAACATATCTATCAAACAGTGATGAGAGTTTTTTTACTGGCATTCTATTTATAGTATTAGATGTGTTAGTGCTAAAACTGGGATGATTAACGATTCTAACCAAATGCTATTACCATCCATTCAACATGTTTATACTAAAAAAATTTTTTTACCTAAATAATTATTTTGTATACATGGTATGAAAAGACCTTCCAACACAGCTTTAGGAGAGATTTTTGCCCATTCTAGAACAGTCAAAATTAATAATCTTGATGGTTGATTATCCAAACAAATTACCTTAAAATGCAAAAATGAGTATAAATTAAATTCAGAACTAAATAAAATTTATGGATAGTTCTAAACAGAAAATATTAAATTATGGTACTCTTCGGTTAACAGGATGTCAGTCATTTTCACTACTATTTTCAGCAAAATTGTTATTTTGTGATTCATACATATTTAAAATTATAAGGAAATATTGAAAAATTTACAAAAGAAAACAATAAACTTACTACAATTATTTTTATGTTTTCTGCATGACATCCAGTCTCAGGGTCTACAAAGTTTATACTTGTGGTTTACTCACAAATGTTCATATCTAACTTCTAACTTGTCATTTTTGTATGCTTTCCAACAGTCAAATATAATTACGCTTCCTTTTTTTCACGTTATTTTGTATTGCATTAATCAATGTTTTAGCTAAATGGTCTTGCACAGTGACTAAATAACACTTTTTCGATTCACAGAAAACTCCATGGATTACTCACTGCAGTGGAAGAACACATCTGACATTTTTTTTCTATGTGTACTTTCTTCCACTTTAAGTACTCTGTTTGCACCACCTAATTTTACAATGATTCAAGATGATAAAAAAATTGGTCCAAACATAACATATATAATCATACCGATCAACAATTGTACTGTGATTATTTCCTAACTCACCATTTAAGATTCTAATTTCTAGGAAAAAACTAATTGCAATTTCTTTGTCATTTGACAATTGCCATATTCTAAAATCTGTTTTAAATTGAAAAGTTAGAAATAGACAAAAAGGAACCATTATGGCAAACTTTGAAAAAAACATTACAGTATTTAACTTTAAGGTACATCACTCCTACCAAGAAACATAATTTACATAACCACATGATGTTGAATGATGCAACTATGAGACGTGATACTATGCAAAGTAGGTTGAAAATAGAATAAAACATGTATTTTTAACTTTTATTATTATTCTCATTCATAATTTACAACCAAATAATATAAAATAACAAGTTATATGTACAAAATACAAGTAGAAGTTGAAATTTAACTTTTGCGAGTACACCAATGCACAAACATGCTAATCATTTTCAATATCAAAAATGCATTAACAATCATTGTTTAATTTCCTAATCAACTTTTGTAACTTTTATATAAGCTAAAAGAAAAGGGTAGGTTTGAATTCTAATAAACTATACATACTATTTGAACTAAAATAAATAAAATATTAAGATGTAAACACAAATCGGATTTCATCGATTGACTTTCATCCCATTAACCGAGGAGTACCTAAATTATTTTAATTTCTTAAGAAGAGAAGAATCTATTTGAAATCTAAAGATTAAAAAAAAAATTACATAAAACAGATTGATGTCGAGCATGTAAATCAATTTTCAAATCTAATTTTTTAATATTTATATTTCATTATAATAAGAATAATAAATAACAGAATTCTAAAACTCACTTTTGAATATAAAAGATGTTTGATCAAAGCAACTTCCGTGAAGAAACTGATTTGCGGTGTCAAATGTAAAATTAACTTGCAAAAACAGGAATGAAAATTCGTTTCATTTAATTTGTCTAATTCTAAATACTCACAGACATCTGGTATCTGAAATTTAAAAGATTTATATTTCTATCAGAAATGTTTAAAAATATCAGTGTATGAAAATAACATTTATTAATATTTTTCAATACATGAAACTGTGGAAATAAACACAATTCCTTTGTAAATTAAACAAAACTATACAATAAAAAAATAGTTTCTGAGTATGATGCCTCCATGGAAACAATAAATAAACCAATGCTAAATTAAGTGAAGGAGTCAAAAGTTTTATTAGATTAAACATTTTTTGGGACTCACTATCCTATCATCAGATCTCTAGGACATTCAAATTTTCTAATTTGAATGAGAATGCCTTGAGTTCCTTTGATTGAGAGGAAATTCAAACATAAGGACAGTTCTAAAAACAAGAAATTAATTAACCATTTGGTTCAATAATATGTAAGAATAAAAATATTATTTTAAAATGTATACAGGAAAACATGTTTGGATAACGAAGGAAATAAACAAGGAATAATCAAAATAACAAGAAGAATGTACAATCACTGGCCAAATTATTAGACGACCTACAGATTTTTCATAATTACATGTTTTATACCCGGTCTGGTGTAGGTCTATCTTATAAATCATAATTTTGAAAAACAAAACTTATTTTTTAATGTCATTGTATACCTATTTTTGTTATATTTCATTACAATGTTAATTTACTGGTCGGTATCAGAGCTTAGACACTAAAGTGTAGCATACAAGTACAAATGTGTTTCAGTCGCATCCTCGCTTGCTACTGGTCTGGACGTGTTTCTGTTCACCTTTTGTATTTATTTCGTGGTATACAATTATGCAAGTGTTTGTTTCTTCGATAGTAGTATTTTTACCAATTAGATATAATCAATTGTGATCTTTTGACGTGGGCAAAAAGGGGTACCTTTCACCACGTAAAAAAGCTGAAGTCAAAGCCCTCGTTAATACAAAAATGTATTCCAACCGTGAAATTTCACAAAGGTTGAAGGTGTCTGAAGCTAGCATACGACGTATAAAGAAAAAAGTTGAATCAGATCAAGATCTGAGTCCAAAAAGAAAAAATAAATGCAGCAGAAAGCCAATTTTCACCCCAAGGTCAGAAAGATGTCTTAAGAAAATTTGCTTAGAAAACAGATTTGCTACCATGAAATCAATAAAATCTCAATTGGAAGATGCAAACGTGAATGCTTCTGAGTGCACTGGTCGCAGAAAATTGAAAGATCTGGATTTTAAGTCTTACCACCAGCAAGAAAACCCAAGTTAACAGTTGCAATGAAAGCAAAGCATTTGGAATGGGCCAAACAGTGGCGTGATAAGGATGTAGACTTCTGGAGATTGGTAATTTAACATTAAATAGATTATTTACTATAAAATAGACAAATTAACAGTAGGTACTTGATTCATAAGATATTTTTTCTTTGTTTTCTCAGGTCTGTTTCAGCAATGGAAGCACATTTGAAATTTTAGCAAACAAAGCTCATTTTGTCCGTCGTCGCAGAGGCAAAAAATTTCATTCTGACTGCGTCATTCAGACTGTTAAGCACCCCACGAAAGTAATGATTTGGTCTGTCATTAGTGGCAAGGGCACTGGGTGCTTGTTCGTAGTAAAAGGCACCATGAGTCAAGACCAATATAAAGAAGTCTTGCAAAATCAGTTGCTGCCACAGGTTAGAGAATGGTTCCCAAATGGGGAACCATTTATTTTTATGCAAGATGGAGCTCCCTGCCACACAGCCAGGTCTGTGAAAACATATCTACAAGAGCAAAATATCCCTCTGTTGGATTGGCCGGGTAATAGTCCCAACATGAACCCCATAGAAAATGTGTGGGAGCTCATGAAGAGAGAAGTGGCCAAAGATGTCATCACAACCAAAATGCAGCTTTTGGAAAAAATTATCAATGTGTGGAATCATCATCCACAAATGCAGGAGACGGTCCAGTCTTGCATCGACAGCATGCCACACCGGATTGAGGCTCTCATAGCTGCAAAAGGTGGCTCAACAAAATACTAAAATTTAAATGGCAATTTTGTATTTTTTTACTATGTTAATAAAAACAAAAATTTTCAATATAACGTTTTATTTGTGTTAGCATCTACGTAATAAAGTAAACTGTACATTACAGGTTGAATTCATTGGTAATAAATATTCAAAGACCAAATTGTAGTAGCTGATAATTAAGATTTGCATAAAAAGTATAGTGCGTCTAATAATTTGGTCAAGGACTGTACATAAATATGCACATACAATCATTAAGGTTAGACCCAATTAAACATCTAAAAAGGGGGTAGATACAATTAAACATCTCACAGGGTATTAGGTAGTAAGCAAACCACCATAAAGGAGAATTAGTCAATAGTGTGACTAGGGTGAAGGAGACAAAAGCAACTACACCAAGGATCCAAATCACTGTTTTCTCTTTATTTGTTCAGCAGAAAAACAAACAAGTAATTCTCTTAAAGAAGTCTCAAAAATGCCAATAAATTTTTCCAGCTTTTATTGAATATTTTATTTATGTTGTTATGTTTGTTAAGAAGTTCCAAAAATTTAAATCCAACTCAAACTAATCTTCTTGTAGCCGAAAACATTTTTAAAAATTAGTACTTTTTGACTATATGCCTATCATCTATTCTGATGACAGACATATAGTCTGACAAGCAATAGATAATACTGTTGTTGACTCCTGATGACAGATGTATAGCTCAAAAAATACTAAAATTTTCTAAGGTTTTGATAGTCCATCTTTTGATGATTAGTAATAATGTCTATATTATTAAAATCATCAAAAGATGGACTATCTGGTAGGTGCTTAAATAATATAACATGACATAAAAAAAAATAAGATTGTTAGAAAGCTCATAGTTTCACTGTGTAAATATCATATACAGTAGAACTCAGTTAAGAAGACTTTCAAGGGGTCAATTTAATAAACTTAAGCAGAAATGAAAATAATCCATATGTATTTAACATTGCTCTGCTACATTACGGTGAATTAGATCATACAGTATTTATTTATTCAGATATTTGCTTTATTGGTTTTGTTATGCAAGGGGAAAAACATTTTATGATTTCCACAAACAAAACCACAGATCTACATATAACGTACTAAAACTTGATGAAAACTTAACAGTATCATCCATGTATTTTGTAGCACTTTGCTACAAGCATGGTTGCCAGATAATCATGTAAAAAATTGTGAAATACATATTCAAAGTAGCCCAAAGTTGCATGCATGTGACACATGAGATATTGTACATTCTTTTTTCACAGGCAATTAAATGTATAAAATAACTTATTTGATAGAATGCAGTTGACTTTTTAAGCATATTTTTTTTTCAGCTGTAAACAAAGATTTCAGTTTACTTATGTGGGAAATTTTCTTAAATAGAAACATTTAATATGGGATAAATTCACATATCTCTTACAGGGAAAAATTGGGACTTTTGAAATTATTCTAACATGAAAAAACTTCTAATGTGAGAAACTTCTTAGCTGAGTTCTACTGTTTATATATTCTGAAATGTGTATATTTTCTGTAAAGTAAACCAGGTATAGCAATATCTCTTAAGTAATTTTCATATGTATATGTTGTATAGTCAGCTGTATAGTTTGTATGGGTTCTGGCCACTTAATAGGCCCTTTAGCCTAGAATGAAATACCTAGAATGTTTCAACTAAACCCATACTCAGCAGAAAGAATAATTACTAAAATCTTCACTAAACATCTTTGACTGCTGAGACACATTTATTTGCTATAAACTAACATTTTCAGCCTAATGCATGTTCCAAAAGTATGGCACTTAAGGATGACCTATGCATTAGGCTGTAAATGTTAGTTCATAGCAAATAAATGTGTCTCAGCAGACAAAGGTGTTTAGTAATTATCCTAGAATGCTTCTTCATCAATAAAAAGAAGTCTTAAAAATTTTATTTTTCATTAGTAAAAATAACATTAATTTTATAGGGGTAGGTAGGAACCACTGTGGGCCTCTAAATGTTCTCTGAGCCTGGAAAAATTCCCAGTTCTCGTCTCCTCTGTATGTAGTTCCTAAATGAAGACTGTTAAATTATGTAATTACTTTTATGTCATTTAACTTTCAAACAGAGCAAAACTAAAACAAATTGTTGAAGAAATCAGTAATTAATTATTGTGACATTGTCACACTTTCAGGCTGCAATTTTTAATCATATTTTTAATTTATTTAATTGCAACATCAAATCAGTTACGTAAGTAAATGTCTCTTCAATCCGAAAAAAGGGAATCCTTCGGTAGACTACCTCACAGCTATTCAGGTTATAAAACTCCTTTATTGTTTTTTCACAGATGCATTTTGGGCTAGTTTAATTCTCTAGTCCCTCATCAGTGCCTAAGGATCTCCACAGGTTTCACTGGCTTATTTTTAGTAGTGTCTTGCCCCTGTACATCATACTTTTCCATTAGCAATGGAGTCGTGCCAGTCATCTATCTAACTCCTTTCAGGAGAAGTTTTGAATTGAAATAACATGATTTCTACTTTGCATCAGAAGTTCATATATAGTTAATCAGGGCCTCCTGCCATTCAGCTTCCCATATGTGGTCTTGAATTTCATTTATCTAACACTGTTCTTAAGAGTAAGGAAAGACAGACAAACAAATAGACAGACTAAGCCTACAGTGGAAATTTATAGGTCTATAATTTTTTCAAATTGCAGCTCAAAAAAACCAAAAATGTATTTGATTCTATTCATCAATACTATTTTCACTAGTCAGAACTTATTCTGAAAGTAGATTTTTCTTTGTTTAAAAAAGTCATTCTTTGTTAGTTATACAGTATTTTGTCTATATATTTCTGGCTGAAAACTACTTTATTCTATCTCCACTTTTTTAAGTTTGAGAAATTAAATTTGAAAGTTTAAAAGAACTATTAGAAGGATAGACATACAACAAATTGCTCTTTGCTCTAATAATATCATTAGTGCAGATGAGTCAAGATGTAGATAGGGAAATGGAATGATATTATGTTAAAATCTAAAAATGGAAATACAGCAAAATATTTCTCAGCCATAGACTTTGATTTTGCAATTCTTTTGCAAAATAAATACATAAGTTAAAATGACTGAAGTATAGGGATGAGCAGTAATTAACTACTAGTTAAATATTGGAAGTAGTTAACTACTGTCCATCTCTACTGAAATTTACTTTCTTTTGAATGTTTACTATATGTATAGTTAAAATTGCATTTAGAAGACTAATACATTAATTCATTTTTATAACAAATTCAGCCTGAGCACCAGAATAGAACTAGATTATTTTTCCATAATATATTATATTAAAATTATTATTACTGTTCTTACTATGTCAGAAGAATAGCTAAATTTAAATAAATATATGACTTCTACAAAAGTAAAATGAACATAGAAGAGGAAATGCATCAAGAGTGGACAAAGTTACAACCGAATATCCAAAGCATGTACTGCTTTAACTTGTGATAAACAAATTGATTGAGGCAAAATTTGATGTTGCAATGTTATCACAGCATAGACTATTGCTCTATCAGTTTTATCCATCATAAATTAATCAGATCTTAGTGATCTCAATACAAGTTATGATAAAAAAAAAATCAGTATCTTGATGCAAACTACCTAGAAAAAGTATGATTGATTGATCAAATCTAGACAACAATAGCGGAAGGAGAATAAATAATAATTGTAAGAAACTGGAATTGTCGGCAAAAAAAGTGGGACAAATGCCAAACATGGCGGATGTGCGGACCGTCTATGCAAAACACGGGCAGTCGAGAGCTCCGTAATAATCAAAGAATACTTACATGCTTTGGATTAATATTACTAAAAACTTCTCCAAGAAGCCTTAAGTTTGTATCATTTTGGACATTATCATTCTGTAATGAAAGCCACTCTTTCAGTTCATATAATTTAATCTGTAGGGGAATTAAAATTGAATTAATTAAATTATTCACAGAAAAAAAACCAAATTTATGTATTTAAAATTAACTGATGTGAACCTTATCAAATGATTGATCAGACTGGTAATTTGAATTTTCTTCTTGTAATGTTTTAACTTGAGATTGTTTTGTATCTTTATTTGGCTTTTCTATATTTACAGGATGAAACTTAATAAACGATTTAATATCTTCTTCAACAGCTTTATTTTCGCTTTGAATGTCATTCTCCCTCGTACTGTTGTGTTTTACAAATGATTTATATAAAAAATTATCATCCGAACTATTTGTTGCATATATTTCTCGAATTTTGCTGATATTTTCATCGGTAAAACTATATTGTTTCCACATTTAATACAAATTAATCAACAAAATATAATCACTCAACTTTGTTTACTTCTCGACCTTACCGATTCGTAACACGTGGTGCACAACGTGCTAACTTACGTTCATATTTTTTTTAAAATTATCAACTCTACTTCAACGATATAACAACTATCAAACATATTTTACTATAGAAAGCATTAATCTGTAAAAACTAATTTCGAAAACATAAAGTGTATTTTAACGATATTTAGGCTACAAAATTGAATGACGTTTCGAAACCAACATGGCGGCGCCCGTAGATCACGTGTTGTATTATTAATTTTTATGTTAAAAGTTAACCGTAATTTAATTGAGAAAAAAATGTCAAAAAATCAAATAATGCTGTGTTCTTCTTTACTGAAAGAACATTTTGGAGAAATAGTTCAGAAAGTTGCTATTATGCTTAAAAAATATGGCTCTCGTCCATTAAGAATCATTGCACAAGAAACTATGTTGCCCTTAAGAAAGGTAAATAACTAATTAAAATGATTGTAATAAGATTATGTGTATACCATATTATGAAATGAAATTTATCTACTTATTTATATCTCAGGTAAAACAGTCACTACGAGTCTTAATCCAACATGATATGGCAGAGTTTGAACTTAATAAAAAAGGATTCGTTGAATATACTGTTAAGTTAGAGAATATTTTACTCCTTCATCGATATCCTCGATATATTTACTGTGCTAAAACATTGTAAGTACTGTAAAATTGAGAAGAGTTTACTTTAAAATGAACTTTTTATTAGTTAAATTAAATTTAAACTGTATTTTACTATATTTAAACTTGATATAAACAAATTAATAGATCGTAAATTTATTATATTGTTCAGCTATAACTAGAAGATCTAATTAAAACTATAAAAATTATTTTGGTTTTTTTCTGTTAATTAATGGGATGCCAGTTATAACTTTAATTCAATGCACGATACTGTCATCCATGTCACTCCTCTAAGACTGTCGTGTCTGATTGTTTAGCCCACGTAATTGTGTCGGCTTTGAGTAGCCCACTTTGTTGTATGTGGAGTACTTGATGTTATATAGTTTTAGGGGAGTGGGCTCGCCCCACCTGTACTGAAGTGTGAATGACTAGATATGGAGGAAATGTTCATTTCTTCCACATCTTCAAAAAATTCTTGCAATAAAACGTTCAGAAAGAAAACAAACATTAAAGACCCTATTTCAGAAGCATCTAAAAAAAGTGCAAAGGTAGAATATAAAGTATCAGTCTCTCATGATCACACATATATTGTTTGCCATCTCCAAAGAAGGTTCATGAAATTGTAGGAGCAGAATTTGGTTGTAAATATTTTCTACCATTATTATAACTGAAGCATGATTCTTTAAAAAGAGATGAACAAATTCTACTATTATTGTTTGGTTTCCAATGATCATGTCGCATTAGTATAAGCCATTCCTTAAGAAGGGATTTGTCAATGAGTGGAAACCACACAAAGAAAACTTTTTATTTTAAATTTCACTATCACAAGAATGGAATCTGATTTACTTATCACTGATATTAACCACTCTAAAATTCATAATTTGATATGTATAAGGCTTCTATCCAAAACATTTCTAATTATTTAAATTTTTATAAATTAGACAGTGTTTCAAAGTAAGTTCAATACTTTTCATTTACCTGTACTTTTATCAGATTAATCTTTAAACATTTTATTATGCATAAGAAAATAGTGTGTGTGCAAAATTAATAATTATAACTTGTGAAGTGAAATTCCTGAACTTTACTTGTAACTGTTGGTACAATTGATAGCAGCACAAAAATGTAGCATAATTATTTCTTATAGTATGCTTCCCTTTCTACCCTGACTGTCATGGCTTCCTTCTCTTCAATGAGCTTCCAAAAGTGACACTGTAAACACTGCTACCGGCACTCTATGTTATTCTATCTTGTTGGTTTGTCAATACAAATAAATTGGGTTGTTGTTAATATTATATATGAAATTATTTCATTAAAATTGTTAGTAAAAATTTGTTCAGAAGTTTATATATAATTACATTTAAAAAATTACATGAAAAATATATACACATATTGAATTATTTACAGATATGGTGACATTGGCGAACTTCTTGTAGAAGAAATATTAAACAATGGAATGATGACAATGGAGGTAGTCATACAAAAAGTTTCTGAACGTTTAGCTGAAGCAACAGGAGATGGTACAATAAAAGCCTATTTGATAATTACAATAATTTATGATTTAGACAGATATTGAAGCTATATAAATTATTATAATATTAATAGTCTAAAATATAAAAATTATAATAAGAAATGACTTAATGGAGCAGGATAGCTTAAAAATAATTTTTTTTAAAACTTTTCCAACGCTGAGAGCACTAACAGGACCCCTTTTTTCCATACCTATCATAGATTCAGCCAGTCTAATATTGGGTAGGCAAGGTGGTGAGGAACAAGTCCAACATATCTGGGATAAACTACTGCCCATGAAAAATTCCTGGATACAACTTTCCTCTTAGGCTTTGTTGTTTCCAGGGGTTTTATGTATATATAACCAAATACACAAAAAATAAAACAAAAATATTGAAAACATATAAGTGTAATGCAAGAGATGCTTTCACAGCAAGAGTGAGAGAGAACTTGGGGCACAACAGATGGCATTTATGCAGTGAGTACATTTTGAACTTTGGTTTGAGCATCAGTCAAACTCCAGGTTGAATTTCTCTCAAATTTGACATTAGAATTCTGGCACATCTGAAGTACAAGCTACTACAGTATACACATATTGTATTAACTTATTCAATCTCTCTACACACTGGTAAAATAAGTATATAAATTCTTCAAACCTGTTAACCGGAGTCGATCTATTTTTAGAATTGCAAACGTTTTCACAGCCCCTCCTGGGCTCTTCTTCGGGCTTCATCGTATAGGCCATGCATTAATCATAAGGAAGAAATGATCCTATCCAGTGCATGGCAGGTTTTGCTAGAAAACAACGTTTAAAGGGAGGAGCATGGAGCATGCGCAATACAGCTGTTGCACATGGAGCATGCGCAATCCAGCTGTTGCACATGATAATATTTGAAAAAGAAATTCAAATCGAATGTTTATTCGAACGTTAACGGCCTATACGACGAAGCCTGAAGAAGAGCCCAGGAGAGGCTGTGAAAACGTTTGCAATTCTAAAAATAGATTGGCTCCGGTTAACAGGTTTGAAGAATTTATATATTAACTTATTGTATTGTAATTAATATAAAATGAAGTAGGCTAGTTATGTAATTGTAGCAAATATAACTGGTCTAAAATTGAATTTTAAATAATATAAATTTTATAGTTATCAGATCAGAAATAATGCAACTAGCTACATGGCTGAGGCATTTCACTACTGTCAGATGAACTCCATGAATTTTTTGTTGGAGTTCTGTCCTGGATATGTTGAGCTCATCCCTCACTTCCTGGTCAAACCCATGATAAACCTGTACAAAAGGCTTTCTTAGTGCTCCACAGGACAGAAATAATTAAAAATAAGAACATTATTACATTTAATTGAAATGTGAAAAATAACCAAAATTTTTAATGTGTAAGCAATAGATATAAGAATTGTAGCTTATAAGTATAGATATTAAAAAAAATTAATGCTCTTTTAATTGGAGTAATATTTTAAAATTGTTTAAGTTTACACTTTTAATTAAATATTCTATTACTATTACAGCCAATTGACAATACTTAATAATATCAAAACTTATGTTTTGTATTATCATTCACAGTATAACAATAGGATATATTATTTTTTTCCAAAGATCACATTCAGTTTCTGATGTTGAAAATTTTTTGTACATAGATTTTTATAATAATTTAATAAAAGAAAAAATTACATAAAAAGTTACTTTATCTAAACTAGTTTTTAAAATTATTCTTAAGGCTGGTTCTCAAGATGGCTTACTGACATGAAAGTTGTTCTCATTAATGCAGCATGCTACTGAATAATCTTTCGCATTGGTCAGTACTTAATTTTTTGTTTGCCATCATGATAAAAATTGAGCTCAATTCAATTGTAAACACACTTCTTTTCTGTTGTGGTCATTGAAGTGAGAATCAGTCTTTACTATTGTTTTAATTTTTATCTCCCATACACTTTTCATTAAAGTATATCATTTTATATCCGAGAAAAGTGACTAGTTTTTATATACTTATACTTAAATAAACTTTTTGTATTCATTTATTTGAATATAAATATTACAGGAAAAGCTGATATTCCTATTTCATCCATAAAGGAAAAATTTAATAATTTAGTCCAGTCTCATTTTATTAAGAGATGTCCAATGACAGAATGGGAAGAAAACTCTCTTGTCCCTAGCATGTATCTTCAAGAACATGAAATGTTTAGAATTTGTGAAGTAAGAAATATTATTATTTATTTGTAATAGATATATGTATAAAGTAAAATATAGTAACAATTTTTCTTTAAATCTTTAATACATGATAGCAGAGAATTTTTTATTTTTAGACAACCTTAATTTTCACATTAAGACAGTATAGAAATAAAAAAAACTTCTCTAGACATCAATTTGTATAATAATACTTTTCAAAATACTCTACTGTTAGTTATTAATCTAATTTTTCTACTTTAATGCATAAATATTTTAATATAAAGTTTATTAAAAGTTACAAAATTACAAGAATCTTTATTACTTACTTTAGGTAATTTATATTTTAGTTTTTAATTTTCATTTAGAATAAAATTAAATAACATTATAAGGTATTTCAATTATAAAATCTCCATATTTATGAGCAGCTAGAAATTTATGCACTCAATGAAGTAAGTGATGATGAGGGATTACCACCAGCAAAGAAATTAAAATTAAGAAACACTTCAACAAAAGAAACTATCTATTGGAGAGTTAATTTTGATCGATTTCATCAGTATTTTAGGTATGTACAAAAAGTTAATGATTATTTCAACAATTAAGCAAACTGTATATTGATACATAACTGTTAAAAATATATGCAAATAATGCATTTTTTAATTTAGGGATCAATGCATTATTAAAGCTGTGATATCACGATTTGATAACAAAACTGGAGACGTTGTAAGGACATTATTACGTTTAGTTGAAACGAGAAGTAATCCTTGGGTTGAAACAACCAATCCTGTTCCTCGCCATGAATTATTACAGATGTTGATAAAAGAGAGTAATATTACAGCAGATGTAATTAACATTTTCAGTTTTGATTTTGAAATATACCAAACACTTTTTAAGTTAAATTGTAAGCTGATAATATAAGACAGAAAATCAATTTTCTATCTTATGTTATCAGTTTTCAGTTATTTCTGTATTATATTATTGACTTTATTTATTTTCTAAGTTATTTATCAAAAATAAAAATATTAATTATATTTGTTTTATTTTGTTATATTAGGAAATGGATGCATATCTTGCAGTCTTAATTGATGATTCAACATCATTTGTTTCAAGAGTAGATGAGAGAGGTGGTGGAATGTATGTAGTTAATATTAAGAAATCTTTGCAAAAATTATCAGAAGCCATAGCTATTTCGGTTGTTCAAGATAAATTTGGTTCTAAATGCTGCAGAGTGTTTCGGTAAGTTTAAAATGCTTATCCAAAGTAAAGTAATTATATTTAGAATAACAGATCAGAAAATATACTTAAATTTGTTTAATATTCAATTCATTTATAAAGATTTTTTACTAAATTATATGTATGTCAGTTTTAAGGTAAATGTATGCATGGGATAGAAGAGAAAGTCCACCTATCTTATAAGTTATGGGCATTCACATACTAGACAAATGGGTGGATGAAGAGGGTGGGTTGAATGGGAGGAAATCATTCTTGAATTCTCAAAGAAGCAACATTTCTGTCCATCTGTCTTGAACTGACAAAGTCACTAACCCAGGTGCTCAGCTGTTGAAACTTCCTGGCACTTTACTTAATATGAGTAAGCTTATTACAGTGGTGTCTCATAATTCAAATGTAATTCATTTCAAAGATCATTTGAACTCTGTAGCATTTGAAATCTGGATCAATTGTTTCCATTCTAATGGGAAGATTTGATCTAGATACTGTTTAGGGCCTGGAAATGGATTAATTTGTTTTCTATTATTTCTAAATAATGAAAAGCAAATTAATCCATTCCAAAAGCCTTAACAATACCCATTTTGATAAACTTAAAACAGCAAATACACATTATTTAAGGTAAAAATAACACAATTAAATGCCCTAAAATAAATTAAAACACAAAATCAATAAAGAAAATATGCAAATACTGTATAATAAAATGAAAATTGCATTTACTGATCACACCATTGACTTTGACATTTTAAAAATGGCTGCCAGATCCATCAAATGCATACCACTTCTATGCTTCAAAAGAAGTTCCTTTTTCATTTCAATCATCAATATTATAACCTTCTTCTTAGACTTCTAAACACTTCTTGGATAGTATGGTTAATAAGTAAAGGTTATAGCCTTTAGGTTGAACAGAAAGTTTTTGCATATTTTTAACTGTACTGTTTACTTAACATCAATGCATGATTTAATTATAAATTGTGAAATTTAACACATTTATGCATCATAAGTTTGATTTATTCCATTATGATAAATTGGTCTCCACTGTTTATAAAGCTATAAATAACTCTAGCATTGGTATAGGATGTCATAAGGACTACTGCATTGCCACATTCATTAGACTCAACAGATTTTATTGTGGAATCGTAGGGTTCTGTGGAACACAAGTTGGAAACCCCTAAACTAAAGGATACAAAATATATGGGACACTTAAAAGCTGTTGATGAAGAAAAATTGCAGGAAGAAATTGCTAAAAGTCAACAAATAACACACACTATATAAAACCAAACATGCCAAAAAGAAAACGAAAAAAGCACTGTAAATATGGGTGTCCACAGAGGAAGATAGCTGGTGCACTTGTCCTCCCCAGGTATTGAATAAAAAATTCCACAAAGTATAAACATAAACGTATTGAGATATGTAACCTTACATCCTTGACCATGGGATACTTTGTCTGTCTTTTTGTATTGATGCAATACTGTATTCTATAATCTACTTGTGAAAAAAACCCAAAAAATTAAATAAATAAATAACAATTTATTGATATAATTATTTGTATCCAAATTTTCTGCAGACAACTATGATTGAAGACAGATGAGTATAATGCAAGGATGAGGAACAATTTGTGTGCACAACAGATTGCATTTATGCTTTGAGCACATTTTTTTCATTCCGTGAGCAGTTTGAACTCCAAAGTGAATTTTTGTAAAATTTAGCACTTGAACTCTGAAGCATGTGAAGTTAGAGTTGTTCAAAGAACAAGTTACTGCTGTACTATTATTATTTTTTTTTTTAATCTTTTTGAGTGATGGACAATTATGCACATTTCTCTTACCATAGCATATTCAATTTTAAATTCTATAGTGCAAAACTATGAAGAATTATATAATTTACAGTATCCTCTTCTAATAAAATGCAGCTAAATACCACTAATTCTTCATGGACATTATTTCTACCAAAATAAATGTCTCATCTGAATACTTTCTCTTGTTCTCTAAATGAATGGTACCCGAACTGTTTGATTGGCAGGCCAAATTGTGTATAAGTCATAGGTAAATGACCCACAAATATTTTGCATATCCATATATACCAAAATTAGGCTTATTTCCATTATAAGTGATATGTCAAATATGTTTGCAAGCCAGATTAATGCATGCCATGGCTGAATTTAGCCCAATTGGGGACACCACTGCTCTAAATTCCATTCAATCCATCACTGCAATCTGACTAAGTGTGTGCACACTGATGTCAATTCCATCTATTCCATATGTTCTGTCTGTCCTGTTCATCTGCCCAAGTGTGCACTTACCTTAAAAGAACAAATTTATTAACATATATTACAATATTAGATATTGTTACTATACCTGTTCTGAATTTTAAGTAATATATGAGAAATGAGAAATTATTTATATTTAATTATATATATTTTAAATGCTGTATACAAATTGTACTTCTACAGCATTTAAATATTAAAACTTACGACTCATGAACCAATTATTCAATGTGAATAACATTTAAGTGACTAACATTTATGTTACCCCTTGTGGGCACTTCTTTAAGTCAATTCTTATATCAACTAGTCTGTTTTCACGTTCACTAGGCTGCTTCAACGTTATTCACACTGGGTAATTGGTTTGTGAGTCGTAAGTTTTTATTTACATTCCGGTGTTGTGTGGTTAAACATTTAAATATTGTTGTAGAGTTGAAAATAAACTAAACTTTTATTACATTAATAGTATAAATATTTACACATAACCTTTAAAATAAGCATTTTGTACAGCTACATACTTTTGTAAATGTTTGCAACAGTTTTTGTCTTATGAAAATTTGAATCTGTGATCATTGAGTAGAGCTTTCATCTTGGTAAATGAATGAAAGTCTGTGAGAATGAAGTTGTGGTTAAGGCAGTTGTTGAAGTACAGGTATCTGGTGTTTTGTCAGATATTCACTAACTAGGAGAATCCACTGTCACTGTTGTGATGGAGAATCCAACTTTTTACTTGTTAGAGATGAAGAAGTTTTGATGTTATTCATCATAGAGGTGGCCAAGAATGTAAATGTTAGACTTTGTGTTAATGGGTCTGCTGTTGAGAACAAACTCTTAATGTGCTAGACCTTTTACAAGAGGTAATGCAGAATGGGCTACAAGACAAATAAATGGTATGAATGTTGGCAGAGATGTTTCAAGCATAAGATGCTTATTTTGAAAGTATTCTTTTGTAAATACTTGTACTATTAAGGTAATAAAAGTTATACTAAAAGTTTGGTTTATTTTTGACTTTATCCCATATTTTTTTATATCAAAGTGAAAACTATTTAATATTTCAAATCCAATCTTGTATGCCTGTGTACATGATTAAAGTAATCAAATTATCAACAGATTAAATTGATTATATAGAAGTGTGCTTTCTATTGGATATGCTTCTCTCTATAACAATATGGAAGTAAAATATATCAATACCTGGTAGAACCTGAATAGAACCAGATTAGACAGTCTGTAAAATATGTGGAAAAACAGTTATTTTTAATAGGATAAACAAATAATAAAAATAAAATTGTTTTATAGTGTTTTAAGTGATATCTGTTGTGATTGGTTTTTTCTACATATATTTGTTTTTATTTGTTGTTTACAGCTGTATTCATGACCCAAAGATCAAGAGTTAGAGTTAGAAGTTAACCAGTAAGTGTTCACATACTAAAAATACAGTGAATGGTAATTTATTAACTTGTAACTCTAACTCTTGATCTATTGTTTTCATCATTAATGGTCATATTCACAACCAACTTTTGGCAGTGCGATTTTTGAAAAAAAAAAAAGACAGTTTTCACTGAGTACAAGACAATAATTAAGTGTTTAGGATTTGAGTGGGAGATTGAATATTTGTTCTTTGGATAGAAGTGTAATTAGCTTTATGTAATTTGGATTCTGCAAGCCATGTACATAAAATTTTATTTAAAATTCATGATATAGGTTGTACAGTACATTCATTCTGAAAGATGTTGTATTCATTTTCAATAATACAGTAGAAAGTCGTTTATCCGAATCAGTTGGGGACTGGGGTTGTTCGGATAACTGATTATGTACAAAAAAAATATATTAACCTGTCTGATGTTGAATTTTTTCTCTGTTGCATGTCGCTTCGTGTTGAATTTTTGTTGATTTTGAGCCTAACGAAAATTTTTATTATAATAATCGAAGCTATTGTATCGTTAAAAATTATTTCTTTATTTTGTACAAACAAAATAAATATATTGAAAAATATAAAAACATAAAAATTATACTTTAGAAGTAAATCTAGTATCAAAAAACGTTCGATTCAGCACGACACAGTCCGATTGAAAAGCATTCGGATAACCGGTGTTCGGATAAACAACTTTCTACTGTAATAACACCACAAACCTGGACATCACATTCATTGACAAACAAAACAACACCTCATAGGCATTGCTGTTCCAAACATTCACAATAGAAAATACAAAAACTGAAAAAAAATTAGTAAGTACCCAGAACTTGCCCAACACTATCTGTAAAGAATGGCTAAAGTACTTTTTATGCCAATAGTTATTTCTTGCACAGGCTTCTTATCACATAACTATTCAAAAAAAAATTCTAGAAACATTAGGGCTTTACAACAACACATACATCACACTATAGAAGGCTGTCATACTTTTTTTTTAGCTCTCTCCACCCTATGGGCACTAAGAGGACCTTTTATAGCAAGTCCATTATGGGTTTGGCCAGGCCTTGGGCTGACATATCCAGTCAGACAAGGCTGTCGCATATGATCAGCGTGAGACATATAAATGGGAGACTAGCATGCTGGAAACCCTGGGGTTACCAGCATACCAGCTAAACTGTGACTAAAATATAAAATTAATCAGACTTAACAAAACTAGTTGTTAATTAAATGTTAAAGAAAACATTCTTTGAGTACAATAAAATAATAACCTTGTAATTTGACCAACTTAAAATCAGGAAGAGAGTTTGTTTTACAAAGACAATAAAACAATTAATGACTTATTGACTTTAGTAGTAGTAATAGTTAGTCAGTGTGGGATACATTTACCATCTACCCTGACCTTGAAAATAACATCTTTCTTTCATTTCACACAAAGCTGATGTTAATCAGTGTAAGTTGACATAATTTACAGTGAGTTTCTTAAATTTAATATGTTTATATTTGTGTTTTCGAATCAAATAACAATAAAATACACATAAAAAAAACACTTTTGGAATTCCAAGATTATTTTACCCCATTAGAAAAAAGACAAAATGAAGAAATTAAACATATAATCGTATTTTTTGATGTAATGCTGACAGTATCATAGTTTTAGAATAAAAACTTGTTCATTTTTATGTAACATAACTTGTTTGTTTGTTTGTTTTTTTAATGCACCCTCTGGAGAGGGATGTAGAGCCTCATTTAAATTGGCATTCCCCAGGATAAGCCAGCATGGCAGTTTTTACATTACAGAAATATCTGACTTCATGATCTCCCCCAGATAGATGAATGCATGCCAGTCATTCTGTGAAAATATGGTAAATACAGAGACATTACATGAAGAGCAAATAAACAAAACCAGAGTTTTTTCTGTAGCTATGTCCTGTCCTTGGTCTAACATTGATAAGACTTACTGGTATATAAGCCAAGTAGAATACACTCCTTAATAATAGCAGTAGTAGTGTATAATAATAAATTATTATTTTGTAGTGTCAGATCTAGATACTATTATACAGTTGATTTTAAATATAAATCTGTTAAATATAGATTATAATAAAGCTTATAATAAGTTTTAAAAATTTAATATCTATAGTTTTTATCTGTAAGCCTGATTAATTATGTCAAATTTTGATCCACAGGGAAAATATTTTTGCAGATATTTTAATCTTTGTAAAACTATATCTTTTGTATTTATCATTAATTATATTTATTAAGAAATAGTTAAATATGAATAGACAAGAGATAACTAATTTACCAATAAACATCCTTGAACATTATTTGTATAGATTACTATTGATGAAAAGATATTTGGAAATGAAGCAAATTGAAGATTTATCAGTGATGTTACCTAAAGATGCAAAAGAATACACATATAAAATGTTACAGGAAAATTTTATTACTGTTCAAGTAAGTTACTTATTTTTAATAACTAAATTTCTATTATATATTGTAAAATCTATATAAAATGGAAACTGAATAAAACAGAAATCTACTTAAACAGAAAAAAAATTGTTGCTGTAATACTGGTTTACCCAAGTGTTATTATGTATATAATTTTATTTTTTAAATTAATATAAAATTATAGCAAATTCTCTGTCATACTACCTGTAATATAAATAAGATGAAATTTCTAAATTCAGACAACTTATTCAGCATAGAATTTAAGCCATCAAATTTTTATGATCTTTATGCTGAACATTTTTCCAGAAATTTCAAAGATTAATAAAATTATAAATGTATTTTAATCATGAAAATATAATAATAGATATAAAATTATTTATTTATAAATTGGTAGCAATGTTTTTGAAAGTATTGTCTCTGATTATATTATTTTAAATATAAAATACAGTCGAGTCTGCATAAATCGACACCCTAAGGGGAAGTGGAAATGTGTCCAGTTATCCGATGTGACGACTAAAGCGAAGTTGGAAAAAAAACCACAAAACTACAATTAGAAAAATACATTAGTGCATTATACAGTAGTATAGGCTTACAATACATTGTGTCTTCCATTTACAATTACTCTGTAGATGAAAAACTGAAAAATTCATTTAGTGTTGTTTGTTTTGAGCACTTAACTGTCTCAATTTCTTTTTCAACGATCATGAATGCCTTGAAAACATCATCTTTGCAATTGTCAATTGTTGGCAAGTAACGTCTAAGGATTCTTAATGCCTCTGGCGTGAGAAAATGCAAAATTGGATTCTGGTGTGATGTTGATGTAGATTGTACATTTTCTTTTTGTTTATCTGTTATTATTTTATACATAAAAATACTTAAAATGTTAAGGCAAAAAATTGGTGGATCTTTATCACATATGGAGAGTCTCCATACCTGATAAATATCCACCAATTTCTTGACACAGTTAGATATAGATTTTGTAGGTATTCTAGCTTTTTCCCAAAATATGATACACTCGTGTATTACAAGATTTATGCTTTCACTCACAGTTAGTTTAACTTCGCAAATGTTAAAAAACAAAACTGTGAGTACTTGCCGATTTGGCGGTAATTTTGCACTTGCGATTTGGTGGTTTATCTCTCCGACTAAGAAAATATGTTTTTAGTGCTTCGTAATTCCACTGACTGACATTTTCGGAAAAAACTATACGTGTTAATAGCCCGACAAATTGTGTTAGAATGGCAAGCAAAGCAAATCCGTGCCACTTCTCTAGCACCATATGTATGTATGTATATATATATATATATATGTATATTAATAATAATAATATATTATTAAATATATTAATTATACTGTATATTAATAAATAAATCAACTCCTCCTCCTGAAAAAAATGAGTTAGTACCTCATGTGCAGAGTGAATTCATTTTTTCAGGAGGGGTGACAACTTATCAGAGTGTGGGACAGCAAAAGTGTGTTGACTTATCCAGTAGTGACAAGTTAAACTGTGTCAAGTAAACCAGAGTTTTTTAGCATTAATGCCTATGTAAGTTGGCTGGAACCACAGAAAACTGACTACTTAACCAATGGTGTCAAGTTATCCGGGTGACGACTTATGCGGAGTCGACTGTATATAAATTTTATAGTTTAGTTTTTTATATTGAAGATTGTATTAAATATCTAATTCTTAAATGTTTTGGAAATTATATTGATGTCAAATCTTTTTAATTTGAACAATAGGAAGAATACAAAAAAAATCTTGAATTAAACATTTTTTAAAAATTAAACTAGTTTTTTGCACATTTCTAATATTTAGCAATATTTTGAATTCTTTGTCACAATCATATTTGCTATAGCTAAATAATTCTTTTTATCTAGACTCAAGTGTTACTAAAACTGTGAAAGGTGGCAATTTTGGCTACCCTCCAATGGTTTATAGAACATGTACATTTTGGGAATCTCTATAAACTAGTAAGCTGCAATAAAGTAACTCCTTACATTAAAAATCCCTATTAATGTTCTCGAGACTGATTCTCATCTTCAGATCATCATTCCAAAGCTTTGATTCTGTTTGTTATATTACTAAAAATCTTTGATTTTGTTCAATTCTGTTATTCATCCATCAAACAAATATCTTTCAGATCTATTTTCCAACTGATTCAACAGGAATTGGTCTCAAAACTATTAATCAAAGTGTTACAAAGAACTTCCTAATGTAAGGAGTTTATGTATTTATTTTGGTTAGTTTAAATAAAAAAGTTAAGACACATTATGCAATCCAATAAGACTACATGTTACTTTTCTGTTTTGAGTTTCATTTTCAAAATTTGAAATATACTCGCTTCAAGTTATCTAAATTTATACTTTAAAAAAATTTGAATTAACTGAATTTTCTTAACATTAATTTAAATATGAATTTCAAGGGAAATAATAGAAAGTTCAATTTATCCAATGGTTTGAATTAATCAAATTTTCTTGTATTTGATATGTGTGAATGAATCAAAAAGGTGACAGAAAAATATCATAAATTACATGTTTCAAATCATGTTCAAAAATATTAATATCTATGAACCTTAGACTATTTAACAATACACAATTTCACCCTACATTTACTTTTGATGTAATGTTCATTTAAAAATACTTTTCTTCTATGCAATATAGGAAATGTTGGTTTTGAGATTGAGAATAGTGTTAAAGTTGTTAATAAAATTTAGTTGTAAAGCTAGCTAAATCATTAAAGGTTTGCATGAAAAATATAGTTAGATCTGCCAAAAAGAAAGAACTATTCATGAATAGATCAGAAGATTTAAAGAGAGTTCTAAGATAGTTGAAGTCCTTTACTCATAAAGGACTAAAGATGAAACTAGAGGCTAAGATGAAAAGGCTAAAGATGAAACTGTTACAACTGCTTAGAGATTTATAAATGGCTGTATCCAAATAATTTTAACTGAGAATTTAGGATTTGCCAAGCCTTCCACTCAATAAGTGTCTAAAACATTTCATGTCAAATAATTAAGCAAATTGTAGACCTTGCTGTTCATTTTTCAAATTAAATAGATTAATGATGCACAAGATTTTATTTAGAGAATTTTAACTGGAGATGATACTCAGATCTATAAATATGATTAAGACAGCAAAATATAGTTCAAACAATAGTTCCCAGAGTCATGTGGACTAATCAAGTTTAAATCTGAAAGATCAGTTCAAAAGGTACTAGTTATTGTTTTTTAGGATTCCAAAGGAATAATTTTATTGGATATTCTTAACAGACTGAAGATCATAATATGAACTTTTCTATAAATAGGTTCTAATTAAATTGATAGCTAAACTTTTGATTTAAGTAGAACCTGTTCAATTTAATTGTGTGAGAGTTGCGTTCTATTCTTTTCTTTACCATGACAATGCATTTAAACACATTTCTAACATTTCAAGAACTGCATTGTGAGAATTTCAATGAGAAATCATTTACTCTCTATCTAATAATATTGATCCTGCACCTTTTGACAATTTTTATTCCTAAAATTGAAAGGAAATCAAAAAGGAATATATTTAAACTCAGTAAATAATGAGAATAGTATAGTTTTGAATTGATTTAATTCAAGAGACTCAATCTATTATGGAAATGATCTAGAATGCTGGAATACTTTGGAAAGTGCATACCTTAATTCTTCATTTAATCAAATAACAACAGCTAGATTACATTTGGTATCAAATGTAATCCAACTCTACTGTTTGATTGATCGATGTATTTGTTATATGTTTTGTTAACTAAAATTTAATTTCATTTTTCTAGGCAAAGTTTTGATTTAACCTTGCATCTACAATGTGATCAATGTATATGATGTATATGTGCTCAACATTATTTTGATATTTATTCCACACAGTATAACCCAAATTATCCAAAGTGATGTGGCCAATGCTTCGTCGATAACTGAAAACTCAGGTAAAATAGATGGCCATGGCCACTTTGGATTAAAAATTACAAATATAAACGATTTATTTGATAGCACTTTTTTCTTAACTTAAGTCTCTTTTCATTCTGTAGTGAATTTAATTATATACAAGAACAACAATTTTTACATTATTTATTATACAGTTAGTAGTTTAAGAGGAAAAATATGTATTATTATAGTTATATTTTAATATGAATGGTTTGTCTCACATTGAAGTTAAAATGATAAAAGGTAACAGAAACAAATCATTTTGCGATACATATTATCATTTTAAACTTTCTTTTATGAATTACAGCTTAAGAAAAGTATTGTATTCACCTTCAAGTTCATTTTGGATTATATGGAACTTACATTAATTGGGTCTTGGATAATTTGGGTTCTACTCTAAGTTGGGTTCTACTATTCTTATATGAAAATTTCAAGTTTTTAATTGTAATTATGTGTTTTGATAGATAAAACATTAGCAGAAATATGTTTAATCATTCAACTGATAAAGTATTAAAGATAGAAAAAATTAATTGTTAAATTTAAAGCTTTTTTTAAGTTGAGGAACATTTGCAATGGATTGTAAAACAAAATTTCAAACTTTTAAACAACAAATGGACTTTTAAAGAATAATTTTTTTTTAAATTTGGATAAATCTTGGAATTTCCAATAAAATAAAATATCATTAAATTAAAACAAAATAGTTTGTTTTTTGCATTTTGTTTTGAATGAAATAAGGCATTTTACTTAAATATTAAATAATATTAAAATACAAAATGACTGATTGAAAAATATAAAGTATTAGAAAAATAAATAAATTTGAATATTAAAAGAGGGCTGGCCATATGGCTGAGGTGATTAAGGCATCAGCCTACAGCTCTGAGGATCCAAGATTGAATCCAAGCAAGTGAAAATCCCAGAAATTTTTTTACAGGTGATGTGTTTCAGATAAGTTGGACCCCATCTCTCATCATTTGGCTGCCCCATTGTAGTTCATGTCAAACCCATGATGGGTATGGAAAAAAACCTCTCTTAGTACCCACAGGATAAGTGTCCAAAATGAAAATGAAAAAAAAAAAAAAAAAAAACACATTAGAAAGGTGTAAGAAGAAAATCAAATGTAAATATCAAAAGATTTTTATGGAATGCATGATGATTATACACAGGTATACCTCGAGTTATGTCATTCTCAATTATACATCGTTTGTCAAAAAAGTATATGGAAAAATAAAAATCAAGTTTAAGTCATTTTATTCGACTTTACATCTGTCCACCACAAATATTGAAGTCATAATATCACTAGAAAAGTGTTAAAAGCACATAAAATCATATTAAAATGTGTACATTTACAATAAATGTTAATATAATCATCATAAATCCTAGAGAATGAAACATGAAAACATCTGTGTTTCTGTGTTGTCGTTTTATTTAGTGGTCTTTAAGTGCTCATTATTGGCGTTTTCCACCATAGTTTTGACTTACGTTGTAACTACACAAGTAAATTTGACTTACATCGTTTTTCAACTTATGTCGCCTCTCCTAGAACCAATTACCAATGTAAGGCGAGGTATACCTGTATTTTCTTATAATTCTTAAATCAGATTGAAATAATTTATTTAGAAATATTTCAACTATTGATTATTAATAATGTCTAATATTTTTGATTTTAGGAAATACCACGTACTCCTGACCATGCACCTTCACGAACATTTTTTTTGTTTCATGTTGACTTGGTTCAGGTAATCATTTTTATTATAAAAATTACAATATATAATTCCTATGTCTGGAAAAATTAAACAAATAGAAAAATAGATTTATCTTTATTTATTTTCAGCTATGTCGATCATTATTAGATAGATGCTACAAAGTCATGTTTAATTCGATATGTCATAGAGAATTTATAAATAGGGAACACAAAAGACTTTTAGAGAAAAAGCAGAGGGTGGAAGCAATAACTGCAACCCTTCAACAGAGTGGTGCTGATAGTACACAGATTCAAGAAGTATGTTAATAATATAGAATCATAAATATAAATAATTTATATTCAATTTTAAATTGATTTAGAAAATTTGGATTAAACTACTGAAAAAATTTTAAGTTGCTACATAAAACAAAAATATAAATTCTTATTATTTCTACTTCATTTTTATGATCAGAGAAAACACTCTTTATATTATAATTCTGAAAATTAAATAAATTTTTGGAGTATGGTCCACAGACTGATCTAGTCATTTCTCTAAATAGAATTTTATACTGTTTAGTCAGAGAAAAGAAAATTTTTATGCATCACATATCTTTTACATTAGGTTATCAAATAGATTATAGACGAAATATTTTGGTACATATCTAAGATTATATTTATAATATAAGAAGTGGGCAGGGACATAAATTGTTCACTTAGGCACCTATGATTTGGTTTAAGTAGCCCGTAGATTGAATAACTTTGAGAACCACTGTTCTAGATCAAATTTCACTAATTGAGTAATTTAAGTATGCTAACAATTAAAAATAAAAGCTGTTTGATTATGAGAATCTATAAGATGAGATTGACAAAAATTTGGCAATAATCATGTAGAGATTTCAGAAATACTGTATTTGTAGAGTAAATAAAAACTATATTAAAATCTAATTTCATAAATTTGGGAATATCTTTGTTAGAAAAAACCACAAAGAGTGAAATAAGAATAGAATTACAATCTAATAATTTATCTGAGTGAAGAATTATAAGAAACACTTGGAAGATAAAACCAGTATCAGAATGTGGAAAAATATTTCAAAAGTTGAAGATACAGAGCAATTTATCCACAAGTTATAATCCAATTGTATACATCACTAATTTTTGAGCATAACTAGAGAAAGGATTTTAAGATGCAGTACCCTTCCAAAAATATAGCTGTTTTCATACAGATAGTTTAATATATGTATTTTGGGGAATAAAATGAATATTATGTTACACCTTTTTGTGAAATTAGCATGTTTCTCACCCTTTACCCTTTTGACACTTGCAGCACTTTTTCTTCAAATTTCTGTGCTTTTTCAAAGATTGGACATAAAAATAAATAAATAAAATATTTTCTCTCTTCTTGAATAGATACATAAAATTCCATACCCTTATTTTGTAGAGCAGATCAAGAGCTATAAAATGGTCTATTTACTATCATTGTAGCCCCAATAGTTCCCAAGATAACATAGCAAAGCCTATGAGAGAAAACACAAACTTTGACAAAACAGTAGCACTATACACCAGTTCTCTATGAGGTCCATGCCCACTATATAAAGAAGGCTCAGAAAAAGAGAACATTTCATTCTGGCCTTGGACTCTGTGATGGATATTTGCTCTATATAGTTGGTTAGTGTTGCACTAGTATAAACCAGAGCCCATTGTTCACAATAAAAACATTATGCATTATTCACTTTCAGAAGAATTCAAGATGCAATTTGTTAAAACTGTTGGTCTCATTCTTTGATGTGCTGTCTGCAATGTAATTATTGTGATCAGTGAGAAGCAACACAGAGAAGAATAAACCAGCACATCTGGTACATTACATTACATTACATTAGAGGGAAAGAAAATAGGGAAGTGTTGGATCATTGGGCATCTGCATCATAATTGTTGAACAAGTAAAAATACAGTTACAAGACAAAATATGTACAGTGATACAGTATAAAAACAAACGTGACAAGTTTGCACATGTAGGCATATCAGACACAATGTTTTAACAATTACAAAGTATGCTATTTATGACTACTTTATATATATAATTTATACAAATACTGACACTCAATAAAGGAGTGGCGCATTATTATATAAAGTTAGATATAGAACAAAACATGAATATTAGTTATTAATATGGCTAAGTTGCATATTTACATGGTTAGTGCTGTAGATTGAGTTGGCAAAGAGATAAAAAATTACAAAATTTAACATTAAAAACATTGAAGAATCTAGTAGATATAAACTCTGTGGGTCTAATTTGCATATGCACAGTACAGTCAAGTCGCAGATTGAACAAATTGAGTGAGCCTACCTTAAATGATATCAGTCAGTCTATCATTGGTCCAGATGTGAGATGTGGCCATGTCACCCATCTTGCTGGCTAATGGAATTCATAGGCCTGAGTTTTTTTGTGTTGCATATGAAATTCTTCATTTTTGTCCATAGTTTTTTTTTGTTATTGAGAATGTCAGCAGAATTGGGGGGACAGTTAAGTCCTGTTTGGAGACATTCTTTGAAGAGTTCTACACATTCTTGGTTGTATTTGTTGCAGCTGAAGAGAAAATGTAGCGCATCCTCTTCACTCTGTCCATCACAGTCGCAGATGCTATTGATCTGCTTACCAAAATGTAACAGGTATGATGTGAAGTTCTTGTGTCCTGTAAGGCACTGGGTCACCTCTGTATCTGGGCTGAAGTATTTGACTTTTTTAAGATGCGCAAGGGAAGGTATGTGACATAACCTTCCTGTATCAGTGCAGTCCCACTCCTTTTGCCACATATTTTTGACAATGTGTTGTAAGTGATGTTTCAGGGAGATTGTAGGTAACTTCTTGTAGGTGAGTTTTGAAGATAATGTTCAGGCTGACTTGGCCAACTTGTCAGCTAATTTATTACCTTTGTGGCCTTTGTGAGCTGGGATCCAACTAAACCGTAGGTTACAGTTTCTTCCTATGTTTTGAGCAGCCTTTATCACTTCAGCAGCTAGAACAGATGAGTTCTTTTGGCAGTTTAAAATGTTAAGGGCCACTTTACTGTCCGTAAAGATGTTAATGTTACCTTTATAATATGTATGGTGATTGTCTATGTTTTGGATTGCCTTGCGAATGACCCATAGCTCGGTCTGAACGATGGTACAGTGGGCAGCCAACTTAAGGTGTGCCTGGTATGTCTTGTGACTGTTCTTATGGAGGATGACAAAACCATACCCTGTCCTGTGTTTGCTTTTTGAGCTATCGGTATATACATACCAGTTAGTGTAATTGTGCATGGCAGAATAACTCCTATACACATCCAAGGATACTACATGGCTTGGTACTGGTCCCTCACTAAGACTCATGAGAGTATTAATGTGATGATGCCAATTGAGGCATTCATCGAAGTAAATCAAAGTTCATGTTTACCTTGTAATTGTTTATGTTACCTGGCTGCTGTTGGAATTCATTCTTTGCAGGGATTCTGTCCAATTTAGAGTCTTTAATTTGGTTTACAAGATCCAGGCAGCCTTCTGGAAGACCACTGTTAGTAATATAATGCTGTATTTTATTGTCCATTCAATTATTAAAGTCAATCTTAGTGAGGGACCAATACCAAGCCATGTAGTTTCCTTGGATGTGTATAGGAGTTATTCTGGCCATAACAAGGAGGGCATTAGTGGCTGCCATCCTATAAAATTTACATATTTTAATTGCAAAGCTCCTCTGTAAAAAGAGGAGTTTACATTGTACATGGGTGTTTTTTAACGCCTCATACCAAACAGGTATAGCGTAGAGAAAAGCGGTTCAATTGCTGCCTTGTAGATAAGATGACAATTGGTTGGGATTATTTTCCAGTAGTTTCCAGTAATCCTTGTAAGTAGGTTGCTTTTTTTGTTTGATCCTCTGTTGGAGAGTATTAACATGATTATGCCAATTGAAGGTTTTGTCGAAGAAATCCCCAGATACTTCAGTTCATGAGCCACTTGGATTTTATTATCATCAATGAATATTCTTGGAGCCTGTTTTAATCAGCCTCATTTATTTTTCTGTGTGGATACTAGTGCCATACATTTCTCAAAGTTGATGGGGAGCTTATGTGTTTTGTTCCATTTATAGATGTTTTTTAGGGATTCATTAGTGATTTCGGTCAGGTGATCACAGTTTTTGTTAGCCACAAGGAGGAGAAGATCATCTGCATAGGCCTGGATCATTACATCGTCATTGTGTGGGAAGGAGCATAGAAGATTGTTGAAGGTCAGGTTCCATAGGTACAGCAATCATGCAAAGAACATTGGCTTCAAAGTCAAAACCTAAGCAAACTGTCTTGATATGTGTTTTCACTTCAGGATCTGAAAAGCAGCAGTCATCAAGTGAGTTCAGTGCAGATCTTACCATATCATTAATCCAAACTATCCATCAGGAATTCCAGTCCACAAGGTAAACAATCCTGCATTCAAATCATTCTTCAAGATGTATCATACAAGCAAAGGTAAATTCCAACAAAATCAAATGCTTCATATGTGCCCTAGATTCAACAGACAGTAGCCATCACGCAGACTCAACAATTGCTCAATGACAAAGACCTACATTTGGAACTTTTTGCAGCACATGGCTACAAGTATATGCTTGATAAGTTCAGAGTTTGGAAGAAGGTATGTAGGAGGAGGAACTCTGGAAGAAGTTGATGACTGTGAGGGGGCAACCTTGACAGATTTCCCAAAGCCAAATTTGAATTAAATTTGAGGAACAATTTGGACGTGGAAACCTTTGCAACCAACTGAACTTCGTTTCTAAGTGCTTACAAAATACATTTCATTGGTTTCAGTTGATGTTGAGCAGAGTTTCTCCAAATACAAGATCTGAACTCAAAGCACCAGCAACTTACTTTTGAAACATAGAAATGTTGTGCATAATCCTGTATAACAAGTTTGTTAAAACCCAATAAATGTCATGTCTACCTCCTAAATATGTTTTCTTTATGATATTTGCTATAGTGTTGGATAAAGAATGTTTACGTAACTGGATTAAAATGCATTTGTTCAGGTTTAGACCTGAACAAATGCATTTTATTGACACCTTTTTGTATGCTTTTTCAGAACCCTTTTTCCCTTTTCTGGTCATAATTTTGCACCTTAAAATCCGTTTTCTACTCATAACAAATAATATAAACAGGACAGATAAATACAAACATAAAAAGACAAATATAAAAATCTATTAAAAGTAATAACAGCAATAACAAATTTGGTTTGAGAAGCATTGAATGGAAAAGCAGTTAGTTGAATTAATGCTTTAAAGATTGAAAATAATTTTAGAACAATAGAAAATACTGGTATATTATATATAAAAGAAACTATATAGAAAAATATTTAAATATAAAAAATAGTGAAATTGTCCAATGACTTTGGAGTTTTTGTTTTACAAGTAGAAACTTATATAATTAAAAAATAATAATAAAACTTCATTAGAATGGCATGTTGCCACTTAGTTTTTATTGATTTCTGGTTATTTTTGCATTTTATAAATTTTTATAGTTTAGACTACTACTTATCATTTCTTTGATACTACTGACTCCATCATTAACATTTAGACTTAAGAAACAACATTGCTAATAAAGTTTAAAGCATGCTATTTATTGTGATTAAATGTTTTTTTTACATATCATCAGATAAAAATTACAAATTGTGTTAAACATATGATATTTATAGATTATTAGTCAGTTTTTTATGTAGTTTGTTAAGTTTAGTAAGAGGGCAATATCATAGAGAACTAAAATAAATTCCAATTTTATTAAATTGTGATATCTGCCTTAATATTAATCAAGTAACATTACCAGTTAGTTGTTATTAGTATAGATCAGCTCCAAAGTGATTACAGCAAGTAGATTTAACTGTATTCTCATTTATATTTTGTTTCTACAAATATCTTTGTTTAAAAATAAATCCATAGCATTTCTGCTAGAAAAAATTTTGTAGTAATTACTACAGAATTTTTTTGTTCTTTGACTAGAAAGTTTAAGTTTCTTGTCATTTTCACTTACATTCTATTAATTAGTATTAATTCTATAAGTTGTTCTGAATTGTACTAAAATTAAATAAGTAAAATAAATGAAGCTAATTAAATAAAAAAAATCTGTAAAACTTGCATATAGTGAAGCAATGGGCACTGCAGCAGTTATGAATATAGTAATAACAAACAGGATGCTTGACAGTGATTTGATTGATGATGATATAGTAAATAAGAATGTTTTATATAATGATAAATATGATCCAAATTTACTAAATCAGATATAAAATAACATGCAAGAATGATTTCAATATTACTTTTTAAATTTGATCTGTATGAAATGATTGTAAAATGTGAAAAATTGAAATTAAAAACGTTTATTTTCACAGGTAGAAGATATGATTTCACCACCAGAACATGCTCAATTAGAGAGGGTTAAACAAAATACAAATAAATTGGAACATAGTGAAATACAATTAGATGAAACTATTTTCACACTTTCAATGTGGTTAAAAGCAATAGGAGAGAAGTGACAGAAATTTTTTAATTTGTGTAAAGTATTATTTATTTTATTTGAAGCATTAATTTTTAATGCTCAAAATTTTTATGACTCAATTTATTATCTCTCATTTAATAAAATAATTATTCCTTGATGTTTTAAGTTGTTTTGACTCATTTTACTTAGACAGTTTTTAAATGTGTAGATTTATAATTAATTTGTAATGGAATAAAACAGGGGTGGGCAAATACTTTAAAGCGCGGGCCAAAATGAAATTTTCAAAATGTCTCCCGGGCCGGAGGACTATACCGCGTATGCTTTGCACAAGCGGATGTTTTGGATGGAGTTTTTTCCCTGCCCAATTTTTTTTTTTTTTTGACAAAAACACTAAGTATCATTTCAATTTGAATAAAATATGTCACGTAATTTTTAAAGAAATATTATTATAAATAAATGGCTATTAGATAAACCAGTCAATGAAAGATTTTATTTTGTTACTTATTTATGTCTTAACGATACAAATTATTTTATATTGACACATAGTTATTACAATTTAACATTTATATTGCATTTCGTAAATATAATAGTAAATAGAATTCAAAAAAGAAAAGAAAAACATCAAACGTTAAAATAAATATTTAAAGTTAATGCGAAACGTGAAATCTCGAATGTTCATCTGACATTATTTCTTCAAAATTGGGTTCCAAATCACTTGTAGCAATCCTTAATACCGAGTGTAGATTTTCGTCAGTAATTTGTGATCGATATTTATTTTTCGTGGAAACCATTAAAGAAAAAGTTCTTTCACAAATATATGTCGAACCAAATAAAACAAGGTATTTTTGAACATAGTTCAAAAAATGTTTGAAATGTTCGTTATTCAAAGCGCCATAGAAAGCACTCAATTCGTTTGAGTGAAAATTTTCTTTTAGTAAATTATTTGATTGTAAGTCAATTAGTTCTAGTTGAATTTCAACAGGAGCTTCTTGCACATCGAAATTGAAAGGTTGGCTAATTAATGATAAAGGTTTTTCAATAGCTTTGAAATCTTGAAATCTTCTTTGGAATTCAGAATGCAGGTCTTGTGTTATTGCACTATATTTAAAAAAATCTGTATTTTTCAATGATTCTCGCCGTGCTTGCAATGAGGGGAAATGATTTAATAATTTATTATTAAAGTTTTCAGCAAATAAATTGAGTTTTGTCATAAATGCTTTGACGTTTGAGTGCATATTGAAAGCGAATTGGTTTTTCCCTTGTAGATTTATATTTAGTTCATTCAAATATTTTACGATATCTACTGAAAACGAGAAATCGTTTAGCCAAGCCTTATTTTGCAATTCAGGAAAATCATGTAGTTTTTCTTTTATCGACAAGAAGGATACTATTTCATCAAGCAAATATTGAAATCTGTCCAAAACTTTACCAATGCTAAGCCATCTCACTTCAGTGTAATAAGGAATTTCGTAGAAGTCACTTTCAATTTCTTTCAAAAATTCAACAAACTGTCGATGATTTACGGCACGTCCTCGGATAAAATTCACAACTTTGGTCACAACAGTAACGACGTGATTCAATTTCAAAACTTTTCTGCATAGCACTTCTTGATGAATAATGCAGTGCAAAAATAATATATCGTGTTCTGGTTGTAACTCTTTTACTTTGTCGCGAATTCGTTTAAGTAAGCCTACATTTTTCCCTGTTAAACTAGGACAACCATCCGTAGTGACGCTTACTATTTTATTCCAAGTTAAACTTACTTTAACTAAACACTCTTCAACAGCGAGAAAGAAGTCTTCACCAGTAGTTGTATCTTTCATTGGATGCACACTAAGAAGTTCCTCGCTAATTTCACATTTCTTGTTAATGCCGCGAATAAATATTAATAATTGACTTGTATCAGTAATATCGCAGGACTCATCTAAAGCCAGAGAACAATAGGTAAAATCAGCAATTTTTGTTCTTAGCTGGTCAAGTAAGTTTCCTGAAATATTTTCAATCCGTCGTACTATTGTTCTTCTCGAAAGGCTTACATTTTCAAAAATATGTTTCTTTTCAGGACAACATATCTCCGACACTTGTACCATGCATTGTTTAACAAATTCTGCTTCAGAAAACGGCTTACAGAACTTAGCAATTTTGTGTGCGACAACATAACTTGCTTTTGTGGTAGATTTCTCTATATTACTTTGTTTGGTAAAAATATTTTGTTTCTTATTCAAGTTTTTTGCTAAGTTTTCTGCTACAGTTTGAAGTTCTTTTAAAGAAAGTGATGCATATTTTGGATGTTTTGTTGTAAAGTGCCTGTTTAAATTGTATTCTTTGAAAACAGCAATTGTTTCCTGACAAACTAAACAAATTGCTTTCTTATTAATGTTTGTAAAAAGATATTTTACCGTCCAAGCTTCATTGAAGTTTCTGCATTCCAAATCAACTTTTCTTTTTTTAGATTGACTCATTTTACAAAGGTCTACAAATAAATAATTTAATTAATACAATAAAATAAAACCAATGTTTTAAAATTTTACTTACAAAAAGTCCACTTTTTCAATTTTATATTTGCAAACTAATATTAGACTCGAACAAAAAAGAGTATGCGATCAGTGCTAACTCAAAATTAACAATACGCGTGGTGCCACCTGTCGTCCCTCGAAAAGTGAGAGGAGTGCAGCATATGCCGTCCACACATGCATTTCGAACCTAGCGCGATCTCCTTTGTGTTCGACGATTTTATTACGTCTATTATATATACAGTACGCACACTAATAATGTTGATGTCAACAAAATCTCATAAAAGAGTTTAAAAAAATTTGCGTGCGGAATTTTTCAACGGGCCGGATAAAATTAGCAAAAGGGCCGGATCCGGCCCGCGGGCCGGCTTTTGCCCACCCCTGGAATAAAAGGTTTGGAATTCATTCTGTAACAAGTTACTTATTTGTAAATGTTTGCTAGTTGAAACAAATAGGAAGTCAAAATACCTTCAAGATAAATGATTTCTGAATTACATTTAAAACAAGCAATTATTTATTATGACATAGTCACAATGCTA
The DNA here is from genome assembly GCF_030686945.1 of Centruroides vittatus. Classification (NCBI taxonomy): domain Eukaryota; kingdom Metazoa; phylum Arthropoda; class Arachnida; order Scorpiones; family Buthidae; genus Centruroides; species Centruroides vittatus. The sequence goes on along the minus strand of NW_027122405.1, from coordinate 3,529,201 downwards.
GACTGCAATTTTTAATCATATTTTTTTTCATTTAGTTTAAAATATATGCGCTCCATTTTAATAGTGCCTTACCCACGTATATCATACTCTTTCTGATACCCTGTTTCCCCAAAAATAAGATAGTGTCTTATATTAATTTTTGCTCTCAAAGATGCACTAGGTCTTATTTTTCATATGGTATGGCGGCTTCTGGCCACCAGGGGAGCTCACCACAGCACACTCATAGGGACAGCGTACGGTATGGCAGGGACAACAGGGACAGCATATGGTATGGTGGCAGGTGAAGGGTCTCTTGATGCCTTGCCTGCACATTTACAAGTGACGGCCGCAGAAGGGAACATCGGAGTTGGCAGTATGTGATGGTCGTCATGTTCTGCATGCAGCTGCTCTGCAATGGACGGTGAAAGTAGGGGACAATGGCAGTGGGCTAAAAAGAATCACAGCTGCATGCTCTGGTGTTCTGTTCGGCGGGCATGCTTCCAAATGAAAACTTTGCTACGTCTTACTTTCGGGGGAGGCCTTATATTTAGCAATTCAGCATAACCTCTACTAGGTCTTATTTTCGGGGAAACATGGTAACAGTAGAGTCATGCCTGTCATATATCTAACTGTTCTGGAAAAAATTTTTAAATTGAAATAATGTGACTTTTGGTCCAAACTGGAAGTTTATATAGTTAATTGGGGTCTCCTGTCTAAGCTTTCCGTAGCTGGTTTTGACTTCCATCTATCTATCAGCTCTTAGATTAAGGAAGGACAGACAACTAGACATATGCCAGTGGGAATTTATAAGTCTTCAATTTGAAAATTGCAGCCCAATAAAATCTTTAACACAACAGAAAAATTTCATTCTACATTTAGGTTTGAAGTAGTTTTTGCTGTAGTCATTGTGTCACAATATTAACCAGTTATCTTTGTCAAATAAGAACCAAATGTGCCAGTGAGAAGGTTAAGATATCAACAGTGGACAGATTTATTGGTTAACATTTGAGAAGGATTTCAAAAAATCTGACATTTTTTTTATAACTTTAAAAGAGATTTTAAATTCAATAATGAAAGTTTAATTAAATAAGACTCATTCATTTCCTCTTTATTTTAGTACTAGAGAGATAAGCTGGTTTTGGTGAAAAATAATTGGTGTTTTATTAACTAAGAGGTCATTCTGATATTCTTAGTGACTTTGTTTCCAGTCTAGGTGAGGAGGAACTTCATAAATTTTTCAAAGTAGTCTGTCTGTCCTGAATATGGATAACCCTGTTTCTCATCACTTGGCCATCTCAATAATGGATATGATTGAAAAGGTCCTGTTAGTTTGCACAAGGTGGAGAGTGAAGAAAAATGAAAAAAGCTATACAATTTTTTTAGGAAAAGATGGTTTCAGATTGTCTACTGTTTTTAAAAACAGGATTACTATGGGAGTGAGAAGATCCTCAAGTGATTTAGATCTGTCACTTTTCAAACACCTGCACGTTTTCATCTTTTGAAAAAGTAAATTGATTAAGTTGATTTGTGATGGAAGATGGCCAAATAACCATGGTTGTTAAGGTAGTCTATTGCTCAAAGACCTGGGATTGAATCTGGTTTACCAACTCCCAAGGAGTTTTACTGGATAGTCTATCGTGGATATGTGTAGCCCTGTCTTCCATTCTCTTCATCCTTAGCCTACTCCCTGTGATGGGAAAAGTCCTTCACGGACTTAATATTAAACGGATCAACAGACACCTGTACAAGAATGGTCATATGCACCAAAACCAATTCGGATTTAGAACAAACAAATCAACCCACAGCATTGAGCGTGGGAGCATGGAATTTGTATATAAAGCATGGGAAGAGAACAAACATGCTTTATTAATAGCAATCGATTACAAAAAAGCCTTCGACCAATTAAGATGGCCAGTCAAAAAATCACCTCAAAGATGTTAATAATCCAAAAAGTGTCACCAAATTATTAGATAGTTACTTAAACAAAAGATTCATCGAGTTTAACTCCAACTGCATTCATATAAGGAGAACAATAAACGGGATGCCCACAGGGCTCCTATAAAGGCCCAGGGCTATGGAATTTGGTGTTCGATAAACTTCTGACGAATTTTGACCAATGCAATGATCTAAAAGTCCAAGCTTTTGCTGATGACTTACTTATAATGCATTTAAATATAATGCATGATTTCATAAATTCCGAAGTTAATACAGTATTTATAATTATTGGACTTAAACCTTTTAAACTCTAAAATATATCCTAAATTCCCATTTTCTTGAACTTTAATCTAGCCTAACACTTCTGTACATTTCCATAATTATATTCATATAATTCTCATTAATTCCTTTTCTTCCTAACTCGGAAAGAGCACTCAAAAATCCTGAGGACCTCCAACATTAATATCATAGGCCGCGCTTCTTTATGCTGCGCTAGAGAAGCACTTTACAGCGAACATACCGAAATTGGTTTCTAATTGGCCAACACTGCTCATGACGTCATTCGCCAAACATCATCGACGACAACGATTAAATTTCGGCTTCATCCGTAATTGTTACCGAATCAACAATACAAACGCCATTGTTGTTGGTCTGAATCTAAACTCCATTTTCGTATCGCCGGCACTTTCCAAGGAAAATACCGAAATTTTTTTCTTGTTTCAGAAGAAGTAACGGAAGAAAAAAGCCGAGAACTTGCAGAATAATCGAGGGAAAAGGGAAAGACAGAAACACCGTATTTCAGTAAAGGAAACAAAACTGAAATGAAACATTTGGAAGTCGACATTAGCCAACTCAACAAATTATTGTAGAAGGAATCCGTTTTAAACGAATTCGTATTACGGGTAAACCACTTTATTTAATATAAGTGTTATGGAGATTATTGGAATATTTTCGTACGTTTCCTCAAGGGAACAAAATTCCCTTATTGGATTTCCTCGATTAAATTTGAAACCGTGTCTTCTTATTTACTTTGTTTCTTCAGCACGAATCTTAATCAACTGCACTTCATTGTGCCGAAGAAACAAAATAGATTTCCCCTATGAAATTCCCTTATCTCCGGATTCCATTCCAGGTTCCCCGGAGTGGTAGTCTGTCACCTTTACGGTTCGACCGTCTGGCTGTCTACGTGAAATTGTATAAATACGAGTATATGTCTCCCCATCTAAACCAAAAGTTCGAAGATACGGTTTCATTCTATAAAAAAAGTACTAATAGACTAATAGTCTTTGGTGAAACCAGAGCGGTTGAGACATCAACCTATGGCTCTGAAGACCGGGTATCGAATCCGGGTGGGCTAAGAAACTCGAGAATTTTTGTGGGTAAATCGGATATACCGGGCTGTGTCCCTTACCCTGTGAGCCCAGACAAAAGGTCCTTGTAAGCTAGGTTCTCGTCCTTCGTGTAACAAACTAATTTTCGTTCCTAACGAGCTGCATAGCAAACCATACCTTTAGTGACCGCTTTTTACATAATTCATAAAATAAACGTTCGGTAACCCGTACTTAGTATTAGACCAATCACTTCATTTATTTAGTATACTTATTTCAAACATGATGAGGGTAATACAACATTATTCTTACCATAAAGGATTATTACAAGTTTAATATAATATTGCAATATATTACAAAGATTTTTATATTTTAAATGTGTTCTTAATTGTTCTATTCGGGAAAAAAACTTAGCAATGTTCCATAGATTTAAAAATAAATAAAGATGACGTGTAGAACAGGTTGAAAACGTTCGTTAAAGTGAATAAATAATTCTCAGTGACATAATGTGTTGTTGTGAAAATTAAGAAGCCTCTTGCTATGTATAAACTAATAAACTAAATATAATATTACATTAACAAAATTGATTAAAAAAAACAAATAAATATTAGAAATTTTAAATCATAAAGAGAACTATCCAGGAATAAACAAAGTCTAACCTACATACTTAAAAGCAATTTAAAATTTAATTTCTATGTCAATCCAATGGATAGTTTCCCAACATGCAAAAACACAAAACACACTTATACAGCGAAAAAATTCTGTGAGCTAACCAAGAAACCTAAATACAAAATAAATCAAACTGTAAACCGAACTGCATGGGTAATAATTACAAAAAACAACAACAAAATATTACCTCAAAATTAGCTAAAAAGTAATTTCATTTTCTCAATAAAAAAGCGCAAGTTACAATTTGTGACATTCACCATTAAGGCCCAATCATTTTTTAACAGAAATAACAGACAGACCAAAACTACTTTTATTGAAAGAAACCCCATGTAACTGTTACTCATACGCATTTTGCAACGTATCACCTTCGCATCATGGGATAAATATAGTGTATACTTACTCCATGCTTCGCAAAGTATGCAAATACCTCTGCAATAACACTGCAAAACATTTAACTTGCATTAAGAGGAAATTTTCTGGTTTTTCTTTTTTTATGACATTTTCCAAAATATTTTTCATTAAAAATAAACTTTAGTAAGTAGGTTGTTATTTTTCATTTATAGGAAATCAAAAATAGAATTACTCCTAATCCGAGTCAGCCCGTAGGGGCGAAGAAAGAAGTTCGATAGTCCGCCCGACAGGGCTAAGAAGGAAGATCCGAGTCAGCCCGTAGAGGTGAAGAAGAAAGATCCGAGTCAGCCCGTAGGAGCGAAGAAAGAAGATCCGAGTCAGCCCGTAGGGGCGAAGAAGGAAGATCGGTAGTCCGTCCAACAGGGCGAAGAAGGAAAATCCGAGTCAGCCCACAGGGGCGAAGAAGGAAGATCGATACTCCGCCGGACAGGGCTAAGAAGGAAGATCCGAGTCAGCCTGTAGGGGTTAAGAAGGAAGATCGATAGTCCGCCGGACAGGGCGAAGAAGGAAAATCCGAGTCAGCCCGTAGGGGCGAAGAAGGAAGATCCGAGTCAGCCCGTAGGGGCAAAGAAAAAAGATCGATAGTCCACCCGACAGGGCAAAGAAGGAAGATCCGAGTCAGCCCGTAGGGGCAAAGAAAAAAGATCGATAGTCCACCCGACAGGGCAAAGAAGGAAGATCTGAGTCAGCCCGTAGGGGTGAAGAAGATCGATAGTCCGCTTGACAGGGCTAAGAAGGAAGATCCGAGTCAGACCGTAGGGGCGAAGAAGGAAGATCGATACTCCGCCCGACAGGGCTAAGAAGAAAGATCGATAGTCCGCGCGACAGGGCGAAAAAGAAAGATCCGAGTCAGCCCGTAGGGATGAAGAAAGAAGATCCGAGTCAGCCCGTAGGGGCGAAGAAAAAAGATCGATAGTCTACCCGACAGGGCAAAGAAGGAAGATCCGAGTCAGCCCGTAGGGGCGAAGAAGGAAGATCGATAGTCCGCTTGACAGGGCGAAGAAAGAAGATCCGAGTCAGCCCGTAGGGGCGAAGAAGGAAGATCGATAGCTCTGCTTGACAGGGCGAAGAAGGAAGATCGATAGTCAGCCCGACAGGGCGAAGAAGGAAGATCCGAGTCAGCCCGTAGGGGCGAAGAAGGAAGATCGATAGTCCGCTTGACAGGGCGAAGAAAGAAGATCCGAGTCAGCCCGTAGGGGCGAAGAAGGAAGATCGATAGTTTGCTTGACAGAGCGAAGAAAGAAGATCCGAGTCAGCCCGTAGGGGCGAAGAAGGAAGATCGATACTTTGCCCGACAGGGCTAAGAAGGAAGATCGATAGTTTGCGCGACAGGGCGAAGAAGGAAAATCCGAGTCAGCCCGTAGGGGTGAAGAAGGAAGATCGATAGTCCGTCCGACTGGGCGAAGAAGGAAGATCCGAGTCAGTAGGTAGGAGTGAAGAAGGAAGATCGATAGTCCGCGCGACAGGGGGAAGAAGGAAGATCCGAGTCAGCCCGTAGGGGCGAAGAAGGAAGATCGATAGTCCGCCCGACAGGGCGAAGAAGGAAGATCTGAGTCAGCCCGTAGGGGTGAAGAAGATCGATAGTCCGCTTGACAGGGCTAAGAAGGAAGATCCGAGTCAGACCGTAGGGGCGAAGAAGGAAGATCGATACTCCGCCCGACAGGGCTAAGAAGAAAGATCGATAGTCCGCGCGACAGGGCGAAAAAGAAAGATCCGAGTCAGCCCGTAGGGATGAAGAAGGAAGATCCGAGTCAGCCCGTAGGGGCGAAGAAAAAAGATCGATAGTCTACCCGACAGGGCAAAGAAGGAAGATCCGAGTCAGCCCGTAGGGGCGAAGAAGGAAGATCGATAGTCCGCTTGACAGGGCGAAGAAAGAAGATCCGAGTCAGCCCGTAGGGGCGAAGAAGGAAGATCGATAGTTTGCTTGACAGAGCGAAGAAAGAAGATCCGAGTCAGCCCGTAGGGGCGAAGAAGGAAGATCGATACTTTGCCCGACAGGGCTAAGAAGGAAGATCGATAGTTTGCGCGACAGGGCGAAGAAGGAAAATCCGAGTCAGCCCGTAGGGGTGAAGAAGGAAGATCGATAGTCCGTCCGACTAGGCGAAGAAGGAAGATCCGAGTCAGTAGGTAGGAGTGAAGAAGGAAGATCGATAGTCCGCGCGACAGGGGGAAGAAGGAAGATCCGAGTCAGCCCGTAGGGGCGAAGAAGGAAGATCGATACTCTGCTTGACAAGGCTAAGAAGGAAGATCGATAGTCCGCACGACAGGGCGAAGAAGGAAGATCCGAGTCAGCCCGTAGGGGTGAAGAAGGAAGATCGATAGTCCGCGCGACAGGGCGAAGAAGGAAGATTTGAGTCTGCCTGTAGGGACGAAGTAGGAAGATCTGAGTCAGCCCGACAGGACGAAGAAAGAAATCCAAACTGCCATTCTTCTTTTGTTGCCCGGAGAATTGGCCAAAAACGCCGTTACGGAGGGTACTAAAGGTGTAACAAAGTACACCAGTTCAAAGTAAACTTCAGAATATTAAACGGCCCTTTTCAGGGCCAAAACTTTTTGGTAAAGGGTAGCCTATCATATCAATTTTTTAATAAAATGTACGACATGTTTGAATTAAAACAAAGTATACAAGGTTTGCAAAAAAAATGTTTGCACTATACAGACTTTCTCTCCTTACTTTTTTAAGTGAAACTGGATTCCTAAATTTTTATTGTGTGATATCGGGAAGTTAATAACCCAAAATTCTAAATTATTTCCACTTTTGTTATATAAAAGCTTAGACGACAAAATTCCTTAACTAAAAAAAAGGAAACCTTTGACCATCAACAATCTTCTACTAACCGTCAACAAGCCATTGTTCCCTCGCAGCATGTAGCTCAACTTGCACGATAATTTATAGTTAGCATGCGAATTCGTCATTTTGTTTTGAATTCCGGAAACACCCATAACCCTAATCGCAATCTGCTATCGATCACGTGGCCGATTTTCGCATCGAAAAGCTATAAAAGATGCTTCCCTCCAGGGCCGGATTAACCCACTTTGGGGCCCTAGACATTTTCTTCTTACCAGGCCCCCTCCCTCTCCCACAAGAAAAAACATAAGAACACATTTTCTTTAGATTTTAGAATTCACAATAACTATATAAAAAGCAATATATTTTTGTTTACTTGTTTATTATATACAGTTGTCCAACAAAAAAGTAAACTATCTTATTTACAAATCTTTTCAAAATAGACAGTTTGACCGGGCCCTTTAAAAATCCGGGCCCTAGACATTTGTCTCATTTGTCTATGCGATGATCCGGCCCTGTTCCCCCTCTCGGGCAGTCTCTGATCGTCTCCTTAAATAGCTTCTACGTCATGGGAAGGTGACAGGAAATAGAATGGCGTCACCTGACCTGCCGCAGGGTTTTCTGCGGTCACGTGACCTGTCACAAACACGTGTTTTTGTTTACAACATTTCTTGCTATTATATTTGGTAAATTAATTAACAAAATTGAATAAAAATGTAATAAATTACAGAAAGCGATGAATAACAAATATATTAGAGCGTAAATTAGTACAAAAACTAAAAAAATTATATAAATAATTTACATTTATCAGAGTAAATAAATTTAATTAATTGTAATATTTTTTTTAATTACGTAATCTGACAAAACACATTGTTAAGTCTTAGAAACATTTCCCCAAGTACAATACAACAATTACACTGTAATTTAAATTTACATTGTAATCTAAACATGACCCATTCTATCCAAGTATTATGTTTATTTAAAAAATCAAAAATGACGAATTTATTTGAAAATCGAAGACGAATAACAAATAATTATGTAAAATAATAACAGAAGAAGACGAGGGCGTGTTCTGCTTATATATTTCTCAAGAAAAATAAAATTTAAAACCCCGGCGCATAAATGGGCCGGCACAGAAATGTTCCGGGAAGAGTTTAAACTGGCGTAAAAAAAAAAACAATCATCAGAAAACATGAAAAGTATAATAGAAATATGTAATGAACTATATAACTTTGTAATATAACAAAAATTAGCAAAAAATTTAAAGTAACAGAGAGAAAAAAACACATTTACTTCAATATTAATGGTAAATAATTAAACAATGAGAAATGAATTTATTTACTGAAATAATGCTTTTAAATAATGGAAAACATGTAATATTTTAAATTATTTTTATTTCTTAACTAAGTTCACGGCTCCGACGTCCGAAATCCTGTGTTTCTAAGTGCCATCTTCGGATAATTAACGCTCCGCCTCGCTTCCGCCATCCGGAAGATATATTGTGACCTATTGCCCCTTTCGAGTGACCATTCCAACCTAGGAAATTTACTGGGATCCGTCTCTTACGGAATTTTGCCAAGAGGTATGAACAGATATTTGTAAACACTCTCTCTCTCTCTCAATACCCCTTTTCGCGTATATGAGAGTAGAAGTGTAGTTTTATTCGTTTCGATTTTAATAAATATTGTTTTGTTAATGGACTATGAAAGGGGATTTGAACGTTATACGAATTCAACGATCTAACGCCGACTTTCTTGGAATATTGTTAATATTTTAAATAATTAATATAAAGAAAATCAATATTATCGGCTTAATTAATATAAAAAATAATCCAATTATAGTGTTTTACGTTTCGGAGGATTAATTCGACATTTCCCTAACAGTTGTTAAACTTTTTTTTAGTTAACAATCTGAATTTATCAGTAGGGGTTGAGAGAAAGTACGATAGGTTTATTACTCATAACTTAAACCGTTTACAGTTCAAATTTTTAGCGAAAAATTAATATTACTTAAAATGAAATAATAATAATTCTAGTAATATTAATGTCATTATCTTTATTACAATAAATAATAGTTTAATATTAAAAAATTAAAATTTTTCCCTGTCACGTGTTTTAATATTTTAAATAAGTATTATTTGATGCGGGGAGGAATACCATATCCCTGAAACAAATCACTTAAATACAACGCATCGAACATGAAATCACAATCAAAAAATATGTAATTATAATTTACACGAGTATTTACTTAAATTAAAGGATCAGAAAGGATTGAATTTAAAATGCGTGATCGTCTGTCAATAAAATAAGAAAAATAATACGAATAAATAGTTATAATAAGTTAATTATGAATAAGAATATTTCTCATCCATATAAAGGAAAACATTAGTATCGATTTTTGTAGGATTAATTCGATATTTGACGGTTTATTATTATTATTATTATTTTTAAAGTGAATTATTTAAATTCGTTACTACCGGTGAATAGATAGTCGGATAAGTTTATTACTTATAATTTAAAACTTTTTCCCTTCAAATAAATATAGTTGTAAAGACTGGAAATCGTCAGGTGTTATCCGAGACTTTGGTTAGCTGGAAATTTCGAATTTCCTTTCTTTTTCAATAAAGTTAATTAAAATTAACTATTGAGTATAAACTGGAACAATTTTGTCATTATTAGCGTCGCGAGTTTAATACAGCGATCGCTACTTTCCTATACTGGATTTTGATATTTTCTAATTAATTTATTTTTCTGTAACAGTTAAATATTAACATTGGTTAATGTAGATAAAAATAACTGGGAATAGTCAATTATTTAAAATTTAAAACATTTTCGGTTCGGATGTTTATATTCATAAAGATTCTAAATCGTCTGTCATTCGAAACGTACTGTACGATCGGACGCCGCCTTCACGGATTTCTTAGAATATTTTAAATAAATTAAATAAAATAAGAATTATTTCAGAAATACTGATATTCATATAACGCCATTATTATGAGACTTATACTTAAAAATCTTTCCCGTCGTGTGTTTTAATCCGACATTGCCGCTTATTGAGGCTTCGTTCCTGAATTATTAAATTTTTATTTTAATGGTTAATGATTACAATTCGTTACGAGTGGTGATAAGAAAGTCGGTGTAGTGTATCAGTTAAAACGCAAAACAGTTTCCGTTCGATTTCGACTCGAAAATTGTACTGAGAACGACTGTAAAACGTCGGCCCGCCGTTTTCCGAATGGAACGATTTCTCGAAATATTATTAATATTTTAAACAAATAACAATAATTTTATCAATATTAATATTACTGTCATCATCGATATCAATTGAAATAAAAAATATTTCCTGTAAGATGTTTTAAGCCGCTTCCGGAGGATTAAATCGATAATGTACGAAATATTATTATGATTATATCTTAATAGTTAATTACTTAAATCGTTACTAGCGGAGTAGTGAAAGTCCGATAGGTTTGTTAAATATAAATTAAAACATATTCCGCTCAAATTCTTAGCGATAAATATAGTAATAAAGACTGGAATGCGTCGGCTTTTATTGGAAAGAAACGTGTTGTCGGAATTTCCCAAGTTCTTTATTTCTTGTTAATTAAAAAATAAATAAGTAAAATAAACTTTTATCTAATAAATATAAATTATTCTTATTAGAATCGAAATCATTCATTTTCCGCTAGTACGAGTATAAAACAGCGATCTTAGCCACGAATGGGATAATTATTTATTTTATTTCTAAAAATAAATATTTAAAATCGTAACTGGCGGTAAAAAAAACTCGAATTTAATTGCTAAATATAATCACGACTTCACTTTCGTTGAGATAAACGTATAAATTCGGAGACCGAGAACCAAAAGTACGGTAGGTCGGTTCGCTATGCCAAGGGGTTCGACTACTAGTTCGATTTTCCGTCGCGAGGTCGATAGTAACGAAACGGGAAATCCTGGCTGCAGCGGGCTCGGTCGGGATAGTAAAGAACGTTCCGTCGGGTTCGTAACGTAATCCGAGAAGATAATTTTAAAGACCGAGAAGTAAGAGCACGGTTCAATCGTTGTCGATATTTATAATTTTTAATTTTAAATAATAAAAACATTCCGAGAAGTTCCGCAAGGGGGAGTCCACTACCGAGAACTGCCTACGAATTCGTGTCATTTTAACTACATATATCGCTATGAAACTTAGGGGATAATGTTTTATATGTTAAGAAATAAACTACTTCGAAAGATAAATACTATCGCCAGCGATGAATTATAAATTTTAACTTAAAAAAAAAAAAAAAAAAAAAAAAAAAAATCGGCAAACTTCGGAATCGCGATAAATCTTCGTGTGTCGTTGAAATAAAAATGCGTTTTTTGTACTTTGTAAATGAAATGGATTTAATGTATTTTATGATATTATAAGAAGAGAAGTTTGTTAAAAGACGAATGGGGGAAGTGAATTATGTGGGAAAAGGAGTTGGCGGGGCAACGCTCCGCCGGGGTGGGGTACGGGTAGGGGCTCCCCTCCCCGGGTAGGAAAAAATTTTAAAAATTGACCGTTTGAAACATTTCGCGGGAATTTTTCCGGCACTTGTTTTTACTGGTGTATCTGATAACAGACAAAGAAATTAACCAATTACAGTGTAAAAGAGGTTTACTGTCGATATTAACTGCCAATAATTTGCCTTTTTACCTCTAGTTGCTGTAGAATTTTAGAAGGTGTATTTTTTGGAAAGACTAAAATATTTTTGGCCCGGGGTTTGTGACAAAGCATTTACTGGTTGCAATAGTTAAAAAACACATACAGTAAAGCGAATCGGAGCTTAGATAGCAACAGACTTGTTTATAGTTTGTAAAATACGCTTCTAAAGTTGACGATTTTTTCCTTCCCTTTATTTTTTGTTTTCGTTATAAATAAACAAAAAATAATATATTTTGAATAGTTTTGTTGAATAGTACTTCCAAAAACATGATTCCACAGACATCATAAAACCACGAAAGAATCTATGATTTTTACAAAATAGATTTTTGAAAATGGCATACGGGAGTCTCGCAGGCGCCCGACAACGCGAGAGAACCCCTGCGCGCCTGGCTCAGGGTTTTATTATTAATGTCGGGCAGCTGTAAGACACGCCTGGCAAGTTCGGCTATTTTATCTCTTGTACATTTCTAACGTCTAAACATCGCATCAACCGAAAGTCAATTGTTTCCTCGCCGCACTTGATGGATAAAGACTGGTTGAATATTTCAACTAAGGAAAAGTTCTTTCATTCGTAGCAACTGTTTGCCGATGACGTGCAAGAAAAATTCCTCCAACGTTGCAAAAACAGGAATTTACCACTAGAAATAGGAACTGCAAAAAGACAATCAACCTCATGTTGTTTAATGAGTCTTGTAATTACATGGACAGATGAATTTTAGAAGTACGATCCTCAGAAACGAATTAACAATAAAACACAATTCTGAACTGATAATAATCGATATCTCTACTGTTGCTACGTTCACAACACGGTAACTTATGACGTCAGTGACATTGAGTGGTCATTTCAAATAGAAATATGACGTATACACTTTTTAATTTCTTCGTTTATTTCCGTTATAGTAATAGGAACAATATGAGATTAACGTTGACTGAATGTTTTACGAATATTTAAAAAATTGGTTTTGCACATTTATTACACGAGAATTGATCGTTTAGACAAATTGATATAGAAAATTGATATAGAAAATATTATATTTACATTCTCTAAGACGTATCTTAATAGAGTTAGTCAATGGTGTTTTGTGACACGAAAGAATTTTTTTGTCTGACTCCTGTTAAATTATCATAATAAAAATGTCATCACTGAATATGAAATTAATATAAAATGTACTCGTTTTATATTCGTTCGAATAACGAATTTAAATTCTAATCATATTGTAACGAAATGTAAAATATTTCTTGTGTTATTGATTATATTTTCCCAAACTTAATGGAAAATAAATATTCCCCCTTTTCATACGGAAACAAGACAGCAAACAATTAATTAAAAAAAAAGAAAAATGATTTCCTGTGTAAAAGAAACTCCAACCATTTGCAATATTTAAAGCATTTAATGAAGTAAATAAAAGTAAAAGATAAATGCGAAACTCTGGCAAATAATTTATTAATATTTAGAAAATAAAAATAAATTTAATCTTCGAGTAAAAAACTTAAATTAAATGTGACAGATTGCGGCCAAAAATAATTAAGTTTAAACTAGAAATTATCAGGAAGGATATTGAATTTTAATCAAGGAAAATCCGGAAAAATAAACTTTAAACCGAAAGTTAATAGTTTAAAACACGAGGAAATAATTGCAGTAAATGCGGCCATTTACAGATTTAAATTTTTACTTTACTTTCTATCGATAATCACTTTTTCTATCGTTTGCATTTAAAAAAAATAAATAGCTAATTCGTCACATTACGACTGATCCTTCAATAAGTAGTGATTGTCTTTATTACGTAGAACTGTTTTTTGGAATGTGTACTGTACGTCAGTGATTCTCAAAGTGGGGGTCGTAAAAAATATTTGGGGAGTCGCTGAAAAAGTGATGCCAGATCAATTTTTTCAAATATTTTATAAATTTACTATGGATTCATGTTTAGAAATAATAGAAATAAAAAATATATAAAATAATTTTTACTTAAATAAATTGCACATATAAATAAAAACAATATAAATATTTAAATACGAGCCTAAATATAATATTCATAAATTTGTGCGCTATTGGAGAATCCCCCGAGTTCCGCTCTCCGCCTAAACTATGATAGAACAGCGTTGTCATTTGGAACGGTGTTCGCTAGCAGCGTTGTGTCTGTAGGCAAGTTGAGTTAGAAATACAGTAGAGTGTCGTATCCGAAAACCGATCAACCGAAAGCGTTTCAGTCGGCAAATTCGAATTTCCGCTAGCGCTGTGGCGCTGCAATATTTGGCTATGTCTTGGGTTACTCCGATATTATTTTAGTTGATATGCGTTTTTAGCTGGCAACACTGGCGCGACAATGAGAGAATACTTAAAGACGCGCCAGTATTTGAACGAGACTTTTTCCCATCGTGAGTGGTGAGTTTTGCTTGTTTTTCTGAGGACTGTGTTGTGCTGAATCGGAACGTTTTGAGGCTAGATTAACTTCCTAAATATAATGTTTTTTGTTTTTATATTTTTCAATATATTTATTTTGTTTGTGAAAAATAAAGAAATAATTTTTAAAAAACTTTCGTTAGTCTTAACATTGACAAAAATTCAACGCAAAGCGACACGCAACGGAGAGAAATTTCAACATGGACTAGATTAATTAAACAAAAGAAATTAACTCCTTCTGAATTTAAATTAACCCCCTCCTCCGGGATGTTAATTCTTCGTACACATTACTCATGATCTTCGATAAGTAGTGATTGTCTTTATTACGTAGAAGTGTCTTTTGAGAATGTGTACTGTACGTCATCAAAGGCGAGACGTAAGTATTGTTAGACAACGAGAAAATTTGCATCGATAACATAGAATTACGTCATTATCCGAAACACAACGTGTCGAATTACGTCGTTCTCCGTACGTTACGACACCCGATTCGAACGAAAGACTGACGAAAGAATAATGAAAGCCAAAGGTACAGTACATCACTCGCAACGGCTTCGTTCGGTATCTGTGACGTAACGCCACAGTTAAGAAACCGCCATTTTGTTTTTTATTGTTTAAAATCGAAAAGTTTATAAATGAATGTTTACGAGGAAGAATATAAACCACTTCATGTTCACTCCAAATATAAAAAGTTTCGGTAGGCCAATTCACCCTTAAAGTGCCAAATAAATACAACAGTGTTCAGCCAGTCCTCTCTCAATTATCGCTAGGACTTACAACCTACTCTGCAGTCCGGGGAATTCCATTTTCTAGTGCAAGTTTCGTTTTTCCAGTTGGCCAATTTTTACTACGCGAAACGTCGGAAATCTTTAACAGTTCAGATTTTGTGTATGAATTTGTACTTTATTGTGAACTTTTTAATGCAAGATGGCGGAAAGACAGAACACGACTTCACCCGGAGAAAGCGTTAAGAACAGAAGGAAGAGCAACAGAATTGGAAGCCGAAGTGAAACGAAACCTGTATAAAGCGGAAATCCGCGTAAAGTAAAACATTTTCGGTACGGGCGATTCTGTATGCTAAATTTTACTGTATATAAAACCTGTGTAATGCGGAAGCAGAAGACATGTTTTGGTACAAAGACTGGAGAAAGCAACAAATGAAGTTCATTCTTGTAGACTAGAAAGGAAAATAATTTCAGGTATTTATTTATTTAATAGTACAAGGGAAACCATGTGTGTACGGGCATATTACAACAGGAAAAAACATTTGTGTTTACCGACACAACTAGGTGCATAGACAGACTCTGAGCATTTCTGTCATCAATCTTTATTTGATAATATCTTGTTGGTCGAGAAGCGTTTCGAGCATAAGCCCTTCTTCTGTCGGCATTTCTGTTGTGATATCTTGTAATAATGTGATAAGTGGTATACGTCTTCCTTTAAATTACTCATTTACAGTTAAAATTTCTTGGCTTTACTCTGAACAGCACTTAGCCCATAATTGTACAAGTAAGAGCTAAGTGCTGTTTAGAGTAAAGGCAACGAAAAAAGCGTACAGTCTACCTCGTTTCATCTTTAAAGACTTTTGAATTAAAGTATATACAACAAAAATATTATCCAGTGTTGAGAAACTAGACCGGAAACAACCTGGAAATCCGAAAGTACCTCGTATTTATTCAACCAAGTTACAGTCGCGTACATAAGATTTTTACAAAAAAACAAAAATTGTCGGTTGTAACGAAACTGCTCTATAGTTATCAGGTAAATCTCTAAGCTCCTTCCTAAATATAGGAATGATCCTATATTGGAATATACGACAATCCAATGGGATATTTGCTAATTGATATAAATTATTAAACAAATGTAACATATACAGGGCCGTACCATCGCATAGACAAATGAGACAAATGTCTGGGGCCCGGATTTTAGAAGGGCCCGGTCAAACTGTCTATTTCGAAAAGATTTGTAAATAAGATAGTTTATAAGATATAAATATAATAGAAACCCTCTGCTAAAATATGTTATTTACACAAAAATAGACAATATCAACGTGGAAGTTGAGCCTGAAGAAAAGATTAACGAAAAGGACGTTGGTCAATATTCTGGAAACAGTGAAAATCAAGAAGTACAAGTAAAAAAAGAAAGAAAACAATGAAAATACAATTGAAGTAGTAGAAATAAAAAATATAGAAGCCAAAGGCATACCAGAGATTGAGAAGAAAAACGAAAATTCAATTAATGAAGTAGAAATACAAAATATAGATGGTGTATCCAATATCGTTAATGATATTTGAATTTTTGACAATTTGGACATTTCGTTATGGCCTCTAAATTTAACAACAGACATGCAACGTTATTTGCTTAAAAATAAACCATCGTCAAATATTTGAAAAAATTTGCAACTGTTAAGCCATTCATTACCTTATGTATACCGTTTTATTATTTCTATATAATTATGCATTGTGCATAACTATGTATAACCATCACGGTAAATGTTGTTAGGTGTCAAGAGTTACAATATCACATTGGTCACTGACTACTAATGTTAAAATATTGAAAAAAATTAAAAATTTTCGACTATAAATAGTCTCTTGATGGTCGAATTGAAAGATTAATTCTTTGATATTGTCGCGCCAGCTCCAAAAAAAGACGAGCGCCATGGTGTGGAGAGTAAAAAAAGAAAAAAGAACGATTTTTGAAAAAAAAAGAAGATAGAACGTTTTTTTGAAAGATGGGAGAAGAACGATTCGAAAAAAAGAAAGGAGAAAAAAAGAACGTGTATCTAAGAAGTGTAAATTTCGGAAACTGGGCTGTCAATTTATATCCCGAGCCCCACAGCTCGTAACAAATTGGTGTCAGGAGTGAAGATATGAATCAAGCCGGTTATGCCGAAAGGAGACTGAAAGGATTCGTACACGAAGCCAACAGCGACAGCAGGCGATGGATCAGTGGCTTAGTGAATCTTTTGATCGGACATTAGATGGTCAGCAAACAACTGACTCTGTTGCCAGCACCTCTGGTGCTACTCCAGCACCAGCTATGCTGGACCTATCCGTATTGTTGGCGGCGTTACAAGAGCAGACCAGTCAGTTGAAAAACATGCAGGAAGGTCAGGCATGTCAAATGAGAGAAGAGCTCCAGAGAGGCCAAGAAGAGCAGGCACGTCAACTGAAGGTACTGCACGCCACGATTAGCAACGATTTAAAGGAAATCAAAGAGCAGGTCCAACGGCATGAGGATCGAATTGCCAAAGCTGAAGTGAAGATCATGGACGTTGAAAAAGCTTTGGTTGAGCTCACATCTGAGATTGGGAATGCCACTCCCATTATAGCGACATCGGCAGTACGTGGATTTAAAGTACCGCCTTTCGACGGGACATCTTCATGGTCGGCTTATAAAATTCAGTTTGATGCCGTGGTGAGAATGAATGGATGGACTAATACACAGGCCATGACAGCACTCACGTCGGCCCTTCGCGATCAGGCTCTGACTGTACTAGAAGCCCTCGGTAAGGACGTCACCTACGACCAACTGGTGGAAGCATTGGAGTCCAGATATGGAGACAAGCATCTTGAGCACGTGTATCGGGCCCAGCTTAAGGACCGTGCACAATGTAGTGCCGAGACTCTACAGTGCTGGGCACTGGAAGTTGAGAAACTGGTCCGAACAGCATATCAGTCTTCACCTGCATTGGTTGAAGGACTACTTGTACAAGCGTTCATAGATGGAATACGCGATCTAGAAGTTCGAGCCGCTGTTAGATTGGGACATCATGAAACTCTGAAGGATGCTTTGGCTCATGCTTTGGAAGTGGAGGCAGTAAGACGCGATGATCGTTCCCATCGTGTTAGGGAGGTTGTAACGACAGGCCCCCAGTGTTACTACTGTAGAGAAAGGGGCCACCTGCAGATTTAATCACCTGTACCCCACTTGATAGTCCACCTAGCATGACCGACTATGCGGACGAATTACGTCATAAGATGAATGACGTATATGACCACATCCGACAGTCAGGCCAACAAATGTCTGAAAATATGAAGACCCGATATGACCGGAAGGCGAACAATCGAGGCTTCGAGGAGGGTTCCCCAGTGTGGTTACATAACCCTGTGCGCAGCAATGGGAAGTCCCCTAAATTACAGCCGAAGTGGGACGGGCCATATCGTGTCGTGACTAGAATCAACGATGTCACCTACCGAATACAGAAGGGGTCGAGAACCGCTCCCAAGATTGTTCATGTGGACCGTTTGGCGCGGTACTATGGGTCTAACGATGCTCGGGACGAGCATGCCTTAGGAGGAGGGCAGTGTCGCGCCGGCTCCAAAAAAAAGACGAACGCCATGGTGGGGAGAGTAAAAAAAGAAAAAAGAACGATTTTTGAAAAAAAGAAGATAAAACGTTTTTTTAAAAGATGGCAGAAGAACGATTCGAAAAAAGAGGAAAAAAAAGAACGTGTATCTAAGAAGTGTAAATTTCGGAAACTGGACTGTCAATTTATATCCCGAGCCCCACAGATCGTAACAATATTTTAGCTTTTTAATTAAATAAGAAACGAAATGAAAGACCTGACTGCAAGGTCAATGATAGATATATTAGCACCCGAAGACAGGAAGATTGATCGAAAATCCTACAATTCTGAAACAATGCTTTGATTTACTATGTTTTTTAAAATTAACTTTTTATTATTTTGATAGATTTTTCTAGACTTTATCAGAGAGACAGTGGAAACAATTTTATTACACAGATTCTGGCTCTGCAGTGATAAAGGCCCGAGCATAGGTTTCAAGAATACACAGTGTATCTATCCTCTGTGTCAATGATCTTGTTGGAAGTTACGTGACTGTTTATGCAGATATGTGAATACTAATATACTTGTTTGAGATTCATATCGAACTATTTCTATTCCAATATGCAAAATATTTACCAGTAGGATGCTCTTGTTCCAAGTCTTGGTCAACCACAGCCATATTGGATGACGGCCCATAACCGATTACATGACAAGGCTTACTTCCTATCATCCCAGCAGGCGGCTCGTAGGTAATCATTCCATTCAGCGAAACGTAATACAGCAGATTTGGAGATGGCACGCTTCTCAATAATCCTGGTGGTGGCCTATAAACGATTAAGCCATAAGGAGCTGTATAATTAATTTGATGGAGCGGAGGCGCTCTTCCCACCATTCCAGGTGGTGGTCTGTACGCAATCAGTTCGTGAGGAGAAATGTAATAAATCACCTCAGGGGGCAGCACATTTCCAGTTATTTCGGAAGGTGGCCCATGAACTACTACTCCGTAAGATGCACCGTATCTAATTGCTTCAAAAGAAAATTGATTTTCGATGCTTCCGGGAGGTGACCCATACTGAAATATCAAGCACAAAATTAATAAAAGCTGTTTTAAATATAACTTTAAACTTTAATTTTAAAAATGTTCTCTTAGACTTCAATATTGTTAAGAATTTTAATTTAATCTTAAACTGACAACAATTATTTTAAGTTAATAAAATATTTTTCAACCGAAAATGTAGTGCAAAAAATGATGATTTTTCTTTTTCAAATAATTGAGAAATAAAGAAATGTAAAAGAATTTATAGAAAAGTTTATAAAAAAGCAATGTTTTCTTTGTGTTCGTAATTTTCAGTTAACACGAAATTTTCTTAACATGCTATTTGAGTTTACTTTTTTATGAAATTAAAAGGATATAATTTATAATTTTCTGATACACTCACTTGATTATAATTCACAAAATTTGAGTTATCAGCAAATGGCAAATGTCCTCGAAAAGATTGTGCTTGGAAACCTGTGAACGAACATTTCACAATAAATACTTATGTATTTTTGTAACACATCTGTAGTGTTAATGGTACAGTAAACTATGAATAATTTTTACTGGCAACAACTTTTAAAACTGTCTGTCGCCGTCTGTTACGACATTTTTTAAAAAATCGTTTTATATTATTAATCACTATGAAATGGCAAAAGCTTAATTTTGAGTAGGGTTTCTCAAATGGGATTCAGGGATCCCGTTTGTTTTTTTTAACCCGGGAAATCCCGCAAATTTCTTAAAAATTCACTTTTTTTCTTATTTTGTGTTTAGTTGAGAAAATTTCGCAAATAGAAAGTATAATTAACTCATAAACTGTCAGAGTAATTTGTATTTATTATTTTTAAACCTACTTATTAGTTTTTTTTAAATTTTTACTCGTTATGGCACGTCACAAATGGTCAATAATCAATACGTAGCTTATTTGTGGCATGACTCTCAAAATTCTTTACCTGTAATATCTGTAATAATTGTGCTTATGTTGTTTTAATTTTTAACCATGCCCAGTAGCTTCAATAACTGCGTAACGCCAAGTTGTGCAAATTGGGCCAGGACACAAACGAGTACGAAGTCTGCAAATATGAAGTTTTTCTTCATAAACCTGATTATTAAAGACAAACGAACTGCCGAATTATTGGGCTATGATGTTTCTATTAAAGCAGTCGAGGTAGACAAATCAAGAATACTAGAGAAAAGAAGTAGCCTACTACAATCTCGAAAACGAACTAGAAATCTTTCAGGATACAGGTGAAAAACACATAATATTTGCCTTCTCTTAAATGCATTAAACACGATTTCAATCACATCAGTTGAATCGGAAAAGGCATTCTCGGTAGCGAGACTTTTCATTACTAAAATAAGAATTAGATCGAGTGATCGGTGTATTGACCATCTTCGCATTTTAAAATTTGATAAAAATTTACAATATTTTGTATTATATTTTATTTAAAAAACGAAAATTACTTTCTAAGTTAAAAGTTTGATCTAAGTTCTTTTTTTTTAATTTTTAACTCAATTCAAAGCATTTTGTTGTTGTTGTTGTATGCAGTTTCCAGCAAACTTTAATAAATTTTTTCTATTTGTGAAAATTTCTATGTAATTCAAAGGAAATTTTTAATATATATCTTACACAGCGTTATTAATATGATTCTGGAGGTTGCGGAACGTATTAAATTACTTTAAAAGACGAAAAATAATCATTCAAATTATCATGAAATCAAATGATATATCTTAAAAATAATTAATTTTGTCCCGGGATTCCGAGATAAAAGTGAACTGTTTCCCGGGATCCCGGGACAAGCAAAAGACCGGGAAATGAGAAACCCTAATTTTGAGAGTAGCAAAATCTTCCTTAGGTTCAATCGCTCAAGACATACGACACACGAACCTTTCTATCTCTCACCTCCTAGACCTCTATCCATTAAAATATAATAGCTTCAATTCGTGTAGTATACAAACCTCTCTGAAAGCATTGAGAAATTTTCGACAAAATGCACAGGAGTTATTATGCTGAGAACTGAGTGAATCAAATCGTACTCCATACGCATACACTATCTTACAGGCATACAGAAAACACCACCCAATTTTATTTATTTATTTATTTATTTATTTGCATTTTTCGACGTTTCACAGTCCCTACGATTTCAAAACTGTAAAAATGTTGGGGAAATCGATCACCGTACTTTACCTCTGTTATTTATAACAACGGAAAATTAAAAATAATTATAGCACTTGTATTTTATGAAACCGTGCCCTTTTTCCTCCGTATTTGACGTATTAAGCATTAATTTTGTAATGTATTTCGTAGACAATTGGCAACTGATAAAGATGAAAATTACCAAGTGTCTACGAAATACATTACAAAGTTAATGCTTAATACGTCAAATAATTATAGCAATTAAAATTAATGTGTCGTTATCGATTGAAGGCCATCGGAGATTTGTTTAGTAGAGTCATTTTTACAAATAAGCGTCACGAAAGGCAGCCTGAAATCTCTTAAATTATGCCACAAAAATCAGCATTGAAACATTGTTTTGTTTTCAATAGTGATGTAACGAATATTCGGTTACTACCCGGTATTCGGCCTATTCGGCCTATTTTTCGCTATTCGGCCGAATACCGAATATTTAAATCACTATTCGGCCGAATACCGAATACCTGAAAACAGGAGTAAGAAATAACAAAAACACGGTAAATTAATCATTTTGATAACTTTTATTAATGCTGAACATTAAATTGTAATTATTAAAGTTAATAAGAAATAGCATCTAACTCTAGTATTAAATTATTTCGTAATTGAATAATAATATAGTCTTTATCTAGCCTCTTTATCTTATGGCATTGATGGCGTGTAGGTTTTTTTTTTTTTTTTTTTTTTTTTTTTAAACTCTTTCTGCCCAGTGGGCACTAAGAGGGCCTCTTATAGCAAGCCCATTATGGGTTCGGCCAGGCCCACAATGGGGCGGCCGGGTGGTGAGGGACGGGGACCGACATATCCTGACGGACCACCCCCCGAAAAATTCCTGGGGATTTTTCGACCCGTCCGGATTCGATCCCGGGTCCCCCAGGGCGGCAGGCTGCTAACCTTGACCGCTCGGCCATCCGGCCGCTGGCGTGTAGGTTAGAATGTATCGGGCATTAATGTTATTGTTTAGTTAATTATGTTATATTCGTATTCGCGTATATTTTAATATTTATACGATATTTTAAAATGAGTTACGAAACGTTTTATTGAAACTTATCGTATTTAATGAAAGAATTATTTATCTATTTCTAGAAGATGAGTAACTAATATATAATTTATTTTATATAAAAAGCAAACAATGAGCATTCTTCATTATATACAAAAGATAACATTTGAAATCATGTTAATTTTAAAAATATTGACAAAAACAACAGCAACAAAATATCACAAAACTTCACAAATAGAAACTCCCCAATAATATATTTGAACTGTTCCACAAATGGGGAGAAACTAGACCATATTATGTCACCACTAAAGTATATCCTTAGGGTACTATTCAGTCTACAAATATATAGTAAAAACGAAATTTTAGTGTTTAATTAAAGAGTTAAAAAAATCGATTGCAAATAAAATAACTTATAAGTTATAACTTACATCTAAATACCAACAACTGCCGAATCATATCGGGCTATTTACGGCTATTACATAAATTATAAACCAATTAGGCACTAGAGGTAGACGTTAGGCTCCATCTCATATTAAGTTTAATAATTATAATTTAATTAATTAATTTAAATAATTTAGACCTAATGGAAGAAAAAATCGTAGTGACAGCGGGCCAATAGAGCACGGTGCGCGATCTTTGCCATAATGCGGTTTGCGCGCCAATTTTCGTACGTGCGTTAATCAAGCCGAATAGTTTGGCCGAATATTCGGCCATTCGGCAACACTCCTGGCCGAATATTCGGTATTCGGCCACACTCCTGGCCGAATATACTATTCGTTACATCACTAGTTTTCAATTAAGGACTTGCCATAAAACAACTAATGTAATTAAACACGAAATAAGACAATTTAACTTACTTCTAGAACTCATCATGTCAAAATTCATTCGCTTTCCAAAAACTTGCTTTTAACAATTATAGCTGCGAATAATCAACTGGTTTCAACAATTCTCAAAATTGTATTGTTAAGAGATATTGTGAATATTAGGGCTCTCCTAGCGGGGAAAATAGAAACTGGCATTTTGGTTAGAATGCCCGTAGCGGGGAGGATAGGAGGTGACGTTTTCGGGTTTAATGGCGGAAGGTCTCTGTCGACTCGTACTGTGCTCTTATCTGACTGTATAGTATTTTCAATTTAAATAAACGTTGTTTTGTTTACGATGTGTCTAGTTTCGTTCGAGAACCTGTAACGTAGTGTTACAGTCAGTGGTGATATTCAGCGGGTTCGCACGAGTTCGCCCGAACCCGTTGGTAAAATTTTCAGTTTCTCGAACCTTGTTAAACACACGGAACATTTCTCAGTGGTTTTGTTTCTTTTAAAAAATATATTGAAATATACATATTATACTCTGTAACACTACTAAACTAGAGCCTTATACCCTGTTCGCACCGAGCATTTCAATCTAGATCAGTGGTTCCCAACCGGTGTTCCGCGGAACACTGGTGTTCCGTAAGCATCTCCGAAGTGTTCCGCAGATTTAGTCGCAAATCGGAAAGTGTACAATCGTATTCGAGCCGCCGAATATCAAAAAATTAAAATCATAAAATTTTCATAAACTTAAATATATACCGTATTTTACGGACTATAAAACGCTATGGACTATAAGACGCACCTGAATTTTGGAGGCAATTTTTCGAAGAAAAAAGTGCGTCTTATAGTCCGTAAAATACGGTATGTACGACTCGTACTTATGGAGTGTACTACTGTTTCGAATAAGATAAAGGCAATGATAAAAACTGAATAAAATATTTAAAAAACATCAGGCACAAGTTTCCCATGAAAGTTATTTAGGTATATTTTTTCCTGTCTTAGAATTGGCGTCAATAATATGAGTAGAGATTTTGAATTATAACTGCTCAATTCTAATAAAATAACTGATGACAAGCTTATGTATTTGATATTAACTTAAGTAAGTGTTCCGCTAAAGAAAATTGCTCACAAAAGTGTTCCGCATCCTAGAAAAGGTTGGGAACCACTGATCTAGATTGTGAGCAAGGTCGGGGACTATGTCTTGGTGCGATCTCTCTCGACCGTTTCAATCTCGACCGAAACGAGGTTTAATCGCGATCGATTCAAGAGAGTTCTTGAAACTAGATCCAGTCATAAGAGAGATCCCACAATCTCACGCGCGCGAGATAATACAAGATGGCTGTGGAACGCGTGTCGGGCTATGGACAGCGAAATAAAAAGGATATTGTATTTCGAGAGATGATGACATCTGTCTATTATCAGCAGTGCCATTCGGGGTGAAAAATTTCTCTGCCTAAAAAAAAGGTCGACAGCACTAATATACTATTGTTACCTGGTCTTCGCCCAGGGCTCGTTACGTTCCAGATACGCCAGTGATTATTAGATATATCGCAAGAAAAGGTATTGTACTTATTTCTAGCCAAACCTTCCATTTCGTTTGTCGGTGATTGTCAGGGAAAAATTTTCTGCTAGCGAACCCTTTGTTAATTATTTCGAATATCACCACTGGTTACAGTGGTTAATATATCAAAGGAAAACCGCGCGCCACGCGATTAGATAAATGCTGGACACCTTGCGAAAACTATTTTATACGAAAATTTATTTATTATTCATAATTAACCCCGCGACTACTTTTGCTTAAATTTCCTCGGTAAAAAATAGAATCTGAATAGCTTCCGTACTTTTTTACATCGCCACACGTTGTATTGGGCATGGAATGTAAATTCATAAAACATCTTTTTGGATGCTGGAATTCGCTTTTATTTAGCAAACGTTTTCCACTTAGTCCAATAAACCATCTTCAGTCTGAAATTCTATTGGAACATCTTAATTGTTATTAAAGTATAATGATAATAAAAATATATAGTTTATAAAAATTAAAATCAATTCTAATTAACAAATTTATTTTAATAGTTGCTGAATTCTATTTGGAGTACGTTCTTAACATTATTGAAGTCACTCAAGATACGTATGGACTCAGGATTTGTAACCAAACCATTTTTGATACACTCAAAAAATAAGTTATGTGAAATGAAATATTGCGTTCAAAAATTTGAAAAATTCATGTATATTATTACATTTACAATGTCACAAGCACCAGTTGGTATCACTTATACCAATACAACTAGCATTTACACCACCCGTATCATCAGTCGTATATACATTTCCAGAACTTAAGGACAGACAACATTTGTACATGAATAGAAAGAACTGTAGTTGAATGCATACAAATACGGCCAGAATTGTATTGCTCGACGTCTAACACAGGGTAATACACACAATAACATGTAGAATTTTACAAATCGAAGCAATAAAAGTAAGTCTTTGGCGAAAAAGATATAAACAGCAGTTGTACATAGATGGAGAATAGATAGAAAGTGTTTATCAATAACCAGGCAGAGAGACTTGCCTATATATAAAATGTCCATATCGAACTGCCATGCAGCACTGGCAAAGTCGTGGCAGGATCTTCACCAAATAATTCGGTGACGTTCTATAACTATCATAGATAGCATTGTGTTCGTCCATAATTTTTGGACACATGCATAGTTGCTAATGTGAGATCGTAGGGGGCTTCCCCCTTTAATATAAAAGGGGATTGGAAGAAATATAAAATATTTTATTTGAATTAATTTTAAATTCAATTTCTTATATGTTTTTATTGCACCAGAAAAAGTCAGGAGTTAGAAGGAACTTCGTTGACAACGATCTGATAAAGAAGTAGAGAAAATACTTTCGATTTGCCCGCTTTTAACAGTAAACCGCTAATTTTAAACATAGAAGGTCCAAAATTGTATAAATTTATTTGTAAAATAATATTTAAACCTATATAATATGTTAATTTAACTTAGAAAGAATCAGAAGTACAGTACATAGGCATGTTTAGTAGTCGTGTGGTTCCTTTAAACTTCGAATTACAGACGAAACACTGTCTAACGAATTAAGAGCTACTTTCAAGTACAGTCAAACCTTGGATTTCGAACAATTCGGTTTACGAATAAAACTTTTAACTGAATTTTGTCCGGTTGCTCAACTTCCTACACTTTCTGTGTTAAAGAATGGCGACGGCTCGGCCAATCAACGACAGGATTACCGAAAAACTTGATACATTCCCTGTGTCGCTGTCCTTCCGTCCGTCCCACTGTATTTCCTTAATTTCGAGACCGAAGTTAGATGGAAGACGAGACCAGATTTAGAAATTTTAGGGGCAGAAGGCGCCGATTAACTATATACGAACTTCTGATGCAAACCGGAAATCACGTTATTTATATTCAAATATTTTCCGCTGTAAGGAATAAGATATGTAACCGGCACGACTCTATTGTTAAAGGCATGATGTACAGGGTGAAGCCACTGGTGATTTGAAGTGCAGAGCTTTATATTTTAAATTAAATAAAGTTAAAAATATGATTAAAAATTGCAGTCCGGCATTGTAACGATATCACGATAAATAATTGCTCGTATTATATTGCATTTGTAAGTATAAAATACAGGTAAAAACGTAAAAAAAGTTCATTTTTGGAGAGGGGAACAGATTAATCCATTTCATAATTGCTTCTTAAGTAAGGATTTTCAAGTTTATCCGAGGAAAAGTTTAAAAATTCGATATTTTATATCTTTATGTGTATAAATATATTAAAAAGAAAAGTTCTTTTACTTTAGTAATTTCTTCGCTTACATTATTATATGAGATTTGTGAAAAGAGCAAACAGCGCTCAAGATAACCGTGTACACGAATCAGAGTATGGAAGCGTTATATAGTTTCAAATAATCTAAATTATTTCTTGGTATTTTGCATTCAAATATACACGGTTTTAAAATTCAGAGCATTTGGCCTCATGAAACAGTTGAGTAGGATCAATGGATGGCAATTAGTCTTTCGAATAGGTCACTTTTTACTATGTTTACGCTCGTGCACTTGTGTTTAGCTACAGAATGCTTGGCGCAATGTAGTTCTGCAAGATTTCATCCCTTATAGGCTGGACATTGCTTTATCGCTTTATGCCTGTTTGGATCCTCTTGATTTGACGTGTTGCAGAGGCTGACAACCAACTTTTTTGAGACAACCTCGGCTCCATGCCTAACTACACGTGAAAAAAAAAACAATTTTTTAACAAAAATCCGTGAATCGTAAGCACGTAAGTGATAGCTGTTTCTATATATACAAATATGTTTACATGGTAATTGTGTATAGTGTAAGTTCGCCGACCTTTAGGGGGGGATCGTTAATCCCGCGACAGAATGGTCTAGGGTCGTTCGCGTGTGGGTGTGAGGGAGGTGACACAGATAACAAGTGTCTCACAAAAAGTCGTTTATTTAGACGTAAAGGAACTTACACCTAGTACAGACTTCTCGAACGATAAAAATTTTCGAAAAGTCTCACTCACGCCGGCGTTTTCCTGACGTCTTCTACTGTAGGCCCCGGGGCAGCAACAGGTGGAGATGTTCGCCTCTGGTCACTGGTGGTCTGTCCTTAGTGGCACCAAGTAGCAGATCGGCACGATACATGAAAAATAAATTGTCTTTGTGCGCGTATTAGCCGTGAGCGGATTCACAGTTATTTGTCCGGCCTATCCACGCGTGGAAGGAAAAAGACCTCTCGTCCCCCTCGCTCGGCTATTATCTCGATCTCCCTTTTTCGTATTGTTCATGTTGATTGACTCTACGTCCCTCCTTTCTCGCTTCTCGATTGGTCCCTCGCTTGTCTCCAAGCGAAAAACGACCCTTGTTCGAGTCACGAGAAAGAGCCGCCTCAACGAATCAACTTGACACCCTCCGTTCACTCAGGATGGAAAGAATTGATGGAACTTTGAAACTTGCGCTCATATTTTCCCCATTGTTGTCTAGTCTGAGAGATTTTTGAAACTTAATGCTTTGATATGATGTTTCTTTTTATTGAAAACCTCTCCCTTTTTCAAAATTTTGATGATCTAAATTTCGTACACGAGCGACTTATCAAAGGTCCATCTCTGCTGGAGGACGTTCGTCTACAATTATTAATTATTACAATTATTGCGTTTTATTTTACATTAGGCCCTTTTTGCCTTCCGACATCTTTCTCCTTTTTTTTCATGCGTCGCGGTTTCAAATGACTAACGCGTCTAATCCGATCTTTGATCGGTTTTTGTCCCCTGTAACAATGGACGATTTTCTACATTCGTTTTGACAAATTTTCTAATATAATTGATTAATGTCAACCCGTTTTTTGGGACTTCACAATAGAATTTCAGCGAAAAAATTGTATTTGTCACCCCTCAGACCAAAAGCATTGTACTTCGTAATTCTTTTATTTTAGGTATTGACATGGATACATCGACGAAGTGCATTTATGATTTAAACTGTTATAATCTGTACATATATGTTTATATCTCAGTGGCGTGCCGTCATTGGAAGCGATGGAAGCGCCGATTCCACCTTCCAATGACCTTCCCTTGTATTTTATAAAATATACATTTTCATATTTTAACGTACTTTGCATTAATTAAAATTAACATTTTATTATAACTGCATTATGTATCTTTTACAAATTTCTATACTACATGTGAAAAAAAAACGATAAGATTGCTATTGTATATTCGAATAATTCGGTGGCGGAAGGAATGTCGAAACCGGGTCAGTCTCCAATCAGCCAGATTATATAGGCATTAGCACATGCGGTTTACAGTGCACCAACCTCACCCGGTTTAGCTCACCCGGCTAAACCGGGTAAGCGATACACTCGTAAAGAGTACAGCTTTATATCCCGGAGCGGTTGTGGGCTGTTAGCCACCTGCCTGTCAACTTCCAAGCAGCCAGATTATAGGCATTGGCGCATGCGCTTTACAGAGCACCAACGTCACCCGGTTTAGCTGGTGGATGCTTCACACATAAAGCTTCTAACTTTATATCCCGGACCGGTTGTGGGCTGTTTAGCCGCCTGCCTGCTAGATATTCGGCCGCTCTCGCCCGATTACGTGAATCACGAGTAGACTAGATCAACGGCGGGCAACCCCGGCCCGCGGGCCAGCTACGGCTGGCGAAAAGTTTCTATCCGGCCCGCGAGATCTTTAATAGATTATTAAATTGGAAAAATAACAAATTAATAGTTAATTTTCCAATTCTTTGTAATTTTCGAAAACGATAAGAGAAATAAATGTAGTATAAACTTTTTATTTATTTATTTCATATTTGCAGACTAAAAAAATTACGAGTCACAAAAAGGCGTCAATTAACTACTACGGCCCGCGGAAAAACGTAAAATTTATTCTGGCCCGTGTTATAAAAAAGGTTGCCCACCCTAGACTAGATTTATAACTTAACCCAACCGATAGGAGTTTACTGGCATGTTTTTATGATAGTTCTGTATAGTTGACGGGAGTTTAAAAAAATCCATTAAAATATTTGATATATTTATTCCGCTCTCCCATCTTATATTACTTACGGGTTTCAATGTTAAACCGGTGATATTACGATTATAGTATGTCCCATCTGTAAGGGAATGCAGAAAAAACGTGTACAATTCTTGTATAATGTTAAAAAATTAACTGTTACTTTGGCATCATTATTTACAACCAAATTTAATGAATGAGACGTACAATGGTACAAAAAAAGCTCTAGAATTTATTTTCCTTAAATGTACGATCTAAGTATCGGTTGTCATAAAAATTTCTTTCCACTTTTTTCCCAAGACTACAGATATTCGAGTACAAAGTAACTGGTTTCGAGTTATTTCTACTAAGAAGTAGTTAAATAATTAAGAGATTAGGGAATGGTGACAATAAGTAAAACCCTGCTGACTTAAACAAAAGCTTAACCGAAGCAATTACTAGCTCAGTACAGTGGGGAACTGATTTCCGTGTACACCTGGTACTAAAACGAATTGCAATAGTTAGAAAACAAATGACTATTAAGTTTAACATATTTACATCTATGGTGAGAAACGTTTAAAATTTACAACGGCCCTGTCGCGTCCTTTGAGATATACTAGTGATGCGACAAAAGAGGCATTTGACATTGACCGGTATCGGCACCCTCGGGATTTGTCATGCATGCATTCACTGTACACCTACCAAAATCGTCTCTGTTTCCATTCGTGAGCCACTCGCAGGGAGCAATTTTAACTCAGTGGATTGTTTAAATATTTAAAAATAAACAATATTTTATGTTATTTTTATATACGTTTCTTCGCAAAAGTATATTCATACAATTGAATATTTTGTACCAGGTATGTATAATTGTATATCCATCACAAATTTTATTTTACTAAGTAAGTTTTAATAATTTTATTTTTAATTTTAGCCCTTATATCATGGCTAGCGATTTAAACTGTAATTGTGATATTGAAAATTTACTTAAAAAAAGTTTTGGCTCAAGACAATATAATGAAAAAGAAGCCATTATTAAAAGAGAAAGACCAACGCCTAAATTAAATATAAGTACTTCGACAAAAAAATTTGTTCGACATTTTCACGATAAAATTTATCAAGACGTAAAATGGCTTTGTGGATGCATAAAAATGCAAAAATTGTTTTGTTGGCCTTGCCTATTATTTTCAAATGAAATTAGTGTGTGGAATAAGAATGGCTTTGACGATTTAAATAATTTGAGTAAAGCTAGAAAAAGACACGAAAATCGTAAATGTCACATCGATTCTTTCGTAAAATTGAAGCAATTTGGAAATCAAAATAGAATAGAATTTAACATTAGTAAACAATATAAAATTAATATTGAAAATTATAACAAGATAGTTACGGCTAATAGATATATTGTATCTAAATTAATAGATATTACATGCTTTTTAGCAAAGCAAGAATTGGCATTTAGAGGGCATAGGGAATGTATTGAATCTAATAACAGAGGTAATTATATTGAACTCGTTTCTTTATTAAGTACGTCAGATAATCAATTAAAAATGCATTTAGAGAAGTCTACAGTTTTTACTGGCTTATCGAACAAAATTCAAAATGAGCTCGTTAATTCGTTAGGAAACGTTTTATTGCAAGAAATTAAAAAAGAAATTGAAAACGCAAAATTTGTTGCTATAATTGTAGATGAAACAACGGACATTAGCCACAGAGCCCAGATGTCGACTGTATTTCGTTACGTGAAAGAAAACGGTAACGTCGAAGAAAGATTTGTGGGCTTTACTGATGCGAGTGAGAACAGAGACGCAAATTCGTTATTCACTCACATTAAGAGTTACTTAGACGAATTTCAATGCACTAAAAAATTAGTGGCACAAACATACGACGGTGCTGCCGTAATGGCCGGACAACATAATGGTGTCCGAGCTAAAATTAAAGAAATATCCAAACATGCTATTTTCGTACACTGTTATGCTCACAGATTGAACCTAGTTTTCTCTCAATCTGTTGGATATATAAAAGAATGTAAAATATTTTTTCAAACTATGACAGGATTTTCTTCATTTTTTTCTAAATCTTCTAAAAGATCTCACGCCTTAGACCTAGAAGTCAATAAGCGTTTTCCTTCAGCCACACCTATTAGATGGAATTACAATAGCAGGATTGTAAACTGCGTTATGGAGTATAAAGAAGAATTAAAACTTTTGTTGTTGAATATGGTTGAAAGTCCAGAACAATGGGATTCTGATACTACAATTGCCGCAAGAGGATTATACCATTATTTAATAGATTTTGATTTTCACTTTTTATTACTAGTTTTTCATCAAATATTTGCACATTCAGATATCCTTTTTGATATATTACAAAAAAAATTTTAATATAGCATATTGTATTACTAGAATAAATCACTTTATTGATTTTTTACGACAGAAAAGAAATGATTTTGATTTGATTTGGGACGCTTTGAAAAAAGATGAAACTTTTTTAGAAATTCAACCAAAAAGAGGAATGAGACATACTGATATTGAGTCTAAAAAGGATTTATATAGACGTCTGTTTTATGAAATAATGGATACATTGATACAAAATTGTATTGACAGATTTGCCGACATAAAATCTCTAGAATTTTTATCACTTTTAGATTTTAATAATTTTAAATATTATGAAAAACAATTTCCCGAAGAGAGTTTTAATGCTTTACGTAAATTTTATGGAGAATTTTTTAATTTATGTAAATTACGTAGTGAATTGCAATATTTATATTCGTGTCCGGACTATATTGGCAAGTCACTCTTAGACATAAAAAATATTATAATTAATGATGACCTAAACAAAGACGTACTAATAGAATTATATGGTTTAATATCATTAATTTTTACAATACCATCTACCAGTGCGTCTGTTGAGCGTAGTTTTTCAACAATGAAGCAAATTCATACATTCGCCAGGAACACTCAGTCGGAGGAAAGATTGTCGTCGCTAGCGTTGCTTTCTATAGAAAAAGAACTTTTAAATACGTTGATGGAATCAACGACGAGTGACTTTTATGATAAAGTAATTAACGACTTTGCGGGAAAACATCGCCGAATAGAGTTAATTTATAGAAAATAAAAAAAAGAAACAAGTTTTTCTATAATTGTATTATGTATGTATTATTTGTATTTTAGAATTAAAGTACATAAATTGTTTATTTTTGTCATTCGCACGTACGAATGGACCCTAGACCATCACTGACGCGCAATTAACTGATTGCCCCTGAAAGTCGGCTTCTTACAGAAACACAGCTTCCCTATCATCAAATGTCACGGCACGCCACTGTCGTGTGAGTCAACGTACGAAGCATATTGATGTCAAATATCATTTTGTAAGAAATGAAGTGAAGAATGGGAATGTATGTATTATGTACTGCCCTACCAAGGAAATGGTAGCAGACATTTTAACAAAACCAGTGTGTACTGGAAAACACGTTAAATGTGCTAGACAACTTGGACTCGATGACTGTAAGCAAAATGGGACAAATCATTGAGGGGGAGTGTTAAATTTCTTTCCTGTCATTACCTGTGCGTGTAGCAATGATTTGTATTATGTAACCTTTGTATTATTTTTCTTATATAAATAAACGGCCATGAGGTGGCGCCTCTAGCGAGCCCGCCACTGTTCGGTTTGGTATAACTTTGCAACGGACCAACGTAGTCGTGTACGATTTTTTAAACTTATTTGTAAGGTATCCTGCTCACTATCTGCGAACACATAACTTGCAACTGTGATAAATTTAACACACAGAATGCAAGAATTGGGATCCCCGGTTTCCAGACTAATTACAGAATTTTTAGATGGGTCTAAAAATATGTTCGATTTTCCGCAAAAAACGAAAAAAACTGCTGCGTCTTGCACGTCGCTTTCTCTTAACAATTCCATTGTTACGTAACACTTCCATTGTTGATGGAAGTTTTAAGCCTTATTCCTGTCCCTCTCCCCCGTGGGAAGGAATTTCGAAAAATCCCTTCTTAGTGTGCGTTCTCGTGACGTACCCTAACTGTGTACCAAATTCCAACTTTCAACTCCTAACTGTTTGGGCTCTGCGCTGATTATTATTATCAACTCGTCTCGATTATATATATAGATAGAGTGCAGGTATCGGTTTCGCCGGCAGACCTACGCGGCCCCTGTAAGTTGGCCTGCCGATATATTTCTGACTAATTAATAATTTTGACTGAAAGATCGCCCTCATATATTCTTCGCTAATCAATTTTTGATACCGAAGTAATAAGTTTGAAAACTAAGACGGTTGTTATTAAAAAATATTTAAAACAGAAAAGCAAAAAACTGATCAATGGGATATGATTATATAATTATCAATTACAAATTAAAATTTCATCATAATATAGCATCAGTTGTTGTGGTAAAATATAAATAGAGGGGGTGCACGTGACGTCATATAACTCCGCTCACATATACAGGCGCCATATTGGTTGCTGATTTCACGTTACCCTGCTTGATCACTTTATTACGTCAACGTGGAAGAAAGGAATTTTACTGGCTTTGCAGCCGATTTAAAAGGTAATGATTTGATAAAATATAAAGAGAAAACTTCTTTTATTGAATTGGATCCATAAGAAATGAAACAAACGGATTTTTCATCTAACGATTTAACCACGTGGCCAACTATAGAACATGGAGGCAGTAAATTATTTGGTTTTAACAACTAACGCTGTCACACTGGATCAGATGAAGGCATACAAATCACTCGATGCTCATAATTATTTGACAAGCGGATTTATTCATCGTGATATTTTATTCTTAATGATTTAATTTTGCTTGTAGGAGAGGTTCGTATCTTTATGTGAGACTTTCCATTACTCATAACATAACTGCGTTAATATAAAGATGAATGTACAAACCTGTTTTTATGCGGTCTTTTTTTGTGCGATTTTTATTTGTGCGGTATAGTCGGCGACTAGTCTTGTGCGATTTGTCATGTCTCACGTTGACTTATTATAGCTAAATAAACTTATTATAGTAATATTATTGCATGAATACGCGAAAAATGAAATAATTTATTTTTTAAGTCAACAAAACACAACCTGGACAAAAATATGTAAAACAGACGATCGATGAGCCGATGCAGTCAAGTGCTGACTGCATCGTCAATCTTGTCAATAAATTCTATTTCGTACGGTTTTGAGTTATTTTCTATGTGAGACTTTTTTTATGCGGTCCCTATTGACCGCATAAAAAAAATATTATTTTAATTGTGTTGCGAAAACTATTTTTTATAGCCACTCGTGAAGTTTCGTGCGATTTTTTAATGCGGTCCCTATCCACCGCATAAAAACAGGTTTGACTGTAATTTTATATAGTCACATTTTAAGTTAAGTTGTATTTATAATTACCATTAAATTTTTTTCTTTTGTCACTGTGGTTTTGTGTTGGGCAAGTCTCTATTATTAAGATTAAATTAATTGGCCTAATAAATATGGCTATAATCAGTGGCGTAGCGTAGTGGGAGCGGCAAGGGCGGCCCGCCCCGGGCGGCAAAATTTTACAATAAATAATGATAATACAATAAACCTGTACAATACACAATAATAATGATTGTTATTGCCGAAAAGTTCTTTAGAATTACTGTATATTTGTCTTTTAAATTGAGATACCTAAATAAGGGGGAGGCGAAATTTTCCTCCGCCCCGGGCGGCTGACACCCACGCTACGCCACTGCTATAATAAATTGGAAGGGCTTATCACATCAGGGACTGACTGGAGCAAAACAGACTACATTTTTACAAAAATTAGCCTTTAATTAACCACAATCAAATATTTAGTAGAATGCATTTCGAGCACAAAAAGTCATCAGCCTACATACACCTATACAGTATAAACACAAATATCTAGCAAGACCATCTTAACATAAATAGCAATTCCAGACTAATACATCCTGGAATTGGCTGATCAGGAGTTTTTGTGTAAAGGAGTTTCCAAATAATTTGCTGTGTCTCAGGGCCGGATTATCGAATAAGCAAAGTAGACAAATGTCTAGGGCCCGTAATTCGGAAAGGCCCGGCTTCAGTGCAGAAGATTTCTGTGTTTCAAAACGAGTTAAAAATTATTTAAGAAATTCGATAGGACAGAAAAGGCTGTATTTAACAATGGTTAGTAAGCTGCGGTCGACTAGCCATTGCCTAAAAAAAAAAAAAAATCTCTCGCATCATCTAGAAATCTTCCTAGGGCCGCCTCTCGTGGTAGTACTGATGTATGGATGGGTATGATTTATTTTCTAAATCTAAACTTATACGTCGCAACATCGCATATTCGATATAGCGTTCAAGTTGCTCGAGTGCGAAGATATTACAATTCAATAGTGTTTTATAAAAGAGTTAAAAAGGATGACACCACGGTGTGACTTGGGGTGACACCACGATATCCGCACCGGGTGTCATCCATGCTACCTACGCTAATATCACATTATATAAGATTTGTTTAGAAGCAACTTATTTAAATGGGGCCCCAAACTTATTTAAATTTTGTCTAGAGCCCGCTAGAGGCATAATCCGGCGCTGCTGTGTCTCCATGTTCTATAGTTTGCCACCTGGTGAAATCATTGGTTGAAAAATCCGTTTGTTTCATTTCTTATGGATCCAATTCTATAAAAGAAGTTTTCTCTTTATATTTTATCAAATCATTACCTTTTAAATCGGCTGCAAAGCCAGTAAAATTCCTTTCTTCCACTTTGTCGTAATAAGGTGATCAAGCAGAGTAACGTGAAATCAGCATATGGCGGACGATTGTTTTGTGGGCGGAGCGATGACGTTATATCACATGACTGCACCCCCTCTATATTACTTTACTATCCTATAATTTTTAATATTTACATTCTTTACATTCTGTGTGGAAACACAATAAACTATACATTTATTACATTAACCTTGGATTCTGTAAACTGTAATTTACGGAGAAGGACATATTGAAATTCAGGTTCGAAATCCACAATTGTTCAATTGATCGTAACCCGAGTATATCGCATTTTTATCTGCGCGTAGTTCATGAAAACTTTTATTTTACAGACACACGTAACACTTTTACGTTTTATTTATATAATTTAAAGGACGTATAATTCAAATTCCTAATTACAGTTTTTTTATATTACGCAAGTGTTACGAAATAATGGAAAATTTTTTTGGCATGGATTGAAGCCAAAGATAAGTGTAGAAGAAAAAACATGAACACAGAAGCACAGATATGTTTGAACTGCGTTTTATCTTCGTTTACGTCTATGGCAAGAGTTTACGGATACACTTTTTTCGTTTTTTGTTCCTGCCACAACCGAAATGATGTTCATGTTCACCCAGTTATAACAAAACTTCATTCGTTCTTCATCGAATATTTCTACTGGATACATTTCTGTTTGATGTCTTCCATGACAATACAGGTTTTGTGCAGAGATGATTCCTTGTCAATCGTGGTACAGTGGACCCCCGATATAACGCGCTTGTCAGACGGGAAAACAACACCTGCGTTATAAGGTGAACCGCGTTATACCGAGCGGCGCGGTGTAACGTGGTTCACCCTCTTTAGCAATAATGTCAAGCTTTTCTTTTACTCATCATGCATACAATAATTGTGTATGTATTGAGTTCCTACATGTATTAAGTAGGAACTCAATACATACACAATTACTCAATACGCAGTAATAATAAAATGCGTTACTTCACTAACGCCGCAACGACCTGTGGACGGCCGGATGGCCGAGCGGTAAAGGTGGCAGCCTACCGCTCTGGGGGACCCAGGATCGAATCCGAACGGGTCGAATAATCCCCAGGAATTTTTCGGGGGGTGGTCCGTTTGGATATGTCGGGCCCCGTCCCTCACCACCCGGTCGCCCCATTGTGGGCCTGGCCGAACCCATAATGGGCCTACTAAAAGAGGCCCTCTTAGTGCCCACAGGGTGGAAAGAGTTAAAAAAAAAAAGGGTGCACGGACCTGTGTAAACGTGTTTGAGCTTATCGCATCGCAAACATCGCCCGCTCTATAACCGAGTGCGCGGTATAGTAAGCAGCGCTATAACGAAGGTCCACTGTACTTATCGAGAACGACGTCATCTTCATCAAAATGAATGTTGCTATTACGGTTTTAATTTTCGCACTTATTTTCAGTATTATTAAGAGAATAAAATTAACCCCGAATATTAAATTGACGAAACCAAAATATTTCTGTCGGAAAAAAGTCTACGGGTGATATAGTCCTACACAACAATTATCGCTTTTGTTATTGTTATATGTTTATTTCTGGCCAAGCAATGAACGTTTTTCATTTTATCCTGCTGTAGAGAAAGGAAAGTCGTACGAATACGAAGTATTTTTTTGCAGCATAGAAGTTGGCGTTTATATTAATTTAATCATGGGTGAAATACTGTACAGGGCCGGTTCTAGGGTTTTGAGCGCCCCGGGCAAAACAAAATTTGGCGCCCTTTCATACAAGAATATACAAATTTACTGCAAATTAAAAAAAAAGTAAAAAAAGGCAAAAAATCAAAATTACACAATAAAGAACTGTGTAAAAAATTTATTTATTTAAAGCACGGCAAGTGTTGTTAATGCAAAGTTTACAGAAAGACAAAGTTATTTAACCATTAAGGCGTATGACAGGCGCCAGTATCACTTTGACTATTCATAATTTTGTTGATATTTGTAATTTATAAATTTGATCTCGTCCATTTTTTGAGTAGATTGTTGTGATACGTGATACTGATTACAAATTATCTTTTCAAAATAAATAAAAATAAACTTTTTAGAGATTAAAAAGCATTTGTCTGCATCAATGTTGTGTGATAAAAGCCATAAAAATTCTTAGGTTTCATTATTTTAATTAGTAAATTTTTGTTTTTGTCTATTAATCTTTTTTTGAGTTATTATGAATTCTGACTATACAAATAGTTTTCTTTGAATAATTGTAATATTATTTATATCTGTTGACAATAATAAAATAATTAGCGTTGTGACCTTTATTTGGTATTATTAAAGAAAAAACAATTTATTGCTTGCTAAAAAAATCGATGTCTCATGAAAAATGATCAATTTTAATTTATAAAATCTAAAAAAATAATGAATGTAAAAAAATATTTTATTTTTATATCGGCGCCCCTCAAAATTTGGCGCCCCGGGCAGTCGCCCGGCTTGCCCGCCCCTTTATCCGGCGCTGATACTGTATCTATGTTTTTTTTTTCTCTTCTTGTTTATGATTATATTACTGATGATTTTCCAGAAGTTATCGGAATATCTGCAACTACTAAAAAGGAATCATCCGAATTTGGAAACAGAATTAAAAGAAATTATGGCACAACACAATGAACTTTGAAACTATGTGAACCAATTGAATGGCCCATTCAATTACGTATTGACAATTTCGTACAGTTTTCTATTAAGTGAATTTTTTTTAGTAGATTGCTGTCGTTGTTCAAAATGTCATGAAATTTTTCGCAAGAATTTGTTAAATTATATTTCACACATAATATGGCTTTCAAAGTCTGAACACTTAATTGTGATTTACACTATATCCACACTACTTTTCTACCGAAAGTAGTGTGGATATCTGGTAAAAGTAAAATCTAAAAGTAGTCGCGGCATTAGTTCCTGGTAAGGACAGCGCGTATTCCACAATTTTTATATTCTGCGCCATGTAACATGCAAAGAACAAAATGTTCGCTCGTTTCGCCAGCCTGTGAACGCGCTGCTCCGTTGCTGCGGCTGCGTTTCCCAGACCATTTTCTGTCGGTCTTTGCCACGAACACGAAGGGTTTTGTCTGCGCAGCATTCTTTATTTCCGATGCTCACGAACACCTTGGTACTGATAAATGTGATATAAAATGATCTTTACGAATCTTAAACATAAGACATAAGTTTATGACATAATTGACAAAAACTTAATCTTTCCAAAACTCGGGACTTCTTTAAAACGCCGCAGGACGCAGGACACTGTCCCGGGGGAACACAGTCCTGCGGTGACAGTGTTTTTAAAACTCGGACTGTCTCGCCAAAAGCGAGACGT
This sequence comes from Centruroides vittatus, assembly GCF_030686945.1. Classification (NCBI taxonomy): domain Eukaryota; kingdom Metazoa; phylum Arthropoda; class Arachnida; order Scorpiones; family Buthidae; genus Centruroides; species Centruroides vittatus. The sequence continues at coordinate 3,489,142 of NW_027122405.1, read as the reverse complement.
CTGGTCACCTTAGCTTAGGGGGTCCGGGATTGAATTCGGACATATAACTTCTTAGGAGTTTTTCAGGGGAAAGACTGTTCTGGATACGTCAAACCCCGTCCCATTGTGTCCTATCCGAACCCATAATGGGCTTGCTAAAAAAAAAGGTCCTCTCGGTGGTCAAGCAGAAAGATCTTTCTAGAGTAAAGAATACCAATAAAATTATAAGGTTAAGATTAAATTCGCTCCGCAGCGATCGGCAAATTTTTGCCTAATAAACTTCAAACTGAATACGTCGGGGATGAAAAATCTGAAAACTTATTCGTTTATTAAGCAGTAATAAATTCGATTTTGAAAATATTATTATTATTTCTAATCGGAAAAAAATATTAAAAATATTCACCGAATTAAAATTTTAATGATAATATTATAAAAATCAAACTAAAAATTTTATAATTATATCTACTTGTTTTTTCTGTAACGAACAGGGGGCGTATGGGTAGGTTATTAGCTGTGTGTAACTAGTGAAAAGTTTTGCAATTGTATGTCTTTCCTGTTAAAACTTCAATAATTGAAGCAATTGCGGTAAATAATTAGTCAACAGAAAGTCTCGTGTTTCGTTCATTGACGCCAAAGGTAAAAAATGAGCGACTTTTTATGGAGTTTGAAAAACGGCGATCTCGATCAAGTCAGAGAACAAGTTGAGAAAAATGTAAGGAGCTTTTCTTTTAATAACTGATTTTACTTGCATTTTTCTTCTGTAAATTAACTGGAAGGATGTGATTCATATTGCTAATAATACTTTCAGATTTGTTCAAGATAAATTATATCTTTTTGTGTGACAGAGATGATTTATTTCAGCTACTGAAATCCACCATAAAAAACGTAAACGAAGAATTTCATAATTTTTTTTTTCAATAATTTAAAACCGTTATGATGTATTTTTAGAAGCTTTTCTGTATATATACAGAAATGCTTGGGGATCACCTGTCTGAGAACCACTTATGAAACACATTTTGGCAAAAAATCAATGCTTTATATCAGTAGCAACTGAATTATTTAACATAAACTAAAAAGAAAGAAAAGTATTTTATATTTTGAACATTAAGCATAATCTGATACAGATGATAATTACTAATTATTCCCAGATGATTAAGTGTAGTAATTTGTACTTCAATGTGTATTGTACCAATATAATTGGTGATCTTTAATTATTCTTAGTTTGCATTAATCATAATTGAGTAATCGGAGTGATATCCTTCCCTCGGTGTCGTGAGTCATAGGGGAATCGAAATGTGTGTGATGTGTAAACATACTTCTTTGATTCATAGAAGTTTCTAAAATTATAATTTAAAATGCTTCTTCATTAATATTCTATATTCACAAAGTAAAGTTATTTTTGTATTAAATAAGTCGTTCTTTTGTATAAAGTAAGTATTTGACACAGCTTCAAATAAATTAATTTTACAGATTTTTCAAGCCTGTTCGGGTAATTTTATATAAAATTAAGGTAGGAATTATATTCTTGAAATATAAATTTTGAATACAATAAAAAATTTATGGTTTTTAGATTTTTTTTAAATTTCACAACAATTAAATTTGAGTGTATCAAAAATACTTTATATGTATTATGGCCACCACTTAATATCTGACTTGTTACACCCAAACAATGAGATGCGTAGATCAAAAGGAAATTAAACTCTCTTTCCCTCCATGTCTATCCTTTATTATGATATGCATAAGCCATATAGGATAAATTACAAAATGGTAGGACATATATTTTTATATTCGTTATTTTCAAATTAGTTTAGTTTATCTATAAATGTTTATGCAATCTCGTGGAAATTTAACAAATATAAAATGAGTCAGCTTATAAATGATAATTTAGTGAGATTTTCATCAAAATTATTTTTCTTTTTACTGAACCTTCTAGTAACAAATGCAATATTCCATATAATCATGCTGTTATTGCATTAATTAAGATAAAATGTTTTAACATAGTGATGATATAAATTTATAATTTGCAGATTTTTGTTTATAAGAATTACGTATTACCCATACAAACTTAATACTTGACTGAAAAAGTATGCAATATGTTGACAGTATGTATTAATAATTTATATAATAAAATAAAATTGCATATACATGAAACATTGACAATATACAATATTGCTTATGTATCGTGTATTTACAGTAACAGTTGTTGTTAATAATGATTAAACTGATTTGTATGAACTATGCATTAACTGTTTTAATGTTCCATTTCTTCTCTTACATTAATTAATGATGAATTTTAATGTTCAGAATGTTTAAAAATTTTTTTATTTAAATTTTTGTCACAGAATTAAAAAGCATACAAACAAAATTACTTATAAAATGTAATTTTAAACAATTTTATTGAAAATTTATTATTAAATTTACAACTTTTAGTTAGTGTAATAATTACTGAATACACTTATTTTTATGTAAAAACGAAGTGTAGAAATTTATTACAAATGATTACTGTAATTGCAAATATTTAAATTTTTGAAACTCCCAACCAAAGTTTGACTATTTTAGCCAATTATTGACACAAATTTCTTCTAAATAGTAATTATTGATGATTACTGATTTAAATTAATATACAATTTACTGAAAATTAATCTTATTTTCTAAACATAATAACTTTTAATGTTTTAGGAATTGTGAAACAGAATCAGAATATATACTATTTGGAAACACTAAAAATAAAATGCTAGCCACATGGCTATAAGAAGAAATTTGTGTGAGAGATCAGGGAGCTTAGACTTAACTACTATTAATAATATCAAAGTTTCAGTTTCTAATAGCAATAGAAAGCTTTTGTTGCTTATTTGAACATCAAGCCACATGTAAATGCTTAAGAGGCTAATATTCAATATATTTGTGTGGAGTGTCTTTAATATGCAATGTAAGCCTCTCGTGGCTATTAGATACTGAAACTTTAGAAACTTTGAAACGTTAGATAGCTTGGATTATCAGGATTAGATACCACTTCCTGTCCTTTACATATGCTAATTAGCCAGTCCCATTCCAAATCAGCTACAAATTGTTCAAGTTGAAGTTGATTGTATAATCTTTGTGTTTGGTTCTGAATGTTACAAAACAAACTAACCATTACATCATCTAAAAGTTGAACATGTAGAATAATTATTTGTTTACTAGTAAAAAAAATTCATTATAATGTTTTAAAATTTTTTCTATTAATAATTATTATAAAAATAATCAATAAATGATGATATAATATACTTGCTTATTAAGCATTTTTAAAAATTGTTCAGTTATTGGATTATTCATCTTACATAAGCAATCCTTAATGTTATAAGATTTAATTAATGTCATTTATAAATAAGCCTGATAAGCCAAGCTATCTCATTTTATGATATGACATCATAAAATGAGAAATCTGTCACTAAATAATTAAATTTTTACCATGCTAGTCTTATATATATATATATATATATATATTATATATATTTATTTATGTATTATAAAATTTTCCATCCCTTAAATTTAAAAAAATATTTTAGTTATTTTCATACTTATTTAGATTTAATCTGTTTTGTTCTTTGTAATTCAAAACAATAAGATATGAATTTTTATAAATTTTGCAGAAAATGTTGTTAAGGATAGATTTAAAAAAATCTATTTTTGCAATAATCCAAGAAATCTGTAATTTAAAGATAAATTTTTTATCATCTACTTTTTCAGTATACAAATATTTTTCCATTATTTATAAATATCTAAAGACTAATAGTAACTTTATTCTAGATTGCATTCTCTACAGTTTTTTTCCCTTCGAGAAAAGTTTTCCTGAAATATAAGAAGCGAAAACAATTTTTGTCATATATTTATGGTTTATTTTAGTAAGAAAAAACATTGTTTCTATGCTAATTTTTTATACATTTAGTTCACTCAGTTAACGTTTATTCCTTTTATAACAGTTAAATTTTTTTTTTTTTGTGTTGGATTGGTAGTGAGGAAATAACTTCAACAAATTACATCAAAGCAATTTAGCAATTATTCAATAGAAATAACTTTTGCAACAAATGCTGTTAATTAATTAATTGTTGATAAATGGAATTAAATTGTTTTAATATATGAAGTACCAATAACTTTTAAAGACTTGACAACATATTTTATTACAGATACAAGCAGCATTTACCAGTGCTTTGGATATAAGCTTCTTATTAATTGAAAATTCTCCCAAATTCCATTTTTTGTATTTCTGAAACTTTGCATCTTTTAATAAAATAACTTATAAATTATTTAATATTAAGTATTTCATTAAATGATTTTTATGTTTTTGGACAAAATAATAATCTTAATAAATTTAATAAACTATATTTATGGAAAAAGAAAATTTAAATTTCAGTTATTTGGTATGTTCTAAAGTTCATCGACTTAAAAGTTCCAAACATGAATTATCACTAAGTACAGCTTTTAAATTTATTGTTATGGGTTAAATATAGATTAAAATTCCTAAAGTATATATTTTTCTAGTAAGTACATTATAAAATAATTATTATTATTTTTGGATACATAAAAATTACTGATTAAAATTTTTTTTGCAAAGTTTCAGATATTATTGTTTTGATTGTAAACGTTTTACAGAAAAAATAAAAAAAGTATAAATAGCTGAAAAATAATGAGAAAACATAAAAATGTAAAAGAATGATTATTTAATAACATGTACAATTACCAAAAATAAATAATAGTATTTTTAACAATCAGGAAATTGCACTGCTACACACTAAAAGTTAATTTTGTGTTTAGCTTAGTTGACGACTTTAAGTAGTATTTTGTTAATGCTGATTAATATCAAAAATCATAAACATTTTTGAAACTATAGGCCCAAAAACAGTTAGGATTTTTATGTCAATTCTATTTTTTTATACTAATAAAATAGTTAAGCTAATATAAAAATAAATAAAAACACTACTCCTTTCAAACTTAACAATGTTTTAGAATTGAACATAAAAATAAAGAAAAAGCTACAGAACTTATTTTGTATTTTTGTCTTTTGTGCGATACAATAGAATCTGCTTATCGTAATCGCTTTTGGGAACTCATTTAAATTGATGACGACAACTGACTGATAACATTAAGCAGTGTATGTAAAAAAAACTTCTTTTAATTAGTGGAAATTCTGGTTTTTATTGACTGACATTAAAAAAACATGTTAAGGCAATTAAAAAAAGGCATAACTTGAAGATTAATTTATAATTATTATTATAAGTAATAAATGAAAATTCATTCAATGTTATTTGCCTATTCGTTTTGCAGTACCATCTATGACAGTTTATGTATAATTGAAGTAAGAAATGCCAGCCATTTAAACTATTGTGTTGTAAGCAAATAATGGTTAAATGTTTAACATTTTAAAGTGTTGTTAGTTATCATTATCATAATTAGCCTGCAATTGCATGTTATCAGTGACATATTGAGGATGACAAGTTAAAAATGTCTGTTTACCTGAAGATAATGATTATAACCAAAACTGTGATTACAATAAGTAAAGTTTTGTAAGTATATTTTAATTTGCATGTTTTGAAGCAATGATAACTGATAACAAAATCTATAATAATAATAATAAATGGATTGCATTGTTTGTTTTAACTTAATGTCAAATGTAAATTACATTTGGATTCCAGTTCTAAGTTTTGCATGTAATGCATATCATAAGAACAAATAATTTATGCATAGCAGAATTTAAGTTTATAATAATATTTAGATTTTCTGTAAAGCTGATACATGATGTAATATAACAAATAACACAAAAGATTAGTATTATTTATAAGTTAATGACAGTGTAATTCTGAATGTCAGTTCTAAATTGCATTGTCATTAAATTATTTCTGAAATGTTCTTGACAATATTTAATAAATAAATCCAAACTTCATAATATTTAATATATAATTCTTAGTATTTTCAACCACATAAAAATTGAATTTTTTTTTTTTTTAAGGTAGAATGAGTATACTAAAAATTTAATTCGTTCTGTTTTGAAAGTAATTACCATAACATCTGTTTAAATAAAAGTTTAATCTGTGAATTTTCTTGTTTAGTAAATCAAATGCATGTTTCACATAGGAATATATTGAATGTAACAAGTAAAAGTTGAAAAAATATAAAAAAAATAAGACAGTTGATTTTAATGTTTCTCAAACTGGAGAATGAGACCCTTTCTAAGGGTTCAAAGAAATGCCACAATTGTACATTTTCGTGTACAACTTCTGGTAGTACTCAATATTTTATTCATTAATTTTGTTGTAATATAGTATCAAAACATTTGAAATTTCTGCATTTATTTCATTGAACATTATAACATTGTAAGTTATCATTGTAATTAGGACTACAATGTATTCATTGCATCACCAAAAATTTGATTTCATGTAGTGGTAAAAATAACCTTGGGGTATTTTATTTTTATTTTAAAATAAAGTTGTGTACTTTTAAAATACTATAAAATATATCCTAAGATTTTCCTTATTGTTATAAAACTAAGATACCGAGTGGCCAGTATGTTTTTATAAAGTGGCGGGGCACAAGAATTTATCATGAAAAGGGATCACCTCTAAAAAATTAAAGAATTAACATTAATATAAAATAGTCTATACTTATGAAACTTAAATTCAGAAACATTTTTACAAAATTAGCTGTTTTTTAGTTTCTTTAGATTACAGAATAAATGTTATCAATTTTTCATAACATTTATAATTTATATTTGTTTTTTTCTTCTTCTAAGTACAGAAAAAATGATATTTAATTTATATGCTTTAACATATAGCAATATATTTTAAATTTTACATGTATATTGTCATTTTTTATGATGTGTTATCGTCAAATTGGTGAGAGATCAAAATAATACATGCCAATTTGTTTAAAAATGTACATATATTTTGACAAGTACATTCATATTATACTATGCCAGATCTACCATTATTCTAAATAAACTAAAGCTTGGGGCCTCAGCTTTCAAGGGGTCTCTAAATTTTAAGAAAAAAATTGAACAGAGAGAAATTTTTTTATGCTACCCTGTAAAAGAAGCAATTGAAATTCATCTCTGGTGATCAAAAGTTGCCAAGATGGCTGCCAGTTTTCATAGCTTATTTACTTTTTTAATTGTTTGAAAGTGATAAAGAAATTCTGATGACTTACTAATGATAGAATCTGTGATTTTAATCGCTATTGAGCAATTAGTAAGACACCGTGATTATCTAGAATTTGGATCGCTTTCAGGCAATAAATTATTTAAGTAAACACTTGACAATCAAATAATTTTTCCTGTCTTAGAGTTCTTGGATGAAGTCATGTACACGTGTTACACTTCACTTTATTTATGTATTACCATAATGGAAAAGTTAAAAATGCAATGTACAAATTTCTTTGAATAGAGTAAATGATTTTGAAGTAGGTCTACATCACATAAAATGAGTATAACTTTTGTGGAAGATTACTCATTAAAAACCAAGATAGAGTATATTTGATATGCTTTAAATTTGAAGGGATAACATTTAATTAAACAAAGATGCAGAATGTCAAGTTTTTAGTAAAACAAAAAAATTAAGGACATTCAGAATTATTGAAATGACAAGAAGTTTCTATATTCCTGATCGTTCTCGTGGAGTCGGCATACTCTGGAACAAGTATTATCTAAATGTGTGTAGATAATTAGATGATATCATTTTGATTACTATGAAATTACTTCAGTTAAATTATCATCAATGGTTATAATAGAAAAATGATTATTCTGTTTTAAATAGAAAAATTATTGAAATAGTTTAAAGAATATATACTAAAACTTTAATACTGTACTTTCAATTTTTTTTCACTTCGTGTTATACTATCATCAATTTTTAAATATTTTCAGCTGTTTATTAGTAAATCAATAGTGATTCTGCAAGTCAAACTCATAGTTTGAATTTACAAGGACAGAACTAATATTATCATTTTATATTGACATTATTTAAGATAATGAGTTTTTAACATTTTATTAATTTGTTTGTTAAATATAATTCATAAATTTTCTGATATCTGAAAAAGAGAATTTTGGTTTTTTATTTTAAATTGTAGGAAAAGAAAATAAAAATATTTTTTCTGTTTTTAAATAGAAGATAAATTGGTAGTTCTATCAAAATGTAGACTTACTTATTGTATAAAATGTTTTATTTCCTGAAATTCTTAAATAAATTCTGAAGTCGTTACAGGAGTTTGTGACCTGTAACATCAAAAATATTAGGAAAATGTCAAAATTTTCATTTTATTTCTTCCTCTTGTTTTTGCTGGAGTTGTTTGACCTTAGCAATTAGAAAAATATTACTGTTACTAAATGCAAAAAATAATAAGGAAAGGGTTTATGATATAAACAGTGTTTATTATTCTAATAAAAGGAATTAAAGTAGCGAACATCACAAAGTGTAATCATCATTAAAGGTAGTTATTTAAAAAATATTTGTACAGTTAATAAAATTAAAATTCCTAGATGTATTGTTTTCTATTTTAATTTATTACAAAATGAAATAAATTATTATTTATTTTTATTTAACTAAGATATTTTAATAAATATCTGACACCAGAAGAAATTTTAGATGATTTGCATAGCTACAGGCAAAAAAGAACCTCTAAGATTGACTCTGTTATTGTTAATTGTGTACTGATTGTAGTCAATGTGCCAAGGACTTCAAAAATTTTCTTATTTTTTTTATTTAGCTTTCAACATTGTAAATTTAGTTAAATCATATAGCAGTTGAAAAAAGGTCATTTTGATATTAAATCAGTCTTATATTCTGGAATAAATTTCTCTTTTATAATTTACAAAACATTTGAACATTATAGAATGTCTGGGATCTTAATTGTTAAAATAATTATAATTTAGATCAAGGAGGAACTAGCTGGTTACTCAGCTGAATTAATCAATGCATCATGAAAGTAAAATTACTCCATTTCCAACAGTCCGGGTCTTAAGATGAACCGTTAACTAAGCCAAAAATATTGTGTTTTTTAAACTACACTTACTGTTAAAGATGCATTGATTTAATTCAGCTATAATTTAGGATAATTATATTGAAAATTATTACTTTTTTGTGTGATTCATCCCTAGATGATTTTAAAGTCATGTTCAAACAAAATGTAACAGTGTAATAAATTAAATTTTAAAAATTTTCTTTTTTAAATTTTAAATAATTTTTAAAAGATTTATTTTTTTTAGACATTTCAAATAAATGCAATGAAAGTATTTGGTTCAACAAAGTTCATACCATATAAAAAATATGTAACACCAGAAAATTTTGAATTATTTTATTTGCTATTATGGTAAGCTCGACATAAATTGCTGTCATTGAAACTCCTTTATTGATTTAATGTCAACTACATGAAACTTTATGATATTTAGATAATTTTATTTTCCTCTATATTATTATTAAAATAAAAAAAATGAATTAATATAAAGTGTCATTTAAAGTTTAAGATTAAATTTCAAAATCATTTTGAACAATAGACATATTGAGTTGGCATTATTAAATTATTTTTAGTTCATATATTAGAATCCTATGTTTGGTGATTTTCAGAAGGCTGATCAAAAATCTTTTCAGAATGACTAAGTTTAACTGGTTCAAGGTAATTAATGTCTGAATATTTCACAAGAAAAAAATGTTTTTTGTATGTATGACCTTGTTGACTCCTACAGATTATTTGTATGTATAAAATATGCTTTCTTATGAAAATAGTGAAAAATTATGAAAAAGTTTTATCTATCTATAGAAGTTATAAGGAGAATAATTTAGTTCTAGTAATGTTTTTATATATTTATTAAATGGTGTAAATATTTGTTTATTTTTATGTTAAATACTTTCCATTTTTTTGGTATAAAATTACAGTATAATTTTGATAAAACTTTATAGTGTTGATCCTTACTTTTAGGACTTAATTTGTATATATGTATATATATATATATATTTTTTTTTTTTTTTAAATTCTTTCTGCCCTGTGGCACTAAGAGGGCCTCTTATTGCCCACAATGGGGAGGCCTGGTGGTGAAGTATGGTGCCTGACATATCCAGATGGACCACCCCCTGAAAAATTCCTGGGGATTTTTCGACCCATCCGGATTCGATCTCAGGTCCCCAGGACAACAGGCTGCCAACCTTGATTGCTTGGCTGCTGATGACTATATAATATCAGTAGCCCAGGATGCCCCCTAGTGGGTGTTCTAGCAGCAGCAGTGTCATTCCATGGTATAAATAATAATTTCATATGAATAATAAATTCCTATTACGAATAAAAATATACTGAATTTCTCGTACCCTACGTAAAACGCAGTCAAAAATGCAAAAAACTGGATCTATTAATAAATGAACAATGAATTCAGTATATTAAATAGTAGCTAGGGGCACCCCTAGTGGCCGTTTTTGGCATACCAGTGACGGAGGCTGTCCAGTTTCGGTTTTATATAGTAGATTGAAATCAGTAAAGTGCTGCACCAAGATGTAAATTCTTTATACATAATATCAATTATTCAGAAATGCAATGCTGAATACTAAAACAGTCAAAAAAAACCTTAAAAATTGCATTAACCACTTTAATTTCTAGGTTTTTGGCCATATTTTACTGACCATCCTCAGGAGAAACAAAATGAACTACAGTTGCATAAAGAATTTATATCAATTATAAAAATAATACAACAGATTTCTGCATTGCAATATTGTTGTATTAAAACTCTATTATGGATTGTGTGTTTACATTGATTTTTCGAAATTTCAGTGAGACTCTGATTTATGAATAATTCTAAATGAAGTAAATTTTAATCTAATCAACACTTTCAGTTTATTTTTTACTGAAGTAAAAGGAGCTAATATGAAATGTGAGAAGCAAATATACAAGTTATCAGTCATTTCTTTATTTACTGATAAGAAAATAATAGATAGTTAAGATAATGACTTGTTTTACCACTTACTTATTAACTAAATTGTAGTCACCAGTAGGAAAGAAAAGATCATTGTTTGGGAAAGTGAATCAGTTACAGAGTCTTAGCAACAAGTGATGCACATATGAACAAAGATACAAAATAAATGAAATAAAGAAAATGGTGACTAGACTCTAAACAATCTAATCAGAACAAGATTGAAATTTCCGCTTGTTCTAATAAATACCAGTTGACATTCTATTCAGTCAATTCTCTTGTTATACTGAATATTTAATATCATAAATGGGAAGGAGATTAAGGAAAACAGCTTATTCTATCAAATTTTTGTAGCTCAAATACAGAATCCCTTGTCAACTGCACTTTTTCAAACCATAGTTTTGAAATAATGCAGTTTCTAATCAAGAATTGAATTAATGGAAATATTAAATTATCATAAAAATTTTCTGTAATATTATTTAATATTTTGATATGCATAGAATACAGTATAATTTATTGGCAATGCTTTCTTTATACACAATGTAAATGAACTAAGAATCTATCCCTAAAATATTAGCACTGAGTTAATTAACACCGTGTATAAAGAAAACAGTATTATTTTTCATTAATAACAACATTAAATAAGTTTTTCAAAGTCTGCTTTATTTTTGCAATAAGGCCTGCCAAAAAAGGTGCTTTTCAAATTCCTGCCAAAATACACTAAGTTAAAAACTTGACACTGTAATTATACAGGGTGCCAATAATAATATTTGTAATAAAATGTCATTTTAAGCATTTAGTCTATCAATATTATCAAAGGCATATGGATCACACTGATTTATGAATGATTCTAAATTAATTATTTATTATTTATAGAAAATTAATGTAAATGATTGTATTGATGGAAGACCACCTATTCATTATGCTGCTGATTATGGGCAGACAGAGGTAGTTCGATATCTAGCTGAAAAGGGAGCAGATGTAAATGTAAGTAGTAACTTAATTATTCAATATATATGAGTATTATGTGTCCTTCAGAACTTAGCATAAAGTTGCTATTGGGAATAAATCATACAGGAATATAACTTACTTTTTCCATGCAAAAGGAGTATTCTATAAATTAGAATGGATGTGCATTTCGGGCTCTATGCCCCTCTTCAGGCTTCTTTTGCTTTTAATTCATGTATCGTACAAAGTATCTGACTTCCCAGTAAACATACAGTGAAAGCTTTTACACCTTGTTTTTAACCAGTTTTTATTGGTTTTAAGGATTTTGTTTTTACTACCTTTATTAGTCAAATTTTTTTATATGTTTTAACCAAAATATTTTTATTTCTACAGTTTTAATTATTTTACCCCATGGTTTTAATAATTAGTTATTCCAGCTGTCACTATAATTATTTTTGGTTTTTACCGACATACATAATAAATAATGACTGAAGAGGGGCATAGAGCTTGATATAATAAATTATATACTGTGTATATATATCTATCTTTTCAGCTGTAAAAATCACATTTTAATTGAATTCTAAATAGCAAATAGATTAATTAAATGGAACATAATCAACATTTACATTTTGTCATACTTTGAATGTGATAATTTTTAAGTACAGGTAACCCCTGTATAACACAGCACTTGTATAGCACGGATTCATTCTGACACGGTTCGAGAATTGGGTAAAACCCTCGTACAACATGAAATGTAATAAATTTTTACAAACTTAAGTACTAATAGTTCGCAAAAATTATTAAGTATGTAGATTTTCTTTTCCCGCCTTCTGTCGATACACATGGTCCTTCTCGAAACTTGTTTCAATGTTGCCAGATCTCGACGCTTCTGGTTTTGATGTTGCCAGATGTTTTTTCCTTATTCCATACTTGCTTTATTCTTCATAAGTGCTTAGCACCATATAAGGAAATTTATAAAGAATTTTTAACTAAAAGCAAGCAATCTAAAATTACATACTTTTTGCAAAAGGTAAAGCATGGATCTGAAGATAATGCAGAAAAATGCTCAGAGGATAAGAGATGACTTGCCAAAAAGAAAACGCTCTCGGTTAAAAGTGCTTAGTGATGACGAAGAAAACATTGTTTAATTTATATTAATATGTATCACTTAAGAAAATTTTAATAAGATATTTTATCTTAATTATGAAAATATGATAGCATGTTTTTTAATTTTTGGAACCTAACCCCCCTTTTCGTACTAGTTCTTTGTTTCGCATAACACTGCAATTTTTTGGAACGTAACTCCTGTTATGCGGGGGTTACCTGTATTAATTAATCAAAAACAACCTGAGTGGAAGTAATGAAAAAGAAAAATGAAACTATTATTAGGAACAGAAGGGTGGACAAAGGTTGGTTTAAGCAACGAGAGTTCAAATGGTGAGTTACAAAGGCAATTTGCTAGCTACATCAAGAGGTTATAAATGCAAGAATACTGAATACATTTCTTATGTCATTTATGATCTAAGTGACAAATTGCTATATTGATTTTATCAAGTAGGTGTAATTTTTTGAACAGTTTTGCTTTTTTTTCAATAAATGATTTATTAAAAATTACTTTAGCCACCACAAAGCTGTTAAGATCATAAATTATGCCATAAATGCAAGAGAATTGAATACAGTGGAACCTCACTTAATAAGCATAATTTGTTCCAGAGTTTTACTCGTTAAGCGAAACAATTTTTCCCATAGAAATTAACATAAAATACGATAATGTGTTCCATGCTGAAAAAGTGCTCAAATGCTTTGTACAATTTTTTTTGAATAAACGTTACACATAATGTACAGGAGCATGAATCATCATCATTCTGCACGAGAAGAAAAGATGAACCATCCTGGAATGAGAATTCAATTTGCAGAAACAAAAAAAAAAAAAATCACAGCTAATATGTTTGATAAACACACAAAACGATATGCCAAATTCTTGGGTTACGTAAAGGCTATAATTAAATATTAGAAATTAATTAATTTGATTAGAGGTGGGCAGTTATGTTTCCATCTCGTATTAAATTTAATAATTATAAATAGATATGTCTGAATCAAAAATTAACTAAAATTTAATTTGGAATCGGTCATTAAATTTAATGACTTAAGAATTTGGCATATCGTTTGGCATGTTTATTATATAACGGGCTATGGTTGTTGATGTTTATAAGTAATATGTGTGATCACAAGCAACACTAAGATGCTAGTGGAACGAGTGCTAAACACAGACTGATGGAGCATGCCGCTTGCACACAATTTGGGACTTTCACTCTCCTCGTCGTTCATTAATCAAGGCAAATTCTTACAATTTGTTTTGCTCGTTAAGCAAGGTTCCACTGTATCTTCCTACACTTTAAAGTGGTTGGCTAATTGTGTTACAAAGATTGTTGTCATCTTAACCTTAAAACTGTTTCTTTTTCATTACTAATGTACTATGGTTCTTGTTGAATGAATGAATAACTTTCGAAAAGTTTATGGTTTCTTGGTACCATAAGCTTAATTCCAACAATAACGCAGAAGTTTAATGTGTGGTGATTCTTCTGTACTTTAATAACATTATTAGATCTGGTTAAGTTGTCATACAGATATTTTCTGGTTTTTTACAACCTGTCCTCCCCTATTTCAAGCCAGTCTTTATTTGATGCCTATGGTCAAAATTCATCTTCTGAAAGAGTATTTGAATTGATTCTTTGTTTGTTTTAAAATATTTTGTACATAATTATTTCAGAATATTGAAGGTGGGTCATGGACGATGGCGTCCACTATTTGAAGGGTCTGGGAATTGTAAAAATGTCCATAAGATAGAGGTGTCTGCTATTGAAGGTTTCACTGTATCTTGTTTCTTTGTTACATAAATATACACCATTTATTTTGTGTGTTTTGACATAGACATAATAATGCATTTTCCAGACTTATGTCTTGTATGCATTTTATGATAAGATTTTTCTGGTGGCAGCAATATTAATCAACATAAATTTTGTATGCACAAGCCTTAACTGTGGCTTACTGATGAATCATAAGTGATGATCTTATGATGCACTTTGTCATGTATGTGAGTCAGATTACAACTTCAAGAAACTATCACCCTACATTTTAATATAAGTGTGTATCTTAGGCTATATGCTCTGGCTTCATATGTGAATAATGTTTACTAACCAGAAGAAAAATAGAATATGAAATTAGTAAAATTTTGACAATATATGACAGATTAGATCTAGGACAAATAATGAAGAAAAAATTGCAAGTTTGAGTCTTAAATTTTTATATTAAAGTCTAATACTTTTCAAAGTAATGCAGATATATTTCTTATAATTCATATTTTCAATATTAGTGATGAGTATATATATGACTTTTTCAGGCAAAAGATAAACATGGCATCAGTGCTCTATTGGCTGCTATTTGGGAAGGTCATACTGAATGTGTTCGTTTTATGCTAGAAAAAGTAAGTCTAGGTTCAAATCGTTTTTAATATTAAACCTAATCTTAATAAAAACAAACTTTTTCCTGTTAGGGAGCAAGCAAAAAGGGAACAACACCGGACGGAATGACTTACATCGAAGCAGCCGAAAAACAGGAAATCAAAGAATTGCTCAAATAAATGGTGTGAAAAAGTGTCAGAGAGTGCAACGTGCAGTACATATGCCTAATTAACTGTTTGAGGATGAGTCAAAAATTAAACTTTGGTCTTCAAATGTATAATGTATTTTGTGAGAAATGTTAACTGAAGTGCAGTTATGAGTAAGAAGAAATATTTATGATTTCGCTGAAGTGATTGCTAATTTTTTATGGAGCTAGATGTAGAAATCTTCCTACAATTCCTCCAAAGTTACTATGTTATATATATATATATTATATATATATATTTAGGAATCATAAGAGGTATTTGTGCCTTATGCAATATGAGATGTTCTATGTTAATTCAGATTTTTGTTGGTTGCTGTTTTTCCTTTTTAATGGTGGATACAAATTCAAAATACTGTTGTGTCAAAAGTGTTGACAGATAATTCAAATTTTATCCATTCTTGCATATATTTGATTCAAATTTTTCTTAGATAACTTCAAAATATTTTCATCCCACTGTATTAATTAGTTCAGATTATCTATTGAATTAATAAAAGATAAATTTTCTGATGTTTGTTGTTCGAGAAATAGTCATTAATATCATAAATTAGTATAAATTTAATATACTTTAAAAATGAGATAAAATTAGGTAACACAACATATAATTGTCACTATTACAGTTAACTATTAATAGTATAAAAAATAGTATATGTAATAATGGGAAGCTTATTTTTAAAAAAAAATAATAAATTTTATAAATTAAAACTCGTCATGAGTGGCAGTTAAAGCTTCACCAAAATCTGTGGCCTGACTTCCTACGAAGACATCATATTTCTCCAAGATCTCCTCCTTTGTAAGTTTTCCGTCCTGAAAAATTCAGACATTTAAACAATTTTTTGAACATTCCATTTATTTTAACTGATCTACTTACTTTATTTATGTCAGATTCATATATTAGATGCCTCGCTTCTGCTTCACTATGATTATAATCAGGTGGAAGTATCCACTGTCTTATTTCTTCCCTGTCTAAGTATCCATCCTTGTCTTTATCCCTGTAATTGGTGAACTGCTCGCGTTCATTTTTTACCCAGTCGGGCTCATCGTCTGGATTTTCTGCTCCACCAAACATATCACCTTCAATTTAAACAAAACTTATTTTAAGAAAGATTATGAATAAAGGATGTTAATTCTCATTTTTTAACTTTAAATTACACTTAAGGTGGTGTTGAGTTTCTTATTTATTAACACCAGGGGTGAAATCAACACTAAATCCAAAACCTGTTACTGGTGTAAATCATGTGGAAAAAAAACCTTTCTTCACAAACATTGCTTTTTAAAATAGTTTTTCCTCAGGTAACATATGGGTTAAAGCAGTGTATGCGGAGATTGCCAAGCAAGCATCAAATGCAAATAGTGCATAGATGTTCCACAATCTTTGACATCCTCAGAAATGGAAAGGACCCTCTGGATCGTAACAGACTTCCTGGTGTGTACTCCATCCCACTCAAAGATGGGACAAGAGCCTTATATATATATATATATATATATATATATATAGATTCTTCCACCAAGCACTCTTTAAATACCAGAATGTGTGAGCACCAAGCAGACCTTCGACACGGGCAACACACCACTGCCCTGGCCACCTATGTGTCTGATCTCAGCATCGAAGCAGAATTTGACAAGGCTGATGTCATAGTCACTACACTCAACCTAGAAAATCTAAAATGACTAGAAGCCATATCCATTTACAGGCCTACATGGGCTACAGGGCCACATGACCACCTGTATCAACCGGAAAGATGAACTTTATCTGTAGCATGACAGGCCCTTATAGATGGTGGCCTTTAAATATCACCATCCATGCACAAGTGCACATGCTCATCACAGCAAGTATTCAATTTTGTTTTAAATCTTTACATTCTATTTTTGAAGCATTCCATCAGATTTTTTACCTGAGGAAGAACTATTTTAAAAAGTTTGAAAATGTTTGTGAAGAATGTTTTTTCACATGATTTACACTGGTAACAGGTTCTGGATTTAGTATTTTATTAAGTGTCAACACTATTATTATATTTTATGTATTAATAATATATTCAGTGCAGAAAATCACCAATGCTATGCACTGACAGTAAAGCCTAGTTCCTACATGAAAAAAGCTAATACAGAACCTTAATCAGGAAGGGTTTTGCTTGTCTTAAGCAGAGAAATTTCGAAGAAAAACAGTTTTCCATAAATTAGAATTGCTTTCTATGTTTCCCAGTGCAAAAAAATTCTATTTATAAATCAGTTGATTTCTGAAAAAGTAGAATAAATTTCCTTTATCTGCAAAAGGAATGGATGACATCATTCTAATGGTACCAATAATAGATTTTAAATTCTAAGATGATCAATAGCAAATTATTCACCAATTATATCTTGATTTCTTCTTTCTTGTTGGATATCTAAAAGTCAAATATGCATTTATCTCAGATTTCTAATATAGTGGCATGCTTATATTTCATTGTCTGCCATGTTGTTCCAATGATATTACAACCATTCTCATTTTGTTCCTGCATTTAATAATGGAAAAGTTAACCTTTGATTAACTGGACTTTCCATAGTGCAGAAAGACAATTTTTTAATTTTGGTATTACTTTTCTGCAAGTGGAAACAGGAATTCACAATTTTCAAGTACTTTCATTCCTTATTACTTTGCTGTGTTAATTCACTAGATTAATTAACTGGACAATTAGTAAGAACAGCTGGATGGCATATCTATTCAAAATGTTCTGGGGAGAATCCTTAAATTTTGATTTTTTTTGTTCATAATCAAATGAAGCTAAAGGTAAGTATCTAATAAAACTTTTTATTAAATGATATTTGGAAATGTTAATTGGTAAACCTGACTGAATGTTTTTTTTTAATGATATCCAGTTTCACAAAATGGTTACATAACAATGTTACAGATCCAAAATATAACACATCACTTCAATTGATATAAAACAATATATCTGATGGATACAGTGGCGTAGCTAGGGGCTGCAGTAGGTGTGGGCCCCTGGAAAGCGATAGGCCCACGGGGGCCCCAAAATCACAGGGAAAAAAAACCCGAAAAATTTTTCATGGCAATCAGAACAAAGCAAAATTTGGCATTCGGCTGCTCGAGCTGCTGGGGCCCCTATTACACAGGAAAACCACTACACAAAAATATTTTAATTCGTTTACATAAACAAAAAAATACCTAACGCATCATTTGTCAAACGAAAGAAATTGAATGTCTAAATACAGTTTTTAACGGAATAAATAAATTCAAAAGCCGAAATTTACAGAAAAAAAAAATACTTGTTTTTGTTTGGACGTTCCTAATTACCATTATGGAAAAAGGACAGCCATGCCAAAATTTTTTTTTTGGGAGCCCACAAACCTGGTTCTGCACTGGGCCTGGAGAACCCTAGCTATGCCACTGGATGGATATTAAGATTGTTTTCTCTAGTAAAGCTGCTGGAGGGCACTTCAAGTAATTTCCATGTTTGTAGGAACCACTTTTATCTCAGCTGCTCGGCATTGCTGCTTAGTTCTTTGTATATATACAGTGGAACCTTGCATAATGAGCAAATCAAATTTTTAAAAAAATGACTCACCTAACAAGCAGCATTTTGCATAATGAGTGACGAGGAGGGGAAGTAACTGGATTGTGTGCATGCTCCATCATGCTATTATCTGTGATGTTTTTTGTTTTCTGCAAATGGAATGAACTAACCTGGAATGTGAATTCAATGCTAGAAGAAAAGATGATGATGATTCACACTCCTTAACAATGTATATTGTATAATTTTCTTTGAATAAACGTTTAAATACAGTATTTTATGTATCTCATGTAGAAGACGATCTCGCATATAGGACGAGGTGTGACTTAAGATCAAAATAAAGAAAATTAGATTTATTAATACAATTATTTTATTTCATTTAATCACAAATAAATTATCAAATGCACATATTAAGGCAAACAACCATGTTTTCTTCACGCTATCACCTTTTGTCTACTCAGACTTGCCCCTCCAAAGCTTTGTTACAATTCTTTTACACTCTTACTCCACACAGCATTGCCCTCTGATCTGTCAAGTAAATTTAAAATGCAATATTTCCTGGATGACTGCTATCAGCTTTTGAAGAATGTTTTTCCATGCACCTGATACCCATGTAGCAAAACCAAAAGATTATAATGCACTTGACAGGAAAAAGTTTATTTTTAATGATTCAGAATGTACAAATATGAAATAACTACATTTATAATCATTGCTAAGTGACCAGCTATTTTTGGATCATCTCTTTAAAAGTGACATTCACCTTGACCTCAATAGCACTGTTATAATGGTAGCATGAACTACACGGTTCACAAAAATAATTGCAAAAACGCAAAGGATCCTTCGCTCGTGCGTATAGGACGACCTAGGTTTTTGAAGCAGTGAAAAAAAAATAAAAACCTCATCTTATACACAAGTAAATACGGTATTTGAGTATTTTTTTCGGTATGGAACGCATTATAGTATTTTACATTAATTTCTATGGGGAAAATTGTTTCACATTACTAGTAAGGTTCTGGAACAAATTATGCTCATTAAGCAAGGTTCTACTGTATTTTGTGTGAATACAAATGTTTAGTAGAAATGATTAGACTTGTTGGCAAGACTATAAAATCACACAACTTTGTCATACTGCAATAGAATTGAGGCAGAGCCAAAAATGAAGGAAGAGCTCCCTACACCTATTAGGCACAGAAGAGCTGATCCTTGTACAGTACTTGACAGAAGCAGGCAAGTGAACTTTGTACTTGCCACCACAAGAGTCTATCCTCGTACCTTGTACTGTACCTGCAAGCCACAGGAGACACGAGCCTTGCACTGGCCAGGTACAGAGATTATCCAAGAACAAAGCAATTGATAGCGATTGCTTTGTTTTTGTGTTTTGTTCATTTTTTGAGCCTATTTTTCATTAGGCGCATATAATACTGTTTTTATTTTTGACCCCTAGACTTAAATTACATTTTGTGCAACGAGTGCACCTGAGAAAAAAAAGACATATAAAGATATTACAGTGACAATATTGAAAACGAAGTCATGAACACATTTTTACTTTCCTGACTCTGTTATAGATAATAGGGAAAGTATGGCAATCAGTCAGAAAAATGATCCCCTCAAAACTTTTACATTTTTGGACTTAAGGAACCTTGAAATGTCAAGAAATACAAAAACAACATTTGGTTTTTTTCCTGTATGTATGGATATTAATGCATGTTTGTGTATGGCACAATTTTGTTTACCCTGTTTGAAGCTTAATAACCAGTGCTTTTGAAAATTTCTGAATTTTGCAGGAAGGTTCATGTATAAGAAAGATTCATGCCATTAAATTTTGGTGGTTTAAGATTGACAGGGTGGGAAGACCTTAAACCACCAAATATTATTATTTGATTAATATGTGAGGCATTTGTATTGAAACAAACAAATAAGTTTAAAATAATTTCATTCAGCAATAATAATTTGAATTATGAGTGTCAATTTGAAATAATTTATTTAATCAAAATTTAAATAACAAACTGAATTTTGACTGTAAGCAAATAAGAATCAGTGGAAGTTATAGAAACTGATTTTATTTTTAAAAAATTTAATGTGTTTTTTGTAAGTAAATTGAGCAAACTAAAATATTATATAAATTTTTCAACACCTAATTTCTTTCTCGTGCAATTTAATTTGCTTTTCATGCATTGATTTCATTTTGATAATCTAATATTTTTGGAGGAAATAAAATAAATTTTCTTCATTTCAACTGATTTGTTTTCTTTTTCTAGCTTTTATAGAAGAAAATATCCTCCTTTTCTATCTGATTTGAACATGACTAATTGATTTTGTTTTTTTCTATTTCTCCTTGATTTGAAGTAATTTCTATATTTTTAGAAATTTCTCTACTGCCAACAAATAATAGAAGGTGGTTCAATAATGGAATCTTTTCTTAAATTTCTTGAAAATATTCCATTTTTTTGTACTTCTACCCAATTTCTTGTTATTGTCTTATCTTTTTGTAATAAATTCCTCTCTTTATCAAAATTGTCAGGTGTGAAATGATATCCAATGCTATTTATGATTAAAAAAAATAAGAAAAATATAAAGCAAAGTCTTTTTCATTATTATTATTATTATTACATGAATTTCTATTCCAGGTAAAACTAATAGAAACTATATACATATACGAAAATATTCCAAAAATTTTAATTTCAAATTTTATTTTTAATCAAATATAATGAATTTCTAAATTATATTGAACAATTTAAAATAATTTACTATAAATGAACTATGTAAAAATCTAGCATGATTTATACACTAGTAAGAACAAACACTCTGGCAGAAAAAATTAAGTATTTTTAGTTTGGTAAGATTTATATTCATTTATCCATTTTATTTTTAATTTACAATAAAATTAAATAAACTTATATCAAAAACTAAGTTTTATACTTGTTTTACTTATATGAATTGCAAATTTAATCTTCATAAATTTATAAATCTTTGTATTCTCCTTAAATGAAAAAAGGAATAAAAATTATTCCAGATTTTATTTTCATAGTAATTTTATGTAGAATTAATGGGTTCTTTTCTTGGTCAACTTCATTTGACACATCACAATTGTAACGATTTGTCTGAAAATATTAAAATACTGATATTTATCTTTCTCGCTAAAATTCATATTTACATAAAAAATTAATTAATAACTAATTAACAGTAATGTATGTAATTATATGTATATACTCTATATTAAACACAATGTTAAAATAATACTTAGATAGATTAAATTTAGACAGATACATACCTTCAACTCTGTTACATTCTTCTTGACTTAAGATGATGTCAGCATCCACATCTGGCCTCACAAATTTTACTAATTTTGTTACAGCCATCTTAACTTCTGTCTTCAGCTCTTCTGAACCTCACTGCACTAATGTTACAAATAGCTTAACTGTCTTAAAGCAGCTTTACTAGGAAACATGCCATAAATTGTGATAAGCATTTTTAATTTTGTAACATTAAAATAATATTTTGACATTTCTCTTTGACTAGATTGTTCTTGTGTTATTAGAATTTCAACTATTTTACACTAGCACATTATTAATATTTTAGACAATGTTCTGTAAACAGTAATTTGAATTTACATGAAATTGATGTGATAAATGGATTGAATAAGACTTGTACATTAGGAACTCTGTTCTTGTCAATGGTCCTTTGCTTTTTATGAACAAAGGGCCATTGTTGAGGTAATTTTGTATGCATTTCAAAAAAGAAAAAACTTCTGAAAAATGGCTGCTGTTGGAGATTCAACTGTAATTATTTATATTAATAAGAAGCAATACCTACCTATATATTCTTCTAAGGAAATTTTTCCATCTTTATCTTTATCAATATCTTCTAATGTTTCAGTTAAAACTACATCATGCATGTGTGGTGCTTCCTCCGGATGTAAGAAATCTCCAAATTCTTCTTTATCCAACGCTTCATCTCCATTTTTGTCAGCAAGTTTCCATCGCCTTTTGTCTCTCTTTATCATTTCTTTGTACGATATTGCATTTTCATCTTGTGGATCATCATCCGTTTCTGAACAAAATTTTATCATCATTATTTCATTAATTGTACATAATTATCTCACACACTTATTTGTCTTTCCATCAAAGTTTAATAATTAAATTGATATTGGAATTGTTTTTGATTTAAAAAAAGCTATTTAATCAATCAAAAATTGCAGTAAGATGATAATTTATATTTTGATATCAAATTTGTTCATCAATACACAATCCAAATAAAAGAAAAATTAATTGAACAAGTCTTGCAATTAAGGCATTTAGGGTAACAATAATAAAGAATAAGATTTAAAAATCTATAGAATATCAGGATTTTTAACAATATATTTTGGATTTAGATTTTGCCATATAGTTATAAATGAATCTATAAGACAGTACAATGGTTTAATTGAATATATGACTCAAACTATGCTGAAATAGCAAGAATTTATCAAAATAATGATGAAACTAGAGGAGAGGGGAAAAAAAAAAAAATACAACTTTATTACTATTTTAAGTTTAAGCAGTTTAGAAGCTATGTTGAACAGGACTGGCTGAGATTAATCAGTTTGGTTTGATGCCAGATCAACAGTGGCACTACTATTTATACCTGCCTAATAAAACAATTTGTTTATGGTATTTGTTGATCTGGAAAAAGTTTTACAATTGTTAAGGAATTAATGTAGGTGGTCTCAGGAAAAACTAAATACTCCTCTTTATCATACTTTAATAATGTATAGGGATGCAGTAATAAATATTAAGACAGAACAGGATGTTACAAAAAACAGGTAAAAAAGATTAAAAGTAGTTGTTTGAAACAAACTTTAGCATTCATAAATTGTGTTGAAGAAATAAAGTGAACATAGATCCATAATAGAAAACTAAAAATAGGATAAATGGAAATCTACATATGGTACAGTACATGTAAATAAGTTGCAAAAACTTCATACATAGCCATCAGAATTAGTTTTATCTATAACATGTAATCTATATTCCATCAATCAAACAAGTCTAACATTGCACTCCAGCAACTCTTGCTTCAAAGATTTAATTAAGGATTTTTAGTTGAAAGTTCTTTATAATTTGCACAATTTTGAGAATAGTTACATATTTATTAAATACTGTATTTTAATTACTTTCATGTTTATAGTTGTTTTAGGCAAAAATGATTCCTATTCCAGAAGATAACAATAGCAGGTGTATCCAGTTTCGTTACAGTACACTTCTAATTATCTTAAATAATTTTATAATTAAAATTTTTACATTTTATAGTTTTTTTTAATCCTAAATAACTACAAGTATAGCCAATCAACATGATTAATTTACAATAATTCTTTGTTTTTATTATTTCTGAATATCCTTATAAATATTTAACTTGAAGCTGTAGCTACGGTAGGGATGGCTCAGGGAAATTGTGGGAAAGTCTTACTAGGAGTCTGGAGGTTACAGAGTACCCAAGAGAAAGAGGATTTGGGGGACCAGCACCAGAAAATTTTTGAAATATAAAATAATAGCTAGGCCTTCAACCCTTTTTGCATATTTGACCTCCTTTAGAAAAATGTTTTTCCATTGACACCCAATCTATATATACGAAATTATTTTTTGATCGAATTTTGGAGCTTTGTTGTGCTGATGGAATAAATTTGTTATTTTTTAAAAGTTTTTGTCTATAATTTCATTATCTTTAAAATTATATTACTTAATTGATGTTATATGGAAGTTCAAAATTTTTCAGTTTAATCTTCATTTATTTTTTATAACTTTGTATTTTTTGAGTACTTGGGTGTATTAATATATAAAAAATATACATATTTATGTACAGATAATATTGTATGCAACATGTAAAGACAGTTTCATCAAGTAACCAATAGATAACACCATAGTATTTCTAAAGCGTGCTATAGTTTGAAACAAACAAACATCAGTAATTTTACCATATTCCTAACAACTAATGATTGAGAATCTTAGTGAAGTACCAAGGGAGGGTTATTTCTATCAAATTGCAAAATCTGCACAGGCAAAGCTTCAGGTACAGCTAGTTATACATATATTAGATATACAAACACATAAAAAATAATGTGTTAAGAAAATTAAAAATTCATGTCTGATGGGAGCAAGCATCAATTATCAAACCAACAACAAACATACACACAATGAGATTTTTAAAGCGCACAAAACGACTGGTTGCATCAACCATAGGGACGCAGACACATTTGGCTACCAACATTGCAATCTTTTTATGAAGATTCTTAATAAAAATATCTCATAATAAAAGTAAACATTTATTTGTAATTTATTTTATTGTCCACAACTACATTTTTAGTTATTCATTTTATTTATATATTTATTTTGGAACTCTCATTATCGTTTAAATTTATATTTTATTTTCATATTCTATTTTATGGTAACTGAGGAAGATTAGTTAAAAACGATCAAAAATGTTTTTATTTTAATAAATTTTATTTGCTGGATTGTTAAAGGTGTGTTTTTTATCTCTCAGTATAAGTCATATTGTAAGAAGATACAAAATTAATAAAGAGAATTAGGAATTTACATCTGCTGTAGGTTTTAAGAATAATAAACATAGACTCAATGGTTTCCAAGAATCCTTTACAGTTATTAGGATTAACTAACTAATAGTGGGACAAATTGGAAGGCTAGAACAATAGCATTGGACCTCATTTAGTTGGAATAAGAGGAGAATGATTATGTAGTGGAATGGTAGAGAGGATGATGATTTTAAAAAGCCAAAATAAATGAATTATATAATTTAGACAAAATTTAATATACTAATAAATAAGTACTCATGGGCTAGAAACATGCTTAAAGTTTTACAAAAATACCCTAAGTCAGTAAAAATGAAAAAGTTTAATATAAAGTACAATTCTGTGAAATTACTTCATAGTTATTAAAACAAAGTTAATTTCTTAAAAATTATATATTAAAATGAATTCTTACCATCTAAGTTACCATAAGTGATATTTTTATAATCTTCCCAAGTCAACATTTGCTTATCATCAGGGTTGTGAGCTTTCCACTGTCTCTCGACATCATTCCTTATATAACGCTTTTGAGTATACTGAATCCATTCATCCAACTCTTTCTGTGTAACAAACTGGTCCTAAAGTTTCCAAAAACAATTAAAAACTGTTGAAAAATCAATTTTAAATAAAAATGTATCCATTTTTTACATTAGTATTTCTAATCTTTCTTTTCATGATATGCAACTGAGAATGACAGAAAAAATTATTATTTAAGAATGAGAGAATAAATTTAGATAGGATACTATTAAAAAATTTTACTTTGTAATTTGTCACTGTGATATCCACAACTATTCACACTAAACAATGCTTTCATTATGGCATATATCTGAATTGGCAAATAATAAATTGGGCATTTAAATTCAGAATTTACCAATATACAAAAAATAACAGTAAAACTAACTTATGTAAGTCCTTGGATACATATTTAAAATACTGTTATTTCAATATGAGCTTTCATAATTTGATGATAAACAAGACATTTCAATATATGCAAAAAATAAAAGATCGGGATTCAAATATATGCATTAAACTATTATAATTTTGTTTCTGAATTAAATTTAAATAGCATACATATTTAAATCTGATTCAGAAATAAAATAGTTTAATGCAACTTAATGTTAACAATTTTATTAATAATGAGCAATTATTTTATTATGACATTAAAAATTGCAGCCCTGTATTGTGACAATCACATTTTTAATTTATTTAATTTAAAATATATGGTCTCCACCTTAAATTAGTAATGTCTTGCCCCTGTACATCATATTTTTCCTGTTAGCAATAGTCATGCTGGTCATCTAACTCCTTTTAGGGGAAGTTTTGAATTGAAATAATCACGATTTACATTACTTCAGGTGCAGAAGTTCATGTATAGTTAACCAGGGCCTCCTGCAGCTAAACTTTTCATATCTGGTTGCAATTTTCATCTATCTAACTCCATTCTCAAGATTAAGGAAAGACAGATAAATAGACAGCGGAAATTTATAGGTTTATAACTTTTTCAAATTGCAGCCCAATCTCTGTATAACAAATATGACCTGATGTCAAGGTGGCTAAAGGCATCAGCCTACACTCTGGAATTTTTCATGAGTAGTAAGTCTGATAGGCTGGGCCACCACCACCTGGCTGCTCCATTGTGGGCCTGGTTGAATCTGCAAATGGAACAGAAAAGGCCTTCTTAGTCCACAAGGTGGAGAGAAAAAAAAAATTAAAAGTCTATAAAAAAGATATCTTGGCAAGCAACATATATTAATTCATGTGTTTAATTTTTTAATATAAACAAGTGTACTCTTACTTCCAAACTCCATTTAATCCAAACCAATTTTGTTTGTTTTCCAGCAAAAAAAAAACTTACAATTACTTGTTTTTTAAAAATAAGGAGAATTTATAAAATTAATATGTAATACAGTAAAACCTGTCAAAAAATGGAACCTGAATAAAACAGAAAATTGAAAAAAAAATTTTTGGAACAGTTTGGAACATTTTGCAAATTGGATCTCTCTTGTAAATACATGATTTCTGCTAACCATTTATTGGATGCAGGAAAGGCAGGGCTGGTTCTAGGGTTTTGAGTGCCCCGGGCAAAACAAAATTTGGCGCCCTTTCATACAAGAATACACAAATTTACTGCAAATTAAAAAAAAAGTAAAAAAAGGCAAAAAATCAAAATTACACAATAAAGAACTGTGTAAAAAATTTATTTATTTAAAGCACGGCAAGTGTTGTTAATGCAAAGTTTACAGAAAGACAAAGTTATTTAACCATTAAGGCGTATGACAGGCGCCAGTATCATTTTGACTATTCATAATTTTATTGATATTTGTAATTTATAAATTTGATCTCGTCCATTTTTTGAGTAGATTGTTGTGATACGTGATACTGATTACAAATTATCTTTTCAAAATAAATAAAAATAAACTTTTTAGAGATTAAAAAGCATTTGTCTGCATCAATGTTGTGTGATAAAAGCCATAAAAATTCTTAGGTTTCATTATTTTAATTAGTAAATTTTTGTTTTTGTCTATTAATCTTTTTTTTGAGTTATTATGAATTCTGACTATACAAATAGTTTTCTTTGAATAATTGTAATATTATTTATATCTGTTGACAATAATAAAATAATTAGCGTTGTGACCTTTATTTGATATTATTAAAGAAAAAACAATTTATTGCTTGCTAAAAAAATCGATGTCTCATGAAAAATGATCAATTTTAATTTATAAAATCTAAAAAAAATAATGAATGTAAAAAAATATTTTATTTTTATATCGGCGCCCCTCAAAATTTGGCGCCCCGGGCAGTCGCCCGGCTTGCCCGCCCCTTTATCCGGCGCTGAGGAAAGGTGTTGATAATGTTTTGAACATAAGCCTCAATCTCCTCGGTCAGTTCTTCATTTCCCTGTTCAGGTATGGGGCTATGGGATAATGCTGCTTTCCCAGTGTACACGATGACATACTCATATCTATCTCATCATTTGTAGCATCATTTGCTACAGTCAAGGATAAGATTGTCCAAAGCCTTCAATATGAAAATTGGTATCAGTGGTTTTTGGTCTATTTCAATATACATGATTTTGCCCATTATGTAGTCATGGAATCTCTTGCAAGCCCACACAATTGCCAAGACTTCCTTCTCAATTTCCATGTACTGTTTCTTGGTATCTGACAATGTCTAGGTTGTAGCAAATTCGAGACATGTGACCTGATACAACACAGCACCAAGACCATAAGATGATGTGTCACAAGAAACATATGTTTCTTTCTTCAGATCATACATTGATAAGCCTGGAGTTTGACATAGCTGATTCTTGATTTCTTGGAATGAAGTTTTCTGCCCTGGCCCCCATTTTATGTAGTTTAACAATTTGTAGAGAGTCATCCTTGATTTGAATTTATTTAAGAATCTTCTGATGCCAAAAATCTTTTAGAGCTAGGTCTTCTGAGCTGCACTATTGCTTCTGTTTTCTATGGATCAGGTTTTATACCTTTACTCAAGATTACATGACCAAGAAACTTGACTTCTTTTGTTCTGAACTGACATTTTTCAGCATTAACTTTCCATTGCACAGACTGGAGTTTGCTGAGAACTCCATGCAGACATTTGTCATGTTCTTCTTCCATGAAAAAAAATATCACGAGTTTGTCCATTAGTCCTACAATTTCAGGACCCATTGGTATTGTTTCACATATTCTTTTCTGAAATATTTCAGGCACAGACTTAATTTCAAATGGCAACAATTTAAATCTAGACTTCCCAAAAGGATGTTATAAATGTTGTCAAGTAAGATGATTCTGAATCCAATGCAATCTGCCAAAATCCTGCATTAGCATCAATAATGCTACAAATTTTTGCATTATGAAATTGGCTGAGTGTGTAGTCAACTGACACCATTGGAAATTATTCTCTTTCAATGTTCTCATTCAAATTAGATAGATTGATGCATCCTTATTTGGCCTGACTTCTTCAGAACTAAATTCATTGGAACCCACCATTTTCTAGGTTCATCTATTGTCTCAATTACTGCTTTATGCGCCATATCATCCGAAGTTTACTTGAAATTATCTCTTAAGGGCAATGGTACCTTTCGAGGAACTACTGCCAGGGCATAAAGCTTTGCTTCTTATTTAAGTTTAATGTGGTATGGTTTCTGTACTGTCCCAATTCCCTGAAATAGATTGGAAAAATTCTTCAAATGGATTGAAAGTTTTGTTCATGTATTCTCTTAACAAGATTTAACTGTTCACTTGCTTTACAACTCAACAAGAAATGATCTGCTTTAATGATAACATATATGCCTTTTTGGATGTGGAATCTCTTGTTTCTTAGCTCAGTGGTCCCAATGTTTTCTACAGTAAGCCTCACCAATCTGAGTTCGCGTGCAATGTTGCCTCCCCAGCATCTGCATAAGTGTTTATTGCTCTATATTCAGTATTTATTTGTTTTTTATTAAAAATTAAATAATATTGGTAAAATTTGAAAATATGAAGCAAAAATACAATTCCACAACTAAAAATACAAATATACCTACCTATAGCATTTTGCACAAATAAAATGGGTAATATCTCTACATAGTGTACAACCAGGAAGTTATTCCTTCTGAATAAAGTTATAATAATGTAAATTAAAAAAAAATATAAAATATAAAATTAAAAATATACATATGTATATTTTTAAATTTGTATTGCATTGTATGCATTGTCTTAGAAGAATCTTTTTTAAAGATTTTTTGTAATGATTAATTCATCCTGGCCATATATTTTTACCAAATTTATCTTATGACTCTTTAGAACAGGGTTTCTCAAAGTGGGCGATAACGCCCCCTTGTGGGCGGTGAGTAAATCTAGGGGCGCTGGATGCAGGGTACTGAATGGTGATCAAAGGTAAAAGTTCCCTTTTCTCTGTCAAACGGATAAAAGGAAACATTGCATTTAATGGTTTCCAGATGTCGAGAACGATGTACGGTAAGGGCACAAAGTGTGAGATTCATAGAAAAGTTTTCCTAAGAATATTTCTAATCCTTTCTAACACGGGGGGCGTTGGGTATAACTTTATGGAACAAAGGGGGCAGTGGAGTTACTAAACCATCTCTGGGAGGTCCCCTCACCACGGACAGGAACCCACATCGAGGGGTTCATACCAAGAGAGGCAATGGATGAGTGAATAAGACGCTAAGCACTGGGGCTACATGATGTAGGTTTGGAGATTTAGTTTGGTTTAGTTAATTTTATGTGTAACATTATTATTCTTCCTCACATTTAAGCTTATGAAACTGATTAAAAATGACATCATTTCCTGTTTACAGAAAAAGAGCCTCTAGATTTAACTCTAAAAATCTATGTAATAATCTAAGATATGGTATTGTGACATTCGATGTGTAACAAACATGAGCGCATGAGGAAATTAATACCCATAATATTAACAATTAAAAAAATAAAATGCTGCAATTTCCTACCCTATTTTCATATCACTTATCTTTTTCATCCATGTGCAGTAACGTCTAAAGCTTATTCGCTTGCGAGGACATAATATGTAAAATTTGTGAAAATATGTGAAAATAAATGAAGAAATAAAAGTTTTATTTAACAAAATAAAGAGTTAAATCTATTGAGGCTTGTTTTCACTAAACAGGAAATGATATGAAAACAAAAGATTAAAAATTGTGACAAGTTTAAATGTGAGGAATAATAATACAGTAGCCCCTGTAGCACTTGTTGGGAGAAAGAAAAAACACAATATAACCAAGTAGTAAAAATTCTGGGATTATATTAAACAGATTATACGTGTTATGGAATCTCTATCCTGTATTCTTTCATCAGCATGTGTTTCTGATATAAAATAAGCTTAGTTTTTCAATACTGAATTTTATTTGTGGTTATATCATATCAATTGACATTTACGTAAACATTGATACCATGAATGACCATTTAACATTATTATTTCTTTAACAATGACATTTAAAGACAAATACTGTTGATATAAAAACAAAAATATCAGTTGTAATTTTATTATACAGTACTATATTTCATAATAAATTGCTTATTAAAAATGCATAATTTATATTTTTCAATAAAAATTATAAATATAGTAATTAAAAATTTTAAAAAATAAATATTGAACATATAATACAACATCAAACTTATAAAATTACAAAGTAAAAATTCTCTAAACAGGAAAATAAAGTTAATACTGTATAATAATTTTCCTTACACATTACACAGCCAATTGGAAATCAACAAAATAAAACCATTTTTATATCCCAGTACAAACAGATTTAGACAAAACTAACATTTTCGACCATTATCACGGTCTTCGTCAGGCTATTGACCAGTATAAATTTGAAATTGGAAAAGCTTCCAATTGGAAATTTCACATTTATGTGAATTGACCCAATACACCATCAATTCAAGTTTTGGTGAAATTTCAAATTCACCAAAACTTGTAAATGAGGAGAAAGTACTCAAAACAATAAACAAACAACTTTTAATATCAAAAAGAAACATATTTGATAATTGATCTGTCCACCTGTTTTGCTTATTTAGATCTTGATGAATTTATTGTTTCACCTGGAGTGGTAGTTTCAAGAACAATGGTATGAATACAGTATTTTGTTGCAAAAAATAAATTCAATGGCAACTGATATTTTAAAATTTATTGATTTGAGTGCTTTTAAAATTTGGAGACCAAAACAAGCGCGATATATCCAAATCTGTGATATAACGAGGGGCGACAGTAATAATAATAATGCTATCTGATACAGTAAAATAATGAAGTTACACAAAATTAATTAAACTAAACTAAAACTCCAAAAGTTCAAACCTACATCATCTAGCTCCAGTGCTTAGCATCTTATTCACTTGAAACTTCCAAAGACTTATAAGCTAAACACTAAATTTTCCAAGGCCCAATTTTTTGGAAACACTTCAGAAGTATTATTTGAACAAACTGTGTTTAGGGCTATGTGCTCACCAAGTTTCATTTGAATTGGAGACCCGAATGTCTGACCCCTCTTGCTACCAATAGGAATCTACTTTTCTTGCATTTGTTGTATACAGTCTTATGTGCAGGACAATTTAGCTTTAGCCTACATAATTTTGTTTCATAGGTTTTCTAAATCAATAACAGGAATTTGAAGTTTTGTTTCTGGTAAATGAACTGTTGATAGCTTCCAGCTTTGAAAATACATTCAGGAGCAATGTATTTTCAAAGCCAGTATTGCTCAATGCATATATATTATTCCCAGAATTCTTAATGGCTTCCTGCTGCTTTTTCGCTGTTTCAACCTGTTTAACAGTTAGTTCTGTTTCTAGTTGCAAATGTTCTGATACATTTTTATCTCTGATGCTGCAAACTATTCTGTCCCTAATCATTTCATCTTGAAACAAAGCAGGGAAATTGCATGTAACAAAACTATATAATGAGGTAACAAAATTTTCCATTTCTCTTTCTTGAAACTGAGAATAGAATTTATGTCTTTTGTACATAATGTTCTTAGTTAGGACAAAGTATTTTTCATATGCTGCTTTAACTTCAGAAGTCATTTCTATCCTTGTCAAGGAGACTAAATGATGCCAAAATTTCTTGGCTTTCTGGCCCATTAAGTATATTAAAGAATTTACCTGGTCAACTTCTTTATTATGGCAACTAGATGCTATTCAAAATCAAAATACTCTATCCATGCTCTCCAATTTTCAGGATGAAAATTAAACACTTCTGGCACTGGGATCTGATCCATTATCCTCTATGATGCCACCATGTATTATTGATGTTCAGATTGTATCTCTTTATTGAACATAAACTAAACAACTCATCTCCCCGCTCCTGGCACCCTCTCAAGTTCTTTCTCCCACAACTGTTCAAACCATGTTGCCACATTGGCGCACACACAATTAAATTAAATTTTTAGTTACATCTTGAATATCAACATATATTTCAATTGCTGTTTCAAAAAGGCTTGCAAATGAATATTATATAATTCTTAACTTTTTTTCTTGTCTTTACAATTGTATAGTTTTTACTTGTTTTATTTGGTTTTGTTGTACTTTGTTACATTTTATGTATTTTAATTGGGGTTTTACTGTTAATTAGGGAGAGGAAATCTATTGTTGCATGATTTTCCTATTGTAATTGAAAATAAATAAATATATGATAATTAAATAATATGTTCATAATAAATATGGGTTAAAAAATAAACTGACATTATTGAAGTTACATTAAATTTCATTTCAAAACAATACTTTTGCTCTCTCTAAAAATTTATGTTTATATTTATAAGACAAAAATCATGCAATTAAAAAAAAACAAAACATAAGCATACCTTATCTTTATCAATTTGGTCAACAATTTTACTCAATCTTTCTTTGCTTTCTTCAGGACTTAAATTATCAAATGATTTAGCTTCGTCTTCTCCCAAAAATGCTTCATGATCATAAACAGTATTGTGTTCATCATTGTCTCCATAATGTTTCTCATTGCTTAATGGCTAAAAGAAAAATATAGTTATTGTCTTATATCATTGTATTATCGTAATTTAATTTAATACTTAATAAGATAAAAATAAATGTAAATGACATCTTATCAAATACAACAACAATGAAAACACAAGTTTATTTCAATAATTCACAAGTTATAAAAATCCTTTCAAGTTACAATGTTTATAATAAAAAAAGCAATCAAAAATTTAAGTACTATATTAAAATAGTAAACGTAAAATCAATTAAAAACAAACTCACATCTCTAGTTTTCTTTCCTTCTTCTGGTTTAGGAATTGCTACTATTAAACTAAAAATACAAAATGCTACACAAATCCTGATTACTTGTCCAGCCATCTACAAAAAATAAAATCATCTAAAATCAAACATAACAGCAGTATATATAACTTTAGATGATGATTATTATTATTATTATGCTATTATATAAAATGTATCCTATTCAGTTAATACTGATGCCAAATCAAAGTAAAAAAAAAAGTTACATGAAGAACTGTTATGCTCTTCTGTATTTCATGTATTTATCTGTTTTTAAGAATTTCCTGACAGTGGCATGTGATATATGTTCTGCTGTGAAGCTGTAATGTTTCTATACTTTTATGTAGTGTATGTGGCAAGATGCCTGTGCAAGAAAGGACTATTGGCACAGTAAGTATTTATCCATTCTCCACAGATATTCAAAACTCACCCACAAATTTTTCCAGTGCATATATTTTCTATAGTAGAAGTTTGGAATAACATTGTCTGTGGTGTATGTGATTTTGTTTTGTTTGTTAATGATTGCAATGTCTGGTCTGTTATGATAGATTGTTTTGTCTGCAATTGTGGTTTGGTCACAGGGTATTTTCCATATGTTTTCTATCACCATTTGTTTATAGTTATAATGTGGTTGCTGGATTTGTGTTTACATGCAAGCTTTTGATGTATTATAGTTGCTATTGGTTTTGTTTATTTAAGTAATTAATTTGAGTTAAATGCTCAGAATCAATGTGATATGTTGTATAGTTTCTATGTGACAGCATTTCCTAAATCTGTCATATTTAAGTGTGTCTTCTGTGATAGATCTAGGTATGTTTAATAATGTATTAATGTATTGTTTTTGTCCGAAAGAGTTACAGCTTTGTGTAATTGTATTTTTCTTGTTATTTTTTTTCTTGTAGAAAAACTCTTATGCCTGTATTTGTTTGTACTGAAGATTTAGTATACACTCTTCTGTCATTTTTGTCACCCTAATAAATTCCACTTTCTTAGTTCTGTCACTGCCCTCAATTGTCTCACTTAAACATAAAACAGTCAAAAATCATTGGAGTAATAAAATCCTGTTTTATTTTATATTAAGTAAGTAATATTATATGTTACTATATTAGTAAATTAAGCACTTGTTAATTAAATGAAGGATCACAATTTAACAAAATTCCCTGCATAGTAGTATCCATTTGAGCTTTGGTTCCTTTTAACTGTAAGAGAAATATAGAGAAATTACCAATGCTAATGTACAGTACTTACAAGTATATGTGTTTCCTACAACCAAGCTATCTGATATCTAACTCCTTAAATGATGATAAAATTATTGAAGCTATTTCTGATACTACTTTTGACTTTCAATAAGTAGATAAGGAAGATGATGGTGAAATAAATGAAGATGTAAAGATAGTTATAATGCTTTTAATGTCTACAGAAGCTGTAATTAAAAAAATGTTGAAACTTTTTTCCATGCAAGAGGCACCAACTTTTCAGACATGATATTAGTTTGAATCTCCAATCAAGAATGCTCACAATTTCATAAGGTCAAGAGCAGGAAAAAAAAACAGATTTTTCCATTGTACATATTTTCTTTTTAGTCTAACTAGGTAGCCTGATAGCTCAAATAATGTTAACTCACTTAAAATTTAAAAAATTTTTAAAAGACAGGCAAATTTATAAAACAAAAATTAAAATAAATTTAAGTTTGATTATCTTTTGTGCAAAACAATGCTAAAACAACTTCTATAGTTGCAATTAAGTAAAAAAAATTGTAATTAAGGGTTCAAAAAAAGCAGGCAAAATTAAAATAAATAATAAATAAATAATACCTAAAAATTAAAGCCAAAAATAATAAAATTCTGGCCTTTACACCAAAACCAAAATTGAAAATAAAAATCAAATCAAATGACAATTAAAATGTTTTTAAAAGTTGTTTAAAAGTTGTTTTGAAATTTTCAAATTGTAAATCAATTTTTAAATTTACCTTTTTTCTGTGTGGTGGTGACAGAACATTTTGCTTTTAGTATATATACAGATAAAAATTATTAAAAATGATGTAAAAAACTAAATCTGTATATTTGTATTCTATACATAACCAAAGATTATTATTCAAAAATGAAATTTAACCCTACACAAAGACCTTCCATCCCCTTTGTTAACCCTTTCCACAATTCATGCCAAGTCCACACAGGAAGTTAACAGGTGATCCTTTTGAGGAATAGAATGTAATTCCACCTGAGACTCATTGTGACCTACTAACATACTGCTTCTTTGTAAAGTGTTGGTTTCAGTTTCGATGGGGACAGAACATTTTGCTTTTAATATATATACAGATTTTCTTATGTTTGATGTAGTCTTATCATTAATATGTTTTTGGAACCATTGTATTTAATACTGTATATCTATTTTGCTTCTGTTTTATACAGTAATGCATCAGAAATGATTTTTTAAAAATTTATTTTAAAATTTAGAAACATTATTTACATTTTCTATGATATATGAACAACACATGTAACTGTGATGTAAAGCTGTGATGTTTTATTTTAAAAAT
Source organism: Centruroides vittatus (assembly GCF_030686945.1). NCBI lineage: Eukaryota > Metazoa > Arthropoda > Arachnida > Scorpiones > Buthidae > Centruroides > Centruroides vittatus. Next base: position 3,452,289 of record NW_027122405.1, on the reverse strand, counting down.
AAAACTATAAATACTTTGTGTTTGTGTTGGTGCAAAGATATTCGATTTTGTCACCAAAGTTTGATAGTCCCAAATAGGTGACAAAAATGAGGAATGAATATATCTATGAGGTTTTATGAGAAAGAGTCAGCCTTTCTATGGATTACTTTAACAGAGCTTAACACACACCACTTAATGTTGTTTGAGTTCTACTACATGTATAACTCCAAATGAATATGTAAGTACTGGGATAACATATGGATGCTGCTTATGTGTAACTGCTTTAATGTGTGTTTTGTACTCAACTGTGTTGTTGGACTGCAAATTGGAAAAAATTGTAAACCTATAAATTCCCACTGTCATCCATCTGTATCTGTCCTTATCTTAATCTTGAGAATGAATTAGGTAGATGTAGGCCAAAACCAGATATGGAAAGATTATAGGGGCAGGAGGCCCTGATTAACTACACACACACAACAAACTTCCGGTGCAAACTGGAAGTCATGTTATTTCAATTCAAAAATTTTTCCATGAAAGGAGTTAGATAGCAATTGTCATGCCGATCCTCTAACAGGAAAAGTATGATATACAGGAGCAAAACACTACTAATTTGAGGTGGTAAGCATATATTTGAGATTAAATAAATTAAAAAGTATGATTAAAAGTTGCAGCCAGCATTGTGAGAATGTCACAGTAAATAATTGCTCATTAGTATAGAGTTCTTTTTTTAGTCTGTGTATGTTGGCTTGTTGGAATTCTAAATATTTGTAGATCTTGCTTTCATCCATGGATTCAATGATTTCCCCATTTCCAAGTGCAAAATTATCTTTTTTAGGATTCCTTTTTTTAATGTGAAATGCTTTGTATTTGTCTAATTGCAGGTTTTTACGACAGCCTTTTTCACTGTTCTGTGAGAAGGTATTGTTCTATGTTATAGTACATTTTGTTTGTCATGCATGAAATGAGTACAGTATTCTGTATAGTGCAGGAAAGTGTATGATTGGTCTGTATTATATAGGGTTTCTGATGGTCTCATCTTAAAATTTTTTACCAGAAATGGTAAGTGACAGAATTATTGAGCTTTACATAAATCAGAAAGTGCTTTATCTGTGATTGGTTGTTTGGTTTGGTTTATTTGGTTATGGCAATGCAACACCTGGGGAATCTGTCGACAGAGGATGCCTTCTGGGAATACTTATCTAAACAGGAGCCAGTTTTGCATATTACAAACATGAAGAAAATGTGTGAAACTCCTCTTAGTCAGGTGCAAACCCTGAACTATCAGTATTTAGTGGTTTTATCCAGTTTGTCTGTGAGGTTTAAAGTAATTGCATGATTACTAAACATGGTCTTTTGCAAATATGTACAACTTGGCAAGGCCAATGTTGTGAGAAAGCCAGAATTTTGGAATTTGGAATGGGCTGAGATGTTTGAGATCAAAGTTTGACACGTAAAGTGGTGATTGCCAGTTGTAAGTTGGTATGTGCTACATGTCAATTGAGTTTTCGATTGTTGTCAATTTACATTGAACTCTATGATGGGTGTTTAACATGCACAACCTGTGGCCATATGTGTCAGTTTTAATCAGTTGCTGGAGTTGATAGGCCACTGGCTGTACATATGGGAGTTTTAAACATTCCTTGATTTTTTATTGGTAATTACATTAGACATGCATGTCCTCCTTAGAACCTGTGTTTTAAACTCCTTTAAATAGAAAGTTAGAAGTATGCCACCACATTTGTATTTTTGTGTGAAGTTGAAACAAAAAAAAAACCCATGCCACAGAACCCAGTTTCATTTTTGCTAGAAAATACCTAGTACCTCAAGAAGGCACTCTCCTAAGGCATTAGACTACTTTACTAATCATGCACAGGGGTGAGGTATAGCATGAGTCAACTGGCATCCGGTTGACATATCTTATGGATACTAATTCAAACCTATAAAAAAACTTGAATTCTCTTCTATTTGAAATGTTATTCCAGAGTTAAAATTCTAGTTTTTATCACACTTTTATCTAATATTACATTATGTATTTGCATATCTAACTGGAAATCCATTTAATATTTCAAAGTATTTGTAAATACAGTATAATAAATATTTTTAGTAAGATATAAAAAGTTTTATATATAAAATAAAAAAAATTTTATATAAAACTTTTAACCTAAAATAGAATATCATCATATCAAAATTTAAAACCATTTAATTTATTTAATTTAAAATATATGCTCTCCATCTCAAATTAAGTAGTGACTTGCCCCTATACATCATACTTTTCCTTTAACAATAGAGGAGTCTAGGTGGTCATCTAATACCTTTCAGGGGAAGTTTTGAATTGAAATAACATGACTTCTGGTACAAACCAGAAGTTCATACGTAGTTAATTGGGGCCTCCCACCCCTAAGGTTTCTATATCTGGTCTCAGATTTCATTTTTCTAATTCTGTTCTCAAGATTAAGAAAAGATAGATGGATGGATGGATGACACTGGGAATTTATAGATCCACAATTTTTTCAAACTGTAGCCCAATAAGACAAAGTAAAATTTAAAAAGTATGAGAAAATTTTATATTAGTTGGGTACTTTTTTAAATAAAGCTAATTTAATCATTATTAAACAATTTTTCTTTTCAAATTAAACATTATTAGACAAATGAATTAGCCTTGGAAAAGTCAAGAAACTAGAAGAAAAAAGAAAATTGATTACTTCCATACAGTCAACAATACTTTAATTGAGAAAAAACAACATAAGTAGTTTGTAAGTTGATGAGAAAAATTCAAAATAATATGAAACAAAAAAATAAAATTATTCTGTTTTATTTCAAACTAAACTACCAATTCTCTTAGAATAAAAATATTATTATGCTTTTTAATTTTACAGTACTTTAATATCATCAAGTTTAGAAATCTAAAAATTTTCAATTATGAAATTGAAGTACGTTGTCTTATTTAAAATTAGCATCAGATGTATTTATAGTAAGAAAATTATATTAACTAAATATAGAAAATTTGATTTAAAAGTTATTACCTTTCTTATTAGGAGAAAATAATATAAAAATATATTATTAAAGCTAAGAATAAACTCCTAAGAACAAATAACTATCTAGTCTAAAAATAAATTTTATGAAGATAACGAATTACAAATTATGTAAAGTAGATCCAAATTTTGTAAATTAAATATCTTGAAAGACTAAAGTATTTTCTTTACATATTGATTCTTTACTGATCTCAGAGTTTAACAAGAATTTCTGGTATTTAATAATTATTATTATTCAATGAAGATAAAAAATTCAGTTTTGAAAATACTAAACCGTTCAAATTAATTCTCTATTTCGATTACCGAGACAAAAGTGAAACGAAAAATTAAATGGAACTGTATCAAAGCCAATATTTCAGAATGCTGCAAATGTTTTTTAATGTTTTTATTAATGTGAAAAAAATTTAAATTTAATTAAAAAATGTAAATTTTTATCAATTAATTATCAAAGTGAACTTTGATTTTTTATTTTAGAACTTCAAACTTTTACAATTTCTGTATGAAGACGAATGATAGGTAATATATAAGATTAAAAAATTTTATTTTAACATTTTAAAGATTCATAAAAACAAAAAATAATTTAAGCATAAATAAAACAGACTGTGTAAATAATTCTATTCAAAACTGTCGACCATGACGGGAATCAGGATAATCTTTAAAGGTCAAGATAGAATATAAAACCAGTTAAAGAAAGAGCTAGATAATAAACGTCCTGTGATGTATGTCAATTTTTAAAAGCATTTAAGAAAATTATACAAAAATTTTTTTGAATAGTTGTTTTGTTATTAATGAATTAAAACTTACAGCATAAGGTTTATAAAACAAAAATTTTTAAATATTTAATTTATTAAAATGAAGATAATTAATTAATATTAAAAAAGTGGTGAATTAATTTAAAATTTCATTAAATTATATTTATTAGATCAGTGATTAGCTTGGAAGCACGCATTCCAGTAACTAAATATTTATTATTGTTGTTCTAAGTCCATTTAATTATATTTTACTTAATAATACAATAGAAATTAAACAAAAGTATTAATTCTGTATTCTGAGAAAAAGATCTGTAAATGTAGATTCAGAAATAACTCTGAAACAATTGATTTAAATAACAATTCTAGTTTGTAAAAACACTAGTTAAAAGTAGAAAAACTATTTTTGAATGCTAATAAATATATAATTTATGTTAAAACGCAGTTAAAAATAATTAGTTAAAATATTTAAAATGCATAAAATGTTCTTAATCAGCTAATTCATTTCGATATAAAAACACAAGGCTAAATTCTATCACATTTCTGGACAATGTTGCGGTTAGCAATCAAAAGTATTTATCTACTCGCTATGATAACATCAAAATTTCATATTTATAATGGTATTGAAGGTGCTTATGACTGATTAAGTTGACAGATTTAAAATATAACTTACCTTTGATAGATTATAAAGTATTTAGAGGCCAGTTAGATGGAATGGGTTAATGACACGTCATCGAACAGACCACCCTCGATTCTAATCGCCGACGCAGTCGAGAAACTTAGACCCTTCGCCTTTTTTTTTTTCTTCTTTCGTCCAACCAAGACTTAGTACACGTGGACTAGCCACGTGCGTAATTACCGTTTCTAGACATTTGGAGAATAGTTCGTTGTAAATTACAATCTGATTGGTCAATCTGTATTAGATTTCAAATATTAAAAACAATTAACCAATCGTTATGCAGAAATTTCATACATATTTTAAAATAAAATTTATTTTCGAACGCCATCTTCTGTCGATTAAAATTATTAAACATAAATATTATTAAACTTGATATTTCAATGTTAATTTAGTAAATGGTAATTATTACAAATTAAAATTAATATAATAATTAATAATTCGAAATTAAATTTAATAATACACATTGAAAAGATAAAAATAAAAATACAAGATCTTGGAATGAGTTATTTGATGATAAAACGATATAGAACTTGAATAAAATTATTCAGTTCATTTTTTCACATTTTATGAATAAAAATCGTATAAAATCAGGGATTCTTAAGCAGGGGTCCATGGTAACATTTTAGGGGATTCGTGAGCGTAGATTGAAAAAATTAACGCATTATCTTTATTCTTCCTAACCTCTTACTGAAATTTAACATTTCCTTCCCTTATGAGTGTATGTGTTAGGCTCAAAGACCGAAAGCGCTCATTGAGCGAAAAAGAAGACCGCAACACGTTGTGGCTAATTCAAAACGACCATAAAGCGAAATTCTCATCGTGGTTTTCATGATACTTGACCACTACGCGTTGTGGTGAGCAGTGCCGTAACTAGGGCGGTGCCAGTGGTGCCCAGGCACAGCTGCGTAGACCCTGGGGGCGCAGAAATGACCTGGACCAAGTTTTGGGTTTTGTCATTCGATCCTACTGATCTTTAGAACTAACGCTAAGCAGTCAAACACAAACAGTAACAAAAAAACTTTATTAAAAAGGTGAGAACTGTCGCCGACATCCTCGGCCAACACCCGGGCAAATCCCCCGAACTTTCGCTCTTTTTTTCACGTTGCCAGCCAACTCTCGTTGGCAAGTGTTGCCAGACAGTGGTCGGGATCTCTGGCACTGGCGGCTACAGGGTCATAGTTTTGGAGCGTAGTTACGGATGCTCGCACCGGGCGCATAAAAGGCTAGTTACGGCGTTGGTGGTGAGTAAGAAACGCCATAACGCGTTCCGAACGTTAGCTGATGCAACCACGATACGACGGACAGGTTTAAATTGGTTCGAATGTTTTAGTTAGTTGTGCCTGATGTTGATCAGGGACGTGCTGCTCCCAGAAACTTTTTTTTTTTAACTCTTTTAAACTTTTCTTAAACTCGAGGGCCTCATTTAGTAGGCCCATTATGGGTTCGGCCAGGCCTACAATGGGGCGACCGGGTGGTGAGGGACGGGGCCCGACATATCCGAACGGACCACCCCTGAAAAATTCCTGGGGATTATTCAACCCGTTCGGATTCGATCCCAGGTCCCCCAGAGCGGTAGGCTGCCACCTTGACCGCTCGGCCATCCGGCCGTCTCCCAGAAACGTTTAGCTGTTGTTACGAGCATTAATCCATCAGGTCTCTATCAGTTAGGAAACAAGGGTTCTTTTGATCGTCTTTACGCTCGTAATGAATTTACAATTTCTGACAGTTACTTTATTAACATTCAGGACGTACCCTCAACTTCATTAGCACTTCGCTCAGCATCCATGTTAACATCTGGAAGTAAGCAAGGGTTTATAATGTGTCACTGTAAAAGATACTGTATTGATAAAATATGCAAATGTCGCTCAAAGAACATAAAATGCAACTCTAAATATCACGGTAATAGTTTTTGTAAAAATAAATCACTCTGCAACATTCTCGATTCTCATAAAAATGACTGATTTATAAATAAAAGTTCCTGACAAAGTAATTATTCTTAGTAAATTAGTTGTCTGAAAATGTTGACATCTCGAGCACCGCAACAGATTTTCATGAATGATTACATGTTGTTGAAAAGTAACTAAGTTACATTTCTGTACGTGGTGAATAATTTTGTTATATACTTATATAAGATAATTTAAATACATAAATCATAATGAAAAAGAAAGTTTTATTTTCTTATCACCTCGTTATTAGTTAACATCCAGAACTTGTGGTGGCTTTAATAAATCCGTCGCACGATGGTTTTTAACTTTAGCAGCTGATTTTTATGTCATTGTGTAGAGTACATCGAGCTCTTACTAATACATGTAGTTTGACCTTTAGCACTTTTAAGCATAACAAAACAAAAAAAAAACAAATGTGTATTTTTCTCCATACATTTTATTTCTTTGAAATTTCTTTAAGTATGAAAATTAAATTTCTAGGAAAACTTGCAGAACCAATGTTGTTCAGCACTAAAATTTGTAAACAAAAATGTTTTGAGGCTAGAACCCATATTTTAAAGATACAAACCACTGTGCATCGTATCGTGGTTGCACCAGCTAACGTTCAGAACGTTTTATGGCTTTTCTTAATCACTGGAACGCGTAGTGGTCAAATATCATGAGAAGCCACAACGCGAATTTCGCTTTGTGGTCATTTTGAATTAGCCACAACACGTGGTTGTTTTTTCGCTCAATGAACGTTTTCTGTCTTTGAGCCTAACATATGAAATAAATGACGGTAGTATTAGCTGTATATGTGGTCACAAATAAAACAACAGGTAGATTTATATCATATTACAGTTGTTGTATTTCTTTAAAATTGGCATAAAAATTGAATCCGTAATCCTTTTCTTTCTGGTATAAACTGTATCGCATATGCTGACTTAACCAAAGATGAATTTGTTGATCTTAGAACGAAAAACTTACTACAGTTGAAATTTAACTCAAAAAACCTTGGAAAATTCTGGTATTTATTGAGAAAAGCCATTCCTCGTAAAACGAGCTATGGAAGCTATGCTTCCATTTGCAGCAATATATCTTTGAGAATAGGGATTTTCAACACTTGTAACAATGAAAAAAGAGTCGAAATCGATTAGATGTCTAACATGACATCAGCAGCGCCGCTAGCTGTTTGAGCGCCCGTGTGCAATACCGATTATGCCGCCCCTGTTTAACTACGACTACCTACGCTGAGCTTGCCAGCAATACCAATTTGCTGCCCCCTGGACGTCCCGCCCGCGTGCGGTGCACGCCTTGCACGCCCGCTTACGGCGGGCCTGCATGACATGCTTGTTGTTTTCTCAAATACCACACCACAGTTCGATGGTACTTTTGTGTGTGGTAATGTGATTAACAACAATCTTTACACTGACATGTCTTTAAAAAATATAATTTAACTTTAGCTTTCCTATATTTTAAATACCAGTATATTGTATTATTATTATTTAATTAATGAACGAAAAAAGAATCATTGTGTTTTGAATTTTGGTTGATATATTTCGAAGAAACTAGATTTATTTAAATTTTGTTTTGCATTTGAAAACATTTTTCAGAGAAGTCCGTGGCCTTCACCTGACTGGCAACGGAACAAAAAAAAAATTAAGAACCCCTGGTATAACGAAAATTTTAGTTTTCTAATTAACTGATTTCTTAACACGAGATACAAACTATAGCAGTAGGACATCCCATAAAGGAAACAATGACATCCCATAAAGAACCTAAAAAATTCAGACATACCACTGCAAAATCACACCACGACTACGAACTGTAGTTACTTGTTGACGGTTTTTCATTAATATAGAAACTAGGATTTCTCTAACGGAACCCCAGCTGTTTTTTAACCCGGAAAATATCCCAAAAAATTCTTCTCATTCCGGGAAATTCCTCAAATTTCTTCAAAGTTCACTTTTTTCTTATTTTGTGTTACGGTTGAGAAACTTTTTCCATAGAAAGTAGGATTAGAAAGTATAAAAGCAAATATAAAGTATAATTAACTCATAAACTTTCAGAATACACTTGTATTTATTAATTTTAAGCCTGCTTATTAGTTTTTAAATTTTTGCTTGTTTTGGCATGTCAGATTGTCAATAATCAATATGTATTTCTGGCAGAACGCTGAAAATTCTTTACTTGTCAGCTTAATGCCGCTACTAAAGCAGCCGAGGTAGACAAAGCGAGAATGCCAAAGAAAAAAAAAACTACTGAAACTCATTTCCAAAACGAACTAGAAATCTTTGAGACTACTGGTGAAAAAACACGTAACATTTGTTTATTCTTAGATTCATTAAAAACGATTTCGTCCACATCCATTGAATCGAAAAGATCATTCGCGGTAGCAAAACTTGTCATTACTACTTGTAAGAGAAGCGGCCGGATGGCCGAGCGGTCAAGGTTAGCAGCCTGCCGCCCTGGGGGACCCGGGATCGAATCCGGACGGGTCGAAAAAATCCCCAGGAATTTTTCGGGGGGTGGTCCGTCAGGATATGTCGGTCCCCGTCCCTCACCACCCGGCCGCCCCATTGTGGGCCTGGCCGAACCCATAATGGGCTTGCTATAAGAGGCCCTCTTAGTGCCCACTGGGCGGAAAGAATTAAAAAAAAAAAAAAAAAAAAAACTTGTAAGAGAAAAACAAAATTAAGTAATCAGAGTAAAAAGCAATGATGGGTAATATCGTTATTGAAAACTTATCAGACATATTTACAATAATATTTTGAACTATGTTTATCTGAATAACGAAAATTACCGTCTAAGTTAAAAGTTTGATCGAATTTCATTTTTTTTATTTAAATTTTCAACTCAATTAAAAGATATTTTTAATGCATATTTTACACAGAATTATTAAAAATATTATTCTAAAAATTACTTTTAAAAAATAATTATATTATTCGATTACGAGATTGATTTTATATGTTTAAAGATTATATCCCGAAATTTCCCGAAATCCCGAAATACAGATAACTTTTCATCTCGAAATAGCAAGCAATACAAATAAAAATAAATATGAAAAATCCAAATAAGAACGCAGGATCATACTCACACGAATCTCTTATTGAACTCAATTTTAACAGCAGTCATACAACCGATAGCTATTATATCGTAAATTATAGCAACAGGTTATCGAACGAAACACACTATAAGACAAGCCGAATACTGATTATCAACGAAAAGCGCAGGTAAATTAGTCAGTGGGTAACATCAAAAATATAATAATCCGGGATATGTATTTTTTTATTTCGCGTTGTCTTATGAAATGTCGACGCCCGTCGTTAACATGGCCACACAGCAAGATTTTTCGCTAACTTTGCGCCGATCGAAAAACTAATGTTTTCGGCGCCACGTTCTTTTTACGTATTATTCGCGTAAGGGAAACATGGCGCCATATCCTTTCACGTGTAGCGATGTCGGCAAACGAAATCAAAAACCCATTATCAAGCCGAAAACATCGGTTTTCGTTTAGTCGCCGAAGTGAAACGACGTCGGGCCCGGTTAGTACGCGGGACGGAGACGACCTCGGAACACCGGAAGCTGCTGTCTTTTGTTTTATTTTTAAATCTACGTTTATCTATCGCAAAATATGTGTTTTAGGAAACGGAAGCTGATGTTTTGATGAAAGAAGTTTTTTGATATTTGAGAGTTGAAGTGGCTCGAGAAATAAATTTCTTCGACGAACGCGTTTCTCTTACGTGGCAGTCAACAGTAACATTTTTTGACTACCGGCTAAGTCAGCAGCTGTCTTGTGTCGCGGGGATCTTAGAGAAAATAAGATCCTAGTATTCCGAAACAAAAATAACGCTCCAGCCAAGATTCGAACCTGGAATCTTTTGATTCGAAGTCAGAAGCGTTAGCCCGATACGCCACTGATTTGATCTCGATTTCTCCTTCGGTTAATAAAAACACAACGCGTGTCTCCATATTTCCGACATTCACGTGAAAAGCAGGAAACATCGCAGTATCGGACGACCAATGCGATTCACGCCTTTACTTAAGCATGTTACTTTTTTCTCTTACATCGATCGTCTGAATCTGATCGTCGTACAGTTAATTATTCACATCACATTTACGGTATTCGCGGCCAGTTTGTCTCACCTCTTCAGTTGTTTCCTTTTTTTCTATTTGTACCTTTTTAACGTTTTATTTTTTTATTTGTTTATTTAACATTCATTAACACAGAATTTTATGTAAATTACTTGTAAATATTTGAGCTACATATAATTTATATTTGTATGTCAGATTTTCAACGATTTTATTTATTGGATAAATTATATTGGTCAGATTGGACCATCAAATATTATTCTTGATTAACCAATATTTATAGGTTATATTTAAGATGTAATTATTATATTAATCAGCATGCTTTAGAAAATCTTTAGCTAATCTATATATTTCACAGGTAAGCTAATATATTTTGCTCAATATATAAATGTCTTATGAATTGAACATATTAAATAATTGATAATTGCTGTTATTTTTGGAACCACAAAAATATCTGTAAAATTATATATTTGAATATACGTACCAATAATATTTCAGTTATTTGTTTGAGTTTATACAAAACTGACGTACAGTACTGTATATTGAATAATTTCTAAAATTATCAGAATATTAATTATTAAGTAATAAGCAATAAGCCTCCTAGAATGGCTCATAAAAAACAAAAAGTTAACGTTCGGTCTTTTCAAGACGTTTGGACTGAAGAATATGGATTTCTACAACAAAAAGATCGTGCTGTTTGTGCTTTATGTTACGAAAATCTCGTGTGTCGTACTTCAAGTGTACAAAAGATATTATCAAAGCAAACATCGTTCTACGTTTAAAAATGTTGATGAGAAAATTGAAGCAATTAAACGAGCTGTTTCTGGTTTAAAAAAAAAACTACTTTTTTTTCAGTCAGACAATAGGAACTAAAAATAAATCCACCGAATGTAGTTATAAAATTGCTCAATGTATAGCTTTCAAAAGCAAACCTTTCACAGATTGTGAATTCACCAAACAAATATTTTTGAAAAGTGCTGATATTTTATTCAATGATTTATTGAATAAACAGACAATACTGCCTCGAATTCGAGATATACCTGTTTCTGAGAGATCAATTGAGAGACAAATAACAGATATGAGCCAACAATGTAACAACTAAACAGAAAACTGGATTACAAGAAGCCTCTGTATTCAGTGTCGCTTTTGATGAAAGCACTGACGTGAACGACGTGGCGCGCCTAGCAATAGTTGCTCGATATTGTGGAAAGGATCAAATTTATGAACAGTTATGTTGTTTGATTCCTCTTACTGGTACAACTACAAGACAAGACATTACCACAGAATTTTTAATTATTTTGAAAATCAGAAAATTAATATAAATAAAATATTTTCTGTTATTACTGATGTCTCCCGCGCAAGGGTCGGAAAAGAAAAAGAGTTTGTTAAACTTCTTAAAAATCATATTGGACATAAAATATTAAGTTTCCATTGTATTATACACCAAGAAAGTCTAGTTGCAAAAATCTCATTACAGCGTTTAAATTATGTAATGGACACAGTTGTTAAAATAGTTAATTTTATTGTTTTACGTACTTCATTGATACACAGGTAATTTAAGTCTTTTTTAGAAGAAATGAAGAGTGAATATGTGGACCTTTCGCTACACAGAAATGTTTTATAATGTTTGGAAGAAATCAAGCTGTTTCTTCATGAAAGAAAGAATAAAATTTTCCGGAATTGAATGATTAAGACTGGTTATGCAAATTGATGTTTTTGACTGATATAACACACCTCAATGGATTTGCGTTTACAAGGTCAGGGTCAAACAGTACTAGAACTTTTTGAACACTGGAAAGGATTTTCATCAAAATTAGATATATTTTGGCGTGATATTACCACTAACACTTAAAGTACTTTCCAAATGTCAATGTCTATGCAAGAAAATTTACTTTTAACAAAGATGAACTACAAATGTATGTTGAAGGCCTTAAAGAAGAATTTTCCAAACGTTGTGGAGGCTGAAATTCATGCACCTATATTTTCTTTCCTTATTAAACCTGACATAATTGATTTAAAACGGTTTCATTTGATTTATCTCTTTTTGAGTGGATGGACACTGATAATTTTGAAATGGAACTTATAGAATTAATATCATCAAAATTGTGGAAAACAAAATTTGTTGAATTGCGGAAAACTCTTGAAAGTGGCTGCCCGGAAAAGTCATTTTCCGGGCTTCTTCAATTGTTCAATTTTCCGGGCAGCCCACTGTCATTTTCAATTGTTGGATATTTTTGCCTGAAAAATTTAATTGTTTGAAAAAAATCGCATGTGCTCTACTTTCAGCATTTGGTTCAACTTACCTCTGTGAATAAATTTTCTCATATATGAAAAGTATTTTGAATTTACAAAGAAGTTGTCTAACACTTGGACATTCAGAAGCCTGCGTGAAACTAAAAGTGACAAATTACACACCTGATATTGAGACACTGAGCAAAGAACTACAGGGACAAGGCTCACATTAATCGATTAACAGCATTAATTAATAAAGAAAATGATTAATAATAGAATATTTGATAATTTGTTTGTATTCAAACTATGTACAATGTTTCATTACATTCAAAATGTAATTTATAATTACAATCCTATGTTTTTTAAAAATTTATGATAATAATTCAATTTTTGTTGGTCTTTGACACTAGGGGATCAGGGAATAAGCTCTATTAGTCCCTATGTAGATCCGCCCTGTACACAATACATGTATACTGACTGGGTACCGAAAGCTTTCGAAACAATCTGGCCGTGTTAAATGCTTCGAATGACGTCATGTTCGCGCACTTATTTGCCGCAGCAAACCTCCGCACGAGCAAGTGATCGAGTGAAGGTTTTGAAGTTCCTGCAAGCATCGCATTGACTTAAAACGGCTAGCCGCTAGTTGCCAATGTAAAAGCTAACGCAAATGGTAAAAGAGTTTACACGTTAGAATAAATTATTATTGGCATATAAAAAGTATATTGACAGTCAAAACTTTTCTTAAGCCTGCAGCGCAGGCTAAGCAAGCCCAGAGAATTCGCCCCTGCGTAGAATCATGTAGGCACGCGGTACAGGTTTTTGTAAAAATCATTTGACACAACACCCCCAAAAGGTTGCCCATCCCTGTGGTATTGTTTACTCGAGAAATAATCTTAGGTCCGGATTCATGAAAATGTCGTTAATTACAATGTTGTATTGTTACGACGTCAAATACGACAAATTTACGACGTATCGTATCTACAGTTCACAAAGCTCATCGTAACTTTATTTGCTATTTACCACAAAATATCAGTGAGTTGATTCCGAGAGTATACTGTTAATAGGAATGTAATTTTGGAACTTTCAGAGGCGCAAGTTGTCTCCGACGTAAGTTGCAGGTATAAAATGGAATAGAGTAAAATAAGGTGCCATTTTACTTTTTCCGAAATACGGGTGTTGATAGATGGAGTCGAAAAAAATAATAATAGAAAGGAGGGTAGATCTAATTATCACTTCTTGCGGAAAAGGTAATTGTTGGAAATTAATTTGCGAAGAAGTGGATAGTGTTAGTAACGTGCATAGAAGCATAGATGTAATCTGATATAAATGGAGAGATTACAAAAGCGTTTCAAAGAAAATCGCTAGTGAAATTTCTATATAATTCATTATACTGTAACAATGCTTCTTATAATTTTAACATTATTAAGAGAATAGTATGCTATACATGACCTGTACGCCTTTCCAAAGAAGGTTTCAATTCCTAAATTAAAAATAGTTTTTCTCGACATTCGATTGTATCAATTTAATTCCGTTAACAAAATGCCTTCGATCGACAGAAGAGATAAACTATAAATTTTCGATGAACTACATAATTCGACGATCAAGAAAGCAAAATAATCATCATCCATCTTGAATTGTCTTGACTTACGACAACTTACTCTATGTCGTATATAACGACGTCTATTTACGACATTTTCGGTTACGACAAGTTTTGTGAAAACTAAATTTTGTCGTAAGTTGCGATACGGCGCTTTCGTGAATCCGATCACATCTTTCAATTCCTTAATAAATAATTTAAATGAAATTGATTAATGTAATACTGCATATATTTAAAGAAATAAAAAGCACTAAGTTTACGCCATACTGCAATGTTTACTTAGAGCTTTGCATGGGCAAAATAAAAAGTTGCACTGAGATACACGTTGAGAGACGAGGCCAGATATATCTAGGACATACCAACCCCGAAACTTTTTTTTCATGTTTCTTTCATCCGGACTTGTACCAAGATACTGCAGAGCGGTAGACCGACGTCTTAACGGCCTCAGCTGTCCAGCCTGAATTTTTCAGTTAAAATACAATACAAAACCATTGTTTTCAAAAGAAAAAGTGTTTTGTTATAATGGATTAGCAGTGTCTGTTTTGTTTAAAAAAATAGTTCAAATAATATAACTTTTAATAACATATTAAAGGCAATATGTTACAAATAATTCGAATACATTCAAATTATGCCTATAAATACATATAAACTACAAATTTAGTCCGTCAGAAGAAATTATCCCGCAACGTTTAGCCTATAACTTACGTTCAGCCATTCATGATATTTTTTAGTTAGATCTGATAGCCATAAATGATAGACATACATTAAAGTTGGGGACAATTACTTAAAATAGTTGCAAACTATTAGATTTTCACTGAGTAAAAGTCGAACGTCTTACACTATTTAAAACAGATTAGATGTTGCGCAATTTGATTGAAAATCTCATAGTAAGAACTTTAGTTTTAAATATTAGCTTGATTTTTTAATGTATACAAATTATATTTACAAGTTCTCCCTGAAATAAACATGCTTAACATATATACCAAGTCAGGTACGAAAATAGAAATTAAATAACTCGAACTATGATATCATTTAGTTCAATTTTCAAAACTGTTAACTGATTGTCGTATTATAGGAAAAGTGCTGTCATTAATTTGTTTGTTGCGTTAATAATTGCAATAGAGTATCGTGATCCATCTCGTTTAGCGTGGTGAGATCTATGCCAAGAGCATTCGCTACGCTTCCCATATCTAACCCAAACGATTTTAATAATTCTATAAAATCCATTTCTTCTCCTGTAAAAGGATTATGAAGACGGGGACAGTCTCTGTTGCATTGCGGCCACGAACATTCATCCATAAACCACTGAGTGCACGCTTCATGATTGCCATGAAGAGCCAATGTTGAATGATTGTTTTCGAAGGAAACCGTCCTTTTCTGACGTTTCTTAGAATCTGATTTTAAAATAAATTTACTAGTTGTATTATATATTCAAATATATATAAAGAAAATTAAATTACATAAAATAATATATAAATAAATACAGTTATATAAAAAGAAAATAAATTGAAAATGGATATTCTTATACCTGAATGTCTATTTTTATTTTTCCTTTTTTTGTTTTTATTTTGTCTTCGTCTTTTTCTTTCTTTTCTTCGAAGTTTCCTTCTTTCTTCTCGACTGATTATATTATTAGTTGATGTTATTTCAGTCGAAGACGTGGTTTCTACATGTAAAGTCTGAGTATAAGGCATATCGGCTAGCATTGCCGCAGTAAACTGTGAAGTACTGAAAATGTCACACATTATTATTGATATCCATCTAAAATATCATTTTGTAATCAATTAAACGTGTATATATATATGTGTGTGTTTAATTGATGTATATGTTTGTTGATACATTATTTTTATAACAAATAAATTCGTTTAATTATCATAAAATAATGTAATAAATATTTACATCATTCACGTATTTACCCATTTTCTTTTTCATCTTCATTCTTTTCTCTATTACTTCGTTCTTCTTCCAAAATTTCCCAACATTGTATAGCTTCTGGTAACGTATTCTTATTTATTTTAACATAACGCCAATCTCTGCATTAAAATGTATAAAAATTATAAGAGTTAATCATTATAAAATAATTCTAGGGCACATAAATCTACACTTTAAGGAAACATTACCTTTTTGTTAATACAATATGTGATATACAAGAAGGAGCGAAAACAGCCCTAAAAATTGAAATATGTATATTATTGATGCATGAATTAATAAACGTTTTTGATTAATATAAAATATGAAATTACGTGACATTCTGTAGAGAAGACCTTAGCTCATTTCCCATATGATGAATGTAGTCCCATTGCGCTTTGGATACGGGAGCACCTACGTTATCGGCAGTCATTTGAGCCTCATCAAAAAGCCATTGAAATACAAATAAAGGAGCTGAAATTTTAAAGAACCGAAAATTACTGTATACAGTATAAAATTACTGTAAAACTATATTGATTGGTACGACCGGATGACCAAGACAATTAAGACGTGACCCTACCATTTTGTGGGACCCGGGATCGAATACGGGCAGTTGAAAACCCTAGGAATTTTTCATGGGCGGTCCATTCCGGATATGTCGGGTCCCGTCCCTCCCCATCCGGTCGCCCCAATATGAGTCCGGCCGAACTGGCAATGGGTGGGAAAAAAGGGCCTCTTAGTGCCCACGGGGAGAAAAAGTTAAAAAAAAACTATATTAATTACACAAACCTTTAAGAGTCGGATATATCCTATATCCGAAATAACAACGCCAGACGTCAGTAGGATTATACAAAGCTTTGCATCTTGTCGGTACTTGTCCATTCCAAAGTCGAATGCCTTGTTTAATAGCTTCGACTGGAGCACAGGTATGAGCTTCAACGCACTCGACAGATTCATAAGGATCATTATCAAGGAACCATCCTGAATCTGCTAGTCCATATACTTTGACTCTGGATCCCTGTTCGTTCAAGAAATCAGCTATGCGGTCCAAATTAACCAAAACTCCCGTACCACCAGCACTAAAATTATCACATTTTAAACATGTTTTAATTATGTAATTACCTAAACAGTTTACTTTTTTGTAAATCACCTGCTTCCCGCTAGAAGTAAACGTTCGGCATTATACAATCCCATTTTAACAAGCTCTTTTATGACTTCGACCACAATTATAGAACCAAGAAAGGAGAATTCGCCTATTTAATGAAATGAAAATGAATTAGTAAATATATGCTTAATGCTTATCACTTAACTTTAATTAGTAAAATACATCACGTCTTTTTTACCTTTTTCTTTGGCTGATGATGCTCCACTCCAAGAATCACTGGAGCAATATGGAACGAAACTAAACAAAAAAAAAGAGTCTAATAACTAATAAATTCGTAAACATATCGTAAAGTTTGAACATAATTTTAATTTTAAAAATTACACGTGATTAGCATTCCACCAATGAGGATTTTCTTCAGGATCGGCAGATAAAATACCACCAACTAAAAAATAAAGGTAATTAATATAAATACATATAATAAAGCTAAATATATATTAAAATTATTGTTATTTTTAATATATATTATAATTTAACTTATATATAATTTTAATTTGCTTATTACTTCAATATTACGCAAAAAACTTTTTTCGATTTATAATGCTAACATCTAATTTATTTCGTTACATGGTTCATCTTGGTCAAAATGGTCCTTGCTCCACAAAGATGTCACCAACCACACAACTACCGTATTTCTAAGATTAAACTCCAAATGTTTATTTTTAAAATAACGTATCCCTCGAGTTTATTACCTTGCAACAAGAGCCGAGTGAATAAAAATTGACAGAAATACCTTAATTATCTTAATTTAGAGGTTACAAATATAATATTTGAGATAATTACTGTTTCCACGGTTAACCCGATTCAGGGTCGGTTATTACGTTGTTGTTCGTGTCGGTTTCGATGTCGCTGTAGGAATCAAGATCTTGACTATCATTTTCTGGTTCAATCTTACCATCTCTTTTGGAAAGAGATGGTAAGATTGAACCAGAATTTTCTTAATTATTCTTCGGCTGATAAGCTCCCGACCTATGAACTCGATTGCGACTTTCCTATGCTCAACATTCGACAATATTTATAATTTTATATACGTATATTTATTTATTTAAATAAATTATAAATAAAATAAAATTATAAATCGGCCCGAAACTCAGTTAATTGATATGGCTAATTTTTCGTCATTTTTGTTAACTGACGGCCGCTGTATAGGTCTATACATTTAAATTAACATGAAAACAGTATATAATATGAAAAAATATATATAAATTAAAGCAAGGTTCGTAGAAATGAAGGTTTACTTTAGAATAGAAAGTGCTGTCCGACTCTAGACAATTTGAAGAGGTCGACTTTAGTTAAACTCCTTACCTGTTACTAAATTACATTACCATATAAAGTGCAGCACTTCAACATGTTGCCCATGCTTTCCAACCCGAGGTTTATTTTTAACAGCACTTTTATTCACTGAGATTTATTTGAATCCCGGGGTTTAATCGAGTAAATACGGTAATTCATTTTTCTAACGTTTAATTTGTACTATATAATTTTTTAAAATCAGATTAGAAATTGTGGTAATATGTAAATTAGTAATAATTTTAATTTATAAAAATAAACATAAGTGATAAAAGATAAGTTGAGAATTTTAAATAAGATTAAATATTAAAAATTGCAGAAATATTTCTCATATATATCTATGTATATTATATACCATTCCTATTTTCTGGCCAGGTATTTGATGACATTAAATTTCTCATTCGTTGCCATCGATTCTCGCAACTTTTCCAATCGAAACAATACCAACCACCTGCCAAAGATGTAAAACGAGTTTAAAAGCATATATAAATTATATAAATAATAACCGAAATTTTACCTTCTAAAAACACTATCCACCTTTTACTTCCGTGAGATTTTCGAATATAATATCTATAATAAAGACGCATTTTAATATATAGGTATAAATTTATGTTTTCGAATTCGAAAAAGCGGCAAAGCACGCGTTCAAAATCTCTGTGGGGAAACTCAGCGGTTTCTTTGATGGATTAATGGCGACCAGGGGGTGCTTTGTGTGTTCTTCCCACCTGGCTGCCTCATTGAAGACAGGTAAAGCAGGACAGTTACAAAAGACACCGAACAATGCATCCATCAGCCCGACCCTCATCCCATGCGCAAACCGAACTAAGCTGAAAAACATGGTAGCGTTAAACAGATTTGCTGAGAGAAAGAGAGAGATAGATTCAAATGAAAATATCTTCTAACGGAAACTGGAAGACAATCGTTTTCCCCATTCACCATTGTTAGATAAAACTTCAAATAGACAATTAGTGGCTGATTATCGCCGGAAACCAACTCTTTTCCACCTAATTAGCGTCTTAAAATCAAAACTAACGAGTTTAAAACAAATCACGAAAAACTTAAATTATTAGCGGAAGTATCATTAACAAAGGAAGATTTCGTGGGTCTAAAAATTACCATTAGTTATTTATTTTTTAGAAGAAAGAATAAGAGTAATATTGCGTTTAAAAAAACCCCCGCTCCATCTAAATATTATAATTTGATGTTTTAACTAAATATTTTATATATAACGAAACGAATAGATTAAAAATTAATATTTTATATTAAAAAGTAATAAAATTATAATAAAGAAAGTTATTATTAAAAATTAATTATAAAAAAATAAAATAAAATAATGTGTCACCCGGCAGGTGATCCATCGTTGCAGACGACAGTCCGGTTAGAAAAATACATTCTACGCATGCTCGGCGTTTCGCGCGAAACGCATTCTTGTAGAGCTTGTGTCAAGACATGGATCACTTCCAACGTGTTTTCCGGATTCCCCAATTTAGCTAAGTTTTGAAGATTGGACAGAACTTCTGGTCCCAAAATTCTTTTAAAATTTTCTGGAGTCAAATTAGATCCGGATTGAGAAGGGATGACGGATGTTCGACTCACTCCGAACAACACCGCAAAGACGAACGGGATCAACGGCATTCTTTAAACTATAAAAAAATATATATATATTAGATTAATTTCCATGTTTTTATGATCTAAGAAAATTTTTAAAATAATTTCGACGACGACGATAACAATTTTTCATAAAAATCGATGGAACCCGTTTAGCTACTCACCTGCATTTGCTTTCCCTCACCGCAGTAGTAGTAGTAAATCACGTGCGAAAAGTCAGTCTGGTGGCGATCGTAGCGCCAAACGTCGGACTGGCGGCCGGTCAAATGAGATCGCGACCAGTCAATGATAAGCGGTACACCGGTCCTTTAATTAAAGGCATTTTTAAAGTCTGCCTCTCGTCACAAGCCATTTCTGACGAGAGACAACCTAATTAGAAAGCTCGAGCCTCCACCTATATTTACCCGATAATTTACCATTATAAAAATTCGATTAGAGATTTAAAACTCGTGTCGCGGTTTATTCGGCGGGATGCAAAGTGACTCGATTGAAATCCACAGCACGTTCGATAAGCGGAACGTTTAGAAGTTACGATACGAATCTAGATCGATACGACCAGAACAAAACAGTACTATCTGTCGGAATAGGTTAGAAACTCGTTGTAGTTCGAACGATAGGGTTGTCGGACAACTTAATGTTACCGGGAAAGTCTTTCTCGGTTCGAAGTAAATTAGCCGTCGGCACACGTGTAACTGCTAACGAGCTGTCTTTCACGCGGCGGTGTGTAGTACTGACCGGGCTATTAGCCTAATAGTCATGATGACACTCGACAACGGAAGATTTCCTAAATCACTGGCAGTAAAAATATCAAAAGACAATGATATCCTTTTGATTTATAACTAAAACGGTAAAAACAACTCGCCAAACAATACACCATCAGCGCTTTCTTTCCACTGCAACTTAATGTGAGGAATGTATTTTAAAATCCTACAATACTTTTAACTTTATAATTAACACATAAAGCGAAACAAAATAGCTCATTTTATTCCATTAATTAATGATACGAAGTTACTGTATTTTCATTCTAATACGGAGAATTAAACAATGTTTCGTTGTATGTACGTTTTACAACGTTTATAATAAGCGTCACTGTAAGTCTTTATAAAAACATTATTTAGGCCGGGGACGGATCAAAATGCGCGTAATCGGGGACAAAATGGCGAGCCCTAAAAAGGGAAAAGAGAGAAGCGAATAAATAAACAAAGAAAGAGGGATATATTTTATTTTTAAAATTTAAAATTGTAAGGGGATGGGCGGGGCCTACTTTAAATTCCATGCACAGAGACACTGTCTCTCTTAATCCGGTATAGGCCTATTTTCATAAAGGTAATAGGACACACTCCTATGGTTAAATTTATTTTATAAAGCATTATATATTGTTATAAAATAACTTGCGTTCGATTCTTTTTCTTACTTTCCGTTTTCTGTTGTTGTTTTCAGTTGTTTTTATCCTTAATTGAAAATACAATCTTAATTATTAGAAAGTATCACCGGTGTAACGAAATACAAATAAATAGGCGACTGAAATGCAGATTTGTTCCTGAACACAATGTTTGAAACCTCTTATCAGAAAAACACGAACCTAAACTAACATTATTTTTCGTCTTTAAAAAGTACAAATACTAAAAAATGAACAATTTTTGCTGTTATTTTTTTAAGTATATATTCAAAAATAAATTATTTTTTATTCATTTTCTTCCTTTTTTTTCCAATGAAATATTCGGTTCTTATAGTTTTTACAGTTGAAAGATTAATTTAATATAAATGGATACGAGTATCTCCATATTATTTTTTCTCTGCTCATTTCTCTTCTTCAAGGATTACCTCGCTGCCTAACAATATAATATTCCTAGTAGAGTCGCTTTATAACTGTTATTAAGCATAAAAAGTTAATTAGAGAAGATAAATGCTTTGAAGTACTTGTATAACCCAGAAAAACAGGAATTAATTGGATAGAAAAAGAAGGATCCATTTAAAAGATTAATGTATTGGAGCTACGATTTCGCATATAGATTAAAATAGAGCAAGGATTTTTTCCTAAGATTTTTCATTTTTAATCTAAAAATTCGATTAAATAGGAGGGAAGTTACGTTAAAAATTCTTAAACTTTAGAAGACGGTAAATTAAGTTTGATGTATTTGTCCGCTTAAACTTCGTAGTGTAAAATATAAAGTTATTTCATAATTTAACAATTTATCAAGAAACTTCTGTTGCTAAAATACTTTATGAAGAGATTTCTTGCTACATTTAGCAATTGTAACAATAAAACTTGTGTCAAATATATCCAACAACAAGAAATGTAACTAACCCTTTAGCAAAGAACATTAATTATCGAACTTATAAAAGCTGCACCCTTTCTAAAACGTTAGGCCTATATTAAGTTGGTGTAGTTATAGATTCGACAATTATCATCAACTTAATATAACTGCTAGATATATTTTTAAACGTCTTTTCATCGTATTTTCGCTAACATCAAACGACGAGCGACTCACCCATGCCGGTTCACTCAACCTTTCGTAGCCCGAGGTCGGCAGAGTATACGTGCGTGACGTCACGTCCGAGCACCGAACCAGTGCACCGACGTGCTCTGCCGTCTACAGACGTATGAAAAGGCAGATCGCGTTAATCCTTAATGGTAAGAGAGAAAAGAAAAAGAAGGCGGCTCCTTTGACGGGCACGTGGCTACGTAACTAGGGTACCTTGGCATCGTACACTTTATATCGTTTAACGTGCCAGTACTCGAGAGTTTCCCAGTAAAAATCTCCTTAAGTACCAAATGAGTTTCGGTGTTTTTTATAGTGTTTACGACCGATTCGAAGAGTTGACGAAGTCACGATTTCGATTTCACTAGGAATTTCGTCGGGATTACGATTTAATCCACAAAGCAGACATTATTGTATACATTCCGCTTTTTTCCGGAAAAAAATAACAGGAAAGTTGGAAAAAAATATACAAACTATTTGGCCGACGAGGGCCGTGAACTCCCGAGGCGTGGTAATGACATCATCGCTGTCGGCACTCTTTGAAGTGAGGGCGAAGAGCGTTAGCCTCACTGCTAAAGCAGGGATATGACATTCGTCGGAAATTAAACTTGTCATCGTAGACACGAAAAAGAACGAATATTCTTTTCGTTAACGTTTCTTTATAAATAAAAAAAAGAAAAAAAAACTTCTTCGGCGGTAGGAAGAAAACGGGGGAAATGTTTGACAGTGTTTATAGCGCAATTCGAAACGATAATTTCCATTCTCTGTTTCCTAATTTATAGCAAATTATAGTTTACAACTTTCTTAAAGAAAAAAAAATAATGTGAATTGTTCTTTCGGATAAAAGAAACCGAAAGAATCTCGGTCCATTTTTAATTTGGCACGAAAACAAATAAACGTTGTTTCCGTTTGTTTCCCTTGCCAGAGCTCGTTGTGTATTAATTTGTGCAACGATCTCTGGCACTAAATACGCACGGTATTTAAACGTGGCATTTCACATTGTGAAAGATCACAGCTTCGTTCACGTGACAAATTTAAAGGAGTGGAAGACATTTTTCTTATCTAAGACTTATGCAAATTAAGTAGAAACATTATTATTCTTTTTTTAACATTTTCTTGTAAAAAGTTATAAGGAAATTTTAAGTATGGGAAATTCAGAGATGTTATTTTTAAAAATTTTTGCGGCAGCGATAAGAGAGAAAGAGAGAATAGCTTGTGGATTACTTTCACCCGACAAAAGATGGTTTCGGTGATGGATGAAACGCCATTATTTCTACCAGCTGTTTGAGGTTAAAAGACAATTGAACGATTTTTTTCTTTACTTTTAAGTTGTGACACTTTACTAAACAAAGCAGGAATAGCCTAGATGACTACAGGAATTCAAATCGGTACTTCTTACGGAAAAGGATTGTTTCGAAAGCTGGAGATGAACGTTGACATTTCTATTCTGAGGAGATCACTGAGATCGGTGTTTACAAGAATCGCAAGAATTTTTCTTAAGTGTTCTCGAGAGCGAGGGGAAATAACCGAGATATATCTCGAGTGGACGATATAAAAGAGAGCAGATGAGGAAAAAAAAGCTAATAAAGTAAAAATTGGAAAAAATTTTTCTTAATGAAATTCCGAAAATCGGCGACTACAAGAGAAGAGAAACCGTCAGATTGTTTTTCAAGGTATGATATCATTAAAGGTTATTATACTACTGCATTAATGGTGTGAGGGTTGAGCTCTACACGTGCAAAGACCGTCGTGGTACAATATCAGTGGACGTGACGGCGCCTTTGCTTTCAAAGGATGGAGTGGCGGAAATAAATGTCCACAAAAGGAAAGAGGGGGGCTGTGCTTTACGAGTTATAGAGTAGAAAGACATACTTGGAATGCGAAAGTTTCTTTTTTTTTATTTTTTTTAAGCGCGGCGGTGTCCTTTATCGAAATCCTTCTCAATATCTTTCCCGTTCCGACAAACCAGGAAAAGTTTCTAATTTAATACTCGTTCTATAGTTTACTTATGCTAATTTATTATGAAACCATGCCATGTTACAACTTTATTTTTAATCATTGTTTTTTCTGATAATATCCAACATAATTTTAATAAATTACGAAGCATGTTTTTTCTATTTACTGATATATATCTACATTTTAATTCATTAGATATATTTTTACATAAATTTCCTGTATAATTATTACTCTGAAGACTAATATTTTATCATACTTCCACATTAAGTTTCTCGTAACTTACGGTATAATAGCGAGTAAACAATATAAATAAATTATAATAAAGCTTATATCTATTTGCATAAAAGAAAGATTATCAAGTAGATAAAGTAACAAAAAATCCTTCCCGCTTAAACAGTGTAAGGCACAATTGCAAAAAAAGAAATTACGACTATACATAATAAGCAATATACAATATTAATCAACGCCGCGATGATCTAAAATTAATGATAATAATCATTATATAAGAATATTACGCTCACCTAAGGAGTAAGTCCTGTTGACCGCACCATTCTCCGTGCAATGGTTTGTCAGTATGTGGCGTCTCTCATTGGAGAAAAGGAATGAGCTAAGGCCGGTAAAGATCAAAGCTCTCTCTTGTTGACATAATGGTAGAGGCGAACCCTCGCCACACTCAACTTGGGCTACTGTAGTACCACTAAATATAGTGCCGTGTGGAGATATAGTCTGGTTATGGTCGGATGAAAAGATATTGTATGGAAAATATCATAATGAAAGTTCTTTTCTTTGTTACTTTCGATTATTAAATTACTGCTTAAATGATATTTCTGGCCAATCAAAAGTATCCATTTTAAGTGAAATTTATATGCTATGCGGTTTATATTCTTGGTTTTTCATTGGCACCAACTGTGAAGCACGTTTCGATTATAATACCAAATGTTTTAAAAACTCGTCGATTGTATAATTCTAACCGTTATTTAAGTTTTGCGGAAATTCTTTTGGCTTAAACCAAGGTCAAATAGACCGGAATTGCGGTCGGAGGTCAAGTCGGTGCCTTTGATGTGTTCTTTGTTTTGGTCGAGACGAACTAGAGCTAAATATAAGCGTTCACCCAATCTCCCAATTAGAAGTGCCTCCTGCAGCCACGTGCCTCGGCATCATCCCCTCGATGGCCTCGAATCTTGTCAATTCTCCATCATTAATAGGACCCGGGTCGCATCTTAGCCGGTCCATCAACAAAACACGATCGAGGCATCACTTAAATAATCTCTGCATTCATCAACTTGGAAACTACTAAATAACGTTTGAATAAACAATCGAATGGTGTGACGACAAGATTTCTTTGTAATAACTATGTTAGGTAATTTGATACGGGGTGAAAATAGTTAAGTGTTAAGGAACCACCGAGCCAGGTGGTACCCAACTCGATTATTTAATTTCTTTTAAATGTTTTAACAATAATCATTCACTAGTCGAATATATGTTTAAAAAATATAAAAGAGAAACGAAAAAACCAAACCTAGAATATTCAGTTTAAACAGCGAAAATTCATCATTCTCGCTCTTCATATTTTAATTTCAACTTACATTTTGTACAAAAAAAACCTTTTGTCTTTCAAATGTGACCTTTAATACGTTATCTTGTCCGCTCTTCCATAAAAGATTAGCCTCAGTGAACCGAAAAAGGACACAAATTTAATCGAAATTGATTCGTGTTTTGAACAGGGATACTCGTTTTTCCTTCTTTTTTAGATACTAAGTTGAAAGTACTGATATTTTGTATCTTCCATTTACACCGGGAGGAAAGATAAACGAGAAAAAAATCAAATCCAGTCGAATTAAAGGCGAAAATAACGTTAAACACGTAATTACATTTTCACAACACTAATGCTACTTTTACTTTTATGTGGAATAAATATAGTTTCTCACAGCGGATTATAATCGAATCAAATTATCAATTATTATTATTAAGATTCCTTCAGAAATGGCGATGTAAACAATTAAGATCTTCCCGAAAATAATCGGTAAACTCCACCTTAGGGAAACTGGTGAAAATAACTTTAGTAAATTCACTCCACCGTTTCTCTTGACAACCAAATTCCGAGACAAAAGAAGCGAAATTTACGACCATTAATTGCCTATAAGTCTCTCTGTCAGGAGAAGCTCTGCAAACACGACGCTATTCATTACAGTGTCGTTCGATGTTACTCCCGTTAGTTGTCAGAAGGAGCTTCGGGCTTACAATGCTAAAAACAAAAATACATGCAGATAAACAATTTCAATTAATATATTATATTCTTTATCTTTGCTTCCCCGTTAATATATCTCTGAGTCTTGTTTGACGTAAAAAAATTAACAAATATCAAGTGTCTTTCTCTTGTCCTTTATAGTTTTATCTTTTATCTTATAAGATATACACCATAAAACACTACTCTATTGTCTAGTTAATTAAACTATTAAATTCTTAGAAATTACAATAAGTACAGTAGAATAGATCTCGCTTTTACGACTGATAAATTTTCTAGTTTTAAAAGCGGGAGGGTCTGTTTAGTCGTCGTAAATCGAGCACTAAACTTAAGAAAAATCGGTGTTCGTTTTACCACGACTCGTTTAATACGCTTTCCAAAAATCGATCGAATCGTAAAAGTGGGAATCTAATGTATGCCGTAAACTTTCTGTTTATTTACATTAAGAGATAGTAAATTCTATTTCTAACAGTAATTTTAGATAGTAAAAAGTTCTTCTGTCACTACAAATGGTTCTGAAAAATACGTTATTATTTGTTAGAAAGCCTTCGTATTAAATTTCATGTCAATTTTCTAAATATAAAGGCGCTCTCGCTAGGAACCATTCGGTCTGGGCCACACATTTAAAGGATCTGGAAGGCATTTATTACTATTATATAATTTTTAATTGATTTTTGTTTGTTGGATGGGCCCTTAGAAAAGTTAAGTGGGCTTAGGCTTCTCTCGTCGTATAAAAGGCTCCGAATAAATAAATAAGTAAACATATATAAATGCCACGTGTTTGGTAAGATCAATTACCGGTAATATCGCAATTAATACTTTCGAAACAAATATTTGAAATGATCAAATTAGTAGAAACGATCTGGAAGTAAAACGATATTCTGTAAATGAGTTCCGATAAATAAGTTTATTGTCCTAAACATTTTAAAGTGCATTTCGTCTTAATTTACAGTTTTTTATGCATGAAAAATATCGTAAGTTTCTGTTTCTGTAGGCTGAAGCCTACAGGAACAGAAAAATAGGGCTTTATACTAAAGGAAGTTAATATAATGTGCTATCGTCTAACACAAAAACCTCCTTTTTTAGGAATTATACAAATAAAATAAAAGCTCGAACGATTAAAATTATTTCTTAACAGTTGTGAATATATAGGCCTGTTTATAAAAGTACGGAGCCCAGGAGCCTAAGCTCCATAGTATCATAAATAAATAAATTAAGAAAAAAAATCAAATAAGTAGATGAAAAGATTTTAATATGACAAATGCTTCCATACGCATACATATACAAACATTACAGCGCTTGTGGCTACGTCCACATTAACTGCAGATGTGCTAATTCGGACTCTCTAACATGCAGATTACTAGGTAAATTGCCATACAGATCGATACATACTTCATTTTGTTAGCTATAAGAAATCTACACTAGCTAAACAGTTTGCATAAGTAATAAATTACATACTTTAGATTTCTTACGCGTTACGAAGAGATTCTACGTGATAATGCTTCTGTTTTCATATTAAACAGATTATTAGAATGGTTTCTCCCTATGTGATACAATAAAATTAATTGTAAATGTGTAACCGTTATATATTTACCTCGTTTTTGTCACCACATATCACAGTAAATCTTCAGTACTTCAAATGATAAATAAGCGTAACGTCTCAAAAATATCTTTAAATTATGCGAGGGAAAAAATATATAGGCCTACTTTTACAAAATAAAAATAAAATGACTAAACATTAAGGCTAAACTCAGGACTATTAAAATTATAGCCAACCTCTGACGGAAACAAAAAATGGGTGTTGTTTGGAGGTAATTTTGTATGCATTTTTGTGTGTAAAAAATGTGTTACTAAAAAAAGGTTTTGTTTTTTAATTCAAAAATTATTTTAAAAGATTTAGAACCATTTTAAAATTATTTTTATTTATTTATTTATTGAAATTAAATTATTTAGAATGTGTTTACTTAAGCAGAAATCACTGATATTTTCATTAGGCCTACAAATAAGATCAACATCTGAAATATCAATAATTTTTCAAATAAAATTTATTTTCTACATTAAAAACATATAACTTCTTTTCTTTAGATTAGTAAAGCATTTGTATTTTATTAGATGTGTTCAAAAAATAAACTATGTAATTAAATTACATACATAAAAAAAAGGTTAAATCCGTGAATTTCTCATTCGCTCAGTTCATCTTCTGGCCTTTAAAATCGTTTATAAACAACTTGTTTGTTATTTTAATTGTGGACCAGCCAGATTTTTTTATAATTCTACATGTTTAAAAATTGTTACTTATAATTTCCGGTTGTCTAACTGTCAGGGAATAGCCCTGGAGAATGCTCCGGGGCAAAACTGTGATACATCTTTGAATTAAAAAAATGGCTAAAAAAATAATAATAATAATAAACGTTAAGATATTTTCAAAATAATGCTTCTAGATATTGGATTTAGCAGACAAAATTTATTAGCACTCTTTTATTTTTTTAATAATTAAAAAATTAAAAAATCATTACCAACTAAAATATGCACTTGATAATTGAGATAAAATATGTTATACGAATAATCCAAACTTTTAACTAATGGCTGATAATAAAGATTTTTTATGTTAACTGTTAATTGTCATCTTAAATTTAAATGTAATTAGCTTAAATATATAATTAAACTTCGTTGTCTTGAGCCTACAATTTTGGAAATCTCATAAGATCACGTAGGTATACTGCGGGAGTGTAGGCCTATATTTAGCATACCGCACTCAGAAATAATTTATATATTTATAAATTAAATTTTGATACACACCTTTGTCGAAAAACGCATAGAAAATTATATTTTCATGAAAACGAAGTCAAACGTACTTATAATGAAGCACTTGACAAGCGCAGAAGCCTTCCTATTTATCAAATATAATCATATATTAACCAACACTAAATTGTCCAGTTCTGGAGAAAAACAAGTACAATATATTAAAAAAACAAACGAGTTTCAAAGAAAAACTATTGTGATAAACAGCATCTTTGCTGAATCACCGTTTATGACAGAGAATAACGCTAAAACCTGTCTATTAATTAATTCAAACAAGAATTTAAATACTTATATAATTAATTTACAGCAATATTTTTAAAATACATTTAAAAATTGTTAGAATTTTTTAAAGTTTAACTCGTACCGATGTCAATTTTATTTGTTATAACACTAATGATAAATAAACGGTAGAGAAGGCTAACAATTTTCAAAGGCGAATGAATTGACAGTCATAGAAAAATTTGTCAGTTTATGCTAAAGGCAAGAAAGGGCGGAAATGCAAATAACAAAGAAAGACAAAGAAAGAGAGAGAGATACATCATTCTTTTACTGATTCCTTTTAGTGATTCACACGCTTCTAATGATGCCAATTGTATTCTTTTGTTTGATTTATTTATTTTTTTCCCTAACTCTCGCTTCAATTGAAATTATACAATTCAATGGATTTAAGGGATGTACAGAGACATTGAAGAAAATATTATTTACCGTATTTATAATAATTGTGGGTTTTATAATTATAAAAACAAAATTTTAATGTTTATTTATGTAAATTTATTTTTCGATTTTCATTAATTCACACTAATGATCATTTATTGTTTGAATTGGCATCGATCTTGGAATTATTTCTCCATTCATTCTATTTTATTGATTAGATGAATAGAATAAAATATTTTCGTAAAAGGTCATAAGATTTTATAGAAATGAAAACAACAGATTGGCCCTCTACTACAACATACGCGACACCCTTCTTTCTTCGTCGATAAACTGGAAATATGTACAGTATAAATTGTCTTTGAGAATAGAACGAGGCTCTAAATTGTAGCTTGTTTAACTTATAGTAAATCCTGCTCTGGCGGTAGGTGTAAGAACAGTACATTGTATTGATAAGGGAAAGCAATGACGGATTTAAGCAAAGCCAATCTAAGCTTTCGCCTAGGGTCTCAAACTTTCAGACAGAACCGTTTTAACTCATGGGCATATACGGATATGGCCTGAAGCTTCGCCTTCTTGGGACCTCACCTTACTGCTCATTTTAATATTTTTGTTCTATTTTTGTATCTATGTAATGTCACTGAAGAGATTGGGCTGGGATCTCAGAAGTGTTTAAAACGGTTTATTTGTATACGGCAACGTGACGGTGGGAGATCTGACAGAGGGAATGCCTCCCGGAAGGATTTTCTAAGGGAAACTGACCCCTACACGGAAAACTCCACGTGGCCTGCCATTGTCAAAGCACGAACCCACGATCAATCTACTAGTATTAAGTGGTTTTATCCACTAAATACTAAATACGGTCTTTCTTTTTGTATCTCAGACAGGTACACATATATTCCTGTCGATATTCAGAATCCAACAGAGTCCCGCAAACTCGACTTAATGTGGACAGAAAAGGTGACGAGTTACAGAAAATGACGAGTTTTACGGGTATAGAGATGATGCTAGTCTAAGGCCGCGACTCCACTAGCCGTAAAAGGGCCGTAAAACCCCTCACCGTAAAAGCTTTTACGGGCCCTGAGCAGGTCGTAAAAACCAACGTAAAAGCGAGTTGAACACTGCTCAACTCGCTTTTACGTTGGTTTTACGACCTGCTCAGGCGTAAAATATCATAGTCACGTGATTAAAAGCTTTTACGGTGAGGGGTTTTACGGCCCTTTTACGGCTAGTGGAGTCGCGGCCTAAGTAGCAAATTTTCGTAAAAGTATTATATAAGCAAATTCATATACGTACTAACTTCGCATCAACAGTGACTATTTCTATTTGTAGTTAAATTTTAATTTTAAAAATATCGGCTATTTAGTGACTACTTTCGAGTTTGACATTCACGTCGTTTTGTAGTAACATCTTGGAAAAAAGGGTTATATTTTTCGTAAACACGTGAAATTTATGTTATCATCGAGTGAAGAACGATAACTTATGAGTTTCCGCGACTCTTCTAGCTAAAGTCTGAAGATTGTTCTTGTGAACGAAAAACTTCGGAATAATTTTTCGTTTTTTTCACGTCTATGTCTAGCTGTAATGTATGTACTGGTAATTTTCTATCAGTTCGTTCCTGGCGACGTCACTATAAATGTTAAGAATCATACATCGATTCGAATTGAATATTAACTATATTAAATTCCCTATTTAATATTACTTAATAATATAAAATGAGTAAATTTCAAGAATATTTCAACTACAGATGTACGATTGTATTAAATTACAGTCAAATCTGTAAACAATGGCCATTGACGGGAACATACAAAATGACGAGCAATTATTTATTATGACATGGTCACGATGCCGGGTTACAATTTTTAATCATATTTTTAATTTATTTAATTTAAAATATATGCTCTCCACCTGAAATTAGTACTGGCTTGCTCCTGTATATCATACTTTTCCGTTAGCAATAGAATTGTGCCGGTTATCTATCTAACTCCTTTCGAGGAAAAATTTTGAATTGAAATAGCATGATTTTCGGATTGTCTCAGACGTTCATATACCATTAATCGGGGCTTCCTATCTCTAAGCTTTCCATATCTATCTTTAGTTTCATTTATCTAACACCATTCTCGACATTAAGGAAAGACGGACAGACGGACGACAGTGGGAATTTTTTCAAATTGCAGCCCAATTATTTTGCATGCATTTCAGAAAGGAAAAGTCCCTGAAACAATGACATTTAAAGAAGGTCGTTGTTGAAGATAGCTGTTATTGGAAGTTCGATTGTACTATTAGGCTTAAATAAATGATATTAAACAAATGACATTCCTACATTTAAAATAATTTTTACCATTTTTAAATGTACCGTTTTAAATGGGCTACGTAAGACGACTGTATGTAG
Source organism: Centruroides vittatus (assembly GCF_030686945.1). Lineage (NCBI taxonomy): Eukaryota > Metazoa > Arthropoda > Arachnida > Scorpiones > Buthidae > Centruroides > Centruroides vittatus. Next base: position 3,419,507 of record NW_027122405.1, on the reverse strand, counting down.
GTAGTGGGAAGTCTGGATGCAGCCTGTTAAACTTTTTGGAGACTTCGCGCTGACTGCGGGTCCCTATCATCAAAATAACTTGAATTGGTTCTCCTTTCTACGCGCCAAGCTTTACCTGTAAAAGATTAGCATAAATAAAGATTAGCATGTCTCTTATGATTCCAGATTTATGGGACACTATATATATATGTTTGGATAAAATTTTATATTAATAGGCATTTATAAAAATGTCAATGATAAAATATTAATTTAGCAGGATTCTAATAAATTTAAAATTTTCACAAATATAATGCCCAAAAGTCTGTTAGCCGACATAGATTTTTCTAAAGACTATTATAATTGTTCATTTGTTGTGAAACCGTGTTATACTATACAGTAGAGAGTCGAAAATCGGAATCAATTGGGGACTGGGGTTGTTCCGATTAGTCATTTGTTCCGATTACCCATTATGTACGAAAAAATACATTAACCTGTCCGATGTTCAAATTTTTCTCCGTTGCATGTCGCTTCGTGTTGAATTTTCGTCGATTTTAAGCCTAACGAAAATTTTTATAATAATAATCGAGGCTATCGTATCGTTAAAAATTATTTCTTCATTTTGTACAAACAAAATAAATATATTGAAGAATATAAAAACATGAAAATTATACTTTAGAAGTAAATTTAGTATCAAAAACGTTCGATTCAGCACGACACAGTCCGACTGAAAATCGTGTCGATTACTGGCGATTCCGATTACCAGTGTTCCGATTAACGACTCTCTACTGTATTTTCTTTAGAAGTGTTGAACACGAGATCGTGTTATTGACCAACCACATGGCTTCTTTTCCACCTTTGTAAATAAAGGTGGAAAAGAAGCCATGTGGTTGGTTAATAACACGATCTCGTGTTCAACACTTCTAAAGACTATTAAAATTGATGTTTCAATCTCTTCCAATGCTGCAATCGGATTACGAAGAGCAACAAACTGGTTTTAACCGTTTTGAAATGTATTTCTGTTAATTAACTGAGTTTTGAGACTTCTGTATTTTTATTCAATCCAATAATATACGCAGGCCCGCCGTAAGCGGGCGTGCAAGGCGTGCACCGCACGCGGGCGGCACGTCCAGGGGGCGGCAAATTGATATTGCTGGCAAGCTCGGCGTAGGTAGTCGTAGTTAAACAGGGGCGGCATAATCGGTATTGCACACGGGCGCTCAAACAGCTAGCGGCGCTGCTGAATATACGTGTTTTTACAAGCAGGCAAATACCGATGCTAATGTTTTTTAATATTAAAAGTTGTTTAGAACATTTTACTTATCTATTTGTAAATCATTATGAGATTCAGCAATTCGTCTGTCTAAAAAGGCCCACCTGATATTTCATCTTGATAATATAATTGTCCATATTAACTAACATTTACTGTGATTCTAAATAATGTTAATAAGTAATAGTAAATGTAAAGTATGATATTCTCTTAAATTTTGTCAGGGGGAAATGTTTTTTACTCTTTCGGCTCTGTAGACTGTAGACACAAGATGGTCTTTTTTCTCGGGTCCGCGACGTGTACCGCAGACCCAGAAAAAAGAGGCCGGATGGTAAAAAACGGGGCGCGACATATCCGGGACAAACCACGCTCCCCCCAAAATTCCTGGAGAGTTGTTCGCCCAGATTCGATCCTGGATTCTCCAGAACAGTAGGCTGACGCCGTTTCTATACGATGTTTAACAATGAACTAAATTAAGACAGACATTTAAAAAAATTTACTGATACTATTATTGGTTACAGACGTAAAATTTAATCAAATTCTGAATAACTTAAAACTAATTTCATTTTAAAATGCTATTCAGCTTATTTTCTGTGTAACATTAATTTGATTTATACTAACGGCAAATCATCCGTAAAAAATAGACACGTCATATAACAAGGCTAAAGATCTAATTTTTAATATAAATAATAATTTAAATGAAAGAAACTTCATTTGCAATTACGAACAAAACAAAAATACAATTATAAGGCCTAATATTTAATATATAAAAAATACCAATGAGAATCTAACGACATTAGGGCCTATAACGTAAAATGACAGTTCATACTGTCTTATTTTATGTACTGTCATCTTATGAAGTATCTTAATTTCCTCTCTCTAAACGAATTATATTGATTTTTTTTTTTTTTTTGCAAAAGTATGAAAAGAAATGAAATATTTAACAAACTTTAATGCGAATACCACGAATATTAGAATTAAAATATCTGTTGAAATTAGAGGTGGGCGAACACTCTCCCCGAATAAGCTTTACTAGAAAGTATTCGAGATCTCGAATATTACGTTGATAAAAAATAAATTCGAATATTACGAATGTCTCCAATATCGCATCATACGTACAGTTCAGTTACAGTTTTAGTCAGAAGTATTCAAAAGGGGCTAACTCAAATATTAAAAATATTTCAATAATTAATAAGTATCTTTTATTAACACAACGACCGAATGAACGAACGGTTGAGGTAGCGGCCTACCGCTCTTTGGTACTTGGGATCTAATTCGGATCTAATCTAATCTAACACTCCCAAGAAATTTTTGGGGTGGTCAATTCGGATACGTCGGGTTCATCATCTCATCACCCAGCTGCCATTGTAGACCTGGCCGAATTCACGAAAAGGCCCTCTTACTATTCACACGAAGGAAAGAGAAAAATGAAATGAAGTATAATATAGCTTATATGCATAATTTGTCCGTAAATATATTTACTTTTTGTTAATTCTAGGTACGAGATAAGAGTTTATAATGATTACGAGCATTGTGACATCCTCACAATGCCGGGCTGCAAGTATTAATCATATTTTTAATTAATTTAAAATATATTCTGTCCACTTCAAATTAGTAGTGGCTTGTCCCTGTACATCATACTTTTCCTTCAACAATAGAGTCGTGTCGGTCATCTAACACTTTTCAAGAGAAAATTTTTGAATTGAAACAATATAACATCCGGTTTACATCGGAAGTTCTTAAATAGTTAATCGGAGCCTCCTGCTCCTATGGTCTTGTCTTCCATCTATCGAACTCTGTTCTCGAGATTTAGAAAAGACAGACAGACAGACGAACGGAAGACAGTGGAAATCTATAAGTCTACGCTTTTTTTCAAATTGCAGTCCAATAAAGATCATATTTATCCATTTTAGTGTCATTTCCATTTCTCATGCTCATTTTGGTGTCATTTCCAATGCCAAATTTCCCTTAATTATACTCATTAATGGGCAGTCAGACCTACAGTGAGATTACGCAATGGAACATATCGAAAATGTCTAATATCAAGATACCGCACAGCTTAACACACAGATATATATATATATATATATACTTATAAGACAGTTGTACTTATACATTTTTATCATACAGAATGCTCTTTAACGCCATTCAAATAGCATATGTAAAACTTTCCATTTGTTAAACTTATAGATATTTATTCCTTGATGGTTATAACTTTTTTGTACAAATTTTCGTCATATTTCAGTTATTTTATTGTTTTCAAAATTCTTTATATCAACGCTACGCTAGGCTAGGGTGATCATATGTCCAGTGACGCCCCTGGGCTACAATATGCAGGCGCACCTCCAAACTAATAGTGCCAATTTTGCATTGAATGATTTTATTTTATAATTTTAATTCTGCAATAATTGCATCTTTAAACATCGAAAGGGCAAAAGGTGCTGCTATTGAAAACATGTCATTAGTATTACCACTCTGTTCGAGAATTAATGAAAATTTAAAGCTTATGTATGTTTCTACATAAAATTTTTCTTTATTTTATATTGTTATTTTGAACTTTGTGTTCCCAAACTCTTGCTTCCTTAGGTCCTGGCATAGAGAGCCTAATAGCAAATGCATACATCCCAATTTGTGCAGGACAATCCGGTATTTCTTCTGCTTTTAATAAAATTAAAATAAAATTTTAAATAGAACCATTTGATAGGTCAATAGATTAAGAAATAATAATAATTTAAGTTTAGCCATTTTTAGACCAAATTTTAACGCTCCTTTAAAAACTGTCCCGATTTGTGTCATAAACAATATGGTCACTGTAATTTACACACACACATTCTATCAATACTACATTCGTTTTAAATACAAAAAAAAAAAAAAAAAGAAAAAAAAACATGTGCGACACAATATAAAGAAGAACAAGAAGAAAAGAAATTATGTGTTACATAAATATCCACGAATTCGAATTCTTAGTGTGAAATGTTCTCGTATTTTGTTATTCGTGATGACGATTTGACGCTAGACTCTACTCATCGATGCCATCTTTAGCGCTTATCGAAAAGATAAGCGCTTTTGAATTACTGTACATGATTTCCTTCGATGTTCATGCGATATCGTAAGTTATAGCTAATATATAGGGTAAGTCAAAAGTACTACGTTGCACTCTTTTCATTCCAAAAATATTAAAGATACATTAATTTTGTTAACACAGGAAGGAATGTATGGAGAATATAATAGAACCGTCGTGCGACCTCGAAAATTTTTAATAAGCGAAGGTTACTTAAAAGTTCCAATAACAAAGTTAAAGTGCATAGATTAATTAGTTTAAACTATTCTGCATTTTAATAATGTATTATTACTTTTTGAAAATGAGCTTTAAATTCATTCTGAGGAAAAGCAGTTGTGTAAAAGTTACCTTGAAAAACAAATTTCAAGATTAACAAAATGTTATGTTATCAGAATAGATTCATTCTCCAGTTTGGATCATACACGTCGCATAATAGGGATGTTACGAATCAGGGACACCCGGTACATTGGGGCACGTCTACCCCATTGTCATCAGGTTGCCCTTTTCTTAATCCCCAAAGGAGCTCTAAGGTTTCATTTTATTTTTAACCTAGCTTGATTACGCCCGGCTTCGATCGAGTTCATAAAGTACTGCTCGCAGTAATTGTTACACCCGGAGTTATTAATTAATCATAAATTTCAAAAATATATGTAGTAAAACCAATTTTAAGAACATTATCAGAATACCTATAACTATGCAGGAAGTTTTTCTCTTAGATAGCGAATTTATAGAAAAATTATTAAAATTAGTTTGATTTATTTGGTTACAGTTACGCGATTTGCCGAGGGTTTTTCCATTAACAGAAAACTGGCCCCTATTTAGTGTTATTAACTTGAAGAAAACCCGGAAAACTCCACGTAGCTAACCGGTTGGCCATGCGCGAACCCGCGACAGACTACCAATATAACAGTTTCTACTTCATGCAGATTAGTGCTGTCTGCTACTCATAAAAGTAATAACATAGCGAGTCTACTTCGTACTATATCATTGTCGCACTAATTAAGTGAAAATAATATTTGTTTTGTTTTTTTAAAAAATTATATTCATTTTTGATGAATTATATTTAGTATAATATTTTTAAAAATCTTTGCCAAATAATGGCACGTAAATCCAGCAAATCCGATGTAGACAAAAATTAATTAATATATAGAAATCTAATAAATATTTTGGGATGTTACGTACGACGTTATTTAAGTTAGTAGTATGTTAACGGAACTTCGACTTTCGTAGCAATTTGTCAAACGGCCTAGGAGTGTGTAGCGAACAAACAAACAAACAAATATTTTTATTTATAGATGTCGAAGATTAGTTACTCATTTTTATCACAGAAAACTTTTTAGTGATGATAAAATTAAAAAAATACTTTTTATTAATCGAAAATTTGGCCGTAATTGTTCTGTCCGGTATTAAGGTACTATTGTATTTGATTAAATAAAAAGATAGTACAAAAATCCGTCGATAGGTAGCGCTGGAGCACACAGAAATACAGTATTGAAGACTTCTGTTTATGGGATTTCCTGAAAGACAACGTCTAACGTAGAAGACTTGCATCTGTTCCCGATCTGAAGGACAGCATTCGGCGCCATGTTCTGGATATTTCGGCAGACTCACTGCGTTCAGCTGTGGAAAATATGGTTTTGCGATTAGAGCACATTGTTCAAAATGAAGGAAGACATATTGAGCACTTTTAGTGCTACATATTCAACACTTATATGTGCACGCATATTCAATATAGAGTACGTTCGTAAAGTCGAACGAGTTAAACGAAAATAACGTCATCGTTATTTTTATTTCGTTAGACTTTTCGAACGATTCGTTTATAACTAAATGGCTGTTTCTAAAATCGAAGATATGAACGTTGCTAGTGCAGCCTTATCCGAAATATTTTTCTTAGATTACTTCGGGTGGACAGTTATTTCACCTTTTAATTCACAATTTAAACACTCGAGTAGATTAAGAAACATCGATATCGTCGAACGCCATTTTCTTAACGAAGTAAACTAACTCTTTCCTTCGTGAGCTTCGTTAGAGTTTCGTTCGGAACGTCATCACCGCAGAGCATGCGCACTGAGCGAGACTACTACTTTTCGAACGATTCGTTACTAACGCGTTTAACTCGTTTGACTTTACGAACGTACCTATAGCTGTGTTCCAGCGCCACCTATCGACGAATTTTTGTACTATTTTTTATTTAAGAAATGCTAAGCGCGCCATTTGAATTACCTGTAGTCCAAATTTTGTCTCATTTCGAGGAGTAGAACGCACTCCAGAGCTCTCTGAAGTGAGGAACTTATTTCTTGCTAACCCTGTATTTAAAACAAATTCAGTGGTTATCGTTTGCAGTCTTCGTATTGGTTACAAAAATGTTATTTATGAAAAATTTTACTATTTTTGTTGTAAAGTATGTACTGAAGAGGTGCTGAAACCCGAAATGCATTTACATTAAGATTGGTAATAAAATATTCTGGACGATATTTTCATCTGCTTAGTCTTTGTCAGTCAAAAGAAACGCGGCTGTTCCTATAAATTTACGATGTATTTCTGAATTAATTATATGTTTTTGTTTTCAGTGCAATTTAAATATTGGCGCCTCAGTCATTGCGTGTTTTCTTTCGACCACGATTGCTCTTTGCGGGTAGAAATAGTAAATAAAAATTAGAAATCAATTATATAAGTCAGAATAATTATATGTATATCATAAAAATAATAATAATATGTAGTATTTTTTAATAGTTACGAATAAACCTTTAAGAAAATGACATAGCCGGCCGGATGACCCAGGCGATGAAGGATGACCCGAAATCGAATCCGGGTGGTCAATAACCTCCGGGAGTGTTTTGTGTACAGTCTATCCGTCCCTCACCGCCCGGATACCCCATTTTGGACCCATAAAAACCCATAACGGGCTTAGAAAAAGTCCCACAGGAAGGAAAGGGTAAAAAAAAAAGCAAATATTTTAATGAAATAAATTATTTATGAAAAAGAAAATAATAAAATTATATCTATAATAAACATTTAAAAAATGTACACGATATTAATAAAACATTAAACAATATTTAATTAAGAAAAATTGTAATTTATAGGATTTCTCTGAATCCGTTTATGCATTTTCAGTTTTTATATTCAGAAATTACTATTTATTTCGCGTGATAAATATTAAATTTTATATTAAAAATATTTTAAACTGTAGAAATAATATATAATTATGATTTAGAGCTTGGTACCTCATCAAAGAAAAGTATCTCCATACGTCAGAGGGCGCTGAATACTGGAAATATGGCTAACAACGAAGAGTTTGATCAAGTAAGTATTTTATTAATTTTTTGTTATTATTTTATCAATTTAAAAGTTTTTTTTGTTTGTTCTATCGATTTGAATGTAATGTAATTATTATTTATGCGGTTTAATTATATATATAGGTCTTTGTATATAATCATGGGAAGATCCATATAATTACATACCTTGCACCCTATTCTTACAGACCTTTACAAAAATAAATATTAAACTAATTACTGCCCGTATTTGTGCAGTAATTAATTGTCCAATTCTGGTTTTTATTTCTCATGGTTATGTTAAAGTCAGAATATTTATCTAAATTGCACATTGTATGGTGAAACTGTGCAAAACAGAACCCGAATAGAAAGGAAACTGGCCTAAATGGAAAAAATTCGGTTATTCGGAACGGAGTGTCTTTCGGAAAATGGAAATCTGCCAAACCTGAAAAAATATTTGGTACCATGTGATTCCAGTGTGTGCGGGTTTACTGTATATTTTATTCGGCCACAGAAAACGGCACAATTCTAGGTCCGAATGACGTGGTTGGGACTTTAACAGAACTGTAGAACATACTGTAGGAACAAAAAAAGTCTAATGAACCATGGGTGTACGAGCGCGCCTTCGCGAGATATAGGCCCCCCAAAATGACTATATGGCAGCGAACATGGCTGCCTGACTGACCTCTCGTACGGGCGCCACCACACGCCGCCATGTGCTAAACTAGTGATCAATTCACGGTAGTTCTTGAACGAAGTAAAAAAAATGGGGGAAACGTCTACTAAAGGCAATTTTAACGGCAAGCGACGGGACTCCCGGGACTCCCGACTGACCTTTCGTATGGGCACCACCACACGCCGCCATGTGCTAAACTAGTGATCGATTCACGGTAGTTCTTGAACAAAGTAAAAAAAATGGGGAAAACGTCTACTAAAGGCAATTTTAACGGCAAGCGACGGGACTCCCGTAAAATCGTAAAAAAATATTGGGTCACGTGACCCGGCTTTTTTGCTCGCGAACCCGCATAACGTAGGCGCAACTTTCGAGGGCTATATCTCGCGAACGCGCACATATACAGGTATGGTTCCTTTGACTGTTTTGCTCCCCCAGGGGGTCGACAATTTGCCCCCCCTCTCCACTGCGTCATTCGGTCCTAGAATCTTGCCCAAAAACAGCTACGAAAGGAATATTGGTAAGATTTACTGTTTGTATTGAGTATATACAATAGATATCTTTTTATACAGCTGCAACAACATTATCATTTTAACTATAATCCATGACTGTGGCACAGTTACCGTAAAGTAAATTATATTGCATGCAGGCACACTGCACATGTCTAATGATTAAGATTGAATGGTGATGGAAATTAATAATTATACAGATATAAGATTTGGTAAATGTCTATCCTTACTTATGGGGCGTTTTTTTTTCTAATTTTGCTCTTTTAAGACACCTCTCTAGCAGACGTGTCCTAAACACAGAAATTTTTGGGGGCGAAGCGTATATTAAGAGCTATAAGTGAAAACTCATCGGATTACTTTCCGGCTGTGCACGGTGGGAGCTGCCATTGCTTAACGTTGTTCACATCGCGGAGTAGCACGTTGGATGGCGGACGCTTACAATTTGTGTCACGTGACCTCAATTCACGTCATCCAGTCACGTGACTAGCTTGCTCGACATCATCGGTCACATGACTACAGCTTCGATGCGTTTCCGGTCAGCTATATCACGTGATAGAGCAAAGATGTTGTAGAGTGCGTTCGTTAATAGCGATCATTTGTAAACATTGGGAACGAATGACAGACTGAAGCTGTAGTCATGTGACCGATGATGTCGAGCGAGCTAGTCATGTGACTGGATAACGTGAATCGAGGTCATGTGACACGAATTGTAAGTGTCCGCCATCCAACGTGCTACTCCGTGATGCGAACAACGTTAAGCAATGGCGGCTCCCACCGTGCACAGTCGGTAAGTAATCCGATGAGTTTTTGCTTATAGCTCTTAATACACGCTTTGCCCCCAAAAAAATTTCTGTGTTTAGGACACGACTACTAGAGAGGTGTCTTAAAAGAGCAAAATTAGAAAAAAACACCCCATGTAGTAAGGATAGACATTTACCTAAGATTTGTGTTGTTGTCCTTATTTTTCATTTGTCATTTAGAACAGCTTATTAATGCTAGGATTTATTGGTTCGGTTAAAACAAAACTAATATTTGTGCAGTAGGAAAAAAAAAAAAACCTTAGAGTAAAGCCTGATGAGAATAATTGATTTATAAAATCAGAATCTGAAATTCATCAGATATTTCATCCAAGCTATAAAACTGTTGTCTTATATTAAACCACATATCTGCACTGTTATTAAGATACAATCTGTGGTGCATTAATGATTTTAAACTTGAATTCATGCATCATGCATGTGATTCTTGGAAAGAAAGCTGAAATTAAGATTCTAGAAGTTTCTTTTTAAATATGAGTTATTCTTATGTTTAAAGAAATTAGCCTACATCTTATAGGCAGTTCTTTCAGACATTGTCAATTGATAGGTTTGCTTCTAATAGCTTTTTAAATAAAATATATATCAGACATATTATTAGGATACAAAAGTGGACGGTTTTATTCTTACATCTGTTATTTGAATGCTTTGAAAAGCTATTAATTGTTTTAAATAAAATGGATATTTCTTTTTTTACTTTTTACAAATTCTAAATTTTTTAATAGCATAACTTTTACCTCTAGTAGACATGCAGATGACCTTCATAACTTCCAGCAAAAAAAAATTTAATTAGATGAACATTTTTGTCCTCCTGAAGGTTGTCTGCTTGTAATGAAAATTTTTTCAACTTTTACCTCTTTATTAATCAAAATATTTTATTATTATTATTATTGTAAATGTGAATACTGTATTTTATTTCTTCAATTTTATAAATCATATGTCTACTTTTTCTAATATCTGCAATTGTTGAACTCTTCATGGAACAGAAATTAAGCATTCTTGTTGAATTTTTTCTGTTTAACTATATTAGAAATATCTGTTACATTATAAAAGTAACATATAATTTAATGAAGTATATTTGAGATTTCTCATTTAAGTTCATAACGATTTACTGTATATTGTTTCATATATTATTAATTTGACGAAGATTAATGCACATTTTATAATATTTTCCATATAACAGATTGAATGGATGAGTGGAAAAAGAATAACATTTTATTGTTGCTATATTTAATTAAAAACAAACTGTTTACTGGTTAAACAATGTTTTATTGCTAAGATTAGTATTAAGTAGTTGTAGGCTTAGTCATAAAGTATTACAGCTGAAAAATCAAGGTAAAATACTGTATTTATTAATGTAATAATTAATAATAATTAAACATGCTTGGATATTATTTGTTTTCCACTCATTATTTTGACAGTTGTTATATTGGTTATAACAGCAATTTTATAATAAAAAATTATTTATTGTCAAAAATAACTCAAATAGTACTGTACAAATTATGGTTTCTCATCATAAAATAATGACACTTTCAGTCATCACTGCTACTGATGTTTGTGCTACCATTTTATTCAATGAAAATTTTAATCCCAGTCCTAACAATGAAGGCAGACTGGAATTTTATCTGTTTTACATTCTGTTGATAGCCATATTGTCCGTTTTTGTACATACAGTATAACCTCTGAATAGCAGTCATCGTTGAGACCAAGAAGTCTGTCTGCTATTCAGATGTACTGTATTTTATAATAACCAAGTTAAAATATTGTATTTTAACCTGGTTATTATAAAGTGAAGAATATGATGGACTTTGAAAACATCAAATTTGCATTAGGAATTTGAAAATACCAAAAAATATATGTAAAATAGATAATTAAAATATATATACAGTATATTATTTATCTTTTCAGCTGTAAAAATCACAATTTAAATGAATTCTAAATAGCAAACAGATTGTATAGGATATTTTAATTAAATGGAACATAAAAATTATGAGGAAACATTAAGGTTGATTAATTATTAAGCCATCAAAAACGTGTTGAGCAGAAGTAACAAAAAAGAAAAATGAAACTGTTGTTATGAACAGAAGGGTGACGAGAGTTCAAATGTCAAATTATGAAGGTGATTTGCTAGTCACTTCAGGGGTAAGAATTGTATTCTGTATTCTTGCATTTATAATGTCATTTATGATCTAAGCAACTAATAAAATTGATATAGTGATTGGTCTGCTTTGTGGTTATTGAGTAGGTGTAATTTTTCAAATATTTTTGCTTATTTCAATAAATGATTTATTAAAAATGAGCGATTATTTATTATGAAATAGTCACAATGCTGGGCTGAAATTTTTAATCATATTTTAAATTTATTTCATGTAAAATATATGCTCTCCATCTCAAATTAGTAGTGTCTTGCCCCTATTCATTATACTTTTCCTTGATTGGCACAACTGTATTGTTAGTTGTGCCAATCATCTGTTAACTGCTTTCAGGAGAAAACTTGAATTGAAATAACGTGATATCCGGTGCAAATGGAAGTTCATATATAGTCAGTCGGGGCCTCCTTTCCCTAAGGTTTCCATATTTTGTCAGATTTAATCTATCTAATTCTGTTCCTAAGATTAAGGAAAGACAGCTGGATGGACAACAGTAGGAATTTATAGGTCTATGATTTTTTTCAAATTAAGTATATCAAACATCACAAAGCCCAATATGTATATAGAAACATAACCAAATGATCGTCTTAAATAATTGGACTATAACTCTGCTAATTTAATGAATAATACTAAGTAATACAATAGTAGCAAATTACTTAGTGTTAGTATTAAATTAGGGGAGTTATAGTTTGATTATTTAAGATCAATCATTGGTTATGTTTTTTCAAATTGCAGCCCAATTACTTTAGCCACTACATAGCTGTTAAGTTCATAAATTATGTCATAAATTCAAGGAAACCAAATATCTTCCTACACTTTAAAATGTGGTTGGCAAATTGCCTTTGTAACATCATCTTTGAACTTTCACAAATAAATGCTGTTGTCTTAATTTTAAAATTGTTTTTTCATTACTCCTGTACTACAATTCTTTCAAATGAATAAATAACTTCGGAAAAGTTTATAGTCTCTCATTACTGTAAGCTTAATTTCAACAATAAGACAGAATAAACATCTTATTGTTGAACATTAATATGTATGATGATAAATGGTGATTGACAACTTAACCAGATTAGTCTTCTCAAATAGATAATGAATATTGTTTAGCTTTTTATAACCTGCCCTCCTCCCTATTCCTATTTTAAACCAGTCTTTATTTTATGTCTATGGTCAAAATTCTTCCTCTGAAAGAGTATTTGAACTAATTCTTTGTTTTTAGTTTTAAAATATTTCATACATAATTAATTATTTCAGAATATTGAATGCAGGACTTTTTTTGCAGGAACTAAGATAGGTTCTGGATGACAGCATCCATTATTTAGAGCAGGGATGGGCAACCTGTGGCCCTTGGGCAGCATGCGGCCCGCATTAATATTTTTTGCAGCCCGTGTGCCATAAAATATGAATAAATATATCAATTTCCCAGCTTAAGGAAGTACGCAGCAAAAATTCAAACATTATTTTCTACAACTTATGTATGTGAATGCAATGAATTTAGTAAAAATTAAAACAAGAAACTGGCTAACAGACACACTGAAACTAATTTAAAACTAGCAGTGACGAATATTTAACCAAATATTTCTGATATATTATGTTTACATCAGTTTCAGAAGCTAAATTAAGTATACATATGCTAATTTATAATTATATATGAATAAATAATTGTGATTTACTGACTTTTTTATCTGTTTTCTCTTGTATGTGGCCCATGTCAGTTCAAAAGTTTTAAAATGCGGCCCTTACATAGAAAAAGGTTGCCCATTCCTGCTTTACACATTTCTTAGTATGGTATATACAGAAATCCTAAATAATTAATTTTTTTTTTCTATCGATATTTGAAAGTTAGCAAATGTGGGTTTTTTAAATTCTTTATGATCTCGAAACAAGTTTTTGGAATGTTATTATTTAAAATGAAATCACAAATGCTTTTGGTTACAAACTTATTTTAGGGAAACTTCAAAGCAGCGAGGGAAAAGCTCCGAATCTATGAACTTAAACATTTCTGACTGCAATGTTTCAATTGTGAAGCAGTTTTATTTTATTGTGTTTCATACATTACTTTTAATTCAAATATTAATCAGTTTGATACAAAAACATGACTAATATATATTAAATATGTTTTATTTTTGATTGTATTCTAATAATTACATTTATAATAATATTAAAACATAAAATCTTTTAAATTTTAAAGTTTGAAGAAGATTTGAATGAAACACAAGAAATCCAGTCTGGAGACAGGAAGAAAAGATTATTTTCTAAAGAATGTAAGAATATTATAATTTTCATTTTATTAAATAATAATATATTGTATCAATAATAATAATAATCAATAATCAGTTGCTCTCAATTCGTTGTAATGATTAAATGCATAATCTGGTATTTTACACATTTTTATGAAACATGTGTTTTTCCTTAAATTGCATAATATAGATTCCTAGGAATCATTGTTTAAATAAGAACAACAATCAATAAAATTTGAGATTTCTGAAAATTATAGGTAAAATATATATATAAATGAGAAATTATTTATTGTGACATCATCACAATGCTGGGCTGCAATTATTAATCATATTGTTAATTTATATAATTTAAAATACATGCTCTCCACTTCAAATTAATACTGTAGTGTCTTGTCCCTATACATCATACTTTTCCTTTAACAACAGAGTTGTACCGGTCATCTATTAACTGCTTTCAGGGAAAAAGTTTTGAATTGAAATAACATGATTTCCTGGTTTGCAACAGAACTTTGTATATAGTTAATCAGGACCTCTCTGCCCTAATCTGGTCTTGAGATCTTTATCTATCTTACTCATTCTTGAGGTCAAGGAAAGACAGACAGATGGACAATAGTTGGAATTTTATAGGTCTACAATTTTTTCAAATTGCAGCCCAATTGTGATTATGTTGTGAAATCGTTCCTTAGGCTTTTGCACCACTTCTGTGATCATCACTGCCCACATCAGGACAGACACCACTGTATCTTTAGGGAAGACACAGAAAACTGTTTGGCCATTAAATTATTGTTTTGCGAGACTTACGAGTTTTGTTGCCTTGCAAGCCATCATGTTTGTAGGTAGTCAGATTCTGGATGGAGGAGGTCTAAGAGAGAAGCACAATGAAATAAATTGCATTCCACTACAAATTAAACTAAATAAATACCTGTTTATTTATATAGGCATTTACATATTGATTACAATAAAGATTATAATAACGAGACATTGTAAGCATATCACGGTGGGTCTCTAACACAAGAAAGAGAGTTTACACTCGGGCACCAGATGATAAATACCTGTTTTGTAAGAATGTTGAGGAAGTCAAACGCTTGAAGGTCAGGAGAAAATAGGCTCCAATAAGAGGATGTATTTGGCTCCTCACAGGTAGGATCTGAATTTGTCTAGGTAGAAAGATGAAACTGGCATTGTCAGGTAGGATCTGGATTAAGGTAACGATCCACAGTTGATATTGATGTAACCTAGTTGGGGTATCTGGCACCAAGAAGATGGTCGAACTGGAGTAAGTCAAAACTGGCGATGACGAACTCCTTGTTGCTATTCAATTCTCTTTTATTTGAAGCCCTCCCCCCTTTGTTCACATCTCCTTGTTTGGAAATGTTAGGTTATTTAATCCAATAGCAATTTTTGATGTAGGTTCCCAATATATAATCAAAAGTGACACATTCAGATATGTCATCTCTGGACAGGAAGCAAGTTCATGGGAAATAGAATCATTTCCTGTAGCTACATTTGTGTGTGAAGAAAAATTTTCTAACACTTGAAATTTTATATATATATAATATGATTCCTTTTAAATGAAGATTCTCGGTTAAATCTGTGTTCTAACACTTATTTTTATGCAAATTTAGATAAATTCAGTTTTTTTGAATATAACATAAAATATAATATATTTATAATCTAATATTTATTTCAAGATAAAAAAGTTACATTGGAATAAATTTTTAGATTGAAGTAGTACAGTAATTGCAAGATAACTCTGTACCTATGAGAAACACAATTTAATTTTCAAAAGTACTTTTTAACCTTTTTGAAAGTTACTTTGTTATTGTATTTTCATACATATATTATCATTTTGTAATTTGATATCTTTTAAATGATAAATAATTTTATTAAAACTTTTTAGAAAATCTAAAATAAAACAAAAATATTTGTTAAATTATTCAGATTTATAATAATGCAATTTTTACAAGATTAGACTCTGTTTGTAGTCCATTACATCATCAGCTGCCGTAAATAATCAGGCTATAAACGATTAAAGATTATAAATAAATTTGGCACTTGAGGTCTGTTTGTAGTCACTGTAACAGCACATATCTGCAATCAGCAAGTTAATAAACCTTACATTGCATTTGTTTTTTCAACTAAAATGACAAATTTTACTTTATACTTAGTTAAGTATAAAATTTTGTTTATTACAGAAAAGTTTTCATGATTTCATAACATTACCCATGTTTCATAAGTTTTTAAGTTTGTATACAGTGTTGAAAAACTTCAGGATAATAAAAATAATTAAAGTTTATAAAAATAGAAGAAACACTAAAGTGTAAGTTTCCTCTCAATTTATGTTTTTACACACTTCAGAAATATAACAGTCTCTTGACAGAGTCAACCTTTGCTTTGATTCTCTTGTCTATCTCAATATACAAAATTTGTTTAAAAATTTCCTTGGTAGCTACACAATACAAATATATTATTAATGAAAACTCTAGACAATATTGTATCTGGAGTTTATCTTAATTGTCTCACTGCCAAAGTTTTTTTTAAATCTTGTTTTGCATATTGAGGAAGATTGACTGATAAGTTGTGTTAAACTGTACTGAAAAGAACTGATTGTTATGGTTAGATCTGGTTGATTCTCAAATTTTCATAGATGGTCTTTTCTGGATATGTCAAACACTATTCTTCACCACCCCAACCTCCCTATTATGACAAATTATGACAAGTCTTTTATAAAAGCTTTTTTGGTACCTACAGGGTGAAAAGTGTGGAGGAAAAATGCTTGAATCTTGTAAAACATTTAGATAATTTTTTAATTAATACTTTAATATGTTCTTATTTTAGTTTATCTATTATACAGTTAGAAAATGAAATTTATTTCAATTATATAAAAAATTACAGTTCAATATACTTATATTATGATTGTTTTGATATTTCAGTAAGATGTATGATGTATGGATTTGGTGATGATCAGAATCCTTATACTGAATCTGTAGATATTTTAGAAGATTTAGTGATTGAATTTATAACAGTTATGGTATGTAATAAGAATTTTTTCTCACTGAAATAATTTTCATTTTTTTTAAATATTTTTATAATAGACTTAATTATAAAATATGTCAACAAAAAAGCAAAAATACTAATATATTTTCAAAATTTATATTTATTTTGTATCTAAAAGAATGATTAACAAAGTTTTCTTCATTAAAGACAAACACACTAAAACACCAAAAACTAGCAACAAAAGAATTTTAATGTAAAAACATAAAAAGAAATATTTTCCACCATATCAAATGATTTTTATTCCTTATGGAGATCTTAATCAAGGAATAAGCCTCGATTAAGATCTCTCAATAAAGAAATACTATTCCAAATAAGATTTGGTTGTTTTGTTCTTTGAATTAAATTAAATATGATTATTTGTGTAAAATTTGTGTTAAATTTATTACCCTTTCTTCTTTATTCTGATGTTAGTTATTTTGGTTAACTGTGCCGAACTTTCTGCCATTAAAACACTACATGATTGTATTTTCTCACATGATTACCAGATGAACAGTTATTGGCTGATAGAAACGCGTCTTATGGCAGTTACCGTAAAAGATAGAATTCAACCAACTTTTGTGGTGTGAGAAAAGTGGCACAAAATTGACTTATGCAGCAAGAAAAGGTGACGTCATTTTGCTGCTTTTCCTTGCCACACAGCATGTGTGCATTCTCCTTAAGAGTGCTACAGTAGGAAAACAAAGTTCACTTTTTCCTACTAAGTAATGGTGAGCAGAGTGGGAAGAAGGAAACAGTTTACCTTTACTACTCTGGGTTCTGTCAAGCTGGCAATGTTGAACTTCCCTTAGAACTGACCTGAATTAATCAAAATGGTATATTTTGAGGGTTACCTGTATACTATAAATTGCATTTAACACATTATTTTTTCAGTAATTTATTTTTCTAATAAATGAAGATGATTTTACATAATTGAGTCTATTATTATGGAATTAGTTCTTCAATTTTCAATGCTTTGTTATCATATCACTTCATTTATGTATATATTTAAGGTTTTTCTAAAAAAAGTCCTATTTTAAATTCATTTTTATTTTTAAACACTGTACAGATACACAATGGTGTATGTGGCAAAAATGTTTTTACACAATTATAATTTTCCAAGTTGATTAATTTGTTGGAATTTATATTATTTTGTATTTCATTCAAAGCCATCTGAGCTGATATCAGAAATTTTCCACAACTGCAGATAGAGTTTGTAACATGGTGATGACACCTATGCAGATACCCCTTGTAACATGGTGTTGACAAAATTGCATGTTATAGATCTTTGATTATATAGATACACTGTAATTGTAAAGTACCCTTAATTGACATTGTCTAGATGGGATATGTGACAAACTCGAGTTTGATGACATTTCTGGATGTGCAGAAGAGATTTCTGCAGGGTAAAAATTTAGTTCCAAAACTCACCATTGTGAAACTTGTGGTGCCTTGTGCAATTTCATAAGGCACTGTAATTCTTGAAATACTCTTGCAGTATTGGCATTGTTTTAATTAAACAGCTTCACAAGAAAGTCACATTCAAGTACAGTTATAACCATTGCTGCTGATATGCAATAATATGAATGGTATTTCACATGCTGTAGGCAAGTGATTCTTAACAGGGGGCCGCGGCCCCCTGGGGGTCCATAAGAAGTTTGCTGGGGGCCGCCAAATGATGCAAAATTTCCTTCAGAATATAATAAAAAGAGAATTGATGTATAACCAAATATCATATTGAAAAATGAAATAAGAAAGATAAAGTTTTCCTATTTAGTTTTTTTTATTTATTTGTTATTTCTTCCTACATACAACTTTGTTAGTACAGAAGAAATAAATGCAAATATGCTACTTACACAGCAGTATTTACTTCTTTTATTTTAAAGCAATTCTAAGAAACTATTAATTCTTGGAATTTTAAAAATAATTAGAAAAATAGTAGGCTTAGTAGTAGACTTTGAAAATTTAAATATTTTTGCAAAAGATATGCAAAATCTTTACGACAAGTTGTGGGTGTTTTAGTTTTAGCGTCGACTTTGGATCAATTTATTGACATGTTTCTTATTTTATTTTTTGTTAAAAATTAATGAGTTTTCATGTTTAATTGTGAAGTTTGAATGTTATTTAAATAGATAATGAAATAATAAAGTTATGATTTAAATTTATTATATAAAAAAGTAAAGCAATAATAAAAACATCAATTTATTATAGATAATTTAACAAATAAATTATTATTAAAAAGATGGGGGTCACAAAAAATTATGAAATATTTGGTAGGCCGTGAGTATAAGAAGGTTAAGAACCACTGGTGTAGGCAATTTTATATCCAGAAATTGACTGTAGCATGTGTACATTATGCATATGCTATGCATTTTTTGCCACTCACAGAGCCACAAAGTTTGTAGTGGTGAGTTTCAGAATTAAATTTTTTTCTGTGTCATTTTACATGTTTGGAAACATTAGCTTACAAAATTTAGTTGAGTTTGGATTGTTATTCCAGACAGTGTTGAATAGAATAACAGGGAAAGTCAGGGATTTTCATAAGTGTTTGGAAAAATTCATGGAAAGTCAGGGAATTTCTTTTTGGCTGCATTGTTAATTTTTTTATGACAATATAGTTGATCACAAATTAAAATTTATGAACCAATTAATAATTATTATTACATAGTTTGGAAAATTCAAATTAAATCATACATATAATTAAATAGGTCTACCATACAATTTGCTATGCAATAGTAAACTGATAAGTTAACATAAAAATATTTTAGATTAAAAGAATGCTTTAATTTAAGTACTTATCATTATCATAGCATTTACAATTGTAAACTTGATGCAATATGTTGACTAATAGAAATAAAATTGAAGCTAGCACCATAAATGATTATTTTTATTTTTAGCACAGACAGTAATTAACAGACTTTCCAACATTCAAAAATGCAAATTTATTTATGACAATGATTCAGAACAAATTTTTATAAGGCTCAGAAATTTCAGTGAAGAATGAACTTCAAGTAATGAAGACAAAAAGTATTTTAAAAAGAAAAATTTTAGATTTTGCAAGAAAATTTTCATAATATTGAAATTATTTTCCCACCTTGGCTATTTTGTCTAAAACACTCCTTTACACTGGTTAAGTTATATTATTTTTTAACTAAAGTTAATAGGAAAAATTACATACATTTACAATTTAAATAATTTCATTAAAACATTATAATTTTTTGAAATTTTAAAACAATACAAGCTGGGTATGGGCCCTGGTATTGTTTTCCTTATGTACTTAGCCAATCAATGGCTGAGTGGATAAAACACTGGCAATTGGTTGCAGGTTTCATACCAACACACTGGCCACATGGAGTTTCCCAGGTTTTCTTCATGTATCTAACACCTACCAGCAGTGCCATGCAGAACTGGGCATGGTACTAAAGTTCTGTTAATAAAGATTTGATTGATTGGTTTGATTATAACTAACACCTAAATAGGGTCACTTTCCTATAGAAAGTCCTTTTGGGAGACATCCCTCCTTTGCAGATTGTCCGAGTGTTGCATTGCCTTCTCACATCAATCTAACCATTCTGGGATACTTAACTGCTTTCCTTATCTGATATCATTGAAGCGTCATCTGAAAACACTGGAAATTTTTGCATAGTGTTTAGTTCATAGTGTTGAACAGTAGAAATTTTCATATCCAGGTATTTGAGATAATTCGGATAGCAGATTTCTCAACAGTATGTGGTCCAAAGATACCTGCAGGTCTGTGAATGTTTTGACAAGGGTCCTTGAGTTTATAGAAGCATATTATATATAGTGCAAATTTAAAAAAAAAGTTTCTTATAATATTTATCTTTATTAAAACACACCTTAAAGTTTAAATTAAAAGCATAAAATCATTTAAATTAAATGAAAATGTTTAAAACAAAGAAATTATTTTAAGACACACATAGTAATATTTTATACACATTTTAATTAAATTTTATTCTAGGGAGTGCACCAAAAGTTTTCTTTTATTAAATAGGTTTGAAGGCAAAATTTGAGAAAAACTAGGGCAAAGTGTGCTATTGGGGTATTTTGACTTAAAGGCATGTAGTTCTTTCAATTTAAAAAAAATTGTATTAAGTTTTTCTCTTATAATTTAAATAAAGATATGCTGTTGATAATAAGAATATTAAAATTATTATAGTGAAATGTTCACTTAATGTGTGAGGCATGTATAATAGAAATGTAAAGAATACACAAGTGCTACATCATTTTTTTTTGTTGTTACTATATCTAAAGACTGCATTCTTAAGTAGTACTTTAAATCTTGCATGATCATTGTAAGGTATGGAATCGCCAAGACGCGCGATTCCCACCTGTTTGTTATAACAACTTTCATAACGGAAAAGTCGTTAGGATCGGCCGGTAGAAACGACCGTTGGGAACTTCCGTGGGAAGAACCGTTAAGTTTCAAATCGTCGACCATCGGACGATTGGCCGGCGGGAAGTGACCGTTGGCGGCCGTTGCGGGAACATTCAAATTTGATTGGAGCAGGGTTCGAACGCCGTCGACTATTTAAGCTCGGATCGAGCTCGTATCGGGAGTTCGGATCGGCTGGCATCGGATCGGAGGTGATCGGATCGGATCGGATCAAGGGAGATCGTCGTTATCGAGGTGCTAACTAACTCTCTCGTTGGAAGTTACGTGGTTGTGTTCGAACTTGTTCCTGACTCGGAGGTTTTGTTAATTATAAGTCTGTTTGTTCGTAAGGAGTTCTTTCGACGAATTTGTACGGGAATAGTCGGTTGTTG
Organism: Centruroides vittatus; assembly: GCF_030686945.1. Taxonomy (NCBI): domain Eukaryota; kingdom Metazoa; phylum Arthropoda; class Arachnida; order Scorpiones; family Buthidae; genus Centruroides; species Centruroides vittatus. The sequence continues at coordinate 3,397,729 of NW_027122405.1, read as the reverse complement.
TTCAGACTAGTGTTTGTGCATAATTAATTGTAACTCTAATTTGGATTATTTTGTACATTTACTGTAAATATAAAATTTGTGTTTTTCGTCAAACCGACTGAGTGGTTATTTTGAACATTACTATCATATTAAATGAGCTAGTTTCTTTTTTTTTCAAGTTTATTAATATTTTATAAAGTTCAGGAAAATTGAGGGATAAATTTAATAAATATATACTTTTGTACATGGATTATACAGGATTTGTTAATGAATAACAAATAATGGCTTTTTCTTTTGTTCTAAGCCATGTAGATTTATGGTTGTGAATTAATAACAGGATAAACTACTTATTTTTAATTTTAATAATTCAGCAATTATAAAAAGTAACTTACTAAAACATTGAAGAAGCAATAACATAGCATTTGACTTACTATGCACATGTTTTATTTTGTCAATTTGCCATACTTTAAGGGACTAGACGATCATGGAATTTGAACAAAGTTGGTCAGGGAAAGTCATGGAATTTAAAACAAAAATATGAGTAGGAAACCTGGAGTTACTTTAATTACAATCACCTATTACATTGCATTCGTACATGTTATTCTTCAAGAAACTCTTATTTAAAGTAATTATACAGATTACTTTAATGATTTTCTGGGACTATACATCAATGCTTATTTAACAGATAAATGTTTTCTGGTGTTTTGAAAGGTTTCTTCCTATCAATATCAGCCTTTTGATTTTTAGATACACTCTCTCTTCAAACTTTTCCACTAATCTATTTATTGCACAGTGCTTAGTATTTCCCTGTACTTCAAATTTATGCTGAACAGTGATGATACCATCCATTTAATCTGATAAAAATCATTTCACTCTGAATGCCACCTCTGTCACTTCTACTTCATAGTATTTCTTTTAATGGCAAGACAATCTCCAATAGATTGCTGAATGCATAAACATGATTGTTAGATCTGATAGATTTGAAATTAAATTCAATCAAAATTGGAGTATCATTTTAGAAGGGCAATGTACTGTACAGTACATTACCACAATGTCATATAGAAATTTTCTTATACAAAAACTATGGTTGACTGTACTATTGTAATTTCATGCATAAAGCTTCCTATTATACAATTCAAAAGAAATTCTAACAAAATAAATTATAGGTATGAAATTGTCCTGTCTTTTGATGATACATTTATTCATTTGATGGATTAAACAAGTACTTTTGACATCAATTGATTTTTATATTGATACATAATTATATCATTGTTTTGCTTCAATTAGATCTTTAATAGTGAAAAGACTTACTAAAATCATTAATAAGTGCTATTATTTTGTCTGTTAAAAGTAGTTTTAGGTATGTGCAACTTTAGATTAGGGACTTTTCTTGTAGAAGCTTCAAGCATGTCAAATAAATGCTTATTGATAATCAGACTTGGTGTAGTATTCAGAATCAGAGAATACCAAGTATTTTCCGATACGAGTTTACATGACATAAACTTAAATGAAAGGAGTCTTGTAAGTCCACACTTGCTTATAGGAGCCACACAATCTAAACATGTTAATGACAGAATCTAACTTATGTTTGGAAAAATCATACAAATATATTAATTTTTTTTCTTTTTTAAGACTCATAGGGCGATGGAAATTGGAAGAATAGGACGTGTTCAAGTAGAAGATATTGTCTTCTTAGTTAGGAAAGATCCAAGGAAATATGCTCGAGTAAAAGATCTGTTAACAATGAACGAGGAATTGAAGAAAGCTAGGAAAGCTTTTGATGAAGTAAAATATGCCTCTGTATAAATAAATCTATACATTGCATGTAGGTCTGTGCATAATTAAATAACTTTTATATAACTTACATAGTTTTAATGTTGTGATATGATAATGTTGATAAATGTACACTATAATTATGTTATATGTATTTTGTTGTTTTGTACATTTTCAAACCATAATTTACATTAAATTATGTTAAACTATGTAACTCAATTACAAATAATCTGTAAATTATAAACATTTATAATAAATTTAAGAGACTTTCAAGTTATGATGATTGAAACTGATGTGATTTACATAGTATGTAATTTAATGCCCTTTACTGTATATTTGCAGTGTTATGAATTTTATAAAACCAAAAAAGTAATAAATTTGTGTTAAGCAAATTCCATGTCATAGTAACTCTTGCATTTAATAACTGTGATAGAGAACTTTAAAAAATAAAGTGTTCAGTAGCAGCACACGTCTTCCTACCCTGCAAAAGTTAGTATGTCTATACTTAAATTTCAAAACTTAAAACACAACTCACCTAAAGTGCCCATCAGTAGCCAATTGGATAAAACCACTGAACACTGGTGTTGGGGTAGTCTAGGGTACATTTACTTCTGAACTAATTTTACTTCAACCTGTATACTTTCGTTCAAGCGCCACACTCATTAGCATTTACTTGAGAGTTGTGTCATTTTTAATGGAATTGTTAAGCTTGAAGTGCTAGCTAGTTTGCTGTTGAGCTTTGTTCTAATTCAGTATGGCTGCTCCCATGAAAAAATGACTTTCTTGTACAGAGAAATGAAAATTGAATTATTATTGGAAAAAGAAATGGTAGGAAATATTTTAATTTGTAAATTTCAATTATTTGTTCTATAAAAAATGTTTACAATGATCTTTACTTTTTTTATTTGTAAGGTTCAATAAATAAAAAGAATATTATAAATTACACAATGAAATTATACAATTTTGTTAAATAATGATGATATACTATTTACAAAATACATGCAATAATAATTGAACAAAATCATACAAAGAATCTTTTATATGAATACAGTATAAGTATTTCTAGTTTTGTTCAAATAAATATATCAATTGAGATATTGAAACAAATATTTTGAATTGTGTTTTGTCAGTAAAATATTGAGATGAGTAAAAACTCATCTCAATATTTTACTGACCAAATGTTCTGAAATTTTTAAGATCTAACAAACATTCCATTTGCACTGTCATCACGTTTTGTCATAGCTTTTCTGGTGGTGCAGGATGTATTGTAGTTTCTTCACTTCCTTGTCCATCAAAATAATAATGTACTTCTATTGCATCATAAGTTTGTATACAAATTGTGCAGAATACATGAATCAATAATTGTTTTTACAATCAAGTCCATTTGACATGTCTAAAAATGTTTGCAGTGTGAACCTTCCAACAAGATGTGCAAATGCATGCTCAATTTCATTTCTACATTTTGATAACTTATTATATAATATTTGCACTCTGATGAGATTCCTGTTATCTCGATATGGTGTTAGCAAATGTCCAGATAACGGATAAGTACTATCACCCAAAATATGGCCACAGCTGAAGAAACCATCACCAGTGTTTACTCTGATGCAATGTTGATTGTGGGAAAACACAGGCATCACCTACATAGCAGTCTAAAAATACCATTTCTCATTACAAACTAGACTTATAAGACAACAGATGTAATACTTATTTCTATTGAAATAAACTACTGCTTCTTCTGTTGATGTCTTAATAACCATATACTTTCCAACAATAGACCAGACCCTATAATTCCTGGGAAACCAGATTGGAAATAAAAAAATTCCATTGTTGCAGCATCCTGCTATGATAGCCAATGATTATGATTATCCTATAATTATTTTTCATTTAACACTACGAGAGAATTAACAACCTTATTTAAAATATTCTATGCAGTGCGTCTAGACATATTAAAACGCCAATACCCTTAGAGAAAAGAAGAAAAAAGTTTTGTATTTAATATCAATTATTTGTTGATTTTAAACTGTTTAGTTACACTACAAAAGAACAACAACACATTATTTACTGGGTTAAACATTTGCATTAAATATGTATTGTATATATGTATAATCTATTCTTGTATATACTGCATCTGATTTCATCTATTACTTTGTATAAACCAACCTAAATGATTTTTGATTTGCCAATGTCTATAGGCAGCATTAAATGTCCATAGACAGCATAAATGCTGTCTATGGACATTAGCAAATCAAATAAATGCTGCCTTGTGTCTCCTCAAAAGGAGATATGACATCTTCTGGGGCAGAATTTTTTTTGTCAAAAATTGGGCTTATTTTTTAAAGGAGACTTTCAAAAGATTCTCTTGTAAGTCTAACGGGGTGTTTCACCAACATTGCCTAATCGTGGTATTTGTAAATCTGGCAATTAGACGAATACTGAGATTACCGACACAAGGATTTCACCAGCAAATTATAGCGAAGGATTAGTAAATCCTGAGATATTAAGAACAGGATTAGTGAATCCGATAATCTCGACACCGGCGTTACTAGAAAATTTTCTTACACATTACTTGGGGTACGTTCATAGAGTTAAATGAGAATAATGTCATCGTTATTCTTGTTTCGTTAACTTTCCGAATGATTTGTTTAGAAAATTGCTGTTTCTAAATCTGAAGTTTTAAACATTGTTAGTGCGATTGTGTACGAAGTATTTTTTTTTTTTTTTTTGGATGATTCTGAAGACACGATTGAAAGTTATGTAATTTTAGAAACTTCAAAAAAAAGAAAAAGGAGACTGCGTATAAAAGGATATGTAGAAAGTGTCGTTCCTTCATACTTAAGCGATGACTTCCAACATCATTTTAGAATGAAGCGATGCAGTTTTGAAATTTTTTTGGAAAAATTAAAACCTAAATTAATAGATTCTTTTGGAAGACCTTGTTTAGATGTAAACAAGCAAATTTTGTCAGTAATCTGACTTCTAGCAAATCAGGTAAAATAAACTACTAAATAAATTTTAAAGCTAAATACTGTATTCAAATTTATTAAATAATGTTTCAAAATTAGATAAACCAATAGTTAAATGATAACATAATTCATTGTTACTAATTATGTATGAAATTTGCCAATATTAAAGATTTACAAATAAAAATAAATTTATAATAATTTGCTTAAAGAAATTCCTCAAGTCTGTTAAACTTAATGAAGTTAATACAAATAATTTGTATGGTAATATTGGTATTTATTAAATTTAAGTATAATTAATAACTTTTTTATTTCATTATAGGTCAGTAGCAGACAGATTTGACATCTCAAAATCTACCCTGTATAGCTGTATACCTGAATAAAGTTTGTACTGAACTCGTAAAAATGGCAAGTGATGTTATAAAATGGCCAAAATTGGAAGAATATGACTATTTAACCAGAAAATTTAAAAATATAGCTGGCTTCTCACGTATAATTAGGGCAATTGATGGATGCCATATTCCTATTAAAGCTTCAAGTGAAGCAGTGGAAAAATATATAAACTGGAAGAATTTTCTGTAATTTTGCAGACTGTCTGCAACCATAACTTAGTTTTTACAGACTGTTATCGTGGCTTCCCTGGTTCTGTCCATGATGTCAGAGTTTTCAGAAATTCTGAAGTGATTCAGAAAATTAATGATTCTTCCTTATCAGATTATCATATTGTGGAGGATGCTGCCTACCCACTTATGGTGTCATTGATGGTACCATTTAAAAATAATGGTCACCTAACTGCTTAAATGCATACATATAATAATAATCTGTCAAAAACAGAATTGTTATTGAGAGAAGCTTTGCATTATTAAAAGAAAGATTTAAACAGTTAAAATATTTTGATGCAAATAAAACATCAATGTTGCCTCTCTACCTATTATCAGCCTGTGTACTTCATAACATCTGTTTGATGGCAGGGGATGATTTTGACGAATTTGATACAATTGTGATGATGAAACGCTTGAAACCAAATCTAATATACAATATAACAGTGCTGCTCAAAGAAAAAGACAACTTATTTCTGACGGTTTCTAAGCTCTCAGAAATCATGTTCATTTTCATATTTTCTTCATGGTGTTTTTCAACACTCTGTCTGTAGTTACTAAACCATTCAGGTTCTTCTTTTCTGCACTTTTTTGTTGGCAGATGCTTTTGATGATGGTGTGTCTGGAGTTGTATTAATATTTCCATTTCCTGTTGTGGCAACAGAATTATTGAACCCTGAAGATGAACTTGCTAAGGAAACAGGCTGTACAGCTGGATCCTTTGCAAATATTTTATCAAACTCTGCCATATATTGGCACTTCCTTCTGCATGATCAACTTTTATTATCTTTTACTACTTTGTAATTATTTTTTTGAGATTTAAATTTATTTTCACATTGAATTGCTGTTATGGGATAGCCATAGCTTTTAAAGCTATTGGATATTTTTCCCACACTTGTTTTTTTTTTTTTAAATATGGAGATGAAAACATGCTTTCATTTATTTTATATTGCTCAAGAAGCTAGAGTGTGTCTCGTTGTTCCAATTAAATGTAACAGACTGACTTCCAGAAGGAGCTGCATCTGTTTCTTGTCTTATGTTTGGATCAACTGAAAACATAAATAATTTAATTATATTTACTGCTTAAGTTTAAAAAGTATATAGATATGTTTAATCATATTTTAAATGAGACAGATCTAAATTTGATCAAGCTAAGCTTTAAGATTACTATAGTTTTTAAATTAAAAATGTCTATTTTAAAAGCAAAATACGTAGATTTGTACAACAAAAGAACAATCTTCATATAATATGAAGATTGAATTTGAACAAGCTAAGTAATAAAATATTTTAATTAAAACTTTAATAATAAATCAATTCATGTTAATATAAGCTAGGACATCTAGGTCCTAAAAGTCATACAATTAAAGATATAACTCATATTTTCATGCTTAGATGCCCTAGCCTTGCATGTAATTACCTACTGTACTGTAGCATATGTTTCTTTTTTAAATATAAACATATTGAATTTCTTCAGCTACTACTTTACTTAATTATTTCTTAGAGGATAAATAGCTTATTAATTGTTGTATATTACCTTCAATAATTAAGGAAAAACTGTACGAAATGTATCAAGTGTATCAACTATTTAGAAATAGGTTTAATTTACCTATGGTGGACAAAATGGCGGTTCGTCTCTGATTCCAGCAAACAGAAGAAAGGAAACAGTTGGTAATAAATATGGTAATAAATTACCGTAATTATTACTAACCAAATTATTAGAATAGGTTAGGTTAAATTAAAACGTGCGTCCCCACTTTCCTTTCTTCTGTTTGCTGGAATTAGAGATGAGTCGCCAAATTGTCCACCATAGGTAAATTTAACCTAGAAATATTCGAGCATCAGAAGTTCTAAACTAGACTTCTAGGACTTCTGGACTTCTATACGTTTTTTTTGTGTTTTCATTAATTTCTTAATTGATTTTGATGCATGGAGTGGAGTGTTGTCTTGTTGAAATATTCAATTATTTCGCCAATTAAAGGTCCAAATGCAATTAAATTATTTTTTAACATATCCTGATATTTTGAAGAATCCTTTTTTCATCAACAATGACAATATCAGTTTTCCCATTGAATCCAAAAGCATCCCAAACGTTGTTATCACGAACACAACATCGTTTGATGCAACAGATTTTGGTAAAGTAGCAGCTTACCTGTCTAGTAGATAGCTGCTAATTTACTTGTTTTGTAAGGAAGAAAACCTTTCGTTTATCTCTGTCATTTAATTTTTCTTGCGTATACTTCTTTCCATTTTCCATAATTTTTTTGTTTTGTCTATACATTTGCCACAACAGTTTTAGAATGACAAATTATTGTAGCTATTTTTCTGAAACCTTCCAGCCCCTCGTAATTCGTATATATTTCGAATTTCAGCTTCTGAAAGTTCACTGTTTCTTGACATTGTGTTAATAGTGTTTAAAATGTAAATTGTTAAGATTTCAAAAGTTTAAAGTGATTGGTTGTTATAATGCCGGGCGTGATCTAATAACCTTCCATTCAATTGTTTATTAAAAATATATTTACATTTGTAGAGTATTATTACTCTAAACTATTCAAAACTAACTGTCCTTATAATTTTGCCTGCTATGAATTCGAGTCTATCAACTGATTTTCTTTCCAGTTTTTATCTTCTCATTCTTTTTTCTTATCGGATAATCCGGAAATTTATGAAATTTCAAACCTGGATGTTTCTTATCATTGGCACTGGGGCAAACAACAATTAACAGGCATTTCAAAACATCTAAATAACTAAAAAAGCAATTTTTAAACAGTGTAAATACAGTACGATAGACAAAACAGGAAGCTACCTATCCATAAGCGCTGCCTATTTAGAAAAGTGCACACCCTGTTCTTTGAGTAAAAGTGAATTAGCTGTAATTTCTTCCAGGGTAGTGTTGCAAAGTTAACTTTACCTGAAATAAGATTACAAATTTGTTTTGTAGTACACAATAAAAGCATACATACTCACATACGAGTGGAGAATTTTCAGGATTTTGCATTTTCCAATCATTTTCCATTCTTACGCTTGATGTTTATTAATTAAAGTATCATGCTCATAATGTAAATCTATTTTTAAAAATAAAAATAAACTTTAGAAACTATTCAAAAGAATCGAAATCGGGATAAATTTTAGTATCGTCCCATCACTAAAAGTAACATTCCATTGGTGTGCCGTCATTGGAAGCGGTGGAAGCACCGCTTCCACATTCCAATGACCTCTTGTAGTTTCTAAAATATAAATTTTCATATTTTAACGTACTTTGAATTAATTAAAATTAATATTTTATTATAACTGCATTATGTATCTTATTACAAATTTCTATCATACATGTGAAAAAAACGATAAGATTGCTATTGCATATTCGAATATCAGTGGCGGAATGGAAGCGCTTACCAGACAGCTTCCACGGCGAGAATAACTGAATGGTGTATAGCAGCCAGAGGGCATTGGCAGATGAGCTTTACAGAGCACTAACCTCAGCCGGTTTAGCTGGTGGAAGCTACACACGTATAACGCTTCCAACGATTCTATCCCTTAGTTAGATAGCTCTTTACCCAGTGGTAAGTGAATTGTTTAAGATTTAAAAAGTAAAGAGTATTCAATGTTATTTTTATGTACGTTTTTTTGCAAAGTTATATTTAATTATAATTTTTTAAATTATACTGTAATTATATTGACAGATTTTCAGACATAAAATCTTTAGAATTTTTATCACTTTTAGATGTTAATAATTTTAATATTACGAAAAACAATTTTTCCAAGCGTGTTTTAATTCTTTAAATTAAATAAATTTTATGGGAAATTTTTTGATTTATCTAAATTACGTAGCGAATCGCAATATTTATATTCGTGTCCGGACTATATTGACAAGTGACTCTTAAACATAAAACATATTATAATTAATGTCGATCCGAACAAAGACGTACTAAAAGAATTATATGATTTAATATCATTAATATTTACGGCACCATCTACCGGTGGATCTGCTGAGCGCAGTTTTTCGACCACGAAGCAAATTCATACATTGGCCAGGAACAGTCGATTGGAGGAAAAATTGTCGGTAGCGTTGCTTTCGATAGAAAAAGAGCTTTTAAATACGTTGATGGAGTCGACGACCAGCGACTTTTATGATGAAGTAATTAACGACTTTGCGGAAAAAATCGCCGAATAGAGTTGGTTTATAAAAAATTAAGAAACAAGTTTTTCTATCATTGTTTGTATCGTATCAATTTGTATTATGTATGTATTATTTGTATTTTAGAACTAAAATACATAAATTGTTTATTTTTGTCATTTCCAGTATTTGTATAAAACTCTTATAGAAATGTGATGTACCGGACAGGTCTGACCCGTCACGAAAGACGCGAAAAAACGGTTAATTTAGAGAAAAATTTATTAGTTTAAAAAAACATAGGTAAAAGTCGTTTGTAGTCGGACATCCATTGTTTATATCAAACTGCCAGGCAGAAACCATAAATCGCGGAAGGAAGTCGTCCTATGATCGGTGGAAGATCGAATTCATCTTCGATTTTGACTTTTCTCCCGCTCCAGGTAAGAGTCTCGTTACATTTAGTAACCAGGGACCAACCACTCGGAATGCGTGATTGAGGGAGAACGACCAATCAAAATGGACGAAAGAAAGAACGGAGATTGATGTAATCTCCGATTCAATCGAGGACACCTGGCACTCCATTAACGTTTCGAATAACCAAAACGCCGTGTGTCAACGCGCAGAAAAAAAAAAAAACAGTTTCTCGTCTATTGTACCAACCCGTGCCACCTCGGACTTAGACCGTGTTCTCGACGCCAACAGACAAAGTCTCCCCGTGGCTTGCAGACTTGTCAACGCCACTGTCCCAGGACCACGTTCGATCGACCATCAGCCGTTCGGACATCGACGCCCAGGATGTCCGAACGGCTGATTGTCCTAAAGCAAACTATTTTGTACATAGTATATGTTTATTTTATGTTTCTTTTTTGTCGGTTTTTGTCAGGTAAGTCTCTTTCGCCACCACGCACGTACGAATGGATCCTAGGCCATCACTGGCGCAATTAACTGATTGCTTCTGGAAGTCAGCTTCTTACAGAAACACAGCTTCCCTATCACCAAATGTCACGGCACGCCACTGTAACATTTCTTCTACAACTTATGTAAAATAAAATTTCAGCGACATTAACACCAAATTTTCTACTGTTGCGAAATCTTGGAATTAAAGGATTTGATTTTCTTAAAATAAAAGTTGATGGAAACAGATAAAGAAAGCAATGTGTTTTAATTTTGGATGAAACATCACTTCAAGCACTAATTATGACACAAGTACTAATATTTATTACGGCAATGCAACATTACCAAATCCTACAAGCTTGGCTACTCATTAACCAGTTTTTATGTTAAGTGGTATATTTACAAGGTGAAAACAGACTATAGCATACTTTTATGCTAGCAACTGAACAGATGGTTCTGTTTAAAAAAATATAATTCTTGATATAATTAAATATAGATGTGAGATTAATTATCAATGCTATAACATCTGATATGGATCTATAAATCAGAAATGTGGAAAGCCTCTTGCATTGTTAGTGGAAAAGTTAGTAAATATGTATAGTATATCCCACACCCTTATTGTTCAGAAGAAAGCGTTGAGTTTATTGCTGATCTAGTGCATCTTTTTAAAAATATTTATGTTTGTAACGACATAACTATGTACTGTAGATATTTTATGCATTTTTGAACTTTACAAAATAAAATCAAATTTATATATTCTTTCAAATTTTTATTCTTTATATTTCTGTACAAATAAAAATTATATAAAAGGCAACGAATTAAATGGAAACTATAATTTCTTTTACAGTTTTAAAAATAAATGGCATTAGTTTATCTCGTAAATAGGCGGGACGAAATATATATTTTTGTTCTCCGAGACGTTTCGTATCATTTTGTCACGTTTATTTAATCTATTTTTAGAACGTAACATAAAATAACCTTAATTATTAACATTCAGGATATTAAAAAATAAAAGAATTGGCTCGTCACTCATCGCGTCGGGTAAATGATCATCATAAACAAATTCCAAAAATGATTGAATGGTATATTAAATAAACAAATAATAAAAGTAAAAATTATATCTGAAAATCGAAAACTACATCTATTTTCTTTCGCCCGACTTTCCATTTAAATAATTGCTACATTATTTCTATTTTCCCAAGTATACAGCCGAATAAGCAGTTTGGAAAAAACATGGCGGAGCTTATCTGTATGACCACTTTCTTATTATAGGCTTTCTAGGTCACAACCACTTCATATAGTATATTCTAACAAGGAATAACTAAGTATTATTTATAATTTCTTAATTTACTGTATATTTATAGACGCTTACGTCTAATATATATATATATATATATATTCTAATAAGTGTGTATTATTCTATTCATCTGGCAACACTAACCATCATCAAATAAATCGTATTATTGTATTGTAAATCGTCGCCGAGCAGACTTCGTTTAAAAGTATCTGATCGCTTTCGTATATAGTTATATGATAAAACTATTAACGCGAAAATTAAGAACAGCTAGTAATTTTTTCAGAAGTTTTAACAGCATGGCACAGGCGAAAAGATATTTTATAAATAATCTACCCGATTATCCGGGAGGCGAAGCGATTCCAAACAGTCAAATTGAGAAGTGGTGTTGGGATGTTATCAATTGCATCGCTAGCAGACAAGGCAAATCTCCTTCGGATTGCGATGGAGGATTATACGTAGGAATCGCTGGAGTGGCATACATGAACTATTACATATCCACTCTACCTCATTTTGCCGACAGAAAAAACGAATTATTAAAATCTGCAGAAACTTATTTATATCCGTCTTTATCCTACGCCGAAAAGTCAAGTATGAGGGATAAAGTCGGTTTTCTTTTAGGAGCATCTGGAGTATACGCTGTTGCTGCTTTAGTTATGGCTGAATTAGGAAGAGAGGAGGAATGTTTGCAGTTATTAGAGAAATACGCTAGCTTAGTCGACGTTTGTCTGCCTATTAATTTTTTCAGTCACGGTTCCGACGAACTGTTAGTTGGCCGAGCTGGATATATGTGTGGAATTTTATTGCTGAATAGTAAATTCAAAAGAGAAGTAAATATAAAATTTTTAATATCTGTTTCACATATTAAAATTATATGATAGTTCTATATAATACAAGGTGTTCATTTTAAAATGTAGCTAAAGTTTTGTTTTGAAATAATGATTATAATAGAAAATATTGAAATTCAAACAAAGAAGCTGAAGTAAGATACATTGTCGTTTCGGGATGGTGCGATGATAACTCGATTCCGTATAAGACTGAAAACCTCTCCCCAAACTTGATGCAATAAATTAATATTTTATTTCTTAGTATCATTTTAGAATGCTTCTTTACACTGATTTTTTATTAAAAAAAACAATGCTTCACAAAAAAAATTTTTTTTGTAAGAGTAAGCTTTTTAGATTAGAAGAAAAAATTATTCTCTAGCATAGTATATAAACACAATGACTATTTTTCCGTGTTCAAACTGTCCGACTATATAAAATGGTACGTCTTCGGTCAAATTTAATCGACTTCTTGTGCGAAGTAACAAACTCGTACGGGATGCATACAGAAAATGAGAAATAGGGGTTGCATTTTTAAAATGAACACATTGCATATTTATAATTTTTAATTTTATAATCACTGGAGAAATTGAAAGTGCAATGGATTATTTTAATTTGCATAAAAAAGTCCATTCAAAGAAAAGAAAAAAAAATCAATTTGATTATTTAAAATCATTAATCTTTATTGAATATGTAAATTTTTATCATCATTAAACTGATATTGCATAATATAATCACTAAATGAAAGAAAAGAACAAGTTATGAAGAGATATCTTCAGTAAACATTAATGCTCACTTTGGAATTATTCAGAAATTATTTAAATCTGACAAAAGTATTCTTGTTCAATTACATTTAGTGAATATATTATTTAATACCAATTAAAGTAGTAAACATATTTTGTATATCTGTAAGTGTTTGATTTTAGTTTTAAAGTATATCCATTTTTAACTACTAAGTTAGTTTGCATATTATCTATAAAATAATATGATAGATAATGTCAAAATATTAATGTTTTTGAAACTGAGATAAACCTCTAACAGTATTGCAAAATCAAATAAAAAAACTTTTAAATACATGTAACGGAACTTTAAGAAAAACTCCGAACATTTTCGGCCTTCGCCGAGGCCTGCCTCGGCAAAATCGTCAAACTATATGTAGATTGACTGACCGATGTGTGGTTCTCTACATATTTATAGCCAGTTTTTCAGCACTAATAATTTTGTGTGTCATTAATTATTGACTATATGATTTCTGTTGTTGATCATAACTTGATTTAAAAATATGGAAATTATGTGTAATTTATTCATGGTATTGGGCATTTGAAGCTTTTTGCTTTATTTTAAATGCATTCTTTTTAATTTCTTAACTTCTTATAACTAATAATAAATTCAAAAGTTCAAAATAATTGCTGGATAAAATAAAATTGATAGGTTTCTACATATGTGGAAATTTTATCATGTATATGCTCATAGTTAGCATGTTACTTACCTATTGTTTATTTAGTTACAAAATTTATTTTGATAAAAATGCTATTATATATAGAATCCTTTCGTTTATTTTCAAATATTTGACTTACATAACAATAGCTTAATATGTAATTTCCACATTATCCACAATCTTGATGAGACAGAAAAAATGAAAATGACAATTTCCATTTTAGTGTTTTTAATTTAGTAGAGATTTAGCTTAAGAAATATAATAATAATACTTTAATGATTATTTCTGCTCAACTTTTCAATTATAATCATCTGAAAGTGCTGAATAGTCTTATTGAGAAAACAAATACTGTATCTTATCAATTTTTTTTTTTTTGAATGACTTTTAATTAGAAGAAATGTATGCTGCTGTTATAAGATTATTTATGAAAAAGTAGAAAGTTGTGAATTGTTACAGAATGGAGTGAATACATATATCTGATTTAAACTTAAAAATAAGTTTACAGTTTTTATAATTATTTTTTAAAGATAATGTGGAATTTTTTTAGATTTACTATACAGTGGGTGATCAGTTAATGAACATAATCTGTTCCAAGACTTTGTTTGCTATCCGAATTGTTTGTTAACTGATTATCGATTTACCGTAGGTTTTTATGAAAATTTGATTCATTCATTCTGGAGACCCAAAAAATAAAAAATATATACTTTCTTACTACGTTTATTTATATGTAATAATAAAAATACATATATACACAGTCTTGTATTTTTATTAGTCATGTTTTTTTCATTTGTGGCATTAAAAAATCTGTCTAATGTCAATTGCTTTTCTCTCCTCTTCAGGATTTTTCAGAAGTAATTAATAGCATTGTAATTCTAGAGATCCCTAAGCCTATTAACCTCAACATGGTTTGGATGCCATTCTAAGACCGTTGTTCTGACATCCTCCCACTTCTTTAAAAGATGTTTAATAGCAGATATCGGCATTAATCCTCTTTTCAGAAGAAAACATATCTCGCTGAGTTTCTTGGTGTTCTTCATTCAAGAGTTCTTGGCATTCTTCTGTTGTCAGATTCGTTTCAGGTTCCATTATGAGCTCTTCAATGTTCTTTATTTCTCAGATGTGATTTCCATTCCTTTAGCTGCTTGAGTCTTCTTGATTATACTGTATCTTTCTTAGATAAGATTGAACTGTGGCCTACTGTAAACCTGTTCAAGCCATACTGCCCAGTAACATCAGACATCATCTGCACACACTCTACCTTTGCTATTATACTCTCGTCTTTCAAAAATAAAACCCATGCAAAACTTAACGAGTGCCCACCCGACAGTCTCGTGAATACTATAAAAGAATTGTTTGTCAGAAAAATAAAAGGCTGGAATTATAAAGAAGAGTTTCAAAGTTTGGAGAAATACTATCTGATCGATATATACCAGGTTGACTGTCAATGTCGACATCTCCTGCGCTCCGAAAAGTTTGAAATTGCTGCATGAAGACAAGGTAAGACCAGTCGGTATTCATTATTTTACGTTGCTGCTTCTTGTGTTTGTTCTGTGAGGTGTTTGTTGTCTGAACATAAAAATCTTTTGCGAAAGTGTTCGTTAGCCAATTTGTTAATTAACTGATCACCCGCTATATTTGTCTATCTTCTCAGAATATGGAGTTAAAACAAGTAAAATGATTTTGAAAGCTTTCATAAAGATAATTCTATAGTTCTCTTTAGGGAATGTTCACAAACCACATAGCCCAATTGAAGGGTGTAGGGGTAAGGGTGTGACTATGTAGACATGAATCTAGTAGCAAGTGAGAGGTTGTGAGCAAAGGAAAACCATGCATGAGTGAGAATGAGAAATCTTGCTGGTAATAGTGAATTTCTGGCTTTTGCAAATGTCTGACAAAGTTTGATATTTATTGCATCTTATCTCTTGCTGCTTCTTGCTAAATACCTCATATGTGCTTTAGCATTAGTAAAAAATGGCTTCTCATATCTTTCATCTACTGTATATATAAATTATAGAGTTTTTTTTTAAAACTATGATATACATAGTCATATGACAGTTTATAGCAGGGTTGTCCAACCTATTTACCTAATGGGCCGAATTAGAAATTTAGGTACATTCAGTGGGCCACAAGGATACTTAATATAAATATATGCTTTTAAAAAGTTCAAAATTTGAATATAAAATTTTTATAACAAATATATATAATTACAAAAATTAGCACATTGTTGATAGTAAGAAAAGAAATTGTACTCACACAAAATAAAAATAAGTTTAATGCAATTTTTGACATTGCCTTCCTTTTATTATAATGTCAATATCTGCTTTTATGACACTAAATTCTATGAATGTTAGTTAAATGAGAATCACTCAACTATTTCTTTCAGCAGTTTTGATGTTTTTCATGCACAAAAAGAATTGCTTACAACAGTATGTTATGCATGTGGGGTAGTACAGTTTTCTAGCACCAATTACGTCATTATGATATCGAAGTGTATCCAGTGAAACGAGAATAATTTTTACGACATACTTTACCAAAATAAATGAAAATGTACCTAAAAAATTAAGGGTGCAGTGGGCCACGGGTTGGACATCCCTGATTTATAGTTTATGTCAGTTTATATCATAACTGATAAGTCATATAAACTATAGATGTAACATAAAGTCATATTCTGTTTTATTAACAAATTATAATAAATTTCTTTATCTAAGTCTCACACAAACTTGTCACTCTTTCTCTAGCAGTTTCTTAAGTCCATTAGATAGGAGAACAAATGTTTCAGCCATTTTAAATGGCCTTCAGGTTCTAAAATGGCTGAAAACATTTGGACTTAAGAAACTGCTAGAGAAAGAGTGAAAGGTTTTTGTGAAACTTATTTAAAGAAGCTCTAGCTTTCCATGCATGGGTTTAAAGTTCTTTATCCTTTTGCTGTTTCCAGACAGAAGGAAAACCATATTTTCATTTTCTTTTTATGTGTTCACTATGAAGTAATCCTAATTACAAAAGTTTTTTCTTTGCTAGTAGTAAGAATTGTAGTCAAACCATTTTGATTTTTACTTCCATATATTTGTGCTTACCTGTGATGAGTTCAACGCAAACGTGATGTCATTATCTCCACATCACTTTCTCTCATTCACTCACATCAGTGTACTCATACTGTACTTAACAAGAACAAGAAACATCAGCTCTTCTCACTTGCTCATGTCTGCATAGTTGCACCCTAAGTCAGTGGCCACTACAACAGCAGGAGGGGTTTGGGACTGGTCATATAGCCTAGCCCCTTAAAAAAATCATTTGGAGTTGTATCATAGCCTATTATCTGTAGAAAAACTTGTATGCATATGATGTTATGCACTTGAAGAAACACAGTATTTGCAAAACTATTAGAAGAATGTTGATTAGTGGCTCTAGTCTGTTATGTGAGAAGTTGCCAAATGACATTTGGCGATGTCACAGTTGACTCAACTCACTATTGTAAGTTGAAGTCAAACATCAACTAGTTTTCAAGTCCACTCAGTAACAGGGACATTTATGACTTTATAAAGTTGCTGGTTTCAGGTAAAGAACATCTGCCAATAGAAAAGCATAATACAAAGAGAAGAAGTTCCAAGTGGAGTTGTTTAGTAATATGATTCAAAAGCTAGTAACAGCAAGGCAGCTCTAACGATTAATTTTTTGGATGAACATATCAAATTTTCCAGATATCATATTTTTATTTCATTTAGAGCAAAAGATAGGTAAAATTATGGGAGGATTTCAATTGGATGGCATTGGTCTTCTAAAACTACAGATAAATAGAGAAAAGTAATAATAGACTATATTTTTTGTTTTAAATAATGTAATTGGCAGTTTTAAATTAATAATGAATTTGTTTATTACAAGAAAATTAGTATGATTTTTTATATTAGGCCTATAGTCTACTAAATTTAGTTATAAACTATATATATTTGTGTGTGTGTTGTAGATCAATAAAAATATAGAGCCCCTGAAGGGATAATAAAACAACAGTATGGACTGAGAACTCATCATGAGACAGAAGCATGGGTCTATGTAATTGGGCTGCAATTTAAAAAAATTGTAGACTATAAATTCCCACTATGGTCTGTCTGTTTGTCTTTCCTTAGTCTCGAGAATGGAGTTAGATAGATGAAAGATGAGACCAGATGTGGAAACCTTAGGAGCAGGAGGCCCAATTAATTATATAAGAACTTCCAATGCAAACCAGAAGTCATGTTATTTTAGTTCAAAAATTTTCCCCTGAAAGGTGGTAGATAGATGACCACCATGACCATTGTTAAAGGAAAAGTATGATGTACAGGGGCAAGCCACTACTAATTTGAGATGGAGAGCATATATTTTAAATGAAATAAATTAAAAATATGATTAAAAATTGTAGCCAAGCGTTGTGATGATGTCACAATAAATAATTGCTCGTTACAGTTATAATTAATTTATTATAATAAAAAATGAGCATTAGAAACTGAGACATGTGAATGGAAACGTGAGAAAAATATTGATACTATCTGACTCAAGTTACGATTAATACAGTGGTGATAATGTGTCAATAACATCACTTGATATAGCACTCCAAGTGTGGTAAACTCCAAAGAAATACTTTTTATAACAGATTTATTATATGAAAGACCTCTCATTACTGTACTTAGAAGAATAGATCCAAAATTTTGTATATATGAGTGCATTGTACTGTTTTGCCACATTCTGTGTTTATTTTTAACTGATCTATATATCTTTGTTTTATTGTGTGTTTCTGTTTTTTGGAGGGAGTTACAAATAAACTTTTAAATTTAAACAATGGGTGGGAGAATAACAAAAATAAAATAAATAAAAGTACTGTACATAATGTGGCCTGTAAGCTTTGAGATAAGGTTTGTATAAAATAAAAAATTCACCAGAATAATAATTAAAATTTTGTAAAATATAAAATAAGCTCCATTACAGTTGATACACTGTTGAACACTCCCAATTGTTGTCATACCATTGAAAATGCCTTTTTTATAAGTCTTAAGTTGGTTGGTTACAATTTCAGAAACAACATTGAGTCTTTGGCCTTTCAATTGCAATTTTTATTTTAGAAATAATAAAATACAGTAGCCTGAGGTCAGATGAGTAGATTGGATGGGTGATCTAATGTTATGACTTATTTTTAAGCCAAAAACTATCATACAATTATTGCTCCTCCATCAATGCATGAAAAATGAAACACAAGTAAACTGTTTTGTTTCTTTAAATTCTTATTTAAGATGCAGAGAAGTATAATTTTCAATATTTTGGATTCTGCTATCATGCAAGAAGTGATTCATCAATCATTTTTAACTGATTCTGCAACAGTGGCAATGTTGTCTGCTTGACTTGTGTGGAAATCACATGCTCATCATCATCTATAGATTTTCTTCCTTCACAAAATCCAATGTACTGTCTGTTCAACTTTGGAAATGGTGGAAAAGTTTTGTAGCTGATAAACTGATTTTAAAACAAAAATTGATTGCAATACATTGCTCTTCTTTTGAATTCACACACAGACAAAAACATATTTCACAAAACAGTAGTGTATTTTATATCAGATAACTATTAACAATTCAAATTATTCACATACTTTGACATCTAGTCACTTTCATCTGAACTATGTTCTCATAACGAACGTAGTTCAGATGAAAGTGACTAGATAGTACTGTACCACTAATATGGCTATAAAAAAGCAGTCTCACATGTAAGAACTTATGAACTAAGACTAAGGAAGCTAGACTCTTCAAATACAATGTAGTTTTAGGAATATGACCACAGAATGAGGGAGGTTTGTGAACATTCCCTTGTGGTGGAAGATTTAAATGTGTTTTTTATTGAAACAATTTCTTTTCTTGATTTACATTAATTTATTAAAACAAAGAAACTACCGTATTTTACGGACTATAAGACGCACTTTTTTCTTCGAAACATTGCCTCCAAAATTCAGGTGCGTCTTATAGTCCGTAAAATACGGTATTTAATTTTTTACTATTAAACTCACGTCAGTTTACAGTACTTACAATAACAGTTTCTCTAGGAATTATAAATTAACATATGTGGTGTTTAATAAAGTATAATGTAACCTACCAGTGGCAGAATGGATAAAACCACAACACTGGTTCATATTGGTTGCAAGTTCGCACTTGACAAACAGGCTGACCATATGGAATTTTCCAGGTTTTCTTCATTCCCTTAATTTACATCTAAATAGGGCAAGTTTCCTATAGAAAGTCCTCTCAAGGGACTTTCTATCCCCTTGACAGACCACCCATATGTTGCACTTTCTTATTCTGTAATTCTTTGTAATATACTGTCATACATTCATTACATACACATACATGATTCAAGAAAATTGTTTACTTATAGTCCTTAATTTTTAAAAATGTTAATGTTTTTTGGATCAATTCATTAGTTCTTCACTACACCATAATCCTCATATAATAAATTATCATCAATGATAAAATGGAATAATTTAATTCTGAGTAATTAGTTCAACACTCAACAGCTTTTAATTATAAGATATTTAACATCTGTTCAATGTATTACTGTTATCCCAGCATATGATTAAGGAGGCTTGTGGTCTTATTCTGCTTTGTTGATGCTTTTTTTATCCATTCCATTTTCTTATAATTCTTACACAACCTTTCTGTCACTTGATATGTGAGCTTAGGTTGTAGTACAAATTTAGGGCTAAATTTGCAGATCTTGTTGATACATTATATGCTAGGATAGGATATGATAACATTACACCACCACCACGTATCAACGAGGATGCAAATTTGGCCCCAAATTTGTACCACAGCCTAAGCTCATGTATCAAGTGACAGAAAGGTTGTGTAAGAATTATAAGAAGAAAATTAAATGGATAAAGAAGCATCAACAGAGCAAAATGTATTACTGATTGATAACTACATTTTATAATGCTTTATTAAAAATTATATTCTCATAATTGATCTTGTAGAATAATTTTTGTTTTATATTTCAAACTCATAATGAACAAGTTCTAAGATTGGGTACTGATATTCCTAATCACATCATATAAAATTTTGCCATTTATGCAACTATTTACACTATAAAATCAATCAATTCTTTTATCTGTCAAATATCTTTCTATTAATTTATATTAGTTTTTTAGAATTTGAGTTCTTTGTTTTTTAACCAAATGAATTCTCTCAAGTTTTCTACAACAGAATTAGGAATAGAGTTAATAAGAAATAAAAGAAAGATATAATTTTCTAAAAAACTCCTCGAATAAAATAAATTTTTAAAATTAATAACAGTAGATATATATATTTCTATTAGTTAAATGTAGCCTATGCATTAGTTTTTCCTGTAAATTGTTAAGAGATCTTATACAGTTTCTCAACAGTTGTGACATTGGCATCAGCTTTACAAGTATTGGTTTTTTGTGTTTGTTTATATCATGTTTGGGCTGCAATTTGAAAAAAATTGTAGACCTATAAATTCCCACTGTCGTCTGTCTGTCCATCCATCCGTCTTTCCTTTATCTCAAGAACAGAGTTAGATAGATGAAAGATGAGACCAAATAGGGAAACCTTAGGGAAAGGAGGCCCCGATTAACTATGTATGAACTTCCATGCATAATGTTATTTTGAAATGCATTGAAGGATAGTTATTGAGATATGGATTAGTTAAGAAATTATATAAATCTATAATAATAAAAAATGTAGATAAATTGTTAACATTTATACGTACTTATATTTGTAGTAATGTTTATTTCTTATTATAATGATTATTTTTAGATTGTAACAAAAGAAAAAACTTATGAGTTATGGAATGTCATGATTCAGTCTGGTAAGGAGTATGCAAGAAGACGTCGATCGCAGAGTCCATTAATGTATGCTTATTATGATACAGAATATCTTGGTAAGTTAAAGTCAAATTAATTATAGAAAACTCTGTTCGTGTACAGTACCTCTAATGTTTCAATGCAGCTTCTTGCCTGATTATGTTGTTAATTTTTATGCAAAAGGTCATTTATTTACAAATGTATTAGCATTATTTTAATTTAAATCCATATAATGCATCTGAATTTAATATAGTTTCATATTCATATTCACTTATAAAAAGAATGTACACACATTGTACTAAAGTGCAGGACAGACGTAAGAGACGTAAAGAATTAGAACACAACAAAGAGCTAGCATGCCATGTAGGAGTCAATCAGAATAAAGACCTTAATTAATAAAACAAGAAAAGACAATAATGAAGGTAATGAACGGGGAAGAGTAGAAGAATACACAGTAATGGAATACATGGCACCCTTAACCAACATTTACAAAGAAGTAGGAGCAGCTACTAACAAAAAGACAGTCTTTAAAAGGAATCCAACAGTATACCAGATGCTACATATGGACAAGGAACCTATAGACTAGAGCCTTATTCCTGGAATTTTCAGAATAACCGTACAAGACGAGGGGTGGCAAAAAGAACTGTACTACATTGGAGCTACAAGGTCATTAAAAGAAAGAATAAAAGAGAACAAAAGGAATGTACAGAATGAGCAACCAGTCACTGCTTTAGCAACATATGTTATAGCAGACCCAATAGAGGTTTCAATGAAATGGGAAAGAGCAGAAATAATACATAAGGTTCAGGAGACATATTAAATATGCAGAAGCCCAGCAGGACAGGCTATAAACTTCAGAGAATCATAAAATGTCTGCAGCATGGAAAGAGAGTGCATTATGAACATATTTAATATCCACAAAAGAAAAAAGTGCAGATAAAAGATGGGCGTTAGTCGGTGCCTGTTATATCATCATTTGCTTATTTATCTATTTCTTTATTATTATTATTAATTATTTTCGTGTAATGTACAAATATATGCATACACTATCAGTCTGTAGATTCTATTAATCTATTTTCGGACTTGTGCAATAGGCATTGAGAAAACTTTTAAAGTTAAAAACATTCCATAATCAGTTTTGTTTGTCATAAATCGAAAAATTGTTCAATCCTGATGGTCAATTAATTGACCGAAAACGTTAGATTACTTTATCAATCTTTAACATGCATTCTATTTTATTAAAGTGTAGTTATGTTTCATATTGTTGCATTTGTTTACATATATTTAATGTTTGTATGAATACAATTTAGCCATAATATTCTTTGGCTTTTAGCTACAATTCTGTGGCTGATAAATTATGTACCTAGCCTTAGAATTATAAAATCGATGATAAATTTATTTTTAACAATGCAAAAAATAATGATTGAAACACAATAAATTAAATTTGTATTTTAATTTCAAAAAAAAAAAATCATCAAATTACAAATATATAAATGCAATTCAAATAATAAGGAATAAAACTCTAGAATAAGTTTTCATAAAGTTTTAAAAACATTTTTCCTTTTTAATTGTAAAATGGCATCACTAGTTTTAATTTTCACAGTTCATTTGTTTTCATAACATTCAACCTATATAAAAGTTATTGTTGCTGTAGAAATTCAGTTTTCCTCTCTCATCAAGATATTGCTATAATTGAATTGTGAGAGAAATAAAACATTTTAGAACCATTTTAACATAACATGGGCTGCATCAGCAGACTCAACAGTTCTGGAGCTGTTGAGTATTTTTCTGCTGAACGCCCTCTACAGTAGCACACTCTTGGAGAACATGTTTGGTGTTTTGATATCACATTTGGTAGCATCTTCCATTTATGCTACCTGAAATTGACCAATGAGGCTTTTTGTTCCAATGCAACATCACTCATTATTTGGCAGATCCAGGTTGCTAAGTAATAGTTACCGATTTGCTCAGTTATAACTTTTGAGTCTGTTGAATGCAGCCATTCATGTAAAAAACACATTAAAATAATCTGAACATAAATTTTACATAACTGCCAAGTCCATTTGTCATGCTGAGAATTCTAAAACATTTCTGTTTCTTTATTAATGAAAAAATGGCAATTTACTTTTTCATGATAAAAGAAGACAGGTTAAATAGATTGGTAAAACAGTGGGTGATCAGTTAACGAACATAATCCGTTCCAAGACTTTGTTCACTATCTGATTATCGATTTACCATAGGTTTTTATGGGAATTTAGTTAATACGTTCTGGAGACCCCAAAAAATAAAAAAAATATAAACTTTCTTACTACGTTTATGTATTTTTATTATTACATATAAATATACACGCAGCATTTTTATTAGTCGTGTTTTTTCTGTTTGTGGGGGTTAAAGAAACTGTCTAATGTCAATTGCTTTTCTCTCTTCTTCAGGATTTTTCAGAATTAAATAATAGCATTGTAATTCTAGAGATCCCTGAGCCTATTAACCTCTACCTGGTTTGGATGTCATTCTAAGACCGTTGTTCTGACATCCTCCCACTTCTTTAAAAGATTTTAATAGCAGATATTGGCATTAATCCTCTTTTCAGAAGTTTCTTGGTGTTCTTCATTCAAGAGTTTATGGCGTTCTTCTGTTGTCAGATCCATTATGAGCACTTCAATGCTCTTTATTTCTCAGATGTGATTTCCATTCCTTTAGCTGCTTGAGTCTTCTTGATTATACTGTATCTTTCTTAGATAAGATTGAACTGTGGCCTACTGTAAACCTGTTCAAGCCATACTGCCCAGTAACATCAGACATCATCTACACACACTCTACCTTTGCTATTATACTCTCACCTTTCAAAAATAAAAACCGATGCAAAACTTGAGTGCCCACCCGACAGTCTTATGAATACTATAAAAGAATTATTTCTGTCAGAAAAATAAAAGGCTGGAATTACAAGGGAGAATTTCAAAGTTGAGAGGAATACTATCCTATCCTATCAGTATATACCGGGTTGTGTCTCCCATGCTCCAAAAAGTTTCGAATTGTTGCCCGAAGACGAGGGAAGACAAATCGGTAGTCATTATTTTACGTTGCTGCTTCCTGTGTTTGTTCTGTGAGGTGTTCGTTATCCAAACATAAAAATCTTTCACGAAAGTTTCATTATCTGATCACTCACTGTATATGAATAGAACATGTTTCATAAAGAATTGTCTTCAGTGATATAATTAAAAAGATTTTTAGAATTTGTTAAAATAGCTTAAAATTTTTAGGACAAATTTTATTTTATACTATTAAGTACATTTCTTTAATTTCAAGTAAAGACTTTTTATTTTAGTCTTTTTTTTAAAAAATAACACACATCTTATTTCAAAACTAATTTAAATGAAATGGGAAGAGCAGTAAACAAAATTGACTTAGCATACTTAGAATAGCTTAATTGTGATTAATAAATTGAAGTGAGAATTAATAGTTGCTAAAAGAATGAAAAATCTTTTGCTTAAATAGGAGCAGCACATGGTCTTTCAGGAATTCTTCAAATGCTTTTGTCATTTCCTGAATTTTTATCTAGAAATCCTGAGGCAGAACAAACTATAAAAGGTGCTGTAGATTTCATGTTAAATTTGCAAACAGCTAATGGAAATTTTCCTTGTGCCATGGATGAAGTGGCACATCCAAGACCCGAAAGAGAAGAATTAGTACATTGGTGTCATGGTGCACCAGGTAAGATTTCTGAAATTTGTATTTAAAATTATGTAGTAATCTGAAACTTAAATGCAGAGTTCTTATAATTTTTAGAATATAGATTTTTTTTTGTTTTTTTAAATTTGATTGTCTGACTGAATATAAAAACAATCTAGTTATAATTGAGACACTAATTTATTCTAGTAATAAGGTGATGAATAAATGATAATAGAACATTTTGAAATTTTTATTTGTAGGAGTTATTTATTTAATGGCTAAAGCATTCTTAATATGGAAAGAAGATAAATATCTCAAATCGTGCCTTCGATGTGGTGAACTTGTGTGGAAAAAAGGATTATTAAGGAAAGGACCAGGAATATGTCATGGTGTCGCTGGAAGCGGTTACGTTTTTCTTCTTTTGTATCGTCTTACCAGTGAACCCATTCATTTGCACAGAGCTATTCAATTTGCATCTTTCATGTTTACAGATGAATTCAAATCTGCCAGAACACCAGATTCACCTTACAGTTTGTATGAAGGTTTTGCTGGCACAGCTTGTTATCTTGCAGATTTATTACAGCCAGAAAAAGCAGAATTTCCTTTTTTCAATGTATTTTAAATTCTGAAAATGGTTTTAATGCAAGCGTTGCATGCATTAAATCCACTTTGTTACCAGTATATAAAAAGTTGTTTCTTTGTTAATTACAAACATCTAACAATTTTTTCTGAAAATCAGAAAAATTGGTTTTCTTAAATTATGTATTTTATAAATGCAAATAACATTAGATTTGAGTTTCTCAAAGACTTCATTACATAAGACAGTATTCTATTTAACAAACTGATCCTAATAATAGTTTTCAAATAGAATTAATTAGACTTAAATGCTAGAAAGTTAAATTAAAATGTGCGCTTTTAAACGGCATTCCACTCGAAGCTGAATTATGAGCATTATTGTCCAATCATGGCTTTGCCACAGAAGAAAGTGCATGTGGTTTAGTATGCCTGCTAGCATGGCTGTCTAGATTTCTTTGTGTGGTTACATGAAAGATATGGTGTTTGCAACTTTGGTCAAAGGCCTTCAAGATCTTTAAGAATGCATCATCACAGCCATTGCCCCTATAAGAGAACATGCTGCAGCATACAAGAAATTGCCTATTGCTTTGTCACTATGACTGCTGGAGCATACATAGAGATATCAAATTTCATTGTGTATGATTGAAAAAAAAATCATGAGTTTTTCAATCTTTGCTGATCTAATTAACTGATCCCTTTAACTGTTATTTTTTTATGGCAAAATCATGTTGAGTACTTGAGTGTAAAACCCTGTATTATAGCATTGATGAAATGTTAATAACTATATTTTCAATATTTGAATTATATATCAATAATAGTTTCTTTTTAGTTTTATAAAAAAATACCAAATTTTAAAGCAAAAAAAATTTTCATCCTACTGTACTAAGGTCCTTCATATCTATTGTGAATTTGGCTAGGTCAGTTAAGTAATAACGAACAGGATCTGATGAATTCGGATACATTATCCAAGAAAAAGGTTTTGACCTAGACTCAAATCTAGATCAGAGCATTATGTCAATATCTTTACTGTTATCTTGTGAAAATTGAAACTGTTTTCACACAATTTCCATATGTCCAGTTAAGATTTCTAGTTATTCCTTGTGTGTTTTTTCAAATATTTTTGTTTATGTGTAATTTCTATATTGATATTTTACTGCAAAATACTTAAAAATAAATTGGGACAGAAAATATTTCTTAAGTATTATTAGAGCTTAATCTAGGAGAGTTATTGTGCAGGCACAATACAGGATTTTTATATCAAATGATATGATTAAAACAAATTATTAAGAACCATTTGCATGAGTTTTAATATCAAGGCTAAATGCACTAATATATAGAACCATGCTCACTGCATTACACAAGGCATAAATTTGAGGTAGCATAACTACAAATCAAAAATTCTGTTTAATTATTTACATTATTTCTTTTCCATTTTGAGTTTTGGAGATTGAGTTGTGTTAAGTCTCAACACCTACCAAGTAGAACTTCATCTCATAGTAAGATTTGAATAATGAATGGAATTTCATCCCACTAATTTTATATTTTAGTCTTATTACCCTATCCACTCTGGCAACCCTTAATTCTCCCGGCAGGACATACTTGTCCGCCCCAACTGGAAGCACCCTTTCAAGAAATAAACCTGAACAAATAATATAATGATTAATTGTAACCTAGAACATGCAATTAAATTATGCCTTATGAATATACCTTAATTTTCCACTACCTTTTTCTCCCTCTATTATTATACCTTAAAAATCCAGTAATATCTGAATGTTTATTTTTTTGGAATGATGTTCTAATCTTCTGGTTTAACCTGAGGATGGCCTGAAAACGTTTGGTTTTAATAAATTATCTTGGAAACATAAGGTGTATTTTGATGGTCTAATAATTATTTGCCGAGTGTGTTCTGAAGTTCTTGTGTTATTTATTTGTCACGAATATTAATATGGTGAATTATGTAATTACATTCAAGAACAAAAGAATGTCATTTTTAAAAAATTCCCGGCGTTATTTGTCATCAAGTACTCCAAAGTGAGGTGCTTTCACGACTCTTGAAAATTAAAATCCATTTATTTGCAAAAAAGAAATACCAATCACATAGTAAACAATTAACCATTTAAATAAAATATAAATGGTACAATAGTATCAGTCTTCTCTCTCTTCTGAAATACTGCTTCATAAATATTTATATTACTGGGGCATCTTACTCATTCAGATGAGTAAGATGCCCAGTAATATAAATATTTATGAAGCTTGAATTTAATAAGCCATCTTACTCATTCACATGAGTAAGATGGCTTATTAAATTGCAAATGCTGCTGTACAAGAAAATTCAATGGTCTCACACAAAAAGACTTCTTGCTGGAATAAATTGTCAGCTGACTGTAGATGGAAAGATTGGCTGAATCAGCTACCATGTAGATTGCACAAGGGCTGAACTCCAGTATGAATCCATTGATGAATTTTCAATATGTTGTTTCTTGAGAATTCTTTATGGCAAAATACAGGAAAACATCTTATTTGTTGATTTTTGATTAGTGTAATCTGCAAAGAGAATAAACACTTTTTTTCAATACTTTAGTATGTGAGTCTTGTCAAACTACATTAAACAATAAAATTATAACACTTAACAATCAAAACATGTTAAAAAAAGTTTCCAGCTTTAAGCCCAGTCTACATTAACTTCTTGATGGACATTTTACCTGATCATGTGTCAGACAAAACATTGTGCGGACAGGAATACGGATGTTTTACTTAAAATGAATGAAGACAGATGGTGTCTTTGGATCTAGAGCAGGTTGCCAATCTATTTTCTAAGTGTAGGCTGCAGGTTGTAGTTTGGTGTCAGTTCATCCAGCCTGCCGCTGCACAGTGCCACAAATGAACTAAAAATATAATTATTTATATGGAAATATCATAGATTTTTTATATATTATACTCAATTTAATTGTAGATGAACTTTAATATATATGTAAAAATGCCAAAATTGGTCCAATATGATTTTTGCATTTGACAGTAATATAATAATTAGGAAAATCAGTGAAATGAAAAATTCGACAACTTTGGATATCGGAGCACTTTTTGTGTAAGTACCTGCAATGATGTTTCTAAGAAAAGCAATTACGAGCTGGCTGCAGCAACCATGTTTGTATATTACAGAGATACAGGTAGATACAGTGGGTGGCCAAATTATTATACTCACAAAAATCCATCACTATCTGTGAAAGTGGTGGTTGTAATCAGTGGTGATATTCGAAATATTTAACAAGGGGTTCGCTAGCAGAAAATTTTTCCCTGACAATCACCGACAAACGAAATGGAAGTTTTGAATAGAAATAAATACAATACCTTTTCTTGCAACCGTATATCTAACAATCAGTGGCGTACTTGGAACGTAAGCCATGGGTGAAGGGCAGGTAACGATAATATTTTAGGGCTGTCAACCTTTTTTCTTTTAGGCAGGGGTAATCCTTACCGCGAAATGGCGCTTCTGGAAATACACACGTGTCATCATCATCTCTCGAGATACATTATACTTTTTCTTTCGCTGTCCATAGCCCGACACGTGTTCGACAGCCAACTTGTATTATCTCGCGCACGTGGCATTCTGGGATCTCTCTTATGACTGGGATCTACTTTCAAGAACTCTCTTGAATTGATTGCGATTAAACCTCGATTGAAACGGTCGAGAGAGATCGCACCAAGACATACTCCCTGACCTTGCTCACAATCTAGATTGAAATGCTCGGTATGAACGGGGTATAAGGCTCTAGTTTAGTAGTATTACAGAGTATAATACGCATATTTTAATATATTTTTTTTAAAAAAAAACAAACCCACTGCAAAATGTTCCGTGTTTTTAACAAGGTTCGGGAAACTGAAAATTTTAACAACGGGTTCGGCCGAACCTGTGTGAACCCGCCGAATATCACCACTGGTTGTAATTAATTTATTATTGGAAGAAAGTTATTGTTTTTTAATTTACTGATTAGCCATTATATCTGGCAACCTATTCATTAGTGTGGTAACACACAAATGTTTTTTTTTTTTTCAAAATGGCAGCCACTAGTGTCAGTGCATGTCAAAAATTTTACTGTGCTGGCTTGTGAGAAGTCTTTGAAAAAAATCTTAGCTTCAGTGTTATCAACTTATTATTCGATAAGTATTGGATTTTTTACATTTAGGATTATTCTAATACTTGATCAATACATTGTGGTCATGTTTGAGTTAGGTCGGTCGACAACCCCAAAAAATAAACTAACCTAAAAATGTTTATTAACAGATATGGGGAAGTGTGCTGGCCTCACACCAAGGAAAAAAGCACGGATTTCGACAATGTTATGGCGCTGTCAATATAACCAGCGTCAAATTGCTGATTTGTGTGATGTATCACAGTCCAGTGTGCGTAATATCAAGCAAAAATTGGATACCGAAATACCAATCAAGGCGGATTGAGTCAGTAAATGCAGTAGAAAATGCATTGCAACACCTTGAACTGAGCGAGAAATACATCACATTACACTTGAAAACTGCTGAGGCGCATTATAAAAAAAATTCTTAATTGAAAACAGAGTACAAATATCAGAGGAGACTCTCAAGTGAAGATTTGTAAAGATGGGATTGAAATGTTGTCGAGCACTAAAAATACAAAACTCACTCTCTCCCATGAAGGCCAAACGTCTGGCCTGGGCCAAGGAGCATCGACACTGGACACAGGAAGATTGGAGCAATGTTTTTATAATCCTAATACAAGAATACACATGTTTAGAGTATTTTTCTTTATAAATTTATACAAAAACAATTTCTTGCAGGTTTGTTTCTTGGATGAGTCGACAATATAGATTCTTCAAGACAAAACAGAGTTTGTTTTGCATGAAAAATTCAATGAAGACTGCATTGTGGAATTAGTAAAGCATTCTGCTTCAGTGATGATATGATCTGTCATCAGCAGCAAAGGGACTGGAAGGCTGTATATTGTCCAAGGAACTATGTGTCAGGATTGGTATAAGAAAGTTCTGGAGGAAAAACTGATTTCACAGACAGCAGAATGGTTCCCTAATAAGAATTTTATATTCATGCATGACTCTGCACCCTGTCATAAAGCCAAATCTATCACAGAATACCTAAAAACAATCAGATTAACACCCTGGACTGGCCAGGAAACTCACCTGACTTGAATCCTTTAGAAAATGTGTGGGCAGTCCTGAAAACTGAAATTTTAAGGGATAAAATTACAACAAACGAGAGAACTGATTGAGAATATCATTAGAGTACGGCACAACACTCCAAAATTCCATGAAGTAGCCATATCATGCATTGAAAGCAGGCTATGCTGTGTTCAAGCCGTCATAGAATTTAAGGGCGGAGTAACCAAATACTGAATAATATGTATTTTTCTTTTAGTACACTATTCAACCTATTTACACATGTTTAATTTTTATTCCTAAATACACTTACTAGTATTAAAATGATATATAATAACTTTAGAAACCATATAACTATTGTATTTAATAACTTAAACTGACAAAATACAAAGAAATAGTTTTGAGTATAATAATTTGGCCATCCACTGTATGTTGGTTGTCTTTATCTTTTTGTGTATTCTCCGTACTGTATTGAACAAAATGGATTTGTGACCCACAATCATCATTCTCTCAGTTATCTGGCCCACTGTGAAAAAAGTCTGGTGACCCCTGGGCTAGAGTAGGGTGTGCAAACCGTTGATTGTGACCCACAGGGGTCATGAGAAAATTTTTTGGGGTTGCCAAATTCAGAGAAATTTATTTGACAATAAAAAATACTTTTTGAAGAAAAGCCTTATACAGTATCAAATATCAGTAAAGTTACATTATTTATAAAAATAGTTCTATTTCATTTCACTAAATTGTTTTTGTAAAAAAAAAAAAATATATCTAATACCTATACTTTGGCAATCGACAGGCTAACAGACATAGTGATACTGATAATGTTGCAGCAATTGTGTGTTTTATTCAGACCTCCAATAAGGCAGAAACATAAGCACAAATCCCAGAAAGAATTTCACTTTAACTATGTTGATGATTATTGATGATTAAGAAAGCATCTATTATCTATCGAGGAGTTGCGACAAAATTTTGCACATCACTGGGCTAGAGCACTGTAAATCCAGTATATCTTAACATGTCAGGGCTTAAAGCAGTCATGGCAATAAAAAAAAGTGAGAAAAGAGAGTTCACACTGAAAAAAAGCTAATAGTGTTAAAATGAATGAAAACAGGCGTTATTAAAAAAACACACAAACGAACACACATTTTGTATCAATAACATTGCATATGATATTAGATTGATTATTAAGTGGACTGATAAGATTAAATATGAAAATAGTTAGGCTGAGTTTATACTCCAGAAAAGTGACCAGTAAGACTGCATTAAGCCAGAACAGGCCCGCATTAAGTTTTCATGTGCCCCGTACAGAATTCCCACCATTACACAGCAAAGCAAATGGAATAGTAACATAACTACCAGAATGTGTTTCCATATAACATGCCAAATTTCAAATGCCATTTATTTCAAGGTACATTTTTTGATTTCTTCATAAAAAAAATGTAATTAAAGAAGAAAAAAAAACAACTTCTGGCAGAATCAGTGGGTTGCATGTTCATTGTATAGCAGGGGTGGGCAAGCAAAAGTTCAGTGGGAGCCGAAATGTAGGTTTTGCAAAATGCATGGGAGCCGCAGTTCTGTACTTTTTTATTCTGTACTGCAGTTCTGTACCTGGATTTTATTATATAATATTGAACAAGTATTGAATTTTTTAAATAAACATATTTTCACAAAATTGTGGAAATAAAACTGTAAAAATACTAATAAAAAGCAGAAATTAACACTTTCAGCAAGAGCCACATAAAATTCAAAAAGAGCCGCATGCAGCTCTCGGAGTCCCATTTGCCCACGTCTGTTACATAGCTATACCACTAGTAATTGTGATCCAATCATTTATTTGGTAATTTTATCAATATTTTTTAAATGATTAAAAATAAAATTACAGCATTCATTACTGGTAATACTAGTCTCCAAATCTATTCCCCTGAATACAATAAAACAATTTGAGAAGAGAGTTTATGAAAACAATGTAATGAAACATTTAGCAGTTTGTTGTCCTTCACAGTGGGGAACGGGCAGAGTCTATTACTTTCACGGGAGAAAATATACAAAGCTTTCTACTACCCTCAAGTTGAAAAATAATACAATCCCATGAAATTTAACAAATCTGATGTTAATAAGTAAATGATGAACTTATTTACAGAGAGTTGATATTTGATAAGTTTGATCTATAAGAGCAAAAAACTAAATTACAGAAATTATAAATAAAAATCTCATTTTTTAAATCATAAAATTTCGCTTACAAAAGATCGAGATGGAACGCACGCTTTTCATTTTTATAATCGCTTTGTTTTATTAGACACAGATATTATTCCTATATAGATTTATTAATTATAATAAACATACATTATGTATAAAATTACATTAAAATAACACTGTAATTAACGTCTGAAATGAAAAAGTAATTGAATAGAGTCTCGCCACCATATTAATTAACACGTTGCTATGGGGGGGGCCTAGTAAAAGCTGTAATTTTCTGGGGAGGGGCACCAAGTTAACTGCGTGGGGGCCGGGCTGTAATTTTCTGGGAGGGAGGGGTTAACTGGGGGGGTGCCCACCCATGCCCTTTCCTGGCTACACCCATGTTAACGTGCCACAGTAATTAATTGATTACGTTGCATTAAATTAAATAATTTATAAAAATTGTTATAAATACGTTTATAAAATAATTGGCTGTATCTGTTTGCAATGATAATGTAAAACACACTGTACTTAAATTAAATATCGGAAATGCTAAACTATATTTTGAATTTTACAATATAAGAAAACCAATTTTTTAAATAAAGTTTTATGCATTTATATCTGCAACTTTAGATAATACAAAGATATAAGAATCCATAAAAAAATTTAATTAATAATAATTAAAATTGAGAAAAAATATAAGTTTCTTTCGAGGTAAGGAAACTTGTAAAAAGTCAGGTACGTGATCACACGATGCCCGTCTCCCCACTTTGCGTAACCAAATGGTCAAGGTTGAAATAAAACCCCAGCAGAAGTAAAAACAAACATCGGCGCGTGTATAGGACAATAAACTTGAACGGGAGCGAAGATGAGACATGACACCATGTAATTTATGCTAATTACTTTCTAATATTAAAATCTTCAATAAATTATAATTAAATTAATTTTTTGACTGAGTTCGACTAGAAGCATATCGAAAAGCTAGATTAAAGTAAAAATAGTGGTTTTTCGACACTAAATATTTACAAATTAATTTTTTAATTTGGTGACAGATTGGGCAGCTGTTCGAATGCGCACGTGCATGAAGAGTTTTATAGTTTGTCGAAATGGAAAATGAAGGACACCGTTAGAATGCAGAAAACCATGGTGCATGCCAAATATATAAGCACCCACTTAAAACCAAACTTTTGTCTTTGTCTAAAGATTGTCTCTACAGAAGTTATTAATATTTAGGATATTAGTTTAAAATCTTGTATTTCCTTGCACGAGATTCACTCGATCTTTAATTTTACAGAGTGCTAGAAAGATACAAGCTTTGAAACGAGTGTCCTACAACGTTTTATTTAATAACAACAGTAAAAATCAAATTTATTATCGCTCAACAATTATTTTTTCAGTTTTTCTACGGTAGTCAAAAACAAGTAAATGTCATCGTTTAAGCTAAAGAATAGCAGGCAGTTGGGAAGAAGTTTGCTTAGCAACTTACTTCAGAAAGTATTGGGTTCTATACGATTTTCCGTTGCTAAAACATGAGTTTCTACTGTTAGTATTAAATAAAATCTATTTCTTTCTTTTGTCCACTGTGCTTAAATAAATACAAATGCTAAAAATAATGCTGTATAAAAATCACTCTTAACGCTGAACTAGAAGTGTACTTGACTTAATGCAGCGTGATTATATCGAAGTGCTGCGGAGATCGGTATTTCACAAGGATACAAGCAAGGAGAACCCACGTGCAAATTCCTACAGCATGTGCAGAGTATCAAGCTTTGGGAAGCTCCTTGTTTTGTTAGTCTATATAAATGTAGTACACTACATGTGTGTACGACAGTGCCTTAACATGTTGCGCACAGTCCATAAGGCATACGGGGAAGTGCTGGTTGCTATTTCGCTTCTGAGCGCATTTACGAAAAAAAATTTTCACATGGGAAGTGAGGAAAAAAGCTAAAAAAGAGAGGAGCTATGAAAAAAAGCTAAAAAAGAGAGTCACTTTAAGCCCTGCATGTAAACACACATTCATCTTGATAGACATTTACACTTAGTCTTTTGACATTTCTCAACTCACAATACAAAAACACACAGAATTGTTCTGTATCACTTTCTTTTCAATGATTTTTTTACAAAGTAAACCTGTTAAACTTTTGGCAATGGTCACATGAATTTTTTACCGAATTCATTGAATTATATCAGTTATTCTTACCTATTGAAAGTCAAGCCAAAAGATTACAGTGATAAAAACAAAAAGAATCGCACATATGTTGTTCTGGTACTATCAACAGTAATTTCAAATAAGTGTACACATCTATTCGTAAATAATTCACCAATCTTCAGGGTCATGACATAATTTGTGAAGCAAATTCACACGAACGAACCTTCCACTCTTGAGCAATCATCATCTATTGACGACTGAATGGCAGAACGATCAAGGAGGTAGCCTACTGCTATGGGGACCCGAGATGGAATCTGGACAGGTAAAAAAAACCCCCAAGGAATTTTTCCAGATATGTCAGGCCTTGTCCCTCACCACCTGGCCTCCCCATATGGACCTGG
This sequence comes from Centruroides vittatus, assembly GCF_030686945.1. Lineage (NCBI taxonomy): Eukaryota > Metazoa > Arthropoda > Arachnida > Scorpiones > Buthidae > Centruroides > Centruroides vittatus. Next base: position 3,361,909 of record NW_027122405.1, on the reverse strand, counting down.
CTGAACTTGTAACAGGCTTGCTAAAAGAGGCCCTATTAGTGCCCACAAGGTGGAAAGAGTTATAAAGATAAAAATTATTATATGATGGGGGTTTATTCATATTAAATATTAAAAGAAAAATGTTCCATCACTGCCTCACACAATGTAAATTCAAAAATGAATTTGATTTCAATTTGAAAATTTCAAAGCAACTTTTAAACAGTTTTTAAGAATGTTTTGATTTTTAATTTTAGTTTAAGTGTAAAAGGTCAAAGTTTTAATTAATTAATTAATTAAATTAATTTATATATATATATATAAATGTCATACCTTTGTCTGAAATAAAATCTCCATTATTTCTCAGATGATACCAACTATAAGAAATAAAAATTCCTTTGTAAGAAATAAATTGAAGATAATCTAATAATGAAAAGTAAGCTTATGTTTATGTTCAGAAAGAATAGCAGCCAATAAAAAAAACTATCATTGGATTCAAACGGTAATTCCATTAATTTTATCATCATATTTCTATTTATTTGAAATTTCATTAGTAATTTAGTACAAAAATTTCATCAGTAATAACAATTTTTGATAATCAATTATAAATTTTGTATTATTTTAATCATCATTTTGATAGTATGAATAAAAACAAAGTATTAAAAATTTTACCTTGTGTATAGATTAGCATTGTGTAAACCCTGCAAACAAAAAACATTTCAATCAATATTTCAAATGAATATTTTAAATATAATGAATAACTTATTAAATATCAGAAAAAAAGCAGCCATTGTTGTATTCTCATTAAAATCAAACGGTAATTCCATTACGTTTTCATCATAAAAATAAAATAGTTTTGTTTAATTCATTTAAACTCAGTATGATGACATTCTAAAAAATTTATAATTTCTTAAAAATATGCATTGTTGCCATTAACATGAATTATGAATATCAAATATGTCAAATAATATATTAATTAAAATTAGTCATTTTATTAACTAAACTGATACTTCTCTGAACAATCAAATATAAAACACCTTTCCAACATGAGATGTAAACATTAACTTTGCAAATAGTTCAGTAACATAAGTTTTACCGACATTGCTATTATAAAGTATTCTAAATTGTAAATAAAACAAACATTAAATTAAGACACAAGAAAACAGATTATATTGTTTTAAAGCAAACAGTTCACTTTTTTAAAGCTTCTTCAGATTTAAACTCTTCTATGACTGCATTATTTTCAACACAAACTCTTAGACACCTTTTTACTCATTTCAGATTGGAACACAGTTAATCAAATATATTTTATTCTGCCTAGATAGGAATATGCCATCTTAGAATATTATAAAGCTTTAAAAGAAAAGTTAATAAAAGATCATAAGACCCTCAAGATCAAGAGGACCAAAGGGCCTCCAGGATATCAGCAAAATTTACAGTAATAAACATACTCATAGAATGATTGAAAATTGCACATGAATAATCTGCTGGTATGCATTGACAATTGCATTATTGCAGTGGTCTGTTTTGAAATATCAAAACAGTAACACAAACATCAATTTCAGCTTGTGTTACATTTTAATAAAGTAATAATGAAATTAATTCTTTAAACATTGGAAAACTTTTTATTTGATAAAATGTCAAATTATTCAAAACTGACTCCAATTAATTATAAGGAAATCAAATTGAAGGATTAACTTCTCACTAAGGACTATTACATTTATAATATTCTCTCACATATGGTAACAACATGGCTCGTAAGTTCTTAAGTGTCTTCTTTTAAATCTTAATGTTCTTAAGATTTAAAAGAAGACACTTTTATGATACTTCTATGCATTTAATATTGTAATGTATAAATTTTGTCCTGGCATGTGTTAATTAAATTTAATGATTAGAGTGGTTGCAGCTGATGTTTTCATCGCAAAAACATGAACATCCAATGGTCACATTTTTGCAATGAAAAAAAACATCAGCCAAAACCTCTCTGTGGTGCCAAAAACCTTGGGAATATTTTTTAAACTGTATTTTACATATTGAGGTGGAAGAGTAGACTAAAAAGGAAGGCGAACTCTGCAGTAAGAACAGTTAGTTTCCAAAGTGTGAAAAGGACGTTAAGATTTACTTTCTTCTCATCAATACTTTTTGGCTTATTTATATTATATGTACAGTACCTTTCCTATGCATCTACTGTACACAGCAGAGAAAAAAGCCACCAAGACTGTCCTTATTTTAATTTCTGTCATCCCGATGAGAGACAAAATTACTTTTAAAAACTTATTTTCATTTTTTTTATGTTCACTTAATAACAACGGATGTTACAAATTCCAAAAAGACACTCTGGTATTTTAGACATAGCATTTTAGTCAAAATATCATTCTGTTGAAAAGTTTAATAATTAGAATTATGTATGTGGATGGATGCAGGAATTATAACATCTTAATAAATTCAAGTTAAACACTTAAGAATCTTAAGATATGCTTACTATTGCTAAAATTAGTGCAGTTAGTGTTTTTCTTTTTTCCCAATTTTTGAACTGATATCTAAATATAATGAGAATATTTTGAAAGTTTCATTTTCACATTTAATAGAAAAAACTGAATTAGGTTATATATATATTTTATATTAAAAAGCACTCAAAAGCACCAATGCTAAAATATTTGACTTGTTAATTTATTAAAACTAATCTATTAAAACAAAATATAAAATTAAAAACCATTTAGTAATTACCTGAATATTTTTTAAGTTGAAACGTTTTTTTTTCAGCTACTCATACTTCTGAAAACAAAAATTAGCTTATCAGATCTAATTAAGATTGATTAATAAAATTGTTTATGAAGCGAAAAGTCAGAAACAAAAGCAGCCATTTTACTTTTTTATCATTAATATCAAACGGTAATTCCATTAAGTTTTCATCATTGAAGTATATCATTTTAATTTACAATAGTATTTGTTAAAGAAGAAATCTTTATTAATTATAAAGTCTAAAAATGTGTTCATAAAATAATCTATTAAATTACAAAATTAAATAGTTACCATCAGCTTTGTTTAGATGATGTTTTCTTAGAATTCATACTGAAACAGCTGAAAAATTAATTAAAATAACTGTTTTAAAATGTAAATTATTATTAAATAAATTACACACACATTACATGAATAACGTAAATATAAAGTAAAAACTATTAAATTTTATTGCTTACAAAAAAAACAAAAATAATAATTTTTCCTATCAGGAGAAAAAAAAGTACCTTCAATTTTCACCATTCCACCACAAATGAATTTTTTAAAATTCATATCTAATACCACAATGGCAATCTGAAAATAATCAAATATAATAATGCCATTTAGAAAAATATAACTAGGATTTTCATGAAATATCACAATAAAGAATAGTATAAAATAAAAACACTTTCAAGTTAATAAAATTACAATAGTTTATGATATTCTCCAATTTTAAAAACAATTTTTAAGAAATGTGAATATTTGAAATGAAATAAAATTAATGAGGCAATTTCTTGTAAGTTGTTAATTGTTTTATTGTCTTAAAATCAGGAAAAGTTTTAGTTTACAAGTCAATCAAATTAAAACGTTATTATTTTTATTGTACTGGGAAGAATGTTTTCTTTAATGTTTAATTAACAACTAGTTAGATCTGATTAATTTTATTTTAGTTGCAGTTTAACCAAACTTGCTGATGTCCCCCATTTACATGTGGCATGCCAGTCATTCCGCAAAAATACAGTACATATTTTACACACATTTCACAAAATAAAAAAAGAGAATAATTGACTGGCAATAAGATTAAACTGATGAAAACTAAGCAGGTGGAGCCACCGATAGATTTAGTTTTTACAATTCATAATACTTATGAGTTGTTAGAGATTGGAAATCAGGTAAACTACAATACTGAAAATAAGTGTAATTTCATGAATTTCCAAATGAAGACTTTACTAGACAAGACATTTGAAGACAATAACTGCAGTATATATTATGAGAAAAAATCTACTGTACAATAATATGTCTTTTTGATGAAACACGCAAAACAAGTCAGCAGGACTAAAAAATGCTTTGATTCATGAACAATTATTACTAATTCTTTAGATTGTTCAGAAGATTTTGTCTGCATGGGTAAATGCAGGAATACCAATAAATATGCTGAATAACAGAGTTGCATAGTTGATATAAGAAAAACTTGAACTTTGCCCTAAATGAAAAGTTGCCAAATATATGTACTCTACACAGCCTCTTACTAGATATCAAAAAAGTTGATATGCAAGATACTATAAAACTTTGCAAAGATTATGACATTTAAGAGAGGGACAAAACAACTGATTCTAAAAACAGAAATGTTGTGCATTGCTTGGTGACCCCATTCATAATATTTAACAAAAGTTGACTGTTTCTTCAAAAGTTGTAGAAAAATGTGATGCAGAAATAATTGATGAAGTACATTTAGTATTCGAATCAGATGAAGTTAAGACAAAATCGCCTTGCTCTGATCTCAGGTAATATTCTGTACATACTCACTTTTAGAGCTGTGTAGAGCAAGGTTTTGTTATCAAATAATACATTCCACTTGCTGGATACAAATTATCCATCTTCAACCCAAGGAAGTCATGTCCAAAATAAGAAATGCACACAGATTTTTGACTCCTATGAAAGCAGCTTTACTTAAAGCTCCCTCACAAAAGCAGAATTTGCAAGAATGCCTCAGACAACAAGGATGTTGAATTGCTTTACCACCAAACTTAGTTATAACAAGATGGAAGACCTGACTAGAGACTGTTTCATACAAATGGAAAGCAATTACCAAATGGATTGAAAAGCCCCACAGTTTTGAGAGAAGTTCTGCAATGGATTAACTAATAAAAACTGATAAAGTAATGAGCTGAAAGAAAAACAGTTATTATAGGAGTGGATAAAAATTTGCATGTAGCTGTAAAAAAAAGATTGAATCAGAAAAAAGTGTTTACTAATGTATGAACTATTTTCAGTATGTTGAAAAAACTATTGGATAGCAAAAAGTTATCTTCAAATAAAATTACTGATTATATGACCAGCATCCAGCTTGCCTATTTTAGAAAAATATGCAGCAGCCCAAATCATCATTGCCCAATAAATGGATTCTTTTTGACAACAAAACAGGCAATACTTTCCAAAAAACAAATTCCAACAGTGAAGTTGCTTGCTATAATGTATTTACAAAAAAACAAGAGAAGCCTTGTGTTCCTGGAGAAACACAAGTAGAAATATGCCATTACTCAGTAAACTATCACTGAAGGCACTAACTTTTCCTGTTTCTAGCACAGATGTTGAAAAAAGCTTTTCTGCCTTTCGCAGAATTTCTTTGCCTCAAAGATCTTAGTACAGTCCAACTCATTTATAACGTCATCCATGGGACCGGCAATTTTTTGACGTTATAACAGAGTGTCATTATCTGCGAAGTCTATTATTATCACAATAAATTTATTATCATACGTATAAAAATGCAAACTACATGTTTAAATCAACTTTATTTACATTATTATGTTTAAGTTTACATCGATGTGATTAAAAATTTCAAAAATTACCTTTTATAAGAAATTTTTATTTGTCATAAATTTCAATAATGGCGGAACTTCCTGTTTTGAGAATAATGTCGAATCAAAAGGCAACAAAAGCTTAAACTAATGTATGCCAATTAAAAATAATTTAATTATTTCTTTATAAACTATTTAATGTAATATGTTATATTAAAAATAATAGAATATTTAACAATTTAGCATAAAATAATTTGAAAATGAGTACGTAATAACTGATCGTCACGTCGTTAAAAGTGTAGCAAACCTCACCCCACTGAAGTCAGGCTGTGAGAGTACCACCCACAGTCGTTCTAGACCCTAGGACTAAACACGTAGTATTTTCTTTGTGAAATAAAATTTGTAATCTAATTTTGTAAATTTGGGAGTGCTTCAAATATGACGTTAAAACAGGGTTTTATGTCATTACAAGTGGGTTTTTTAACATTATCTAGTGTAGTAAAGTCGTGGGACCGATAAAAATTTGACGTTACATTGATAGCGATACATCAGATAATCCTATCGATCGCTTCTTGTATAACTTGTACTTATTTAAAACAATTGTAAATCAAAAAGAACAATACAATTACACACAATGACTAGTCATCCTTCTTTGTTTGGCAATCTTCTTTGTCTTGAAAAAAAACAACAACTAATGCCCTCTACTTTTTTTTCTTGCGGATTTTCCTTAAAAACTACTTTCAATTTTCAATATTTCTAATTTAGACTATTTATAATAAAAATTTTTTAAAATAAATATACAACATAATATTTATTGTTCTTTTAGATGCTGTGGAGTTTAGAGACATCGATCATAAAAGAACTTCACAAATAATTATTACTTATACTATAATTATTTTTATATTTCTTTATTTTGTTTTTATTTATAATAAAAGAGAGAAAAATTGTGTCGTCGTCGTTTATTTAATCGTCGTCACAACACAAAAAAAACATTAATTTGTCAACAGATGGCGCCAGCTTAACAAAACTTATATATAAATATATTGATTCTCTTAAAATGACTTAGCAAAAAAAAAACTTTATATATATATAAGTATACTAATAAAAGAAAGAAAAAAATATATGTATCGTAAAAGAATCGATAAAAAGCAAATAGCAAATAGCACGATCCGATTAGCGACGGTTCGTGTTGTTTGTTATTTTTTTAAACATCTTCGTAATTTCGAAGGACCAAAAAAATAATTAAAAAAAATGAAGTTTAATATTTTGCCAACAGATGGCACCAGCGTAACAAAAAAATACTTTAATATTTAAGAGATTTTTATATATAAGTTATATATATAATATTAATTCTCTTAAATAAAAACTTTAAAATATTGATTCTCTTAAGAGGTCTATATAAAAAAAAAACTTATATATAAAAATCTGTTAAAGTTATATATATAAAAATATCGATTCTCTTAAGACCAGCGACGTTCGACGACGTCGATTCTCTTAAGACCAGCGACGTTCGACGACGTCGATTCTCTTAAGACAGTTTAACAATTATTTCAAAGTCCTAGCGAAATATTCCAGAACCGCTCATTCAAATTTCGCGGGGAAGTATATCCGAAGGAGCACCAAAAATGGGCGTGGTTTTGATGTCTACGAGAACTTTTGGAATACAAATATCCTAAAAACGCTCGAGCGATTCAACGGTTATTGCGATTTTTAGCCCCTGGTCGACGTCTTTCCCCCGAAATGATAAGCGACACTGAAATAAAAGTCGTAAAGTTTTAAAAGTTTAACAAATTATCCCAGAGTCTCTCTCTTTTATACTACTGATCTAACATGACAGCCGAACAGGAATATTTAAATTTTTCTCTAACTTTTAATGGACCAGCAGAGGTGAAAGATTCACTAGCATACTTAACTGTACCTTTCAATTAATATTTCATTAAAAAAGTATCTTTTTCCAAGAATTCACAAAATTTGTTTATCCTTGGCTAGGGAAAAATATTTTAAAGCATAATTAGCATGTAACAAAAGCATATTTTTTAATCGCAAAGCATTTTCAGCACAGTGATCACAATAAAATTCTATTGCATATAAAATAATACACTGTATTTTAAAAGCTAATAATAATAATAATAATAATGTTTCCAAATCAATAAATACTTTATAAACTGAACATTCATATTTACCTTTGGCATATGTTTAGTGCACCATGAAAGCCTATAAAAAATAAAAATATAGGAAAAATTAATTCTTTCAGTTGAAGTAATTTAGAGTTTTTAAAGTAAACTTATACTTTCATTAAAACAAATTACAATAACTAGTATAAATTTGATTAATTATGCAATTTTTCAGAGATGATTACAAAGGTAAATTTAAAAATTCATTAGCCATTAAAGAGCATTTTCTTTTATCAGTTGTTAAAATACTCATAATAATAAATGAAAGAAAAAAAATGCAAATGAATTATTTGAACAAACCAGAATTAAAACTGGAAAACTTGCATTTAAATATTTAAAATAGCATCTACTATATTTGTAAGAACACAGCCTGAGTTTTCATATAAAATTGAGTAAGAAATAAAATGTAATCTTGACTTTTTTAAAAACAAAAAGCACAAATTGCATCTAGAAATTATTTTATGTATTCCTGAAATTTATTAAAAGTTTTATTTATTAAATAATAAAATTGAATGTCCAAAGTACAAAATTTTTAGCAACAGCATTAAAAATTTTGTTAAATTTATCAGAAAAATCAGATCACAAAGGCGCTCAATAAAAGATCAAATAATACAAACTGATCGTAATTGTATTAATTTTCATTTCATTTTAATACAGGCATTTTAAATTCAAAGGATATTAAAATTCTGAACTTTTCTCAAAAATCACACATACATTCATAAACTTCATGTTTTAAATGAAAATTTATATATATAAAATTTCACGGGACTTCAAATAATTTTTTTCTCTATTAAAATAAATTACCGAACAAGTTGCATTACATCAGAATTATATATAAAAACAACAAACATTTATTCCCCCCAAATAGGCAAGTCATTAAAAACATTATATAGGATAAACTGGGGAAAATTACAGATAATGGACAAAATTTTGCATTACAATAATTAAAATGAACAAACAATAATGTATCAAATGTTTCCGAAACACTTATCAATCGACAATTCACAAAAACCTTTCAAAATGGATCAATCCAATGTTCAGAAATATTCCTTAAAGTATATCTTACCTCAACTTTACTATTGCAGAGGATAGATGATCCTTCTTGTAATACTTTTATTTTAGTAGATATATTCTCCATTTAATTCCTATTCTAATAAAAACTGCCAAAGCACCTTTGGTCACCAAATTAAAATTTATGTAAAAATCAAATATATCCATTGTCCAGGCATCATAAAAGACAAAACTAAATTATCAAGTTGTGGAAAAAAGTCAAATTTTATGAATTTACACATTTTAATAAATAATATAGTCAAAAATTATTTCCTTAAATACTAATTCTAAGATATAAAATAACTTATAGTGTTATAGTTAAACACAAAAAAAAAGTAACAAAACTAAGTATGTTAAAATACTTATGATCATCCACAGGTATATTAAAGTTCAAATAATTTCTTACTGTAATGGATACAATTGAATAATAAGCACAATTAAACTGAAAATAGTTTCCAATAAAATGATAATTTCTTCTTCATGCTAATCAAATTTACATATTTAGAAGAAAGGAAACAAAAAACAAATTAGTAAAAAAAAACAAAAGTTTTAGCAAAACAACAGATTAATTTCTAAATTTAAAATTCAGGGTTTTTTGAAGTTATAAATAAATATGACACAATAGCAGTAAAATATGTTATCATTAAAGACTTTTTAAATAAATAAAGCTGTCTCTAACAGTATAAAAATATTCTTATAACTTCAAATTTTGCAAAATTTTTACAAATTGTAAATTATGCTTTTTTAAAAAATATTCTTAAAATGATTAAATTATTTGAATATTTGTAATTTTTTTTATTTTGAAGCTGACATGTCAATTATTATTTAACCAGAGGGGATGATGACATTTAATTTTGAATATGTTTTTTGCCATTTCTTTAAATCTTTGTTTTTTTTTTAAATATTTACGAACATTTAATTTTCAACATTAACTGTTACTGTCAACAGTACAACACATTTATGCAAAATAAAAAATGCTATCTACAATTCTCATTTCTTCTGGCATAACATATAGACACTTGAAATCTTCGAAGTAAATGTATTGATGAACCATAAAACAATATTTTCTAAATAAATCAGCAAATCATTTATCATCAAAGTGATCTGTTAAACAATTCTTAAGATATCAGAAATTTTAGCTAAACTGTTTTAATAATAAAATTTTGATCTAAACTAAAAAAAATTATTATTAATTACATAACAATAAGCCAGCAAATAATCTTTTTCCATTACGTAAATATTGTATAAACACAGTAAATATATTTGTTCTTTAAATAATCCTTTACATCTAAAACATTTTAACTGTATTAAGAAATTCTTCCTTACAAAAACTATCCATTTTCATTTGTCTTATTTTCAGTTCTTAATTTTAATTATTAAATTTTACTCTTACTCTAAATAAAGCATTTGAAGATAGTTTTCCTCCTGAGATCTCCATAGGGCACGACCATTATTATTTAATATTCCAGGAATAATCAGTGTCATTGGAAAACATTTTACGCAACTCTTCTTCCTACAGACTAACAGATTACATTGTCTGGACTACTATTTTTGTTTTTAAATATAAGTGAAGATTATTTTTGTTTTGTAGAAACCAAAATTCATTATATGGAGACATTGTATCATCTGAGGAAATGCTTTAATTAGGGTGCATCCTATATGCCAGCATCCAGTGACTGTGGGTGTGAATGCACTACAGAGTGGAGCAGACAAACTGATACAAACGTGTGTATCCAGAGTAACAATGTTTAGCATGCAATAACGAAGTTTGATCACCATTTCCACTGCTCACATTTCCAAACAGGAAGACGAAGCTGAGTCATCTTTTATTTTATGATACAAATGGTGAAATTTACCAAACTAACAACATTTCTTACAAATATCACACGTCTTTTGCATATACAAAGTTTCAGAAATTCCATGTAGAAAACTTTTCCATGTAAACCATTCCACGAAGTCATCTCTCTGCCACTCTGAACTGAGATGGCTCGCCAGCTGGATGTTGCCATGTAGGATATAACCATTGTTATTTAAGTGCTATTCCACTAAAGGCAATCAATAGCTTACAAATATTTAATGTTGTTGGTGATTCTTAAATAAAAAATGAAAGATAGCAAATAAAAGCAGAAACCTTATATGAACTCTCATCTTCATAACAATCAATCTTACAAATATTACAATTGTCTTTTAGAATCTCTCTTTTTCAATTAATAATTCAATTTATAGATTCTAGATACTAAATAATGAAAGAAACAAGATTAATGTATAAAAATTAGTATTCATTACAACTTATTTACCTTGATTAAGAATACCAATAATGTATAGATCTGTAAATTATGGATATGTATCTATTATAAACTAACGATTATATTACAGGACACAATCCTGCATTTACAGTTACACACAATTATGATTTACAAACGTTTTTAATTCTTCATTTCAGAATTTGGATCATCTAGACTAGTCTATCCTACAGCCAAAAAATATTTATATATGAAATTATCTAGAACTTAAAGAACCACTTGGTCATATTTAAATTACATAGACAAGTAGTGTACACTGCAACAATGCATATTTGTCATCAACTTTCTTTCCTAAATTACATCCAAATTTCACATATTTTAGCATTTCCATATGAAAATAAAATCACTTCTGTTGAATTCTAAATAGCAGTTTAAAAATTCTCTCTTTGTTATTTTTTTTATTATTTTATTAATTATAAAGATTATTATTAGTTAATTCTCTAATCATACAAAATAAGCAATAAAATTTTTAGAGCAAAATAATAATTTCCTTAATTTTAAGATAGTATTTTGACTGTATAGTCAAATGTACTAGTCCAAGTACAGAAAAATACTAACTACTACATAGTGTAATTGTACAAATTCTATTTAATATATATGCTAATTTTGCTATATATTTTGATATATTGATTTTGATTCAGTTCAAGTGAAATTTAGAATGAAATCTAAGCACTTTTAAAATGATTATCTATCATACCGCATATCAGTAACTTATTTTTGCATTTATTTAAACTTCAAGACTAGATTTAAAAAATTCTGACTAAAACATAAATATGATATAAATGATCCATACTGAATTTATTACAAACATACTGCCATTACTGCACAACAGTACAGCATTGAATTTTGTACAAATCTTACCCAAAGACAGTTAATGTTTTTAGTTTCAATTTCTTTTCCATCATTTCTATCCTGAAGTAATGAAAAGTTAATTTTAAAAAATTTAATATGATGGTTATAATTAGAAATTAAGCATTTTATTTGTCCATTTAATATTTCATTACTTAAACTTTACTAAAATATAAGAAAATTTATTTCTATAATTGAATTTTGATAAAAAGAAACAAAAATTTGTAATTTCATTTTTTATAAAATCCAAAGAGCTGCTTAAAACTTAATATATTGTTAGTAAATACACTTTAAACAAATTGAGGAAATGAAAGATTAAAACAAATTTAACCTTCAATTCAAACATATGTAATCATCACACCCTTTGATTTCCTTATCTAATTGCAATAAATACAGTTTGTCTTGAGAATATTTTAAATAATTATCTAAACTGAAAGTATTAATCTATTAAAACTAAATCCTCTTTACAGAATTTTAATTTTAGACTATAATTTTACTTAACTTACCATTTTCACACAGGTTACTATTAAAGCATTGTTCATGCTGCTCAAAATAATTCTTCTGTTAACGAAATTAACATTAAAGTTGGCAGAAAAAATAATCATTGGATTAAAATATTACATTTTTCATTAAAAATTTTTTATCAGTAATATTCAGGTTCATATCTCTGGCTGATCTAATGATTTCTCTGCTAACAACCTGCTTAAATTTTTAATACAAAAAATAAGCATTTAACTTCCAAATAAAGAATAAAGACAGACTTCTTTGAGAAGAGACCGTTGGAAACAATCTTCCTCTGAAATATTTTTTTTCATTTGAAAAATAAATTTTATGTTCATAAAATAAAAATTAAGCTCATTTGATCAAAGACCAAATATTTTATGAAAAACACACACTATTTTCTAACAATGAAGCATTTCTGAATATTTGGTAGTCAAATCACACAAACCAATCATAAAATTTCATATAAATTAATGTTTCAATCACCATGATTTAATTGAAATAAGATTGTACGGACAATTTTTCTCCAAAGAAATGTTTTAATTTGTTATATAATATTATTATATTCTAATATATATTAATAAATCAACCATGTATCAAACTAACACTAAAATCAAGCTTTAAAAAAAAAAAAAAAAAATCAATCTAATCAAACTTACATCTACATGAAAATCAGAGTTTTGAACTACTAAAGTAAAGAAATGATAAATTATAAAAATAAGTAATGTTTAAAATAATTACGCTACACAGCAGTACTTGAATTTAAATGTAGAGTTTTAGATCATATTTAAATTCTTACATCGGTAATAATGATTTAATATGGAAAGAATTATACGATAAAACTGAACTTTTTGTCCAATATTCTGAATAAAATTTTCATTTATTCCAACAGTAAAAACAAAAATATCAAGGCAGAGTATCTGTATTTATTAATTAATAAAAATCTAAACACTACAGACTAAACAGCCAGAACAGTTGAATAATGGTTCCCAACCAAAACTAAAAAGGCAATTTTAACATTAATTCAAATTATATATGATAATGAAATCCACATTCATATCTGAATTCTTTATAAGAGTAAGAAGAAATTTTGAGTAATTTCTATAAACTTGAAGTTATATCAAAAATACATAATATATTTTTTCCTTAAAATTTACTATATATTAACACCAAATACATAAAAATTGTAAGTTACTAGTTAGCTTATAAATAATTTCAGTTTTTCATATAGTACATAATGATCTAAAGTAAGCAAAAAAAGAAAATTTTTAACAAGCAAAAACTATTTTGATACAAACAAAACTTCTGCTTAAATAATCAAAATTCATAGCCTCATTTAATACTCAATTAAAATATTTGCTTTCTTCATTCCAATGTTTTAATCCAAAGATGCTAAAGTGAAACAAATCAAAATTAGTTTTACTTTATATATGTTAAAGTATCCTTGTTATAAGATACTGCTAATATCATATAAATATACAAAAGTTTAATTATCTGATGATCATTTCCTGTTTGAAAACTTCAGCTGTTAGAAGATATAATCAGACAAATTAAAAAAACATTGACTTTATTGTTTAAGAAAACTATTTGCTAAGAATTCTGAATCCGATATATTAAATAAACACATTTCAGAAAGTGGAAAAAAAAAATTCATTAAAAATATCATAAAAACAATATAATTACAAATTAACAAAAAGAACATTTTATTTGTTGTTTTCCATATGATTATATACTGGACCAATTTCTGTACAGGTTGTGCATCTCTAATCCAAAATACTTGCAACTGCAACTTGCAAATTTTCAGCAGCAACAAATGTTTTTGATTTTAGAACACAATATGGTAGAGTTAAAGATTATCATAGCTATCAGACCTCTGACATTTTTAACCGTATATACACAATCCAGCAAATAATAATAGTAGTCACAGATGCCTTTCACTGAATGTTTTACAGTTTACCACATGCATTATTATATCATTTTAATGGCACAACTAACAAAGTCACACTATCACAGTCCTATCTGAAAGACTTTATAATGTGAAAGTGAAGTTACAGATTGGGAATATTCAACCTGTATTTATTTACTGTATAAAAAATTATATATGTAATTTATAACAGCAGTGTTTCAGATGTAATAACATGTATATAAACATTACAGTGATCATTTGGCTTTAAAAACATTTTCTGTATGTAATTTCTTAATCTTGATAATGAGAATTCTTCCAATTTTTATATTTCAAGCACTTAACTGTAACATCATTTTATACACTTTGATCATTTTGAATTCTGATACTGTTAAAGTTATTCTGTAAAGAATCATAAAAATAATAATATTAATATCATTAACTAACTATTCAGTCATGAAACAATATTAAATTAAAATCATACTTAAAATTATTCACAAATTTTCAGCAGCAATAATTCACTGTATACAATGTTTCTTCTTTTCACTCCCAAAGTTTTTTTTTTCTTTTTATAATTCCAAAATACTTACATTCAGTATTTAGCCAAACAGTAAAATTTAATCATTCGAGTATAATATGGCAAGAAAAATTAAAGGAAAAAAACAACATTTAGGCCACTTCATCAAAAGTATTTCAATTATCCTCGATCACATATATTTTGATTTTAACTGAAATAAGTAACATTACATAATGGTTTGCTTTTCAATTTCAATAATATTTTATTCATTTTCCAAAAATTAGTTGCTACAGTTGAAAAGGGTTGAACTTTTCTTTCTTTTTTATTTATTTAGTTCCTTAACTAGCCATTTTTAAAAACATTTAACTCAAAACTAAAACAGAGTAAAAGCATAATTCCAAAATCTTTAAAGTGTAAAAAAAAAAAAAAAAACTGTTTTATGCAAGTAATTATTTTACACATAAAATAGATATAATTCCTAAATACTTAGTTCCATTTTAATTTTTATCTAATTTATAAATGAATAATGATTATGGATATAATAGGACAAAGGAAAACAAAGGATATTTCTAACAAATATTTGTTTTCAATTTATTTTAAATTAGATTTCGACACTTAAATTTTATAATTTTTATGGAAATAAAAGACATCTTTTCAAGAAATACTGTTCCATTATTTAAAAACAAAATCAGCCAAAAGTTATTACTTAAAATTTTAACTTATCTTTATATTTAATAATATAAATAATTAAGATAATTCTATAAATTTATTTGATTTTGTAAATAAAAATTTGCCACAATATATATATATATAGTTATGTGGCAAATTTTGAATGAATACAAACATTTTATAATATAGGTTTATAATTTGTTTATTTTAAATATAAATTAAATTTGTTCTTAATGAATTTTGATGACAAAATCATTATGTAATATTTTATAAATGGATTTTAACTACATTTGAAGATTTCATTTATTATCAGAAAAAAAGTCCTTCAAACTTCCACTTTGCTTTTCTGAAATATATTTAATAAAAAAATTATTATACAAAAAAAAATTAAATGCTTAAGTTATACATTATTACTACTGTCATATAAAGAAACTTACAAATATTAAATTTTGGAATTTTTTTGAAAGTTATCTTCATTAAAAAAAAGTATAAAATAAAATACTAGTTACTTTTAAATAATATTTTTTTTATAAAATAATAATCACACTCAACTTTAATGGATTTTAATAGCTGTTGAATGAATGACTATAAACTACTTGCTATTTTCAATATATTAATTTATTCTTTATGAAGAAATTCTTTTGAAATGGTGTAATCTGTAATCTTTAAAATGGTTTTTCAGTTAATTTTTAACTACACTGCTAAAATGAATGTTTTTTTTTTTTAAAACTAAATTTTGAATTATTAACCTACCTTTTTATTCTATAATTTTGAATAAAGTTTTAAAAAAAGATAAAATTTTGAATTCAAATTCAATTCTCTTTTAGACCATTCTTGCACATATTGAAGAAACTGAAGCTTAATTCTTCAATGTAAATTAAATATTTTTATACTACTTTCTGTTAAGCTATGTTTATAGTGATGTAAAGAGCAAAGTGGCAAGCAAAGAAAGGAAAGGTACTTTTTCAGTATTTATTGTAAATATTCCTACATATAGTAATAAATGTTAATTTGACATTACGTAATAATAGCAAGAAACAAAGGAATAATTACTATTTAGTGCTTACATTTTTAATTTACTAATATTTTCTGTTAATACTGAATAGCAAGTTTTTATAAAAATAATTATTACTATTACTAATCATTTTATAGAAATTATTTAATAAAAAATACAGCACTGTACAGATTTCAGGAATGAGGAAAGCAGAGAAATAAACTTGTTTGTCTCAGTCTCCTCTTTTGAAGCTTCAGGTTTAGCCCAAACTAGTCTACTACACTATAAACACAAGTAACCTTTGCATATGTTTGTTTCATATCACTTCACCATTGTCCTCACTGCTTTGCTCACCACATCACTGTAAACACAGCCTTAGAAAGATTAAAGTTCAAGAATATATATTTAATAAGGTACAAAAATCATTACTCAATCAAATTTTAACTACAGTAATCAGAAACATCCTAAGGTTTATATATATATTACAATAAATACATACAAGTAAATTTTATTAATCTCTCATTTCAAAATATGAAATCTATTTCATTAATTTAAGTATGCATTTAATTTTCTAAAAATGTTTTTATAGAATTTTCCATCAAAAATAAAAAAATTAATAATGATTGATGATGATGATCAACTGTGTATTTAAAAAATTTACCATTAACAAAAATATCCAGTTTTGAGCAACTTCTAAATATGGTTTTTTGCCAGTACACTTTATAGTTGAAAATAGCTAAATTGTTTCTCCAGCAATAATAATATATGTTACTAATAATCACAATAAGTGCAACTAAACCTTCATTCTATTTAATCTATATCATTATATATTCTATTATACACGATAAGTATCAAAAATTTCCAGCCTAACTATGTTTTAGGCTACGTCCTACGTGGTAGCGTCCAGTGACCGTGGGCAGAAAGAATCTCTGTACGCACTTCCAACTCGCGAGCGACTTCTGTCCAGAGTGGACATGTATTGTTTACAAGATGGTGGTGAGAAGACTTTGTCGAATGCTACTATGGAAAATATGACAAGCATTAAAACGGTAAATTTGAAAGGCATATGTTATCACTAACTATAACATTACATTTATACAAAATCAGAAATCATTAAATTACATAAAAGATTATTAATTAAAATACACACAACATATATATACAATTTATTTGTCATTCTGTTTTTATTTATCTACAAAATCAGCCATTTTCTTCTTTGGAAGCACAAGCAGTGGAAGCAGCGATCAAACTTGCTTGGTAGCTGATTCCTGCATGCGCGTGTAGAAGCATCATCTGATGGTCGCTGCACACTAAACACTGTTACTCCAGAAGTGCACATTTGCTTGAACCAGTTTGTCTGTTCCGCTTGGAAGCATGTTCAAGTCCATGGTCACTGGACACTGCCACGTAGGACGTACCCTTAGATGTTTAAGGTATAAAACAATGATGTCATTTTTCAATATAGTGTCCTTGCAGTTTAACACATTTATTACATTTTTGAATTAGCATTTCAATATCCTTGAAAAAATAGTCTGCAGTTTTGTCTGCAAAACACCAATAAACTGCCTCCTGCAACTCTTCATCAGTTTTTTCGAAGGTCTTTTTTGGAAACAGATGACAATCATGAAGAGCCAGGTCCGGAATGTAGAGTAAATGGACAAGCTCCTCAAACCCACACTTTTACACAGCAGCTGTGTGCAAGAGGTGAACATTATGCAAATTAATGCAAAAAGTCTAACTAAAATGAGTGTTTCCAAGCAACTTATGCAACTTGGAGGGAAAAACTGTTACACATGGCACTATCTAATACTATCACGCCTAAAATATAGTTAGACTGAAATATTTTGGCTCCTACCTCGTAAATGTTTTAAAACAAAACTATAGTAAAAAACTTAATAGTTAGATTTTTATGTATTTTCAAACAAAATTGCTTCTACTTACCTCTTACTTTTGTAGGGGGAAACAATTATACTTAAAATCTTTTGTAACTAATTATTTTTGAAAATTTGCTGTACAATCATCAACTTAAAACACAATTTTCTTTTGAATGTAGCTTAATCCAAATGATGTCAATTTTTCAAGATATAATTTTTTAATTTATTTATAACTTTTCATTCTCTCTAAATTCATTCACAATAAGAAGTATAATAAACCTATAAGAAGCATTCAAGTTTAAATTATAATTTACATTTCTCACCTAAATAATAGTGATGGGATGATACCAAAATTTCTCCCAATTCTGATACAATTCCCAATTCCAATTCTTTGAAAGATTTTCTAAAGTTTATTTTAGTTTAGAAAAATTAATGATTTACATAATCAGCATGATACATTCATTAATTAATAAACATCAAGCTTAACAAAGGAAAATGATTAGGAAATCCATAATCAATCTTTAGAAAGAAACCTGAAAATTCTTCATTTATATGTAGATATGCGTGCATTTATCGTGTACTACAAAATAAATTTGAAATCTTATTTCAAATAAAGTTAATATTGCAACACTACCCCCAAATAAATTACAGATAATTTACATTTACTCAAAGAACTATCTAATCATGTCATCTAGGGTTGTAGTCTTTGGAAACTGCTTCGTTGGCCAATGTTATGATCAGTGCAAAGGTAAATGGAAAAATGCACTTCTTTTTTCATGCTTTTCATAATCATCATGCATTGCAAATACTTTAATTCCATCATATCTCCAGTTCAAACAAAATCTTTATTTCTTAACATTTATTTTCACATATTTTACATACTATGTCCTCATAGGCAAATAACCTTCAGACATTACTGCACATGGACGAAAGACAAGTTGTTTGAAAATAGAATAGGGTGGTAACAGTGTATTATTTTTTTTAACTGTTAATATTATGGACAATTTCCTCACATAACTCATCTTTGTTACACTTCAAATTTCATAATACCACCATATCTTAAAACAAATATGAAAAAAATAAAAATTTTATTTATCATCATCAAACAGTTAAATCTAGAGACTTGTTTTTGCTAAACAAGAAATGATATAAAACAAGAGATTAAAAATTGTGAAAAGCTTTAAACATGAGAAATAATAATAATGCTAATGACACCCCCCCTTGGAATGGTGTCACACTGAATCACCAAAAGTCAAAGACAGCAAAAATAAACTTTTCAGTAGGCAGAATCATGACTACTTTTTTTTCAAATATGCAAGATGTTTTGCATGTGAACTTCTTTACAGAACAAGGGATAATAAAAACATACTATTACTCAAATTTCCTGGAGTGGCAGTGAAAACAGCCATCCAAAACAAGATGATAAAAGCCAAACTTTTGTCAGAATCATGAATGCTGGATCCACAGTACTGTACTATGTTTGCTTCATTATAAAAGCAAGCAAATAATTTTAAAGTTTACTTTAAAATTATTTGCTTTTGTAATTAACCCAACCATGCTCATATCAGACTTCCACCAATTTGCACTGTTCAAAGAATTGTTAGAAGGAAAGAAGTAATTAAAGCTATTCAAGTGGATACATCTTCAGCCAATCCAAAAAGTAACCAACTAATTGCACAAATGTGTTCCAAAGAAAGGGAATCACATTGAAAAATAAAGCAATAAACATCAATGTATTATTTTTATTTACAGTAGAGAGTCGTTAATCAGAACCCCGGTAATCGGAACGATTTTCAGTCGGACTGTGTCGTGCTGAATCGAACGTTTTTGATACTAAATTTACTTCTAAAGTATAATTTTCATGTTTTTATATTCTTCAATATATTTATTTTGTTTGTACAAAATGCAAAAATAATTTTTAACGATACGATAGCCTCGATTATTATTATAGAAATTTTCGTTAAGCTTAAAATCAATGAAAATTCAACATGAAGCGACACGCAACGGAGAAAAATTTGAACATCGGACAGGTTAATATATTTTTTCGTACATAATCGGTAATCGGAACAAATCACTAATCTGAACAACCCCAGTCCCCAATTGATTCCGATTAACGACTCTCTACTGTATTTAATAATTAAATTATAATATATATTTGAACAATCATAATCAGCAGGAAAAAAAAACTTTGTTATTGATTTTAATGACGTATAACAGTTACAAGAACCATTCAATTCCTATCAAATTTTCCTCACAGTAGTATCCATTAATATAGTATATCAATGATTGGAATTTATTAATTAATCTACACTCTAAAATTATAATCTCTTTTTATACTAAGACTAATTCATTTAACATTTATAGTCATTATTATGTAATATCATATGATAATTATAAATGAAAACTGAGCAAAGCGTTGACTTGATATATATCACAAACCATCTGATTTTAAATGCAGAAAATAATTCACCGATGCTGGATTTCCATTTAGTGCAGTCTTGAAGCAGAGCGTTTGCATTTGTTACTGGAATCACTTTCAAGTACTTTGGCAACAGAGGACAATGTATATTTTTACATGGCAATTCTGTCACAGTCAGCCAATATATAACACCTATAATTTCACATTTACATAACATCATATTTTTACCCATCATCCTTAGCAGTACATACAGCTTGGTGTGGAAATGTCAAAAAGGAATAAAATGGAAAATATTAGATGGTCTGATAAAGCTGTTTAAAAACTACTGGAGGATATTACATACCATCCTATTCTTTATGAAAAAAGACCCAAATTTAAAAGAAGATAAAGTCAGAAGTATGGAAGCAAACGACTTTAAATAATGACAGAATAGACAAGACATTAGTATTAAATATTAAAAAAATTAAATTGAAATATAAAACTTTAAGTTGAAAGTTTTGCCGCCATTTTAAAAATTTCCCATAATTTACTACAAATTTAATTCTATTTCATGTGAGAGTGTAAGTATGCAGGGCAGAAATTGCATCACTGTATAAATTTTAAGTGGAGAGCCGCTATAAATGAAAAGTGAAACCAAACAACAGATAAACAGAATTCACCATTAAAGTATTTTTCTATTTTTAGAAAATATTACAATTACATGTATTATATGGAAGAAAATGTTTTAAAAGTTAATTATGTAGATTACTCACAAATGCTGGATCCACAGTACTGTACCATGTTTGCTTCATTATAAAAAGCAAATAATTTTAAAGTAAACTTAATATTTATGTTATTAATAATTTGCAATATTTGATACATTAAATAGATTTACAAAGTTTATTTAATGCATTCAAAATCACATATTAAGTACTATATTGCAAATTAAAAACTGAATTCTTCACACATCTTCTCAACATACCAAGAACCAGGAAAGCTGTTGCTGCAGTAAAATATAAATAATAATATATTAAAATAATTTGCACACCTAGAAATAATTGTAATAAAGAGTTATTAATGTGCATTATTTTATATTCTTTTAGTATGTCTTTTGTTCATGCAAATTGCTTTTGCATCTGTTACTATTTGAATTCTACAGACTGGTTCTTCTACTCTTTTTAAATTGAAATTAAAACTTCAGTGAAGATCAAAATTCTAATAAGTAAAGCACAAAGAAAAACTATTATAATCAATCACTAAATCCATCAAATTTTCAATTTTTAATGTTTTACTAGATTAGAATACAGCTGTCAACTTAATGTATATATATCCAGTATTTGTGTAACTATATATCTATTAAATATCTATTGTAACTGTATATGCATTTAAAAGTGATACTCCCAGAATAATACAATTCATCAATCTTAAAATACAATATACAATTTGTTTACTGAAATAGAATTTTTTACATATTTTAGAAAATCTGAATATGTACAGTGAAATTAAATAAATAATTTTCAGTTTTCCTACTCCCTTACTGCTATATTACCTTTTCTGACCTAAGAAAATTATTCAACATTTTAACAGCAGTTTATTTGGTGCTTTATTTGTTGAAGTATTTATAAGTTTTCCTCAAAAATTATAATAAAGCCATAATAAAAATTTGTCCTATCTTTTAAAGAATAAAATTAAATAATCAAATATGCCATTACTTAAAAATTGTTGAGTATTGATTTCTTTTGTTTCACTCTAAAATACAATGAATGGCTTTAAAACATTGTACTATAATTGTACTTAATTGTTATAAGTTAATTTTCATTGAAAAAAATTATATATATATATATATATATACACACACACACACACAGAGAGAGAGAGAGAGAGAGAGAGTAAATAAAATACTTTAAAAAAAAAGTAAAGAAAGCAACAAAGACAAGTAAATTGTATTAGATCATATCACAAATTGTAAAATTTAAATACAATTTCAATAAAACAAATTTACTTTAGTATAAACATTGCTACAATATAAAATTACTTTCCATTAAAAAAATAGCAAGCCATTCAAAATTCTATTAAAGGTGAGAAAATAAATGTTTACAATAATTAAAAAAACAGAAAATATTACAAAGTGTCGTTTTGAAAATTTACAAAAATATCAATGGAGTTTGTTACATGAATTCACAACTTTTAAATTAAGTTCAGATTGAAATTAAAATGTCTTAACTGAAATTCAATGATAAATAGTTATTGTAGATGAAAATTATTAGTAAATAAACCATTTCACTTTTTAAGATTTTCTAAAAACCCAAGTAAAGTTTCTAAGAGTAAAGATTGTGTTCATTAAATTACATGTGATATTTAATTTGTAAAAATAAGTAAATAATTAATGTATTATTTTCCTATAATTATATTACATACTTATCATATCAAATCAGTAACAGATGAGCATAAACATAAGAGTAAATTCAAATCATAGTTTTTTCAATATGAAGCTTTTCCTGGAAAAGTTTAAAATGATCAATAATAATATATTAACTGTAATATTTATTACACCATATTAAACATATAATTAACTATAGAATTTAGATATTTGCAATTAATATTTCACTTTCACATTTTAACATACTATCAATTTATTTCAAAATCCCTTAAAGTTTGGTTATACCAATGTAGAAGCTGTTTATATTTACTGCTTTAAAATAAAATGTATTTTATTAAAACTTTCAGAATTTACACCAACCTTTCTTAGTATAACAAATTGAAAATATAACAAATGATTCTTGAAAATTATTATAATTATTTTACAGAACACATTCAAGTGATATTTTGTTTTAAACTGATTCTAATATTCTATTCAAAGTGTTCAATAATCATCATATTTCCCTAAAATGTTCTAATATCTGCTTTAAATAATGTGTTTCTAAAATATAATTTAGCCAAAGAATTTAATTACTTATGATGAAATTTTTATCTTAAATTATTAAATTTACTATAAACAGTAAATTTAAAACAAACTAATAAAAAGTTCAAAGTATCAATACTCGTCTTAAACATTAATATGACCAACATTTCTATTTTATATTTGGATAACATGTAAACTATATAAGTATCATGGAGCAACTTTATCATCACTTGAAGTATCTGATAATAAAAAGTTCTTGAAAATAATTCAATTGCTTTATTTTTTGCTATGTACTGTAACTTTTCTCTAAGAAAATAGGTTTCTCTCTAATAATTAAAAAAAAGCTATTAAAATATAATTTTTACAAATTTTTTTACTAAAAGGAAATCAAAATAAGTCATTAAAATTTCTAACCTGGTAAATGATGCAAAATGCTTTGTTTTATTTCTCAAAAAATATTTAAAATTTACTAAATTTAAAAACTTATGATTTTTTTTTCCTGAAATTATATATAAATAAATTTAAAACAGATCAGTCAATTTAAGCAGCATTCTTTCTAACAAATCTTCATTACATTGACTTCATGTATGTTATGCATGAAAATTTACTAAATACACTAATGATTATTTGAAGCTAGAACAAACTGATTTTTGTTTAAAATTTTATTCTTGTTACTTCCACTTCTTTGTCATCTCAAATTTTAGATTAACTATTACATTATGGAAACAGTAAGCTGTAAGAATTAAAAATGAAAATCATTTCATATAATATAAATAAATTACATTCATATGCAAATCTCATCATTATTTAAACTTAGTATTAATGTATAAAAAATTAATACTTTAAAAAAAGTTTGACTAAAAAAACATTACTTAAAAAGTGTGGCAGTTGTTCTTTTTCAAAAATTAAGAGCAAAATTTATTGATAAAATCAAAAATTTGTTTAATAAAACACTAACACTAGACAGATAATGAACAGTACAATTTCTGTTCACAATTTTTTAAAATAATCATTGTAATTTCAATTTCCCCAAAATCTGGAACTCTTATTTACTACTACAATATAAAGTATCTTTGATTTGAACATGCACTTTTGCCTATTTTTCTTTTGGTACAAAATAGTAAAGTCTTAGAATCAATGAAATCTTGCATCCAATCCACAACAGCAATCAAAAGTTATCAAAAACAAATCTCATGATGCATTACATATCAATAATGGATGTTTTTAGCTATACTGCTCAACATACGTATATCATATCGTAGTTAAAGTGAACTTTGCTGGTAATGAGGCAATTTTAACACTTAAAATGCCTCGGAGATAAAATTATTACACAGAATTAAATAAATAGTAGTTATTGTATATAAAACAGAGTATAGAAATATAGTTGTCAAACGTTACCTGTTTCAATGACATTTGTATTATTTTTCACTTCTTGTTTGGTAACAAAAAACTTTACTTTCAAACTCTTCTTCCACAAGAAGTCTTAAGACACAATTTCAAACTTAAAATCAATATAATACAGTAACTGACTTTCAAGTTTAATATTTACTAAATATATTTCCTAGATTAATATTACTTTAAATCCATCTAACATATTTGAATTTAACAGTTTTGTATTGTTAGGAACTTCCTCACAAATATTTGCTTAAAGCCAAACATAAAACAAGTTAATGTGATTGTTTGTGAAGACAAAATACTGATTTTTATGTTGTGTGACTGTTTACTTTCAACTACTGTCATTGATGATCAACTTCACAAGTGTTGCTAATCACTGGAAAAAAATATTCAACAAGTTGAATATACTCTTTGTTGAACAACCTATATTTTGTCAAAAGGATTAACCTTAAGTCCACTGTTCAATTGCAAGTAAATTTGCTTCAACATCAATATGTATGCACAGGGCTTAATGTCCATATGAGTACATTTCATCAATAATACTACAGCTTATTTATGAATGCTTTTATTAAACCTAAACCAACAATTAACTTGTGTACTTATCATAAACACTGACAATAACTTAATAATAAAATTTAGATATTTCTAATTGATTAACAATTATTCTCACAAAATCTATTAGCATCAAATGTATATGCAAAATACATTATCATCATTTCCAAAGTAGTGCTTATCTAGAATTTAAATATGTATCAAATTTCACTTTATTACTACAATTTCTTAAAGAAACTAAACTTAATATAGTTCCTAATTCAATCAACAGTATATAATGAAACAATGAACAATGTTTTAAGATATACTTTTTTTGTAATTTTGTCAGTAATGCTTCAACATCAATATGTATGCACAGGGCTCCACTATTAACTCCACTAGTATATCCACTATTAACAATGAAAAACCTGGAAAAGGTATATTTATCTAGGCAGAATACTATAACTTATTAACTACATAACAAAATAAGCAAAATCAAAGTAGAATTATCAGAAATTTAGGTTTACAACGTGCCACCCCCTTATGATTACACAATCATTTTTCATTAACAATCACAAAAAGAAAAATTTTATATGACAGAAAATAACTCTGAAAAATATGTCAAAAAAAATTACCCCATATCCAACAAAGTGACAGTCAAATTGGAATAGGCCCAAAACACTGCAAATTACCAGCACAAGATGGAAATATAAATGCCCCCCATTTTGACACACTTTTACACCAATCAAAATAAAACATAAGCATAAATTATTGTATATAGAAAAATGAGCAGTAATTGTAAGGCTGAAAATTTTAATCATATTTTTAATTTAATTTATATGCTCTCCACCTCAAATTAGTAGTGTCTTGCCCCTTTACTGATGTACAGGAGCAAGACACTATTCCCCTGACAACAAGAGTCATGCCAGTTATCTAACTCCTTAGAGAGGAAAATTTTTCAATGAAAATAACGTGACTTCCAATTCAAACTGAAAGTTTGTATATAGTTAATCAGGCCTCCTGCCTCTAAGCTTTCCATATCTACTTTCATCTATCTAACTCCATTCAAGATTAAGGAACAGGACATAGAAGGACAACAGTGTGAATTTATAGGTTACGATTTTTTTCAAATTGCAGCCCAATAAAACATTGCTTACATATAAATGTCACCAATGTGAAGCATAAGTTACTACAGAATATATTCATAACATTTACTTCCCAATACTAAATAATCAATCAAGCTATTTATGCCATTTATTATTTGTTGTTAAGATAATATGAATCAGTAATTTAAACTAGAACTAATATTAAAATTTATTACAGTATGACATGCAATAAAAAATTCTAATAATTGAAATCATTAATGTAATTTAAATTTACCTTACATCTAGTATATTTCTGTGTATAATAAAACACTTCATTAAGCAAACTAATTAATTTTTCCAATCAGGATTTAAGCTTGCTTTATTTTTCAAAAGTCATGAACAAGAACTGGATTTCCTTCCAAAAACTGATTTACTTCAAGCTTTCAACAACGGATAAACAAAGAAACCGGATCCTAAACAGGAAATTTCTATGATGAAAACACATCTCACTCTCTAATAGAATTTCATATCTGATTTCCTCAAAAAATTCTCTCTTAAAACAAGTCTCTGCTAAAATATTGATGTAGCTTTTAAAAACTGAATTTTTTGCCATATTTTCATCAACAATAAGTCTCTATTAGATGCCAAAATAAAAAAATAATTTCAGCACTAATTGTTATTGAACATTACCTGTCTAGGGTTAATGTAGTAAATATAAATTTTCCATCAACTGACCACAATCTTAAACAACTATACTTAATTAAAACTATTGTTTACTATAAATTATTAAAATTATATTTATTCTAAATATTTTAATAACGAAGTTTGACGTTACTTTTCTAACATTATTCTCTTATGTTACAACTTTTCATATCTTTACCATTGAAAACATCAAAATTTATAATTAGTTCTTTGAAGAAATTTAGAAAGAAGAGCAGTTAATAACATACTACATAGCAGATTTAAAATTTTGATTAAATCAGTAAAATTTAAGTCTTATCAAAATATAACTAAACTAAACTCAATTTATTTAACTATTGCAATTTCATAATTAAATTTTGGAAATTTGGCACTGTTACAATTCAATTACATAAATGAATGAATGGTATAAAAAAAATTTCAATATCAATTAGATTTTGCTGTATATGATGATGCCAGAGTTAACTCATTACAATGATTGAGCTAGTCAATTATAGATAAAGTATTTTCTTATAAATTTTTCATATTCAAAAGAATTAAAATAAATTAATTTGGTTGAATGATATATTTGAACTGTTATAATTTTCTAGTTTTGGCTAATTAATGTTTTATAATTCATTCATTTTTGAGACTAATAATAAAATAAGATACCACCATATGCAGACTCACCACACACAATTTCAAAATTATGATATTTTCAATGAAAACAAGGTGTAAAATAAAAAATTATTAATTGCACATCAAATTTCTGCTGTTTTTTAAGGTATATTGCAGCATCTTTCTCATTCTTATTCTTGGATGCATTATTGTGACTTGTTTGTTTTGCTCTAAACATTGGGACTCTTGTCTAAGTTCTTGTTTATAACACATTGTGGCCATGTGATATTAGTGCTGCTTTTGTTTCGCTTATGCTAATTACATTGCAAACTTGATTCCAAAACAAAGATAGTGATGCTGATAGATCCAATAAGGCAAAGAAAAGCCACAATGCTTACTTTACAGGAAAAAAATTAAAATTTCCTGTTTAGTGAGAAAAAACATTTTTCAAAATCTTAACTTAAGAAAAAGTTGCTTATCATGCTATTTCATATTGTTATAGTGTTTATTTGACTTATTTATAAAAAAAATGAGACAAGTTGTAATAATAAGATTTGGTTTTTTATATGAATTTCTGCATATGCGAGAGGTCTTAGAATGTATTGGCTGCATGCAACATGGCCTTATCGTATTTAAAGAATGCTTCTTTTAAACAAAGTTTAGCAAGGGACACTTAAAGAATACATAGTATGTGTAAAAATATTGTGAATCACAATCAAAAAATTATTTGCAACAAAACAGAATTCAACTGTTATTAAATCTCATGAACACTATTGAAGTCAAAATTGCTAAAATTTGCTAAATCATGCTAAAATTTAACTTAATTAACTTCAAAACAAATAATACTAACGAAAGGATTTCTTTAGCATTCTGCTATTAAAATATTTTTGTACATGATAAAATAAGCAAGAGATATTTATGTGTTATATATATGTACACACACACACACAAAACTATTGAGAGATCTGTGTAAGTAAAAAATTTATCACCATACAGCTTTTGAAAGATGCTTTGGTATAAATATATAATTAAATATTTATAATTATATATATCTTAAATAGTCTTTAGATTCAGTAATTCAGAAAATTACTGAATTAGTTCTTACCTTAAAGATGGAACATGTCTGTCTCTGGTATTCCACATTTAATACATTCCAAATTCATGAAAATTAGATTTAAATCATTACAATTTAATGTACTTTCTGACAACGAAAATTCATCTAACATCAATAATAGCTATATAATTAATAAAACAAATTTACTATGAAAACAGTTTGTACTAAAAATTTAAAAAAAAAAATGATAATGATAAGACTATTAATAATTCTTCTAATTGGATGAACTTAATAGTAAATAAATTTTCCACAAATCTGGAAATTAGTCCAGCAGTAGTCCAAATTTATCACATTTCTAACATTTTCAATCTAGAGATAAATTTAGACAACTGCTAGACTAATTGCCAAATTTGTGGAGATTATATTTACTATAATGAGACTATTCTAAAGTTAGGTAAATTTTCATTGAAAGAAGAATAAATATGCATTTCTGAAAATAAAAACTCTGTAAATTAGTTAATTTCACATTATCTGAAAAGAAAGGGGGAAAAAAATCTAAATTCTGTTAATTTCAATTTTTGGTTAAGTTATGGCAATGCAAAACTTGGGTGATCTGACTAGGGGCAAATGCCTTCCAGGTCATCTTTTTAATGGTAACTGGCCCCTATTCAGGCATTACAGACGTGGAGAAAACGCATGATCAAACTCCCAGTGTTCAGGGAACAGAACCGCTTGGCCACTGATGGGCTCTGTTAATTTCAAATTACTTCAATACAGAATTTTGAATATATAATATATATAAATTCAATAATTCAACACTCACTATCCAAGAAAAAATATATGGAATAATGTATCATTTTATGCATGTTTCTCAATATCTTGGAGTTTTATTTACAATTAATCAGTAACAACGGCTTTATTACTAAACATGCTTCGAATTTCAGAAATTGTCTATGGCAGTGGTTTTCAACAAGGGTGCTATGAAATATGAACAGCACCATAATGCTTTATACAGTTATTAATTAAAAGATATTGTATATTCATGTGCATTTAAAATTATAAATTAGTTAATACCTTTCTTGTAATCATTTTATTAAGAATTGCCATATATATATATTGTAAATGTACAGTACATAAAAAAGTGGGATGCACCAAGAAAAAATTTACCACTATTAGAAAAAAGTTAAAAAACGTGGTTCAATGGCTATGTAACTAGCCAAAATTATTAGTTTATGTTAAAACTTTTACAAAATGAAAATCATAATTTAGCAAAAAAACTAATAATCAACTACAAGTTATACATATTAATGAAAATAGTTTAAAAATACAGTGAGAAATTTTCATTAATTTTTTTAGAGAATGTGTTTAGTATAATGATAAAAAAATGAATTAAATTTATATTGATATTTTAATCAACTTCACACAATCTGTTTGTATTTAATTTATTTAGTTTTCAACAACAATTAATTGATTCTAAAATGAAATTTAATACTACTGTTATCATCATAATGCTACAAAGTATGACTTAGTGCTTTATGTTCTCTAGTGAGATTATCTTTGTTTGTCCAGATATATACATTTTTATACAGTAGCATCCCAATTAACTGATAATCCATTTATCTGTCAATTGTAAACAAGCACTCCATAAACAAAGACTAAATGTAGTATAGTACAGTTTGAAAGTTGTAAAAAGAATTTCTTGTGGCCATCTTAAATCTTTTTTTCAAATTTATATTATCACAATAAGTTTTAATTGAGGTACATTTTCTGTAATAAAAACAGTTTCAAATCATATAAATAAAATTATGCAGGTTTTATTGTAAGTCATTTTTTAAATTCAATTCAATCTAAAAATAAAACTGAATTTATGGGAAAAGGTAACACCAACATCTGATCTTCCAAAGGAGGAATAATCCCTGGGAAGACTTTCTATAGGAAACTAGCCATTATTTAGATATTGAACACAAAGAAAACTCCATGCGGAAAGATTACCGGACAGGCACAAACCTATAACCAGTGTTTAGTAGTTTTATCCATTTGGCCACTGGTGGGCTAATCCGAAAGCAAAACGCATCAAGTCAATACACCCAAATTAAGTTCTATAATTAACCAAACTTGTTATCTCAGTATTTGATTTAATTTGGATTAAGTATATCGGGTTTTAACTGTTGTGGAATTGCAATTATAGGCTTCCACATCATCACTGACAATTCTAAACAACAATGTATATTTAACTACTTAATAATTACCAAAGTAGAAAATTACACGTGATTTCAGTGGTATTATTAATTGCACAATTAAAGTTAGGCAAAAATTAAATTCAAACCATCATTTCAGAATTCCAAAAAAGTTTTATTCATAAAATAGGTTGCAGCAATAATTTTAAAGATGTGAAAATTTATTTCCAAATAAAAATTATAAACAAATATAATTCTTTTTCCAACATAACAGATCTTCTGTCAAATTATTATTTAGAAGATAATGATTTTTGAATTTTGTTGAAACTAAAAAATAATTTATAAATTACAAAATAATGAGACTGAAAATGAACAATTATTTATTGTGACATCATCAGCTGGGCTCCAATTTTTAATATTATATTTAACCGGTTCCTGTCCGCGCTAATTTTTAAAAAAATCATAATTAATAATTAAATTATAATTAAAAATAATCAAAACTAAAAAAACGAAAGAAATGTGTTAATTTTGAAGAAAGCTTCAAAGTACAATTTCCTTTTTCTCGCCTTAGCGCGAAACTTGACACCGATGAGTCATTGTTTACAAAGCTGGATGACCTTGAGAACAGCTGGTGTCGTCTTTCGCGTGACATTCTCATGAAACTCTCAGGAGGAGAAGGGTAAAAAGTAGGGTGAATACTAGATGGCGGTATATTCCTAAATATTTTTTTAAAATTACGATTTTAATTGAAATTTCCGACCCCCCCGACTTAATTAAACGTAATTATAAAAAAATCTATTAATTAAAAAATTAAAAAACTATTGGATGTTGTTTTTTACATCAGAAAATAGCTTTAAATAACTTTACCGAAGTAAAATCGGCGCACT
This sequence comes from Centruroides vittatus, assembly GCF_030686945.1. Taxonomy (NCBI): domain Eukaryota; kingdom Metazoa; phylum Arthropoda; class Arachnida; order Scorpiones; family Buthidae; genus Centruroides; species Centruroides vittatus. Next base: position 3,329,858 of record NW_027122405.1, on the reverse strand, counting down.
AGAACTTTAGAAGGATGAATAAAGTTCCATAAAAAAAATCCCATAAAAAAACAATTAAGTGTTAAAATCGCGCATCATTAAGGGTTAATTAAAATCGCAATAAATTTTTTTTCGCGCGGGAAATAATTTTCAAAAAATTTGGGGACTGAATAAACATCCGAAACTCAAAAAAAAAAAAAAAAATTCCCCAAGTTTTTTATCCCGAGGGTCTAAAATACCGGTTTCTGTGTAACGCTATGTAAACCGCTCGAACTCAGTTCGAGCGCGGGTACGAAGGGCCATCCTCTGCCCCTAAGATTTCCATATCTGGTCTAATATTTCATTTAACTAACTCTGAGATTAAGGAAAGACAGACAGACGACAGTGGAAATTTATAGGTCTACAATTTTTTTCAAATTGCAGTCCAATGAAGCTGAATAGACAAATATAACTATAAAAAATTGCCTATTATATTACATTAGGGAATAATTTACAGCACACACACAAAAAAAATTATACAGGGTGGGCCAGCGAAAACGAAACGGCAGAGTGTTCGTGTTCGTCCAAGCAAATCGCTCGGACAGGTCGATTTTATTCTGGAGGGGACATCTTTTGCAATAAAGTTTTTGCGAATCTGAATATTAAATAAACAAACAATTTTTTCGAAATAAATGTTTGTTTCGTTAATACAAAATAAATGAGTTTTTAAACTTTTTTGTTGTCTGTTGTATTCAGAATCGCAAAAACTTTATTGCAAAAGATGTCCCCTCGAGAATAAAATCGACCTGTCCGAGCCATTTGCTTGGACGAACACGAACACTCTGCCGTTTCGTTTTCGCTGGCCCACCCTGTATATATCACATTCTTCTTGGACCGGACATTATATGAAAAGTTAAAAAACAGTACCCATTCTTACATTTAAATAGTCATTTTTTTAATACTACCAAAATAAACATTGAAGTATTTTACTACTACTTCCCAGAAAAATTTTAAAAACCTCACAGAAGTTCTATACCAATATACTCTAAAGAGAAATTTAATATTTTTCAACATTAGAGATAGATATGTTATTTTTGATCAGCTAGTATCAGAAAATTTTTCCCCTAAATACGTGAACATCCTAATTTTATTTATTGAAATGGAATAATAATTTTCTTATAGCAATGAAATTATTGGCAAACTATCTAACATTTCATCAATGTGTCATAAAACGAAGCAAGAAGCAATATTAATTATTCAGTCAAATCTTTTTAATTTGATCACAGTTCAAGTGCTAATTTTTTGTTAACTGTTTTTGATAATTACAGTAGTTCTTCTATTTTATAATGATATAAACCTTTATAATATTTAACAAAATGTTTCACTAAACAATGGAGGCAAAGTAATATGATAATCAATTGATATTATTTCACTCACTTTCCTATTTTCATTTGGGAAACTCTTCTTCTGTAAATATTAATATTAAAAATAAAGTATACTCTCTATTATCTGAGCTAATCACCAGAATGGAGGCATGAATAACAGATATTCTGCAAGGTGTATTAAATTCAATATAAAATTAAAACAAATAGTTTATATATTATGAATAAAATACATTTTGAGAGCGATAATTAATTAAATAAGTTTTAGATGTGATCAGTTGAATAAAACTAACAAACAGGAAATTCCATAATTTTTTTCTGAATTAGCACTTCACTAATTTGTATACTTGTGTTTTATTTTATTCTAAAATTGAATTTATATGATGATTATCTCTATTATTCATAATTATTGAAAATATAAGTCATTTGAGTCTCTTATAACACTCAAATTTTACTTATATAAAAATACTGTTAAAAAGATTTAAATTTAAAACAAGGAAACAATTTAAGACAAATCTCATTTCAAGTATTTATTTTAAAATCTAAAATAAATCTACAATAAAACACACTGTAGAAAAGTGGTTATGTTTATATAAATATTCAATGTGCAAGAATTACTTAGAAACATTTATAAATTTAATAAAACTTTTAATACTTCTTGTGCATACTTTCATATTAATTAAAATAAGTTTATTGAATTAAGTAACCCATTAATTCAATTTTTAAATTATTTAAAATAGATAACATAGGAATGAATATATTTAAGATATTGAAACTGGAAATACAGAAAAAATATTCCACTATTTTAAATGAAATATTCAAATAACTACAATTAGACACTAAGTGAATTCCAAATTTATCAAACTTATGCAACAAATCCATTTTATGATAAAGAAAATTATAGATGTTTATTCTGTCTTGTAAGAACAAAAATAATCTCACACACACTGAAATGTAATATAAAGATACACAGAATGGAGGGAAAAAAATACTAATTGAAATTTTAAGACCAAATTATAATTTTATATAATAAAAAATTTTAAACTAATCATTTAATGAAGTTTTATATACAATGAAAAATATATTTATATATATTAATTAACAAAATGTAATAACAACTCAGTATGTACTAAAATTTTAATTCGAGATTTAGATTTCTTTCAATAGTTGTACAAACAAGTGAAGTTTAGAAAGTATAAAAGTATCCCAATTTTGGTTACAGAGGCATTAAAATAATCAAAATATTTTTATCATCTTCAAAGGCTGTTTTATCAAATCATTCATAAGAATTTGAAGTTAGTATTAAAACTATTTCTAAATATAAACATCCCACAAAACTCAATATATTGCAATAACACCATTTCTTTTAAATATTGGAATAAAATGGTTTGATTTGTAGTTTTTTTTTCTTTAGTTCAAAATTCATATAAACAAATATTTCTTTCCAAATTTTTATACATCCACCACACAATATATATTTGACAGTATTTTAACATTTGTTTCTTACAATAATTCCCACTTGTCAGCTATTCCCACTTTTATTTATAATCATCACAATAAAATAATTACAACAAAACTAAACATTCCTATATCTATTAAATTCAGTAAAACAGATTTTCAGTAAATGCTGAACAAAGACACAGCATTTCTCGAAAAAATGTTCAATGTTATAATGATTGGAAATTATTACATCCAACAGTAATATTTATTATAACTTTATAAATATAATAATTAAAAGATAAATTTTAGAATGATATAAAAAAAATCAACAATTAGCATTTAAAATTTTTTAAAATTTCCTCTCTACTAAATGAAAAACACTTTAAGAACACCTATTACTTAATAGCTTCAACTACGTTCAAAATTAATTTAAAATAAAGCGATGCATTTAATATTTTGCAACATTTTAAATATAATTTTCAGAAGCAAAAACAAAACTTCAAATCTTATAGCATATTTAATTTTAATAGTTTCAAATTAACTTACTGACTTCATTTACAAAAGTAAATTTTAAATGATGCACTTCTGAAAATATCCAGAAAGTCAATTTGAAAATGAAAAAAAAAAAGTAAACAGGTCTTTTTACAAACTGCATTTTTCAACATTTATTTAACGATAAAATTTTTCATCTTTTTTAGGTTAAAATCAGTATGAACCGTTAAAGTTTTAATAAAAAATATTTTTCATATTACTTGCTTATCAAAATGCAATTAAATCTCATGTCTTATTTTCCTAATTCATTTATAGCATATTGTAAAAAACTTAAATTTTAAGTTGTTTGTTAAATACAACATACATCCTGTGGATTCTCTATGAATTCCAATTTATTATTTCCCAAAAACTTTGCTAAATAATTAGTGGTGTTTCAACAATATTTTAAATTACCACATCTGCAAAAGAATTTTCAAATTATATATTCCAATCAATAAACTCTATCATTTTTTTCATTCTTGATATATCCCCATAAGAAAAATTCTCTTGGTAGTGGCTAGGTTATATTCACAAAGTTAAAAATAAACTGGCAAATTCTTTATAAACTTACAAATAGTTTAATCTTTATCTATACAAGTAATTATAGGCTATTAAGTTTCCTTATATAATACAAAAATCTGAAGTATAATTTTAAAAATTTAATGGCTCATTAAATCTAATAAGACTATTATTATTTATTCAACAGTTAATCCTGATTTATTGTCCAAATTTATTAATAAATTATATGTTCAAATGAACAATGAAACTAAATTCCAAGTTATAAAAACAAAATCAAATATTTTGATTTTGTTCTTATGTAACATTCCAGAATTTTATTCAATAACTGTATAATTTCCAATTAACCTGCAATTCTATTAAACTGTTTATTTCTATAATATTCTCAAACAAGAACAAGAGAAATATATACTGTTATAATTTGTAAAGCACATACACCATGTTTAAATACAAAACACCTGTATTTCCAAGTTAAAATATATTCATTGCTATGATATCTAAATTCTACACAATATGAATGCTAAATTATACTGCCTGCAAATAAAACTAAACACTCTAAACAAAGATATCAAACATATTTATGATATGATATATTATTATTGTTTAAACACAAATTAATTTTACAAGAGTTCTTTCACTATAACAACAAACTTTCTAATATTTAAATTAAACTTTATTTGAAAGTTAAGCTTTACTCCAAAATAAAAAACAAACATATTACAGTAACATGAATATATTTTTATTACTCTAATTATTCAATTTTTAAGAAGATATATGTTGTATTTTTTCTTTATTTAAAATAAAATGATGATGATTATATATTTATATATGAAGAAAACACTATCAAAGTATTCCTTTGAAGCAGATGTCATTCTTCCTAATATAGATATAAATATATAATCTACTTAAGAATACTAATTACATTGAAATTTTACATCATTCAAATTAGTATACAATTTAAGTTTTATTATTATTATTTTTAAATGTTTAAGTAGAATTCAGTAGTGTAAATTCTTAAGATGCAGTGAATAATCTTTTAAAAATATTATACATAAATTCAGTTGTACAGAAATCTTCAAAAAGAATGAAAAATAATGAAAACTATTGATGCAATTTTATCTTATTAACTTTATAGAACACATTTAGACTATTTCACATAAAAAGACCCATTTTATTGATCACAACATAGTACAATTCCCATAAGTGAAAAACTTAATTACACTTATAATATTATAACAATCAAATTGGAAAGTTAGGTAAGTGCATTTTACGATGAGTAATAGTATCTTCCTACTTCATAATGAAAGTTATCATTAACACAGGCATATACATGATAGACAAATTCTACAACTACAATGAAGATAAAAAAAAATGAATGTCCACATTCAATATCTGCGTCTCTTGTTTTCCATTGGATAATCCTCCCTGTGATCTCTGCGATCCATCATTTCGCGAGGATTACCACGTCCTGAGATAGGACCGTTACCACGCATATTATTCATATTTCCAGAGGGCGGTGCCCCAGGAGGGCCCATATTACTGTGATTTCCAGGTACAGGACCTGGTGGACCACCCATATAAGGTGGAGGCTGATCAAATCGTGACTGTCGCTGCTGTTAAATGATTCCACAGTTCAAAAAATGCAACAGTCAGTTCATTATTTCAGTGAAGCGATGAGTAGCAGAACAACAAATCCATCCAATACACGCGAATGCCCATCAGGTAGTCCATAAAAGGAGGAAAGGAATGTGAAATTAGTGAAGAATAATAATAATGACGCACAAAATGCCAATTATAAAATGTAAAAGGTTTTACCTCCACAAAATGATGTAGTATAATATGAATGAACCTTAACTAATATAATTTTAAAATTATTAAAACTCAATGTTCCAATGCTGTTATTTCATAAGTGTATATACATATATACATTTATAAACTATTTAAAATATTCAAAATAAACAAGACTAAAAATTTCCTTTCCACAATATGCCAAGAGGAAAAAATACAAGAAATTAAAAAAGTACATAGAAAATTCAATATTAATATAAAAACAATGTAAATCTTTAAAAAATATGAGTATGTATAAATTTATACACTTGAAAGTACAAATTAATTATATTAGAAGTAATTCACTAAGAATACATTGAGTATCAAACAAGCTTGAATTAGAATTATGAATTTGCAAAGAAATTTACAAATTAAGTGTTTCAAGGTACAATACATTTCACAACATGAGAGGCCATTTTTAATATATTTATATTACTTCTTTTTAGTTGAGGTAAAACAATTTACATTCACAGAAAATAACTATAAAAAAAATATGAGAACAAAATAAATTTAACTCAAATGACAGATTTATTTTATGTAACCTTCTTGGATGTCATACACACACATTAGATAATTTATATATATATACATATTAATCTTATAAATCTACATTATTTCTATATTAATTTTTATATAAAGAAAAAAAATTTAATTTCAGTTAAAATGCTCATTAAATATATTTAAAACTCATTTTGACAAAATTAAAAACAATAATGTTAAATATTATTATGAATACATGATTACATGATTCCAGCTGGGGAAAAAAAAAAATGTAAAAATCACACAAATCAAAATTATCAATGACATACACAAAGATCAATCTGAAATGTTAGTATTATATAGAATAAAAAAGTAAAAAGTTTAAAAATTAGATCTATCAATTCAACAACTGACCCAAATTTTCAATTATTCAAATAACTAAAGCCAGATTACATTCAAGATATAATAATGTCAACATTCAGCATAAAATTAAATCACAAATCACACTTTGGGAAAAATAGCAAAATGTTGAGCTTCTGTACAATGGGAGTCCAATGCACCACACACTTGTGGTGCATATACTTTTTGAATCAAACTGATCCAATATTACTCTGATCCCTGAAATCCTGTATACAAACAAACTGTAGTGATCTGATCAATCTCTATCGATGTATACAAACGTCATCTAGAATCAACTGGATCACGATCAAACTAATCTGGATGAATGGTAGAATCATTTGGCTTGGATAAAAAAGATTAAAGATGGCAACTACCACGATTAAAGTCAAGCTTATCATTGACAGCAAAGAAATATGTTTATTTCATTTTCAAAACTGCTGTTCCTAAACTGATAAAAAATTAATTGATTATAACAAATGTATAAAGACTTAATACATTATTTAAATTATTTATGATAAAGAATTTTGCATAAGGCTATGTCAAATAAAATATTGAATTAAGTTATACTTCTCTTTGAAATAAAAATTTAAAAATAAATAATCTTTCTTAATCTTTAATAAAACATTCATTTACAGATTTCACAGATAAATTTTTCTGCTTATGATTGAATATGAAGTCAATATATTATGATTAAAATAAGAAAATCAATTCTGAAATGTTTTAAAAATATTTACTGTATGTTACTTTCATTTTTGTAAATTCCACTACATTATTTTCAAATTTTAAATTGTATATATATGGTTCAATTAAAAATGAAGTAATTTCAAATACACAACAGATGAAACTTTCATAAAATAATGATATTTATAATGTATGTACTGCATTGTTAATATATGCAATTTAATATTTTCTACAAATTAAAAATTATCGTCATTTATTATAAAAAGAGTCTATTTGGATTTAAAATGGATTATTAAAATTTACAAAATCATATTTATTCAAAAATGGTAATATTTCAAAATTTAAGTAACTGATAAATAATAGATGTACTATAAACAGACTTTTGGTACTATAAACTACATGTGTAGTTTATTAAATCTGCATTACAGTAACTGAACATGATCATTATATCATCTATTTAAACATTCAGCATATTACATTTATGGAATTTTAAGGAGTAAGTTTACAAGTAAATTTTATTCTAAGATTTTAATGAAAAAAGCAATACCTATAAAAGGCAACTTTAATTAGATGTATATAATTTTTCTGTTTAAGGTGATATTTATGCTAAATTATTATTCAAATGGATTCAACAATGGTTACTAACAATTTTCACAATAAACTGAAAAATTTAATAATAATTAACTGAATGAAATATTAATATAGAAATTTCATTGGAAATTTATGCTGAAATTCTAAAATATTTTAATAAATTCTGTATGACATGATTATTGAATTTATATCACTAATGGTTATTCATATATACTATCATAAAAATAAATCTTTGACAATTTCATTCTAAAACCTAAAATTTTATACAATTTCAAACTTGCTTGAATAAAAATTCCCTTGTTAGTCATTATTATAATATATTGCAAACTTCAATTTTTTTACAACAAAAATTTTTTCTGTATAGAATATTGGTGATAATACATCAATACATTTTCTATTAGAAGTATGCATTTTTAATAGAGTACAATATCCTATATATATTGTTTAAAATTATTTTAAAGTATTGGTAACTGTAAAATCATACAATATTTCAAATAGAAAATTTGTTGTTCAAAAAATAAAAATTTATCATCAAATGTATAAATAATCACAATTTGCATTTTCTGAAATCAAAGTTGTCTTCAAAAAACAAAAAAAATCTGATTATTATGAATTTCTTCAATAAATTTGCAAAATCAGTGCAACAAACTTTATATATAAATCCATATTATTCACAGTGGTTCAGAAATTTTTGTTTTTCAATCTAATAAAAATCATGAAATGAGTTAAGCATTTTTATATAGTAATTCCATAAATTAACATAATCTCAAAATTGCAAATTTTATAATTATACGGCTTTATAGAATAAAGTGAATTTTTCAAAAGTAAAAAACATTCTTCCGAGAAAGATTCATCTACTTCTATATAGCTAAATCGAATCCTAATAATTAAACTATATATACTAAATTTGAATTAAAACTCAAACATATTAAGATAATTTTTTTTCCATAAAAAAATAACGATTTATAGAAAATACATGTATTATTAACTATCATCATCATACATAGAGCATATGCTATACTCCTTAACACACAATTCATTTCCTATACATTGCCATTTAATTAAATATAATACTATTATTATTAATAAATTATCAATGTAAATTAAAAGCATTATAACATCAGAATTCTCTGACATATATTTCATGCTTTTTCAATATATTTAATTCACAAGATCACAGTGAATTATAAAAATGCCAAAATAAGAATGTCATAAGGGAGAATAATAGTAATCAAGTTAATGTAATCAAACAATGAATGAATGAAGTTATAAACTGAATCATTAAAAGATGAATATTTAAAAGAACATTACTATACTTCAGCCTGCAGCATCACATTTGATATTATACAGTTTTTCAAAAATTAAGTTCAGATAATACACAAATCATACAGAAAACAAAATAGTGCACTAATTTAAATTTCATATCATTGTACTTTACTTAAAATTTTATGTTTATTATATAGAGGAAATTTATTATCAATCATAAATTAATCTCAAGACATTTTAAAAACAAACTAAAAAGGCAACAATAAAGAGTGTACACAAATCACCATTTATAAACTCAATTGAACTATACAAACATTATTGCATACAGTTGTATTTTAGAACGACACTTTAATTTATATTAATTTTAATTATCAATCATTTACTTTTTTACAATCAATACATATTAATAAAAATAAACTTTATGTTACAACATTTGAGATTAATAGCAAACAATTATCAGTAGAAATATGTTTTGTTAAATAATCAAAAACAAAACAGATAATAAACTTATTCAAAATCACTTATATTCAGTCTTATAAATGGAAGATCTTGAAGAAGAAATACTACAAATATTCAAGTAGGTCAGCAGCATAATGCATGATCAATATAAAGACAGAATTATCTAATGTGAAACAATCAAGAAGGTTACATTTTTTGGTTATTTCAGAATTATTATTACAATAGATATTACTGACAAAAATTGATGATATTAAACACAAAATTTTTATAAAATCATAATTTAAAACTTTATATTGAAAAACAGTGTATGAGATTACCATACAATCTTTTAAACTGTATAAAAACACTTAAATGTAAAACAATGATAACTATTATTTAAATTCATTATCAGTTGCTAATTAATAGATTTTTTCTAAAAGCAAGTTTTTTAATAATCATACTTTTTATAAACCTTAAAAAATAAAAAATATCTTAAATAATCTTGACAATGATTTCTATAGATTTTTTTTATTTAAATACTGAAGTTAAACATAAACGAAAAAACATGTCATATCCACCAATAATTTCAAAAGAGGAGAAACATTTTACATTACACTCAACAATAACCTTCATATTAAATGTGATTTAAAATGAAAACATTTTAGAACTCAATGCATTCAAAGTAAAAGTTCACATGCAATATTTTAAATTTTAAAATTAAAATTTGTTTTTTCTGTTTAATTTTTAGTCATCCAGTTTCTTCTATTCAGGTTCATTAAAAACTTGATATGAAGTTGATAATTATAAATTTTTTTGACACACTGGGAAATAAAATTGATTTCTTAATTTCCATTAAAACTCTCAAATGAGTTAGTTAAATGTATTTTTGAATAATGTTCATGGCAAAAGTGAATGTATATTTCCACATAAGAAATTTTCAGTAGACTAAAAATATATATATTCTAAAAATATTTTGAAGCCATTAAATTTATTTGCTTCAAAAAATTGATGAAGAGCAAATCACTTTGAATGTAATATGAGTTAAGGTACTACATAGTAGATTGAAAACACATCAGAGAAATGTTTATTCATACATAAGGTAACTGTGTAAAAGTACTGTAACTGTTATTGACATTTAGAAAATAAAAATTTAAAGCAAGCTACATAAACATGAAAACTGTCCACTATCTACTCTCAGAGAATTAAATTAAAAAAACACATTGTAAAAATTATTCCAATGTGGGGACACAAACTATTTTTGAATTAGATTTTGATATATCACTTATCTGGTGAAATATTAAAATTGATAATGAACTGATCAAATTTGTACAGTATTGAAAAAATCTTTTAAGAAAAAATTTCATTTGTAATTAATGATATCATAAATGTTGCAACTTAGTTTTTCAATTATATTTACATTTCATTTAAATTGTAAATTACATTTCATTTGTCAGATAGCTATTACTGCAATTTTTTTATACAATTAACAAAAACATTTTTCAGAAAAATAAATTTGTAATAATTTTGAAATGATACTGTAGAATTAAAACAACTTTTGTGTGTGAAGATTATTTGTCTATGGATATAAATTACTATGTAAAATGATTAATTCAACTAAGATGTGGTCAAAATTATATTTTGTTGTATAATAGTAGACTAATAACAGATCCTGATAGAATTTGTAGTAGTTGTAACATGCAAGTGTATGAAACTTCAAAACATTTTTTTCTATTAAGTGAAATTTGAAGAAAATAGGAAAAAGTATTTGATGAGATTTAAGTCTTGGAAAGATATATCTAAAAAGAAAAAAAACAAACTCACAGAAGGCTCATGACTAGACTACATATTAAGAAAAGCAAAGCAGAAACTGTGTCTAACTGAAAAGCATAAAAACTACATCTGCAGTGGTCAAAAGCCTATCACATTGAAGATTTGATGCATTGAAAACAAGTTATGTTCACAGAGGGTCATGTATTTGCACAGGATACGAAGATAATAATGGTAGCAAAGTTTGGAGAAAATCCAATGATAAGTTTCTATTAGAACACCTTATTTCAAAAACAAAATTTCTAAATGGAGTTGATGCATGCTCCACTCTTGTCGGCTCTGTAGATTTCTATGGCCTCCAATGCCCTTATGTGTTGCCAGTCAAAGACCCAATGTATTACACTAGCCTCATCCCAACAGGGGGAAATCCTCTGTTGGGACAAGGGCCAGATTGGTGGCATAACACACCAGAGCCATATTAATCTTTCCTTTTGCTGCATTGTACTTGTGATCTCATAATGTGGCTTGCAACAATCTGTATGTGGAACCAATATGCATTATGGATCCAAATTTCACACAATAGAAAAATACGTTTTGAAGTTTCATACACTTGCATATTACAATTACAATGAACCAAGTGGAGTTATGGTTTTGGCTGGTATGATTACAGCAGGACATGAACATTTGAAAATTGTCAACACTACAGTGAATGCAGACATTTACTCAAAAATTTTGGACAATTTTGTAAGAAAAATTACATGGGAACACTTTAGTCACTCTGACTATCTTTCAAGATGGCAATGCATCTTCCCACCATGCCAATAATTCCTAAACAATAATATTCCACATTTGGATTGGCTACCAAACAACCCAGATTTAAATCCAATAGAATTTGATGAATGTTTAGAATAAACTGGTTTGAAAAAGAAACAGATTTCATTGTCTGAATTGAAGAGTGCTATTCAAACCAGCTGGGCAAAATTATCTGTAGACTTACGTGGAAAGTTAATGACTTTAATACGGAGACATATTAAAGCAGTAATAAAGACCAAAGATAGACCCACACAATATTAATTTACTTTATTCCATACTTATGCATCTGTGATTACTATATTCCATATTTTTGTCTAATATTGCTAAAGTTTTGAGAATGCTTTCTTAAATTTTTTATATAATTGCTGTCATCTCTTTTCTGTTGTTACTTATACAAAACTGCAAATAAATTTTGTTTAAAAAAAATTAATAATTTAATGTCTGAGTTTTGAAACAAAGCCGAATTGAATGACATGCTGCAAAGTGAACAATATTCCATACTTTTGATCAGGGGTTGTACTTTTATATGTGAAATTTCTCATTTTCATAAATTCTAATGGTTTACATAGTTATATGCTAATGATAAACAGCATATCTAGACCTAGACTAAACAATGTTTCTAATATTATATTCAAGACTTGCAAATTCCAGAAAAATACATACATGTGAAATAAAATCATATAACTTATACATACTAACCTTATCCAATCCAACTATTTTTTATATTTAGAATGATTCATGACTTCAACATACACCTATCCCTCATTTGCATGGTACTCAATTTGCATGGTTTCGCTTTTACACAGTCTTTAAATGAAAACAAAAAAAGTTTTTGAGACAGCTGTTGGTAGCCATTTCTCGGGTTATTCTCATGCACATCTGTCTAGAAACGTCTTCCCCTGAAATTTGTATCAGTTACCATAAATACTCAAATACATCAAAATTTTTTTGATCCAATACACTATCTCTATAGACAGGGACCAAAAAAATGGTCCGAAACAAACTTCTATTGGGTGTAAAATTATAAAACATGCTGAGGTTATAAACAACATCCAATAAAATGTAAATAAGCATTGTTTGAATTATTTCGAGCAACGAAATGTTACGTCTCATTTTACACAGTTTTGGTTTGCCTGACTTTTCTAGAAACGTATCTACCATGTAAATCGAGGGATGAGTGTATTAGGCTAATGCACTATAATTTCATTCAATTAATGGCTGACAGCTTTCCTGTTCTAATCAGAACTAATATTTGCAATTTATTTTTAATCTATCTTTACATACATTATTTTTCACATAATTGCTTTTTCCTTAATTTTCATTACACGGTATAAGAAGTAGAGGACAAATGAGTAAGTATTAGGAAGACAAAATAGATCTTGATTATGAATATCTGATAGCAAGACGACTTACAAAATGTGAATTTATCAATCATATATAAAAGAAAAACTTGTAGTAATAAAAATACTGTACCATTAAAAAAGTTTTTACTATCTAGAATTATACTCCTTAAACATGATTGATTATAATTACACATGTAATAAAGGGTTGATTTTAATCAGTCTTATGAATGCAGAAAATTCACATGCATAACCAAATGAAGCACAGGCTAATATACATAAGTTACTATCAGATCTTTGTACAGTGGAACTTCACTTAATGAGCACCTCTCATAACTAGTAATTTGCATAATGAGCAAAACAAATTGTATAACAAGACAATATTAAGACAATTATAATCAGAATATTGTAAAATTGCAACAGATTTTTTTTTCAATTGGATGCATATACACATTTGTCTGATAAGTACAAAAAGTTATACAAAGTCTTTTGTATATAAGGGGTTTATTATAAAAATGAGGTGTAGCCCAAATTGTATCTTATAGTATCCTCTAAGATAAATTTTAAACATACATATTTAGACATACAGATAGATAATCTAAAAATTTAAAATTATTATTAATGAAAAATAAATAAATTTAAAGTTATCTTTCATTCATTCCAGACTAAATACTAATGATTATGTTTCTATTCAGAAATTAGTTATTTCAAATTGTTATTTTTATCACTTTCATCCAAAAATAATTTTTCTGATAAATATTTATAAAGCATGTTTCAAAAAGACTTCTCTTCACTAATCTGTTTCTTCAGCAAAAATTTGTTGTCCTGTAATAAAGCAGTAATTATCATGAAGCAACTGTCAAAGTTTAATTTCCAATTCCAGGAGATACCACTGAAAGTATTAAAAAAAATGGCAGCAAATCAAGCAATTAGACTTTTGCACCCTAAAATACACTAAAGTGGACTCCATCAGCTGTGAAATACAATTTATAGTAAACATTTGCAAACAAAACTCACCAAGAAACTCCTCTTTAAAGCTAAATGACAAAACTTTTTCAGTGCCACTTGAGACATGAAGGAGGGAGATTGCTTTGATAACCACCATGTTTTGTGCAATTACCAAGATGTGGGTATACAAATCATTTTTCTTTCTAGAAAAGAACCTCCACTGAATATACTTAAACATGATGCAGATGTGGTTGATGATTAAATCATTTGACTAGAGGTAGGCAATTATGCTGCCATCTCATATTAAATTTAATGACCAATTCCAAATTAAATTTCAATTTTTTTTTCTGTTTTCTGCAAATCAAATTTGCATTCCAGGTTGGTTCATTCTGTGCTAGCGGATAAGATAATAATGACTCACAATCCTTAACAATATATATTGTATAATTTCTTTTGAATAAATGTTATACATAAAATATTGAGTATTTTTTCAGCATGAAACACATTGTATTTTACAATAATTTATATGGGAAAAATTGTTTTGCTTAATGAGTGTTTCACATTACATTAGTAGTACATATGACTACATGAGTAGTGGTATGCAGACTTCATTTTTCAGCAGGATAGGACACCACCTCATTCTCATGTGCAGGTACAAGGTTATCTGAATGACATTCCTCCAAAGAGATGAATAAGACATGCCAGAAATAATGACTGCACTCTCCTTAGATCTCATGCCCTGCAATCTCTTCCATTGGGACTATGTTTAAGATCTTGGACTTGTACCACCATTGCTCCTAATTTGTGATTTCACTACTGTCACAGGAGTTATGCTGATTATGTTTGGGAAGAACTGAATTATCAATTAAGATATCTGCCATGGGACCAATGGTGTATATTAAATTTTTGTTAAATTACTGCAATGACTGCAAAACAGTATTTTTCTTTCCTGTAGTAAAAATCTCATATTCCCAAACTATATTGTTCAGAAATAAATTTTGGAAAATGTCAATCTTTTTGAAACATGCTATGTTTTATATGAGGTAGATCTTTATACTCTGTCCCCTGAACTAATTGTAGTGTTTATACAAATTTTAGTTGATATTATGTAAGTAAAACATATTTTAACAGTGCAAAAGTTCTGATAGAGTACATAAATTATATATATTAGAAATTAAGTACTTCCAGAAGAAGAGTATGAGTCCAAAAGAAACACAAGGACAAAGAGACTTTAGGCGACTGTACTCTTTCATATGACTTAAACAGTGATGTCATAAATTTAAATATAATAGAACTTCATATGAAGATAAACATTGCATATTGTATTATTATGTTGGGATACATAGGGAGTTGTATTAGTTGATCATTTAAGAGAGAGTCCACGGTAACGGGAATGTATTATGCTCAATTAATTTCAAAACTGCATTTTGCAATTAAAGAAACATTGTGTGGAAAGTTGACTAAAGGATAATGCAGTAAATTACACACATTGTCATAGCAGCTATGCTCAAGCAGAATACCAGCTGGTTAAACATCCACTTTGCCAGATCTAACCTCTAGTGATTTCAGGTTGTTTTCCAAAATCAAAATCTGTCTCTGTGGAAATTTTTAAGTTAAGTTGAAATATATACTGTTAACCAATGGTTTTTATGAACCTGGACCACTTTTCTTCCATGAAGCAGATGACATGTTGGAGTACTATTGAGAAAAAAGTATTACAACTGAGGGAGATTATATTAAAAAATTAAAGTTGTTATTTTGTTGTCATGAATATTCTATCTATGTCTGGGTCAGAGCAAAAGTACCACCACTGTCAATTTTGAACTTTTCAGTAACTTTAAACATTAAGTTTGGATGCTCACTAAAGAATCAAATTAATAAATACATAAAAATAATATTCGTACTTAAGTGAGTTAAGAGATAACTAAATTCAATTTTCATCAAAGTTATGCAGGTCTACAAAATTACAAAAAATAAATCTTGTTCAGATGATAAATAAATACTCCACTTTTTATATTTATGAATCTTATTATTATTAAGAAAATTAAAATAAATGAATTATTATAAATTATAACCAAATATTTAAAATTTTAATAAAAATTATTATTTGTCTTTCATTTTTAGTTTGTTGCAGAATTACAATCCTGATTCATACAAAATATAGAAAAATATATTGATTTTAACAAAAAATTTAGATATTTCTGCAATTAATATGACCATATTCTCAGACCTTATATTATATTTTTAATAAAAGATAATCAATAATGATTTGATATTGTCAGTATTATATACTCGGATCAATCTAAGACAATTTCTCAACAATATTTTCAGTAACATCTATTGTTTCTACTGTTGACATTAAATTTTTCATGTCAACAAAATTTTTTCATCTGAAATAACCAACATTTACTAGAAGTGAATAATATCAGGTATCAAACACAAATATTTTCATTTTGAAATATATTTCACTGGAAAATGTCTATAAAATTTTTTTCATTTAACAGTCATGAAATTTGAACTAACTACATTACCTGTGGCATCCCCATTCCTCCAGGTCCTTGCATCATTGCTCCTGGTCCAGACATTCCAGACCCTCCTGATGGTCCTCCTGGTCCTATATTAAATTTTTAAGTAAGCTAAAATAGTCATTTCTATAACAAACCTTCATTTCAGTTAAATTAGTTCCATTGTAACAGAATATCTTAAAACAAATTTAAGCAAGTAATTATTAAATTTTAATTTTATTAAA
Organism: Centruroides vittatus; assembly: GCF_030686945.1. Lineage (NCBI taxonomy): Eukaryota > Metazoa > Arthropoda > Arachnida > Scorpiones > Buthidae > Centruroides > Centruroides vittatus. The sequence goes on along the minus strand of NW_027122405.1, from coordinate 3,312,732 downwards.
AATAATTAGTATAATTCAGAAATTTATGAAAGAAATTTGGATAATATATTTATATCAAACTATATTTATAAATGCTTTGCTTTAAAAACCATTTATTATAGTCATAAAGGAATAGAACCCAATAAGTACATTATGTAATCTGCAGAAATAAACAGAAATAAGACCCACTTAGATAAAAACAATGATTAGCAATGCATTTTTGGAAACTGTATAAACACATGAGGCTTATATTTAAGTTATTTATTTTTACTTGAATACTTTTGAATGACTAGTCATTATACAGTGTGTGGAAGAGTAATCTGACAGCTTTTAAATTAAAACAACATACAAGTTATGTAATTATAAATATCACATACTCTGAACTGATTACAGTGAGCACATAAACAAAACAAAAACAAACGTTTTCAAACTCCACTCGAGTTCTTCATCACACTTTGTAACCATTACCCGATGGTTCTTCGTAAAAGCTTTTGGGATAAAAAATTTGAACAAGCGTTCAAATATAAGCTTGAAAAATTTAAAAACCATGTTGTGCCTACAATCAGTTGCCTTATCGAAACTCAATGAACGACTAAACAGTGTTGTCAATCAACTCTTGCCAGGCAATTAACAACTATTTCCTCTTTATAACTTATGAATGTTGATGTAAAGTTGGATTTAAATATCTGCATGGCTTCCAGCCATCTGAGATGTTCGGGGGGGGGGGGCAAAGCGAGGATGAGTTTGGTCCAGTTAAAGCAGTGGTTCTTAACCTTTTAGTGATAAGGGACCATTTATCAAAATTTTTCTCTTGCCATGGACCACGAGCTGTTTGGCAGTAATGTAAGTGCTTATAAGGTTGTTCTATAAATTAAACACGTATAAAATTATTCGGAACCAAGAGTATTATATTATTTGCGAAAATGTTACATTAATTATATTATTTTAGTGCAATTTTTGTAACTGCATAGTGTTTACCAACTGCTGGATTCTTTGTTCAATGCTACTCAAAGCCAAACGCATGTCGGCACTGGCATCCAACCGATTTCGATGTTTATTTTTAATTATCAAAAGCACTGAAAATCCTTGCTCGCATAAATATGTGGTTGAAAATAAAGTTAGGTACTGTAAAGCGATTTCTCAAATTTTAGAGGAAGCAATAACTGTTTGGCTCCAAAAATCTTCAAGATTAATTCCTGTCTCAAAAGTATCCTTGCAGTTACTATCGTGTTGCATTTCAATTAACTCTTCTTGTGTTTCATCCGGCACCTCAGAAATATTGACTATGAAAGGATTGCGGATCAGTTTCCGAATACCTTTGTCCTTGCAGTCAGGAAAATAGCGATTGAATTCATTTTTCAAGTTTTGCAAATGGAATGTAATGTTCTTTTGTATTTGTCCTTTAATCTCAGCACACTTCTTCTCTGTGCCTTCTATATCCGTTACCGGACTACGGCGACACCTGGCGCAGGTTAGTAAGGTTAATAACACGCCAAGGTATTTACTAGGGAAAGTTAAACCCAGAGAGGTTTCCCGTTGCCGTCTCTGGGATGCGATGTTACGCGTGGGAATAATGCCTTCCAGGAGGTCTTTTAAAAGAAAATGGTCCCTATTCAGGTGTTACAAACATGGAGAAAACCCGGAAAACTCCACGTGACCACCCTGTCCGAACGCAGCGGGAACCCGCGACCAAACTCCCAGCATTTAGCAACAGAACCGCTCAGCCACTGGTGGGCATCTCAGCACACTGTCTGTCAATAATAGGGTTCAATGTATCAAACACAGAAAAATTCTCTCTTTCAACTTTGCTGATCAATAAATAGGTCGATTTTAGCGATAAACGCACTGATTTTATCTTCAAATGCAAATATATTGCTAGTGCCTTCCAATTTCATATTTCCTGAACCTTGCAGTTGAAGGTTCAATTTATTTAGTTGTGCAAAAAAATCCACTAAATAAGCAAAATGTATTTGAAATTTGAACTGACAGAACTCGTCATCATTTATTTAATAATTTTAGGATGACTTCACGGACCACTTCAGGTGCTTTCAGGGACCACAAGTGGTCAGGGACCACAAGTGGTCCAAGGACCACCGGTTAAGAACCACTGAGTTAAAGTCTGCTACAATGTCCAGATCTGCTGTGTATGTAGGAAGGGCCATGGTAGTTCTCATGTGTCATATATCGACAAGATGCTCTTGTAGCCTAATTCCCATGGAGCGCTTAGCTGACCACTGGAAAGCAGGTCTCTATTGTATCTGTTATCCCTAATGGAAAAAATATATATGCCAGGAAGTCTGAGTTGGAAGAGACCTGCCCATTATGCAGCATATCAAAAATAGTCAGGTGCAGTATTTCCTGTAAGCGAGACACACCCGGCATTTCCTGGCAACTTCAGCACATTAGGACCTTAAAGGTAATAGGGTTAAAGGTAATTATGCTAAATCAACTTATCATTCTGTATTTAACCTCAAAGCATTTAATCTAGAATTTACAAACAATCACTATTTTTATATTATGTCCAGAGGTAGCAACTTTTCTTGTCTATGCATTCTTGCAATAATAACTAAAACTGTGCATGACTTTCTGCAACATTTAAGAGAGAATTGCTGCCACTTCATCCCTGATGTTCCATTTCAACTCTGCCACAGTCTTTGAATTGTTCCCAGTGTAAGCAGTTGTCCTGTTCTGTTTAATCCACAGATTCTGATATTCAACACCACATTAACCCAACTCCAACAGTTATAAAGCATTTTTATGTAACAAGCTGAAATTACAGACACCCCCACTATCTTTTTTTGTCATCAATGAAATATGGACCAATCATTCCATAAATTGCTACACCATACTAAGCAATAGCCTTAATACTGTAAAGGTTGCTTGTGTGTAACTTATAAAAGTTCTGATAGAACAAAATGCAAAATTATTTTTTACACAAATTTCAATTGATACTAAATAATTGAGTTAAAAAACAGCATGTGTACTTAAGGTCATTCTCCCCACTCATACAGTTTCAGTCATTGCCATTTTCAAAACCCATCAGATTAACCTAACCTGCCACATCCTGTATAAGACAGCTAATTTCAGAATAAACTGATTCCATGTAAAATTAAGACAAATTAAACAGTAAGAAGAGTATGGGAATCAATCATTCTATTTATTTTGTTTTCCAGGACCTCATCCCATCACCATACCCAAAAAAATTTGAATCAAATTTATAAATTTAACACTTTTGAATTCCTTCAGAACACTACAAAAAAATATAAGGATATTTTCAAAAACAAATAAAATAAACTCTCTTTTTTAAGAATTAAACCTTCCTTTATAAAAATTATTTTTTAAATGGTTCCTTTTTCAAAATGTATATAGAAATATGCAAATAAAAAAAACATATGAATTACCCTTGTATCCTTATATTGAAAATAATAAAAACAAATTTTAAAACAAGCATTTTTGTCTTGTAAGAATTATTTGGGTTACAACAGTTTTTGTTATCAAGAAAAGCTTTAAAAGAAATTCATTTGATTTTACTTTAAATTTGCAGCTGAAATATAGTCTGTTATTAATTTGTTTTATCTCATTTATAGAATAAAACCTTAAAATTATTGTATAACAGTAAAAATATATTAATAAAATTTTTATCTTCATGACCAGGTGCATAGATAGACACAGGGCATTTCTACATCATCTTTATTCGGAATCTTCTATAGGCCTATACACGTTTCAGGCATAAGCCCCTCATCTGTCTGCATGACTTCTTATATGTGGTGTTGACACACATACATTCCGTTCAAAATTACGCATTTACAGTTAAAATTGTTTTAATGTTAAAATACCATTATAGTGTAAAATATATTTACAATTAAAAGTACTATTACAGTTAAGGTTTCTTGACTTAACATTGATCATCATCTAGCATATACTCTTGACATCCGTGTTAAAGTATATTAATAAAGTATTAACTTAAAAAATATATTAATACAAATTAATAAACTAATATAAATTAAAACTTAACATACCTGGACCCATGGCTGCAGCAGCAGCAGCGGCAGCAGCAGCACCCATATGATCTCCCATACCTTGATTCCCAGAACCTTGCATTTGTCTGAGAGCTGCTTCTTGCTGAAAATAAAATTTCTAATAAATAAAAACTATTTACTGAATAAGAAATATCCAAATAAACTAAATTATTAAAAATTAAAAGCTAGTTTCATAAATTTGATAATGAGTTTTAGTGTGTAGACTTCATTTTAATGATTTATCTTAACAAATTAACATTTATTCATAATTTGGATTGCTTACAGTGAAATTTCAAAAGATTTGTTTATATACTGACAATTGCTAAAATAAGTCTCCAAAAACTTAAGAAATCAAACAACAGAAATTTGTTTAAACTGCAATTATCATAAATTCCAGTTGTGAGAGGGAACCCAACTTTTTTCATTTGTTTACTTATTTTAGTTTAGTTACATTTATTTTAGTTTAGGGCAACTGTTTCATGCTCTTGATTGGACAAACAAAATTCCAAAAGCAACTTAACATTCATACTCCAAGAGATGCCATAAACTATGTGACTTTCAAACATCCTTAATAATCAAAGGGTAGACAGCAACTATATCACTATACCAAAAGGGTATAAAATGATGAGCACTTGATGGCAGAATTGAAAAAAGTTTCTCTAGCTTAGCTAGACATATAGTCAGACAACTGTGAAGAATTTGTTAAATCTTTGTTGAATTAATTGGCATTTAACCTTTTAGGTAATAACCATTGTGTCATAACTAATGTTGATTTAACTAATCATCATCATTGTTATATTAAATATTTTTTTGTAACCTTCTCCCATTAAATCGTATTGTTACTGTTAATCCTTGGTTGTTTTGGTATTTCTATTAATGGAAGTTTTCAGAACATTTTACCCCCACCCTACAGACCTTATCCTATACCTTATCTAGTCAAGGGATTAGAGTTGTAACATTCATGAGAGTTAAGACTAAGCTTTACAAAGTTAGGCCATCATCATCTGATAAGATTAATAATGAAGGATTGTGAACATAAGGCATCCCCAGATAATCTATCTTTACAGAGCTGAAAATCTGAGTCCCTGAATCTTTTTTGATTCATATTTATATGACAAGTACTTTACTTGACTGCTCGATAACCACTTGTTTTTTTAGGTCCGGTGAATACTGCTTTTCAGAATGTTGACTGCTACTGATACCACTTCTCTACTCTCACAGACTCTAGACTGATGTGTCAGTAAATTATTACATCTTAGAGAAATATTTACTACAAGATATGTATAGTCTCTTGATCACAGAAAAAAACAATGTATCAAAATATATTTTAACCAATAAGCACCAGTTTTGTATCTGAAGATCAATTTTCTAGAGCCTAAGTTTAAAGATTACTGTCAAGAAATATCTTTTTCATTGTACACAGTCATTTACTAGCATGATAACTATTATTGTATTAAAAGGCTATGGTCAGCAGATTCACAGCTATGATAATGGAAGAAATGATTTGACATGAAAAAATGATATGAAGTAACTGTTGTAAAAAATGCAGTTTGGAAGTATAGACAATCTTAATGAAATTAATTTTAATACCTCTGCTATAAGAGTAGCCAGTACTATGATAACTAAATACATAAAATAGATCAATGAAAATAAGTATCATTAAATTTTTATTAAATAAAAAATGTAGCAGTAACAAAAGTTATAAAAATCACAGTACAATAGTACAGTTAGCAACGAAATCTCTGCTAATTGTGCATCTAGGCAATAATCATAGAATCATTATATTTAATGTAAAACAATTCATCACATTTTCTTCCATATATATATTTTCATTCTCAATTTCATTTCCTTAAAAATAATCACCATGACAAATACATATTAAAAATAGTATCAGTGTACATAACATTATTTTACATTTCTGTATTATATGGATATTGTTAATTTGATTATTAAAATTCAAAACTTTATCAACGAGTTGCTTTTCCCAGCAACGTTTTGTGGCACATCTGTTATATTTATTTTATTTTTAAAACTTTTTATATTTTTAACTATTATAAAATGGCAAAAAGTTTTGTTTTGAGGATAGGGATGGATTTTATAAAAATTGCAAATGCTAATGAGTAAAATCCTCATTAAGTCTGACCCTACTAGAGATATCCCCTTTATCTCCCTACCCACTGCACCTTTTAATCACCAAAATTTATTACTATCAATCCCCCAATAAACAAACCTCTCTGCAAAATTTCAGAAATATTCAACAAAAATCACAGAAGTTATTAAGCTTCAAACAGGGTGAACAAAATTGTGTGCCCCACACAGACATCCATACAAACAGAAAAACCCCACCAATGTTTTTGCATTTCTCAACATTTTAAGATGTACAAGTCCAAAAATTTTTAGCAGTCATTTTTGACCAATTGTCGTACTTTCCCTATATTATATATAACAGCCAAAAAAGTAAAAAATCAATTCCTCTCACAAAAACAGTTGCCAATCTTTCTTCTAAATCATGCTATTGTAATTTCATGCAGATAACCTACAGAAAATTACAAAAACAAAAAACACCTTTCTATGGCTCACCCTAACATATAACTCATATCTCCAGGACAGGTGCTGAAAGCAATATAATTAACAGTATGTATTAAAATATTGCTTTTTCTGCTTCCTTTCTGTTAACAGAAAATTGCAATATATGTAAACAACCAAGTTCAAATAGTCTATGATGATATTGATTTCTGGATTATTCACACAAAACTACATTTAGGCATGATAGCTCTGGCACAAGAACATCTCAATGCAAGAAAAACTCATTAATGTTACTTACATAGGTAGATAAAAAAAAGGTTACAAGCAGCAACATTTCAAAAGTAATTAATGTGGAAGGAATATTTTTCCCCAGAGTGGAGGCCATATGGTACTAGTTGTCTTATAGAGATTGTGCGGGTAGGTAGTGTAAGTTTGCTGATGCGTCAGTGATTGAAATGACAAGATGTTTAGAAAAGTGGTTTTGCTTGGAGGTGCGAGCTATGATTCGTTTCTTATGGGTATCTGACACAAACACCCTGGCATGTTGAGTGACGTGTCATCGTCCAGCATGACAATGCCAGGCCCCATACTGCTTGCAAAACTCAACAATTGCTGCAAAAGTTCAAGTGGGAAGTCTGAAGCCACTCCCCCCATACAGCCCAGATTTGGCACCAAGTGACTATTTTCTTTTTCCAAAAATGAAGGAACACTTATCTGGAACAAGGTTTGCTTCAGTGATGTGAAAACAGCTGCCGAGAACTGGCAGAGTGGGCAGGGATGCGATTTCTACCAAATCAGGTTATATAGGTTGTTCCCTGTGTTCAGATAAATGCCTGAACAGATTTGGTGATTATGTAGAAAAGTGATTGGCAAGTATGCCACTTAATTCCCTTTTGTATTTTCTGTCTATTATTAATAAATAATTTTTTATTACTCTTGTAACCTTTTTTTTGGATCCACCCTTGTAATATCAATGTTATTATAAAGATGTGTATGTGTAACAAGTCACTCCACCACATTTATCAGAAATGCTCTTTATTAATGATTACCTGACATTTTTTCAAACTAAAGTTTTTAATTACCGTATTTTACGGACTATAAGACGCTATGGACTATTAGACGCACCTAAATTTTTAAGCATTTTTTTTAATAAAAAATACCTATAAGACGCTGCAAACTATAAGACGCACCTGAATTTTGGAAGCAATTTTTCGAAGAAAAAAGTACGTCTTATAGTCCGTAAAATACAATATATATTTTTTTCTAATTAACAATTTTATCTTTTTTTCTAACCACTGAAACATTAACAATAAGACACTTGATTATATAAAATAATTTATCCTTGTTATTAATATGCAACTATAGTAGTATATAAGTCCCAAAAGCAAAAAAAAAAGTTACTTTTATATGATTTATTAATAAATAATAATTAAGCTGTTGTAAAAATAGAAATTTGTTATATTTAGAACATATTAAAAACAAAAAAAAAAGCTGCCCTGTCCTATTCAAGGAGATTGCCAAAAATAAAAATTTCTGTCTTGCTTTCAGTCTTTCTCCCTTCTAAAAAAATACCAAAGATGAAGCAGACATGCATCACTTTCCCGGGTATATACTACACCCCTCCCTAACAGATTTAACCATAGTTTAAAATACATTAGCACTTCAAGCAGAAAACAGAACACCCACCTCAAAGAAAATCACTATTTCATCGGTAAGGGGCCTAGCCACCTTACTGATGAAATAGCCCTACCACATCTACCACCAACTCCAATATTGTTGTCCACTTTCACCAAACTTACCCATCCATTATATTATACCGAAGACAACAATTCAAATATATGGAATTGTTGAAGATTTATAAAGCAACTAGAAGAAATGAAGCAATTAACTTCAAAAAGATGGACTTTCCTTCTGGCATGAATAAAGTTCTAATTATACACCATGTCTCCTAAATCATCAATCTTTACCACATGGACAACAACCATAAATTAACAGCAGTTTTTTAAACCTAAAGTTCCATCACATTCCATTCCTTTTTCAAAGATGTCTAGCTTGACAATGACTGTTTAACACAGGAAACATCATTTGATATTAAGTTTTTTTATTTTTTCCTGAACTTTGGCATTTAAGTGTCTTGTCACTTGACATATAACTTATCTAGTTTTATTGTCATTGAACTTTGCAAAATTTTATATTAACAAAATTAAAAGAAAATTTAATTAAAAATTAACTACAATATTTTAATATACAATCAAATTTATTAAGACAAAAATTGAGAAATGATAAATGAATTTAAATTAGAATAATTTATAATTTTTTACTTTTAGGCTAGTTTATTAACACCTGCCCTCAAACAAAGGATGTAAAGGTTTGGAAAGAATTAAAATATAGTATTTCAAAAGCAAATTTTATCAATATTAAATAATAGTCCTTTAAATTTATAATTCTGTTTAATTAATATGTTTTTAAAGTCCCAAAATGTTTTAAAAATTTAAATAAGCCAAATGATACTGTAATAGACGCTCAGTCCAATCTACTTTGTTTTGTGACAACTGGTTTTGTGACAACATCACCATTAATTCATCCTTATTAATGGAAAATTTTTCTTGAGCTGAAACTTTTGCACCAAAATATATTAGGCAGTTATTTAGACTATAGTTTGGCTAATAATTAATATATTATATATATTAATAATTATTAAATTATTAATATAATTATATATATTAATATATTAATAATTAATATAAAGTTTTTTTTCTGAAAGTAGATGGTTTAGACCACTATCTTATTACAAAATTAATTAATAATTACAATAATTTTGAATTAAATTTATTAATTAGTAATGTCACCTTTAGTTTCAATTCTGTTAATCACCTTTTTGCTTTATTTTTTAAACTCCAGTGTAGACATCTGTTTTACATCAATTATACTAGTATTTGTATAAAATTTAAAATACTAAATAACTTTCAATCCAAGCATACATTAAAGAAGCCAGTAACTTAGTACAGTGGCATATATACACAAGTGTGCACTTTTGTATTATCTTTCCTAATGTGCATTTGAAGACACCTCGTGTATGGTATGGTATAGTTGGCATAATGAGAGATCTAACTTGGTTAATATTAACTGTGCCCATTTTATGGGATAAGATAGTGTATGCTGTATCAAACTTCTCCACTGGTTTTTATAAACATCTTTTCAGGGTGCCAATAAACTTGCTGTTAATAATATAAGAGATGTCATGTGTTTATGTATTCTTAACTCCTGCAATTTTTGTCTAATTCATATAAAACTTTGGTTATATTTATTTTATGTTCTGACAGAACATACAGGCTAGTTATTTTGTGAAAATATTAGCTATAAAATAAATGTTTTATCGATTTGAATCAGTGTTTCCACTTATATTGCAGTGATGCCAGTGGCCTCATTTAGTTCAAGCTTGACGACTGAATTTCCCTCAGGTTGCATTTTTAAATATTTTGGAAATGGCATACTTTAAACTTACTTCATTAAATTTAAAATTTAAAAAAAGTTAGCCCCATCATGTAGCTTCTACAACAATTAAAAATAATTTTTTTTATAGTGACCATGTGACATTCTATTATCCAATCAGAAGTAATAATCTAAAGAGCCTGTTATTTAAAATGTATTATCATGCATTAACTATGCTTCGATGATCAGTACAGGCTTCTTCATTTGTAGAAATATTAGCTGCTGCTCTTGAATTTCTTGAAATCTGTACTCTTCTCAATTTTTCAATCTCTACTTTAGCATAGAAAATAGTCAGTCATTCTTGGCAGAGAAATTTCTAGGTACAGTGGAACCTCACACAATGAGTATTTCGCATAACGAGCAAAACAAATTGTAAAAATTTGCCTCGCTTAACGAGCGATTTTCGCATAACAAGTGATGAGGAGAGGGAAAGTCCCAAATTGTGCGCATGCGGCATGCTCCACCAGTCTGTGTTTAGCACTAGTTCCACTAGCATCTTAGTGTCGCTTGTAATCACACATTTTTCCAAACTTGTGATCACACATATTTCTTATTAACTATTTATAATTATTAAATTTAATACAAAATGGAAACATAACTGCCTACCTCTAGTAAAATTAATTAATTTCTAATATTTAATTATAGCCTTTACATAACTGAAGAATTTGGAATATCGTTTGGAGTGTTTATCAAACATATTAGCTGTGATTCATGCTCCTTAACAGTGTATATTGTACAATTTTTTTTGAATAAATGTTATACATAAAACATTTGAGCATTTTTTGACGTGGAACACATCATATTTTATGTTAATTTCAATGGGAAAATTTGTTTCTCTTAACAAGTGTTTCACATTACAAGTAAGACTCTGGAACGAATTATGCTCGTTAAGCAATGTTCCATTGTAGTTATAAATAAGTTTATAAAAATGTGTGTGATTGATTTAAATCCACAGATCAATACTCCAGCCTTCCCCTACTTTCCCAATTATAACCCAGGCTAGAGAGTTCATTTCTGTTTACACAAATGCTCTTTTCAAGAAAAAATGATCTACATGTATCCCCTGATTAACATAATTAATTAATCCCTCAATGCCATTGTGTATATCAAAACTGTGTTAATCAAATATAATGGTACTTCAGTACTCAATCAAACAATCACAACCCACTAGAACAAATTTTCGGTTTTTGCTGGAATAGCAAATATTATAATTTTATCATCTGTAAATAAGTTCTCTGTGATAAAAATGAGTAATTTAAAAATAAAATAAAACTTAGAGCTGTTTACCTTCATCAGACAAAATCATAATTGATCCAGTTTGTTTTTTTTTTCACTTAATGCATGAGGAACACAATCATCATGCCAGTGACACACTAAGATTTGTTGCAAGTCATTCATCAGTTTTTAACAATAGCTTCCTAAAATTTCTCATCAACAGCTTTTTGGCACCCCTATATGTTTTGTATCCTTTAGTGCAAAATTTCCCAAATGAAAGTTTCAGAACCACATTTGATGCGTCCAATGTTTAGGAGCATCTTTCCCATACATTACAAGTATGTTTTACTGTTAGCATAGTATTATATCCTTTACACAATTTAAAAAGCATACATAATATGCCTGATATGCATTTAATCTGCAGAAATTTTGATTTAATTTTGTACAAACAAAATGTGAAATAATAAGTCTTAAAATAAGCTTCTAAAGAAAGAATACAATATCACATTAGCATTAATATGTTAATTTTTACAACTATATAATTAAACTAAGTATCTATATCACAACATCAGCTCAGCATGTAAACGGCAAATTCACCAACACCTTCTTTACTAAGAAGAACATGTCTATGTTAAGTAAAGACAGCTATTAAAGCCACATTAATTAAAACTTCTAACCACATATAAAGAGATTGTCACAAATTAATTTTGCATGTTAATTAAAGCCTTTGTTAAGCACAGGATACTTGTATTATAATATAAAAACTTGTACAGCATAAATACTTGCATGTATAGCAAACCTGCCACAAAACTATCCCATTCTATCACTGTATATAACTGCAAAGCATTATAAGGTTAGTGTGGTGTATGTATGATTTAATTATAATAGTTAAGGAATGATGTGTTCAATTTCATATGTGTAATTGTATTCTTTCTTTAGAAGCTTATTAAACATTTACTTCGATTTTGTTTGAATAAAATCTATAAAAATGACTAAAAAGAATTTTTATATGAACCACACATAGTAGGCTTTAAGAGTTTCAAAAAAAATATATAGCTGTACAAATAGTAAAAAAGTTTGTAATTTTTATGGGGAACACATTCTTAAACTTTAAATAGTTGTGTGGTTGTAGTGTAAAAAGTTATGTTTCAGAACTTCGTAACCACAACCAGTTGACCTGATAATGTGAAGAATTTTACACTTTTTAGTTGTTTTATTCATTTTAAGGTTTAATGTGTTTTTCTATGTTTTTAGAAAGTTATTTTACTAGTTTTTACCCTGTTGTTTTAAATACTTTGTTATTCCAGAAGTCACATGTAAATATCATTTCAGTTTTAACAAATGTACAGTACAATGTTAACTGAGGAGAAGCAAACAATCTGAAATGAATATCCTTCTAATGTACAAAATAAAGTCTATTTTATTCATCTAATAATGTTCCTGTGTGATAAGTTTGACTTAGCAATTTTGTGTTTACTCCCAAAGATCCATCCTGGAAATTTTGAACTAAAGAATATGAAAAATATGGGACACCCATAAGTTGTCACAAAAATTGCCGAGAAAAAATTGCTAAAAATCAAACCACACACAATACATGTAACCAAACACACAAAATGTAAAGTAAAAAAAGGACTGAAAGAATATAAGCAAGATGCAAGAGCAAGGGACAACTTGGGCATGAACAGATTGCATTTATACTTAGAGCAGATTTATTTCACTGTAAGCACAGTTTGAACTATGAGGCATTGTTCAAACTCTGCCTCGTACTCTGTCAATAATACAAGTGTCATACATGAAACTCTGATTGGCTATGTGTGATATTTATCAATGCTTACTGCACTGTGCCGGCACGTCACTGTTGTGTGTAAATCGACCCTAATGGACAGGTGAATTAGTGACAACAGAAGCACCTGAGTGGTGATTTTGTAGTTCACTGCCAACTACTTGGTACAGTCCTAGAAAACTTTTCACACAGTAACAATAACTTGCGTTATAGTTAATGACTTGATGTCCTATAGTGTAAAGCCAAATAACCACCGGATTACATTGGGATACTGTTCCGCAATTGTATTTAATTAATTACTAAATAATTTGTCACTGGAGGAATGTGTTAGGTGCCATCTCTTATTAAATTCAATAATCATATTTGAAGTTCAGTCGGATGGTAAAATTTTTTTGTAAAAATAAAATTTTTAATAATTATAATTAAATTAATATTTATTAAATATTATTTAAATATGTCTGGAAGAGAACATTGGACTGGATGCTTTAGGCAGCATAACTGGCAGTGCATCCACACAGTAAGCAGTAGTTGTGGGTTCAAGTCCCACTCCAGACTGATTTTCTTCTTCCAGAATATTTAAATTATTCAATATATATTAATTTTAATCATAATTATTAAATTTAATAAGAGATGGTGCCTAATACTCCTTTAGTGACAAATTATTTAGTAATTAATTAAATATAATTGCAAAAAAGTAGCCAGATGTAATCCAGTGGTTGTTTGCTTAACAAATTTCTCAGGATTCAGGATGTTTGTCTAAACAGTAAAGAATGTCTTTTATAATCTTTGAGATGCCTTATGAAAACATTACAGAAATACTGTAATAAACTGTGATCTCAAAAAATATACCTGACACTGAACTGACAAAGTAGCAGTATCAATTAATTTTCTTCTTAAGAAATCAATTTCCTGCAGCTTTGTTAAAATATTCCACATTCTGAAAGCATCACAGTAAAAGTAAACTTATGACTGAATTTAGACAAAATGAATATCAGATAAGAAATTTTAAGTGATGAACAACAATCAGAAGTGCAACAGCAAGACAAGTGCAAAGAGAGGAAGACAAAAGTTCACAAAATAATTGTACTTAGCCACAATGAAGCAAAAATTATATTGTCTTCAGGCAGAACCGGAATAAAATAGCTTTTCAAACAGATTATTTTTTAAAAATTGGAAGAAAAAACGGCATTAGCCGCTTAGAACATAACAAGTTTAAAGTAAATCTAATACTTTATTTTTAAACTTGTTGTGTTTTAAGTGGCTAATGCCGTTTTTTTCTTCCAATTTTTTAAAAATAATCTGTTTGAAAAGCTATTTTATTCCGGTTCTGCCTGAATACGACATTTATAAATACGTCGAAAGCGCTTGCAGGATATTAAAATGTTCTTTAATGCCTTTTTAAGTAAATTTTTCACTTGAATCAGTAAAATTGTTGGTGTGACATCCACTCTATGTTTTTAAGTTACTTAACGAAGTATCAAAATTACTTAAATGAATGATTAAACTTTCACTTAGTATCCAGATTAGAATGAATAATTCTGGTTAAAATATTTTAAACAATAATGGAAATTGCATTTTAGAATAACTTCAAAATATAGTGTGTTCTCAAATTACACAAAAATTATGAAATTTAAACTAGATTTAAATTTCAAAATTTAGACAAGATTTTAATTCATTTATCACTGCTTCAAAAACCTAGGTTGTCCTATATGTGTGAGCAAAGGATTCTGTGTTTTTGCAATAATTTTTGCAAACCGTGTATATTCATACTGCCATTATAGCAGGGTTCTATCTAGGTCAAGACAAATGTCACTTTCAAAGAGATGGTCTGTAAATAACTGGTTACTTAGCAATGATTACATATGTAGTTATTTCATATTTGTTAAATAGTATTTTTTAAGAATATTTGAACATTCTGAATCATTAAAAATATACTTTTTTCCTGTCATGCACATTATAATCTTTTGGTTTTGCTACGTGGGTATCAGGTGTGTGGAAAGGCATTCCTCAAGAGCTGATAGCAGTCATTCAAGAAATACTGCATTTCAAATTAACTAGACAAATCAGAAAAAGGTTCTTTGTAGAATGAGAGTGAGAAAAAGGAAAATTGTAATGAAGTTTTGGAGGATGAGTCCGAGCAGACAAAAAAATGATAATGTCAAGAAAACAGTTGTTTCCCTTAATACATTCATTTGATAATATTTTATTTGCAATTAAACAAAATAAAATTACAATTGTATTATTAAATCTAATTTTCTATATTTTGATCTTTAAAATCACATATTGTCCTACATGCGAGATCCGTCCTATATGCAAGTTAATATGGTAATTGTAAATACTATTTCAACTTATTAATTAATGATGTATTATGCAACTGACAAAAAGCTGAAATTTATTTATTTTCTTTACAAATGGAAATATCATATTTATGACAAAAAATTTACTTAGAATCACACAAAAATTATTTGATAATGTAACATATTACAACATCATTTGTGAATTATAACAAAAAGTTTAATAGTTATAATGGAAAAGTTATTTTATCATTAAAACACACTTCTATATAGGCTGAAACTAATTTAGCTTGAACAACACTTTAAATACTTTTTTTGGCAACACTTTAATTTCTATAAAAGAATGTTTTTTGGCCCTTTCACAGGTCTGTGTCAGGTTTAACAAAAAGATTTGAACTGTCTTCTTAAACAGTGCATTCTTCTTGTTAAACTTGACGCAGACTTGTAAAAAGGGTGGAAAACGTTCTTTTATAGAAATTAAAGTGTTGCTGAAAAAGTATTTAAAGTGTTGTTCAAGTTTTTATCATTATAAATAAACATACTAAATATTAAAAATAATTCTATATATTTTTTTGATTAAAATATAATTATGTTTATATTTTAAACTGTTTTAACACACACATTTTTATTCAGCATTCATTACCTAATGTGAATGAAAACAAAGAGGATTCTTCAATAATGTATGATAATTGTTAGTAGTAACAATAGATTTATGGTTATATTACACTGTAATAATGTACAATATCTATGAGAATAAAGAATAATGTATTGTGTATTGTTCTGGGCAGCTTCACAGATGAGAAAGGTTAGCTACAGTTTCTAAAATTTTGCTACAACTTTTCAGTAAAATTAGCTAAAGTGCTACAGAAAATTTTTTCCAGTTTAAACCCTGCATTTTTATTTGTCATCAACAACAGCCATAATTAATATTTTGATCACAGAAGTAAAACATTAGCAGCAATATTTTCCTTTAAATGTACCATTACTGAAATAAAATCCTTATCTTTATGTATATAAAAATATACTGACTAATATTCTTTACATTTGCTTCTAAGCTTTTGATATTGTCCACAAAAGAACATGCATTTAAACTTTTAACAATTTGAATATGAAAGATCAAAACTAAATCATGTAGACCTTGATGATTTAAGTAACAAATAATTCAAATAAAATAATCAACAATGAAAAAAAATTGTAACAAAATTAAAATGATGAATTTGTATTACAGGGAATCACACATTATCTACTAATTAACATTTTCAAAACTTTTTGCTTCATCAGATTGTTCTAATTGTTCCTTTCTAAGCAGAATGTTCTTTCTTTTTTTAAAAAAATTTTAAAATTAACTATTATGTCACATTCTGAAGTAACATACAGCAATTGATATTTTGAAATGTTCTATTTAGAAAGGAACAATTAAAACAGCCTGAAGCAACAGCAGTTATAAAAATATTAATCAGACAATACTATATACTCCCTGTAATATAAATGATCATCATAATTTTCTTAGCTTTCTCCCTCCTAAACTTTTTTAGACTTTGAGCAGACCGCATTATATCAAATCAGCATTGATCAAGGCAGTGTTACTGTAATTTAGAAAAGTGAAGACCAGAAATATTTTTCCTAATGCATGGACACAACTACTGGATTATTCTTATGGGAGCACAGCCAATATTAATAAGATATAACACAAAGGATTTGTATAAGTAAAAAAAGAATACACATTATCATTAATACAATAAAGTACAAAATGTCAAAAAGTGAGAATAGCAAGTGCAAATGAAACATGATGATATTTTGAAACTTATCAAAGGCAACAACTTCATATAGCTCCAGCATAAACATTATACAAAAAAATTATGTTCAATTAAAAAATGAAATTAATGATTAAGACAATTATTTTGCACTTATATCATATCTTCTTATATCACTTATATCATAGTTTCTAACACATGCAATGGAATTAAATTTTAAAGTGTTGTTATCATGGTAATGAAGTAAAATGTATTGTTTGTAATTTCTACCAGCAAAATAATTAAATTTTTATTTCACAACATGAATCAAAAGAATTTTAAGTCAAGACAATTATATAGTTTATGGATGTGAAAAGTAGGCAAAACTATTCATAAATGATTGTTTTAATTCATTATAATATTCCTTCCATTATTTTACTTTTATCAATTCTACTGTGCTTGTATGAATTGTAAAAAAAAATTCATCAAAAACAAAATAACAAATCATGCATACACTCAACAGTACTATTCAAGAAAATTTCAATTTTGGATTATATATAATCAAGATTCAATTTTTTCTTAAATATTCCAATTTAAGTACTTATCTTGAGTTAAATATAAACCATTCATTTACATAAAGGTATGACTTCTTACCCGGTCAAGCAGATCAGAGAGGGAACTTGCCTAAGAAGAAAACAAGAGGATATTGTTCAGCCAAGTTACCCTATTATATTGCATCTTTATTAAACACTAATGATGCAAATTTATTTCAATATATAAAACCAATTTCATAATTTTGACAATATACACACAGTTCATTCTGTTTAACATTCTCCAAATCAACACACAGTACTTTTTTCAAATTTAGTTAGAAAACATTAAAATATTTACATATGTATTCATTCATTTTATATAATTAAAACATTTAGTATACAAATTACAAACTTAAGATAATATCAATAAAATAACCATAAACATTTCAACATTTACTGTAAAGAATATCAAATTAAAAGTTTAGTAATCATTTTAAATGAAGTAAGCTGTTCATTTCCTTAAAGACAAAAAAAACCTATTCGAGCAACAATTTTTTATTTTATCTAATGCTTTCGATTATCTGTTTAACCATCATCAGGATTGAACACTTTGAATAGAATATATAATAAATTATTAGATAATACTTAAGGAAAACTATCAGATCAAGGAGCATAAGTATAACATATAAGCACAACAAAACTATTTACAGCTGGTTACGTAATGACAAAGACCCAATAAATCCTGAAACGACTCCTGGAGTACGAGATACTGATTAATCTAGGTCTGAAAAACAAAACAAGCAGATACATAAGATACACATCCAGAAACCTCCCGACAAGACTTAAAGAGCATCAGTATGATGTATATAAAGGCAAAACCACAACTACCTTAGCTATAATGGCCACTGTACCAGACAATACACCAAACTTTAACAAAGCTAAGCTCTTAATAATAATAGGGGATCAGTAAGCAAGTAAAACTCTTGAAAAAATACACATTTATAAGCAGCTTGCAAGTACCTTCTCAAGGCAGAGAGCAGTGACACCATAGACTAAAGCAAATATCTCATTTATGCATTTATTTACTTTACTTTTATATATGTTTGATTTTATTCTATATACTTTAAACAGTGTTGTACACATTAACTGCTATTCTCAATTTTCCAATTTTATGTATTAAACTATTTCTTGTTTAGAACATAATAGTTAAATGTTAAAGAATTCTATTCAAAGAGTTTGATCCTGACAATGACTACACAAATAATTTAAAGTGTTAGATAAAATTAAAAAATTGCTGCTGGAATAGGTTTTTTTGTTTAAGTATTTACAATAATCCAGTTAAAGCTCAATATATGAGGTTAATTTCCAAAAACTATTTTAATAAACATCAATATTTGTTTTCAGAATATATTTTCTGTGATAACTATATAACCAAGGAAAGAATATAACAATTGAAAATATTAAATCTCTCTGAATTCAAATTACACATTATGACAATTTTTGGAAAGTTCTCAAGATCAGATTAGTCTTTTTTTTTCTAATTGAAATAATAATAATATTATTAAATTCACTTTATTATATCAGAAGGAATATTTTTCTTCTAAATTTCAACTAAGTTATTTATATTTCTATACTAATACTGAATCTCAAAATACTATTATTTCCTTGAATCAAGGTACTATTGATTGTAGCATGCATTAAAATTCTGATATCAGATGTTAAGATTTTTTCATGGAGAAACAGTTTTTAAATACAGTAGTGTTCATTATAACCAATGTTTATTGTATCAGATAAGAAATAAATATAGTCAAATTTTGAAAAAGTAAAGTTTAATTAATGTCTCAAAGATAAAAGGTAACAAATTAATACATAAGAAGTTGCCCATTAAAACATCAATATAAATGTGTATGGTTACTTAAAAACACTGTTATTTTTGTTTGTCAATTTTTGCTAGTTGCATAGCATTCTGTAAAATATAGTTCCACCTCAACAAAATTAAAATACTTTGTGGAGTATTATGCATTTGTAAAACCTCTTGAATAATAATGTTTTGCAAAAGTTCAGAAATTGCAAACGATGTGTTTAAGAAATGAGTAAAGTAATGGAGGAAGTTTCAAAAGAATACCTTACTGTAATGTCTGTGTAAATATGAGTGGGCAGTTCAAACCACCAATCATCAGAAAAGCAAAATAATTGTGTTCCTTTAAAGCTGTGCTGTTCAACCCATGGTCTGTCGCCCAGCACAGTAATAAATGTGGCCCAACATAAAACTATAAATTTCCTTAAAACATTAAGATCTTTATGTACTGTACTTATTTTTTAATTTTTTTAAATTTGTGCAGCATTGTAATACATGTTATTAAAATAATTGTCAACAGATGCTATTAGTGTATACTTATAGTCTAAAATTATCTATCGGGCATCTTTCCTAGTAAAGCCACTTTCTTAAAAAACAGTTAAGCTATTTTTGCATTAAGTGAGCTGCTGTAGTGCTAGTGCAGCAAGGTTCACAAGTATTGAAGAAAAGTTAAAATGGCTACCACCATACATTATACATATATTATGTACAGTACTATATATCAAATGAAAAAAATTTGACTTTTGTGTGTCAAAATGGGCTTCTGTTTTTTAGTTTGGCTCATTGGCACTTTTTTGGCTACATAAATTTTGTTTGTTTGTTTTGGCCTAGACCAGCAATCTACTCATGTCATATTTACATGTAATTTTATAGTTTGTGCAGCCAGAGACAATTGTTTTTCTTGAAATGTGGCCCAAGAAAGCCAAAGATTAGACATCCCTGCTTTAAAGGGATACAAACAGACACTCTCGTTGTTTAGTGGTATGCTATCAAAAAGCATGAATGATAAAATATATGTGATGGATTGGAACATGGACAGAATGAAAAGATAGGTGCTTCTTTTCTTAGCCAATGCAACCTCCCATCCCAAAAATATTGCCTTGGAAAATGTTAAACTTTTTAATCTTTCCTGAAAACACAACTTTCAAATGTCAGCCACTTAATCAAGGAATAAGCAACTTCAAGGTTTTATACTACCACAGTACATTGTCATATCCTAACTTGAATGGCTTGCAAAACACAGTGAACCAACAAAAATCATTACTGTTTTGAAGATGCACTTTTATGGATTAAATCATCTGTGAATTTCATGCATCAGAAAACTAAGAAACTGCCTCATAAAGGCTATTTCCTCAGATATCAAACTTGGAAGTAACATCAAATGACAATCAAATAGAGATGCAGCAGATGCTTTAGAAGAGTTAGTGGCAGAATTTAGAAAATACATACAGGCAACAAGTTACATTACAGTTGATGATCACCTTCTAACTGAAGATTCATCAGTAAATATTAATAACATTGTGGAATCTGTAAAGGAAACAAGCAGTGCTATGAAGAAAGCAGAGAGTGAAGATGATTATGCTATGAAAGTTACAGAACAATAACAGCATTCACTAAAGCTTTGAATTGCTTTAGTGAATGCTGTTGTGTGCATAAACAAAAATTATAAAAGAACTTGTTTATTCAGAAAGTAGATTCTTTAAATATTCAAAAACTTTCTGAATTGGAAAATGTCCTGAAAACAATTTTGAGCTTGCATTCAAAAGCAAACAAATATTTCTGATTATTTTTACATACAATAAGCTATGTTTTACAGAAACACAGTGCAGTACAATTTCATACTGTATCAACACACATTCTACACTTTACAGTGACAATAAAACTTCATTTACTATACAATACTGTATATTTCTTGTTAGTCTGTTTTTATTTTGATTTAAGCAAATTAAAAATGCAATATACAAAACTCTTAAAAAAAGACTATGATTTCAATACCATATGCTGTACAGCATATGGTATTGCTTATTTATACAGTACTGTAACATTAACTCTCCACAGAGCAGACATTTTGGTTTGTTGTAAGATGTCTGCTATACATAAAGGTTTCACTGTAATTACAGAGTTTCAAAAATGCTAGTAATTTTGAATATGAAATTTTATTCTTATCAATTTAATACTATTTATCATAGTTTCCTGGAAAAAAACAAGGAACTGTTTTATTCATAGTTTAGCAGTGTGCCAGACAACTGTAATTGGATAATTCTACATTATAAAATGCATTGCAATCATTTTGACAACAGATTTAACATTCTGGCCAAAAGTACAAAGCTATCTTTAAGCACTTTCACAATTTTGTTTGATTATTATTTTCTAAGGCATGCCAAAATATTTTCTTAGCAAGATAAAATATCAATACTTCTAACTTAGATAATGTCATAAATATCACTCCAAAATATTGATTGAATTTCTATATTTCAAGTAATTTCTGTCTACATTTGATTTGCTGGGTTTACATCTAGCAAAAAATTTAACAAAATAATTAACTAAATATAATTCTTAAAATGGATGTAAATCAATAAATAAATTATATAATATATATATATATCTCATTGTTGCTGTAATTAAGTGATATATATATATAATATATTCACTTAATTACAGCAACAATGATATAGTGTGATTCAGACACACTATATCATTACTGCAACAGGTAACACACAGCATTTGCTACATGGAATTGGAAGTGTTATCGTGTGAAACGTCCAAATATATTTAATTTTCTACATCTAACAACTTGGATTTATTCATTTCTAAATGGTACTTTCTTAATTCTAATAAGTGCCCTCTCAATGTTAAATGTATAGGGTATTGTAGCCATACGTACACCGTTCAGAGGGATCCTATCTTTCTCTATCTAACTATGTCCTCTCCCTTCTTCTTCCCCCTTTCCCGCCGACTAAACACCTTGTGTACGGCCAAAGTCTTTCTTTATGTACTGTACATATATAATAAGTGTCCTCCAGTAACCAAGTGGATAAACTACCAAATACTGGTAGTCAATCGTGGGTTGGGCATGGCCAACAGGCTGGCCACATGTAATTTTCAAAGTTAGTAACACCTAAACAGCGATCAGCTTCACATAAAAGTCTTCCCAGCAACACATCCCCCTCGGCAGATTCCTCACGTGTTGCATTGCCATAAACAAATAAACCAAACTAATTCTAATAATTTTCCTATAAATGCAATATTTACTGGGACATACTTCCCACACTGTTCTAATCTGTTTGCAAAAATATATACACTTTAATATCACATAAAAGCAATTATTCTCAAACTTTTATAAGATATTTTAAAATTTAAGTCTTATGAAGTCTTTCCGACATTACAGTTAGTAACTTTGATCATATGTAAGACTATCACAACCTATCCAACACAGATCACTTTTCAAATAGTAATAGCAGACCAGTATTAATTAATTAGTAGTCATTGACCATCCTCCCTTTCAGAAAAAGGTCACAATGAATACTTTTAGTCAAATTACTTCAACCCCCTTCCACAACAGTCCCTTCTTTCTATTGGACCAGCGGTATGGTGGTATTCAAATATGAAGATTAATTAGTACACTGTTACCAGCCCGATTAAATATGGTTTAAGTGGTTTTCAAAGATGCTGAGTTTAAATGTTTGGTCCTTTTTCTGCAAAATTTGATTTATTGGGAAATTACCATTTTCATATTCGACTGTGAATGGTATAATTTCTTAAAGATAAAAGTAGAAAAAAATTATGATATCTCAAAAAATTTAAGATATAATTTTCAATTCCTGTCTATTTGACCATTAAAAGTGTGTCATTTCATACCATCAGAGTATTGCGATAAACATGACAATGGTAGGCTAAAATGACAAAATTCTTTATATGCTTTTCGTTTTAATGTTTGCTATTTTATAGTATTTGATTTATATAACTACAAAGGTTATCTTATGTAAGGATTTATCATACAGAGTGACCAATCTAACACATTTTAAAAATTCTTTATCCCTCTACTATACACAATTTAAAGAATTTTTAAAATGTGTTAGATTGGTCACTCTGTATGATAAATCCTTACATAAGATAACCTTTGTATATAAATCAAATACTATAATATAATATAATAGAAGGGTTAGAAGTACAAAATCTAATAAATTAATGTTTGTTGTTATTTTTTGTCCAGGCAATGCTGGGCTTACCTGCTAGTTAGTTATGAAATGAAGGCATGATGGAGAATATTCAGGTAAAGTCGTCATCTTCCACAGTATACAAAACTTAATCTGTTTAATCTAGTTGCATCATTTATCAAAAATCCAAAAGCCAAGAAAAAGTTTAAAGTATTAAGAAATAAAAAAGTAAAATCATAGCAAATGCAATGACTATATACCGTAACTGTTTTTATATCTAATTTTCTTTTAAAGAAGATTGCCATCAAAACTTTTCTTAGATGTTAGTGCAATTTAAAAAGAAATCTACAATTAAATATTTAATTCAAAATACAATTGAATATGAAAATTTGCAGTGATATTTCAAAATACAAAGATAACAGTAACTGTACAAAAACTATTACCATAGAAAATTTTTCTGAAAGGGTATCTGGTTTTTGAAATAACACACAAATGGTTCTACATTTAAATATTCACAGATAGAATTAAATTTTTATAATTAAAGTAACCCAATGCATTGGAATTTGCAAAAAAGACAATAATCTTCAAATTATTTTGTTTTCTAGAATTGTATGTTGGTTACTTTGAGTGTCACATTTAATTTTTAAAATCATAATATATTTAGAAATATCTTACTGATCAACATTCATTCGGTAAAACAGTTATTCTCATAAATCATGACACAGAAATAACTTTATATATACTATAAATTATTGCCCAAATACTAATGCATTTTACCTATATAGTATCCATTTTATTTCAATTTAATCATTCCATATTATTTTTTAATCTTTACTACAAAATTGTGAATTTTTCTGTTATGTCCATATTCACTTTACTATTAAAATAAATTGTAATTCATTAACTTCTAACTCTCAATTCTTGGTTGTAAATATGGCCATTAGTAACTTAAAATTCAAATTACTATGCTTTAAAAAAAATTTCAATTAACATTACATAAACATATCAATAGAAGAAAATTTAAAATTTTTATGTTATTTAAATCAAGTTATAATTATAGATAACTATACAATGTCTTCAAAATAATATTTTTCTAAATTTTTTTCACAGAGTAAATGAAAAGCTAATATACTGGTGATGTAATACACATTTTGCCTATCTGGAAGAACTTGAATTAGGACAATATATACCACATTTACTCACATATAAGACAATCTCACATATAGAACGAGATGTGACTTTAAACATCAAAATATAGAATATTATACTTATTAATAATGTTAATTTTATTTCATTTAATCACAAATAAAATATCAATGGCATGTAAATTGTCCTGCAAAAATTACTGATATTTTAAATGTTAAGGAAAAATCTTGTAACATTCTTCCTGAAGAAGATCTAAGTAGATCAAAAATGTTAGGTTGCAATTGATCATTGAATTTACAATTAATTATCCTAGAATTGCTTTAAAGGTTCGATTCGTTGCTATTTTATATAACCTTGTAAAATCGACAAAACTTGTTCACGTAAAGCTGGACAATTGGGAACCTTTTTTGTCAATTCTTAACAGTCAAATCCACTCTTGGTCGATTACATTTATGAGTTTCTCCAAATTCTGATTTCTGAATAATCATCTGTTTTCACGTGGGAATAGATTAAAATTTATATCGAGCTCTTGTGTGATTTTGAAATTTCAATTTAGAACCTGATTTAAAAGCTTTGTTTTTCCTATTGCTATTCATCTTTATTCCTGACAATATGCAAGAACAATTCAAACGACCCAGATAAAATACTTTTGTTTCTAAATACCTGAGGGAGAGCAACTGGTAAAAAATTTACAAAGAAAATTATTGCAAAAATGCAAAGAATCCTTTGCTCATGCATATAGGACAACCTAGGTTTTTGAAGCAGTGAAATATGCATAAAAACCTCATCTTATATGCAAGTAAATAGGGTATTTTGTATACAATTATGACAACAGCATTTCAACTACAATATATCAGGCAATGAAATGATAACTCTCTATATAAACAAATGTTTGAACTAAAAATCTTATTATTGTTTATAAATTCAATTTTTATAACAGATATTTTACTAATGCAACAGGTTAATAATACATTTGGAAACTAGCAATAAAATTATTTTACCTGCATCATGAGGGTATCCTCTTGGCGACGACGAATTTCTTCAGCACTTCGTCGTCTTAAGATTTCTTCTTGTTGCTGGCGCAACATAAGTTCTTCTTGCCGGCGCTGCTCATCTCGACGGCGTTCTTCCTCTCGTCTAAAAAACAAATGTATATATTTTATATTTCAATTCATAATTTAAAAATCATATTGTGTATTATAAACTTTGCAATTTTCAAATTCCTTTACTTACTACAGAACTGAGCATTTTGAAGTTAGTATATAAATGCAAATTCACTTAATTACATGTACAGTACATTAATATTTTCATTTTCATTAATTCAATTAACTATATCTAATAAAATTTTATTATAAATAAATCTATTTACCAATGTATTATAAATCTAAAGCTAAATTAGATCTTGATTTAAAGACTCAAATTACATATAAATCATATTAAAGCTATCATTTGAATCAATACTTGACCTATTAAAACAACACAAAATTTATAGAAATTCATCTTCACTTTTTTTTCAGGCTTTATTTAATGCAATATACTTTTTTTTATATTTTGAAAAATATCTGAAAAAATAATTTTACTTAAAAAAGCCAAGAAAAAACTTGCATTGATTTCCATCAACTAATTTTATAGCACAATATACAGAGTGTACATATACATGTCCTAGAAAAAAATTTAATTTTTCAAAAAATACAATTCAATTCGTCTACATGGGGACCACTCCAGACTGTCTCAGTGTTTCCCAGCACTTCCAAGGCTATCAATCTGAAACCAAATTAAGTGACATTCCATTAATCCAGTATCATTGGAACTGTGCAATGCCAGGTTATTGAATATGCCAACTTATCAAACAATAGAATTTTTTAGATTCCCTGGACACAATTTTACATGTTTTTGCATGTAAAACTACAAGTTCACCTTTTATGATCATTTAACACACTAACTTTTTCCAGATTATTACTATCTTTGATTGGTTTGAAACAAGAACT
This sequence comes from Centruroides vittatus, assembly GCF_030686945.1. Classification (NCBI taxonomy): domain Eukaryota; kingdom Metazoa; phylum Arthropoda; class Arachnida; order Scorpiones; family Buthidae; genus Centruroides; species Centruroides vittatus. The sequence continues at coordinate 3,286,009 of NW_027122405.1, read as the reverse complement.
GTCTAATCTTACTTTGTGTTTTATACTCTTATCTATATCTACTCTATGTTTTATATCTATATTCTATATATTTTACATATTAAAGGTAAAATGTTCCATCATCACCAACCAAAATCAAAACTAACACTTTACTAAGAAGTGCTGTAAAAATACACTCAACTGTCACTGCCTGGATGAAATATAACCAAACCAATCAAGATGACAACAAGTACTTTATCTACACTTTGTGAAATATTATGTTTCAACTGATTTGATTTTAATTTTAATTTAATTAATTAATGTTGATTTTAGTTTGCTTCAATGTAAATGCCAGAATTTTAAATTTAAATTAAATATTATTAAATTTAATCATTACTTAGTTTTAATTAACTGACTACCTTGTTGCATATAAATACAGACAAATACACAGTACACTGATACTCACCCCAAAGATGAGCTGGACATGCCAGCTTATCAGTTTGCTAGCAAACAAAATGTCATGTTAATGGAATTTCACTGTACCATGTTTATTGTTGCATGCATACACACACTGTCTAAAATATCTTTCCATCAAATTTTCAAACACAACTTGTTTCTAAAAAGCTTAAAAAATTACAGCATTTTCCCACAAAGACCACCAATACATACACCCAATCCTGTAATAGTATATTTTCAATCTTTCCCTTGCTGTTTATTACCTAATAAAACTTTAAAATTTGTGGACTTTTTGAATTCTTCTAGAAAATACAATGGAACAGATTTGTAGGAAAATATATAAATGAAAAAATAATTTTTTTAAAAAGTTGAGGTTTCAACAATGACAATGAAAAATTCAACACCACCAAAAATCCAAACACAAAGACGTTTGGAAAGGCCTCATGCAGATCCAACAATGAAATTTTTCATTAACAGCAATGAGTTAAAATTTAATGCCGTACACCAGGGATGGGCAACCTTTTTCTAAGGGCCGCATTTTAAAACTTTTGAACTGACGTGGGCCACATACAAGAGAAAAGAGGGGGGAATGCCAATAAATCACAATTATTTATTCATATATAATTATAAATTAGCATATGTATACTTAATTTAGCTTCTGGAACTGATGTAGACATAATATATCAGAAATATTTGATTAAATATTCGTCACTGCTAGTTTTAAATTAGTTTCGATGTGTGTGTTACCTGGTTTCATGATGAATTTAGTAAAAATTAAAACACGGAAAAACTATTTACATACATAAGTTGTAGAAAATAATGTTTAAATTTTTCCAGCATACTTGCTTAAGCTGGAAAATTGATATATTTATTCATATTTTATATGACGCGGGCCGCATGCAGCGCGGGGGGCCGCCAGTTGCCCATCCCTGCTGTACACTGTCCTAAAACAATTAACTACCACCAGAACAGAAAATGCAAACACACAAAAGAAACTTATAAAAATTAACTTTATTATTTCTACGTGTTTATTTTTTTTATTAGTCTATATAATTATAGGATTTAATTCCGTTGTTTAATTTATATGTATTTAGCTTTTTATAGTCCATATCAAAATATCAATTTTACAATTCTCTTTGAATATGAGGAAGAAAAATGTTTATGTTAATCAATTCTATTGATAATTTTGTGGATTTCCTTTTTCATACCTTATATTCCTTCATAACAATTCAAATTTTTAATAAAGGAATTTGAAATTAAAAAACTAATTAAATTTCAAGTAAATTTAGATAAACAAAGAATTTTGCATATCTTCACAATGTAAAAAAAAAACTTTAATTTCAAAATTAAGATATTCTGATAAGATCATATATGAATAATTAAATGCTTAATGCAAATAATATTTTGCCATCAATACATTTACACTTTCTGCTCTTGCCAACTATAAAACTTTTGAATAAACAATGACTTTCTTTATTTTCAATCATACTTTTATATTTAAATACAATACTGAATTAAGAATGTGGAAAGCTGAGAATCAAAAGTGGTCCAGATGTCTGATTTTCCAGTTTGAGAGACAGACTAAATATATACTTTACATATAAATTGAACAATGGAAAGTAAAGAATTAAATTGTATTTAACACACCATATGCCAGCAGTCACACTGAAACTAGTGTCATATGCCATGAAAATCAAAAGAAAGCACCTACATGCCAAACTAATTTTGTACTACTACTGCCAATTTCAAAAATAGCCACTTTTCTGGAAATTCCAACTTACTAGAAGCCAGATATTTGGTCTGATACTGTATTGCCTAACAAGCTGCAAGCAAGCTTAATAATTTTCATAATAAGTTATGTTTGCAAACTTATATTTCATTAAACTTTTTATAAATTTATTTTAATCGGGCTGCAATTTTAAAAAATTGTAGACCTATAAATTCCCACTATTGTCCATCTGTTTGTCTGTCCTCCTTTAATCTCAAGAACAAAGTTAAATAGATGAAAGACAAGACCAGATATAGAAACCTTGGGGCAGGAGGCCCAATTAACTATATACAAATTTCCGATGCAAACAAAAGTCATGTTATTTCATTTAAAAAAATTTTCCCTGAAAGATATTAGATAGATGACCAGCACAACTATATTATTAAAGGAAAGTTCATGTACAGAAGCAAGATACTACAGAGGTGGATAGCATATATTTTAAAAATTAATTAAAAATTGCAGCCTGGCATTGTGATGATGTCACAATAAATAATTGCTTGTTTTAATATAAAATACTTTTCATTAGAATTTTATCTCCATGCTAATTTCTATTGAAATCTTTTTTTAGAAACAAAGACAATTCCAAAGTTATAACAAAGTTCTGTTCTGAGATCTATCTAAAAGGTGTAATTAAATATGACCAAACTTACAAGATATTGTTTTTATAGTCTGTATTTATTACACATTACAGTATTACATTTAACAGTAATTCTCATACTGTACCATTATCAAGTATGGCTAATTGTATGTTAACTGTTTTCAAACTTTTCTTTAATATGCTAGTTTTGATTGTGCTAAGCACACCAAGTTGAGGACTGACTGCTATTATATTAAGTAGTTCATTACAAGTTTTATCTTTGAAACGTGTTCTTTCACTTACAATGTATCTAAAATCATCAAAATAGCTAAAAAGTTTAATCCACTTAAGTTTAATATTTCAGGTAAACTAAAGCAAATGTAAGTTACAAATTTAAAACAATGACATTTTTTAAATTCTTAATGCAGCATGGAGGCAAACTATATTCCCACCAACAAAACATGTCCCATTCCCTTGGGAGATACAGTCTATGGGAGAAAAAGGGATTTCACTTCATAAAAATATTTAAAACTAGAATTTAACAAATTGATTAGTTATAAAACTGATTGTTTCAAGAATAATTTGATGGAAATGATATATTTTGTATGTATTTCTTTTACTGATTATCTTTCAAAGAACTTCAACTATCCTCATATGTTTCAGACAATTTATCTTTGCACAGTTTATGTCAGAAAACAATTTTCATTTATAGAAATTTTTTGATTAATTTTTTAATTCTATGATCCATATTTAAAAATCATAATTCTTAGATTTATAATCAATATTTACAATCTTGAAAAATAAGGTTTTTAGAAATTAATTTTATTTGCCTAATAAGACTAATGATAAGATTTTTAAATAATAAGATTTATAGATAATATGATTTTATATGTAATAGCCCATAACTGCATGATGGAGTATATATTCTGGTCTGCAAATGGTCATGCCATTAATTTAAACATGTAATAAGATTTTTGCAGATCTGAAGCATGTATCAGATTTGCTACACGTGTCATGTTAATTAAAATAGGTTGGCCTTTTCCACTAGTTGTTTAATTTAAAAAAAGAAGTAAAACACAAATTGTGTGTTAGTTCCAAGATCTCTCTCTCAGTGGTGAGACTGTGTCAATTGTATTGAATTAAAAATAGTTGTTTTTTAATAGGATACATCTAACCTAATAGGATACATTGAAACAAAATCAAAGACAGTTATATATTCACTGTTCCTTAAGAAAATTTTTTCTAATTGTTTAATTAGTTCATTCACTCTGGCTATGGACTGTTTGTAACCTTTCAGGTGCTGTTCTAAGATCTGTATGCTTCTCTCCATGGCAGCTGTTGGAGATCTAGACAAATCCAGATCTCCAACAGCCACCATACAATGATAGATATACAAACAAACTCTTGGCAATAATGTAAGGTATGTGGTAACTCATAATACAATTTACTTTTAGGAAGTATCATTTTATTTGCACAATGTGACACGTTTTGTTTATATATATATATATATACACACACACACTACAAAAACCAAATGCCAATCTTTTCTTCAGACGTATAGCAACTTCTATCTTGCAGCACTGTCCACTGTAGCTAAGAACAAATATCCAAACACATAATTGTTTCCTGTATTCTTTCAACATATTTTTTCTTGCTCATCATCTCTAAACAAGTCTCCAGCTTACTCATTTTGGGAGGTCTAGCAACGAAATTCTCAATTCTCAGAATTTTTGAAGTAGCAGAATAGATCTCTAATTATGAAAGTGTTGTTGATACAGATTATCAATTCTCACAAGATCAAGATAATTCATCAGAGAATAGTAGTAACAATGCCTGAAAAAATCTAATGAAGATAACACAAATTTTATGTAAAGCCATGAAATTTCAGTCATGTCACTGGCAGTCTTCCATAAAGAAGTCAGCAAACTTTTCAATATAGTATCTAAAGATAAAAAATCTTCCAAAACATGGAAGATCAAGTGTAATCATCAAGACAGCAATTCAACAGAAAAATAAAAGATCCAACAGCTTACATTCCATCTAAAGTTGTTCAGATTGATCAGGTAGGCCATTGGCCATTCTGGTCAGAGAGATGCCAATGCTACAACTTACCATGGTGCAACAGCTTAAGCTTTGTGAAGTGTGATAGGTAAGATTTTGCACCTTACCTTTCACACTTGCAAACCTTTATTTACACAAAAACAAGAACTGTTTCACACTAATATATAAGGAAAAAATAATAAATATGGCTGATTTCTAATTCATATGATTTACATGCCTAACCCCAACTTGTAGCAGATCTGATACAATGACCTTATCTGGTAATGTCAACCAGTTTATATAGATTTTTGGCATGTTTTTTAGTAAAATACTGATCCTAGATTAACCACACATTTTTTGCATCATAAAAAACTCATGCAGTAATGGTTTAATATATTTGTTAAATGTAATTAAATTTTTGATTTAAATGATTAATCAGAAACAACAATTATGTCAAAATCAAATAACTTATACTATAAACTAAAGCAACAGAGAAAATTATGATTATTAAATTAATACAAGAGCAAAATTCAATATGCAATAAAACAAACAAAAGTTTGTTATGATTTATAGAAGAACAAGTATATTTAGTTACAAATTCATTTTTCATTCATTTAAAATAGTTAATTTGATTGTTTTAATCTAGAAATTTCCAAGAATTACTTAGCTTTCAAAATCAATACCTACGATTCATATGGTGAAACTTTAACAGGAGAAAAATTTCTTTGGTTGAACCAAGGGCTAGAAACGAATAAAGATCTTAATTGAAATTCTCTCTCTCCCCCTCTCACCTCTTTGAAAATATATTTCAAATATTTAAAGTAATTACTTTCAGAATTTTTTTTTTAATTTGGCAATTTTTAATCTTTTGCACTTTAGCAATTATTTATCTTTTATACTCGTAAATCAAAAAATGATAACTAATAAATGCAAATACAATCTCAAAAAAGGGATTAAAATCTTAAATTGAAATATTGCTTTAAATATTTCAAATCTATCATAATTTAATTTAAAAGCCAAAATCTAAACTATCATAAATTAAAATCATCCACCAGTTATAATAATACTTAATCTTTTTTAAGTAAATAGTTTATAAATTATTTTCTTTAATACATTCAAATGATAACTGATTTATCATCAAAATTTTTGAGTCCTTAATAAAATACATTTTATCAAAATTAAAATAAATATAGATCTTAACATATCAATTCTATTCACAATAAAACAAAAATCAATTTGTCCGAGAACTATTAATAGTCAAATAATTTTTGATTATAACCAATTAATTTTATTTTAATTTTGATAAATCTGTAATTACACTTCATAAATTCAATGCTAAAATTACTGAACAATTTAATTTTTTACTAACAATGCTCTTACTAAATTCATAATTTCTTTAAACTATACAACTAAAATTATATAAATTATCTATAAAGAAATTTATTCTCAATTATAATTAAATTTTATTTTTATAATAAATTAACCAAGAAAAACTTTGAAGTAAATCTGAAATTGTTTCTGAAAACAACCAACTTTTACCTTATTCAAATATGTATAATTTTAAAATTTTGTTTTAAGAGCAAAACCATAGGGAAATTAGAAAAAATAATTAATATTTTGCAAGTTGTTTTAAAAATTTGTTTCTTTGAAAAAGTTAGTTTATTTCTGTGCCATATGTTCACAACAGTTTAATGAATTTGCATAATTTATGAAATTCAAGTTCTATCTCAATCAAGTATGTGTACTATTCTTTTATCATGCCACACAATTTAACTTCTATGGATAATTTAACTTTAGTAACTTATAATTAAGCATTAAATTGAAATCCTAAACTTCTGTAACTATTAATTGTCAAAATTAATTTTTCACCAAAATAAGTAACAGAAAAATAACAAGTTGTATTTCTGAATTCTTATAAAAACATTCCCAATTTTCTATTTTATTAATTTACAATATAATCATTACAATTTCTGCATATAATATCCATGCCAAAAATTTTATCAAAAAATATAGAAAATCATATCAATTGTACTGTTAAAAATACTTCATTCGAAACATAATTTCAAAAAAATGCATTTACTTCATTTACAGAAAATTTACATTTTAACAGCTTATTGTCTTTATTTATTGAAATGAATCACAAACACACTTTAAAAGTTGTTTAAAGTGTGTTTGTGATTCATTTCAATATTAAGAAGGTAATTTTTGATGGCCATAACACTCATTTTATAGTTTTTAAAGTCTGTTAATAAATATACTTATAAATCTCAAAATCCAGCACACATTATTTATTGTGCTGGATTTAGTAATAATTTTATAATGCAGTTACAACATCTGAATGATATTAACTAATAAATTCAACAAACATCATTGTCAGCTTAATAACAGCTGAAAGTTAAATTTCTTGCTAAAGCACACACATTTAAAAAATAAGAACTGACTCATTTGAAGTTTATTTTAAAGGATTCATTACTAATGTTTATTAATAAACTTTTAATATTCATAAGAAATGAATTTATTATTATTATATATTATTGCTATATATATCCTTTTGATATTCTTAAGTTTTTTCTGTGTTGATTATGAAGTTAGTTAAATTTGTATTCACATGAAAAATTTCAATACACATTCTAATGTTTATACAGCCAACTGATATTTCTGACATTCTCTTGTTACATTACATCAGTCAAAATTAGAGTGAATAATCAAGCAATTTAATAAAGTGATTTATATTATTAAGTTGGAAAGTCATTACAATATCAAAAGTTTAAGAATGATATGATAATCACAAACAATTATTACATACATCATCTATGCAAGAAGTCAAAGATTTTCTATGATAACAGTAAATAAATTAAAATCCAATGCAATGCTAAGAAATTTATAAATAAAATTTAAATACCTGATATCTCTCTCTCTTTGTAGAAGAGTACTTTGCTCTTCCATATGGCGTAATTCTGTATAAAAAAATAAAATTATAAGTACAAACTTCAAAAACATGAACTATTATTTTCACAATTTTCTGACAAAAATTATCATTTATATACTATAGTGATCACTATAATCCACTACAATGATTAACATTTGCATAACTTTGTTCTTCCTGCATTTTCTACTTCAATTCTATTACATCAAACAAAACTCTTCCAATCAAATTTTGATACTGATATTAATCATGTTTACATAAATTTAACAAACTTATTACTAATGATTAAGGCTCAGATTTTTAAGACCTAAAAAATGGCAAAATAAGCAGGTATTAAAGCCCCAAAAACCTGAAAATATGACCTAAAATTTTCAGAAAATAAGCATTAACTGAGGTTAATCCAGATTTTCTTTAATCTCATAATATTTTAATAATCAACTTTCATACATGGCACTGTTAGACTTCATGACTGCACTGTATTACCATATGTCAATGTAAATTTTCAAACTTGAAAGATCAACAATTGTCTGCTAGTAGAACTTTGTATCTGCTGAATGATCTTTCTGTATCACAAAAAAGGTTGATGTCACTGCTTGAGTTCATCCTCTTCAAATGTGTCTACCTCTCCATTAAAAATGGCTTCAATTTTCTTCATTGTTTTAAACTCCTTGTTCATTGAAAGAACTCTCTAGAAATGATCTGTGCTACTGGATCATTGGCTTGACACAGCTCTGCCCGGATATCATCTACAATCTTTGGACATGACACAGCTGAATCCCTATAGTTTCCAACCTTGTAATTGCAGCCAACAGTATTTCAAACTGAGATTTAAGATTCACCTTTCTAAAAAGTTGTATAGTTATCCTTCTCACATAGTTGGATTATCTGTCTTAAAGTATACAATTGATTGGTTTGATTTTAATTAATTAAGGTAATGCAACATATAGGCAATCTACCAAGGAAGGAATGGCTCTCGGGAGGTCTTTTATGGAAAGCTGGCCCCTATTTAGATGTTACTAACTTCTAAGCCACATGGCCAGTCCAATGGCAAGTGCAAACCTACAACAAACTTCCAGTGTTCAGTGGTTTTATCCAATCAGCCACTGGTGGGCAGCATATATAATTGAAGGCACATAAAATTTTTTAAAAAATTACGATTTACTGAAGGTAGAAGTGAAGATTCCATCTTTATAGGTTTTCCTTTCAAAAACCTGTGCCAAAACTTTATTGCTTTAAGCTTCTCCTAGGGTCAAGCCAATCCCTAGTATTGTGACATGGCAAGGTTAAACAAAATTAAAAAAAACCTAACAATTTCAAAATGTGATGGAAAATGGCTACAAAATCCCCCAAAATATTACAAAAAAAGGATGTTATACCATACTTTTGTTTAAAAAAAAAAAAGACCTATCCCAAAATTTCAGCCAAAATATGACTTTATAAAACTTGTAGTTCAATGTTAGCTCACTTATAATTAAAATTTTAAAAAAAAAATTTATAAAACAAAAATTAATGAAATTACTAAACAATCAAAATAAATTTAAATTTGATTATCTTTTGTGTGAAACAACACAAACAATTTCTACCGTTATGTTGCAAAAGAAATAAAAAGTTGCAATTAATTTAAAAAATCGAAATTAAGGATTCAAAAAATGCAAGCAAAATTAATTAAATGAAAATTATTAAAAATAATAATTAAAACTCTGACCTTTACACTGAAACCAAAACTAAAAAGAAAATAAAATTAATTTTTAAATTTAGGTCATTTATGTAAGGCAGTAACACCTCTCAAACTTTGCTTTTAATATAAAAGGCGTAACAGAAAGATATGTATAAAATTTGAGGGGTTATAACATCTCTACAACCTCTCAAATTTTTATACCCCTATCTGTTACATCCTTTATACACATATACACATAATGAATACAGATCCAGTCAAACTAACTGGATGGCAATCCTAAAGACACTATCTCCCCTAAAATGGGGACAGTTAGAGCATGGTTAGAATCCACTGTGACATGTCACCTTGTGTATGGGGGGTGTCACAGACTCTGCTTTGTCAACATGAAAGTTTCCAGTAAACTAATATTTAATTATTAATATCATAATTTTAAAAAATTTTTAATCGTCAAGTGAAACAAATAATTAAATTTTCTAATAAAATGTAAAAAAATCACTTTTAAGAATTGAAAATTGTGACAAGATTTTCTCAATTCCCAGAAAATGTGAAGATTTTTCTGATTCTGATTAATCATCCCATCACTGATGTGCACTCTCCCAAAAATCACACCCTCTTGTTAAGCCCAATTTCACTAATTTTTTTTAATACTGTAACAGTTAATTGATTAAACATTCTTATCATCAATGGTGACTTTAAATCTTAAGAGAAAAACAAATTAAGAGGTACCCCCCAGGTACAAAAGTCTCTAGTATTCAGCATTAAATACTGCACAATAACTATAGTTATGAGTAAAACTTATTGGGACATCTTCACAATGCTGGGCTGCAATTTTTAATCATATTTTAAATTTATTTAATTTAAAATACAGGTATGTTCTCCATCCCTAATTAGTAGTCTTACTCCTGTACATCATACTTTTCCTTACAACAAGAGTCTTGTCAGTCATCTATGTAAATCCATTCAGGAGAAAATTTTTGAATTGAAATCACATGACTTCCAGTCTATAGTTAATGAGGGCCTCCTGTGCCTAACCTTTCCATATCTGGTCTTGACGTTCATATCTAATATATCATTCTCAAGATTACAGGAGGACATAGAGGCAGACAGACAACAGTGAAATTTATAGGTCTAAATTTTTTTAAATTTCAGCCCAATAAATTATCTCCAATCAATATCATACAGTTAAATAACCTAATGTATCACACTATGACAGAGAAATATCTAAGTTCAGTATATATCTCATAAAATTACATAAAAAACATCTCAAAATCTGATGTTATAAATCAAAACCAAACAATTGCTGTAATACGAAAGCTATTTTTTAAATAAGGTCCATTTTTTAATAAGAAGAAAAATACCGTAAATATCGTTAAAATATATTTTTTTCTATATTCTACACACTTTTATCTACTTTTCTACATAATTTCCATTTTGTTTAAACATTTGTCATACCGCTCAACAATTTTTTGAATTCCAACTTCAAAGAAATCTGCCGCCTGTCAAGAAGCCCAATCCACGACTGCAGTTTTCACTTCTCCTTCGTCGTTGAAATGTTGACCACCAAGGAACTCCTTTAAGTATCGAAACAAGTGAAAAATCACTGGGTGCAAGGTCTGGACTTTGTGGGTGATCATATCGAGTCAAAACGATAAAGCACTGTTTAATCTTTTTGTTTTGTGATCATCAGAAAGCAGTCTTGGAACGCACCGAGAAAACAATTTTCGATAATTCAGTTTCTCCGAAACAATGGTATACAAAACTGATCTTGAAATCTGTGGAAATTCAATTGATAACGTTGAAATCGTGAATCGTTGGTCCTCTCAAATTTTGTTATCCACATCATGAATCAAATCTTCAGAAATCAGAGAAGGTCGGCCAGGGCGTGGCTCATCGTGCACATTAACCTTGAACATTCTTACCCATTTTCGAACTTTACTGTCACTCGTAGCATTATCACCGTACACTTCACAAATCTGACGGTGAATTTCCGCTGCTGCAAAGTTTCTTGCATTCAAGAATCGAATAACAGATCGTATCTCACAGTCGGTGGGAGACTTGATTTTCTTAAACATTTTAAACTTCTACAGCTCGGCACACAGACAGACGATATGGCTGCAAATGGCGTCAAAACGCGCGCCAAACTTGCTCGGAGCAGAAGCGTATGCATACTGCCGTGATTGCGCATTATTCTCACTTTCATTCACAAACGGACCTTATTTAAAAAATAGCCCTCGTATATCAGGCTATTTTCAGTTACTATTAATATTTAGATTTTAAACTCCGTGACAAAAGTATAACTCACCCCCCTAATTTTTTCATATCTGATAAAGTTGGGTGTTAGTAAGTTTATTATACTACCAATACATTATTTATTAAATGCATAATTAACCAAATACAAATGATATTGAGTTTTGCAGTGCAACAAAAGTATAACCCAGGTAATGAAATTTAAATAAAAATTCGAGAAAAATATAACAAACCATAATCATTCATATAGATTAATATTTAGTAAATCCACCACTTTTACTTATCACCTCAATCATTCGGTCCGGTAAACTGTCATATAGCTTTTTAATTATGTCTTGATTTATATTTTGCCACTCGTCAACTATCACCTTCTTTAACTCTTCAACAGAAGTAAATTGTCTTGATCCACGATAGACAGCTCGTGATAAATTTCCCCAACAATTCTCAATTATGTTCAAGTCAGGAGAATACGCTGGCCATTCAAGAACTTGAATATTTTTTTTCAGTAAAGTAGTCTCTAACTACCTTTGCACGATGGATACTGGCATTATCTTGTTGAAAAATGAAATTAGGACCAGCAATTCGCATTGCATGAGAGTTAATTTGCTCATTTATTACTTCTATATATCGTTTACTATTTATTTTTCCAGAACAGAACTTAATATCCATTTTACCTGAGTATCCAATACCAGACCATATCATTACACTACCACCTCCGGCTTGTCGACGGCTCAATATAAAATTATCTTTTCTTAAATCATGAAAATAGTAATTAAAACCATCAGGTCCATCTAAATTGAACTTCTTTTCATCAGAAAAAATAACTTTTTGCCACTTTTTTTTCCATTGAACATGATCTTTTGCAAATTGTAATCTAACTACTTTATGTTTATTAGACAACGGCGGTTTTTTTGTTAATTTCTTACATTTTAAATGTTCACACTCACGTATAATACGTTGAACATTCCTTAAATTCGTATCAACACCAGCCTCCGCTGCGATTTGTCTTGCAGTAAGCGTAGAATTGGACGCAACTCTTAAAATTGATCTTTTTTCTCGTGGTGTAGTTGCTCTCGGTCAACCTGTCCTTTTTTTCTAACCATAGTTTTCGGGATCTTTTAAAAAATTTCGCACAACACGATGACTTCTGTTGATGATTTTTGCAATTTTGACCTTAGAATAATTTTCAGAATGTAATTTTTTAATTATATCAATTTCAGTTTCGTTTAAGTGTTTTCCCCGTGGCATTTTAAATAAAAAATAGACAATTATTAACTTAAACAATTTATTTATGCGTAAAAACTTACGAGTGACACGAAACAAGTATAAACATGAATTGACATGTCCAGTGCACCGAGCTGCTTGAGCCAATGAGACGAATGGGTTATACTTTTGTCGCGCTATCAAACCAATAACTTTGCCGCTGTGTAACAAAGCAACATCGGAACGTAACTATATATATACCATAGTTCTAGAATCAAGTGAACAATGCTGGCGCGTTAGGAATTTATTTACTTATATTTAGTTTTACCGTAAATATAAAAAATTAGAGGGGTGGGTTATACTATTGTCGCGGAGTGTAAGTAATTTAGCATTAGAGGTAGATGTTAGGCACCCTCTATTATCAAAATTAATAATTACTATATAATTTAGAAGTCTGGAAAAATATTAAATTATAATAATTATTAATTTTGATAAGAAGTGGCACCTAATTTCTACCTCCAATCCCATTTATTTAAAATTAATTATTAATAGTAGCAAAAAAATAGTGAATACATTGCACTAATTGTTTGGCTTTGATTTTCATAAAATTTATAAAGATTATACTAGGTGTAATTTATTTCCAATTTGTTAAGATATAAGCAGAAAAATTACAATTATACTTAATATATCATTTTGAAGTGTATTTAATGTCAATAAGCCATCTTATGTCTATTTTACTGTTTAATTTCATTTAACCTCTCTAAACAGAAACAAAAGTTTGTGAGATCATTGCTGTTACACTACGCTATAATGTGGAAGAACTGTTCAAGCTTCATCTTGCTTTTCCATGTTATCTTGTTATCAACTACTTACCTATACATACATACATATATATATATATATATATATGTGTGTGTGTGTGTGTGTGTAGTTATATATGTATGCTATTGTTCAGTTTGTGACTGTTTAAAGATACATATAGCTTTTTAAAAATGTTAAGATCTTACTGACTGGATATTTCATACTATATATTGAATGCAAAGGTATGCAAGACTGGATGTTTCATATCATGTACTTTACACAGAGCACATTTCCGTGTCAAGCAGCTAAGTAAGCAAATGAATGACACAGATCATTTCATATGAAACAAACTACATCATTAGCTTGCTTATTTAGCTGCTTGACAAAGAAACACACCCAAAATTTCAATTGCTATTTTTGATGCTTCTCATGATAAATTTTTTCTTAATTTTAGAGCTCTATGGATATTCTTCAACAAGTACAGGTAAATCATCCAGAGCTTATTTCGCTTGTAAAATTTGCAATTGTGAAAATCCAGTCATCAAAAAATTCCATTTTGTTAAATGCTTGGCTCACTCTGTTGGACCCACATATCAAAAGACAGCTCAGTATTCCTAATCTACCCAGATATTACAAAATTGATATGAATGCAACACCAGAATATGAAAATACTGCTGCAGGAGATTATCAACTTCATGCAACAAGCTGAAGAAGAGGAAGGCCTGTTCAAAGTGTGCATCCTCCAAGGATAGAAGAGTTCCTACCTACAAGTGTATCAAATGTAATAACTCAATTAAACTAAAGTGCTGAAGGAAAGTTTGTATCACATGTGAAATAACTAATAACTAAAAGTTATAATTTATTAAAAAATTTCTTTAGTTTTACCCTGAAATTAGTTTTGAATAAATTTGAATTACTAATCATAATTTTGCTTAATCATCACCCAAAAAATCAAAAACCTCTTGTTTAGTAACAAATATGCATAACATGAAGTCTACAAAAATACAAGGTCTCTCAGACCAATATTTCCAATTATATAGTAAAAGACCTATGTTTCTGTTTAGAGGTTAAATGAAAATGTGTATTCTTGCCATAGTGGCACTTCTACCTGCTGTTTTAGCTGTTCTTTATGTATTGGACAAGAGTAAGTTCAATTTTGAAAATAACTGAGTTGACATTCATTCATTCACTTCTAATTATATTTTAATTTTCTTATTAATGGAAGACATTTAAAATTAATTTTGGTCAGAACTAACATCAATTTCTTTAGAATAAAATGGTGCCTAAGCAAAGAACTCTTAAGGGTAGATAAAAAAACAATAACTACATTTGATTAAATATAATGGATTTAAGTATTCATTTCTGCATGCAAATTAACTATGAAGGTATTTACATGGTTATTTGAACCATTTCAAAGAAATAAAGGCCATATGTCAAGAGAAAATACAAATACATCTTTGTTAATATTAGTCTTTGTTAGAATTAACCAGGGGCAAAACAGAATTTATGTAGCTATCTATATAAATCTATATATAGAAAACACTAAGGCAAAATCTATTTCTAATTCATTAGGTACTAGTGTTGTATGCTGAGAAATTTTTTTCTTATATTAATAGTTTGTGTTTTTTATTTGTACCTTAATTTTTATAGCAAAAAGTTTGCTGGGTACAAGTAGTATTAACTTAATAAGTCTAAATACTGTATGATCCAGGTATATCATAGTTGATATTTTAATTCTGATATTCAGTCTGAAGATAATAATGGGGTGTCATCATTTTACACAAGAATTAATAATTAAAAAATCAATTTTGAATCTAAAATTTAGAAAATTTTGAAAGAAAAAATTAATCCAGACTGGAACTTAGACAATAACTTACATATAGAACAGTTATACAATAGGATTTCAGGTTCAAACAGCAAAGTGCTGATATACCACTTATTCTACTTCTGAATAGAAAATGCCCACATTGTAGCATTTTAATATCAAATATCTGTTATAAATAACAAATAAATTCCTACAAACAATTGCAGGCTTACTGTTTCTTATAAAAAGGTTTCTCAGTTTCTAATTCATTCTTATTTCTATATTATAAAACTCGTTAATATTTGACAGATATTAAATTCTACTAATATATTGCTATTCAGTATGATGTTGCAATTTATTCTTAAGATACTGCAGAGCATTCTTACTATACATTCCATAATTTTGAATGCTTTCTCTTATTTTTGAAAGAGAGTTTCAAAAAATAATTGTGAAATATTATGGATTCTCTAAAAATTTAGTAGTATTCTTACAAATATCAGCTTGTATCAGAAATAATATATTGCAAGAATATTGAAAATAAAATACGAAAAAGTTAAGAATATAAACAACGAAAACAGTGCAATGCAAGCAACGGGAGTACTTTAAAGGGAATAAACATATATAATATTGTAATTCCGGTAAAAAAAGTATGTATGACAAAAGTTCAGTCTTCTTTTGAACAGACCTCATATAACTTTATATACTTTACAAAATTTAAAAAGTGTATATAATATGCCTAATATGCATTTTATCCACACACATTTCTATTTGATTTTAGGCAAACAAAATGTGAAGTAAAAAGTTTTAAAATAAACTAAATAAAGAATATAACATCACATTAGAAGTAATATATTAATTTTCAAAACTTTCATAATTATACTAAAAATCTATATTGGAAATCACCCTCAGCACAAAAATAGCAAATTCATCAACACCTTATTTGCTAAGAAAAACATATCTGTGTTAAGTAAAGACAGCTGTTAAAGGCCTGTTAATTAAAACTTCTGCTGTGTATATAAAGAGATTGTCACAATTAATTTTTATGTTAATCAAATCTTGCATTAAGCAAGGGATATCTGTAATTAATATCATATCAACTTATAAAAAAAACAAAACTTACTCTCTCTTAAAACATTAGTTTCATGTTCATAGAGCGAGTATTCCATTTGTTCTTCCAACTGGTGTCGTGCTTCTAGAATTTCTTTTTCTAAATTTTCCCGCTTTTGTCTTTCGACCTCATAAAGCTGTTTCCAACGGGTAGCAAAATCATACTCAAAAGTTCCAGGTTCGCCAAGTCTTGGTCCAATATCTCTTTCTTTTAAATACTGTTTATTATTTTTCTGAAAATTTTTCTCTGGAAGACCATCTTCTTCATCTCTCTGTTCTAATGGTTCAACAAGAACTGGTCTAGGTGAACTGAAAATATTTCAGGAAATGTAATGCCACAATACATACATATAACTTTTATAATCTTTTATTTGAAATTAACAACAGAAACAGTAACATTGCTAGTACTTATACTATCTAGCATAGTTAATGAACAATATAAACAAATGTTAACATTATTTTGTGTTTTAAAGAATCATTTTTCTTTAACAAATTGGAATAAAACAGACAAATATAGAAATCTATTTTTAATTTATATCAAACTTTTTGAATCTTTAACTAAAATTTACCTAAATATCAATATTTCCATTGTTTTTTTAACCAGAAAATGCTTATATACTAATCAAAAAAACTAAGAACTTCCTTAATCTCTTCTGTCTTTACAGGAAATACAAGATTTTACAATAATGTAGGTCCATTTAAATGCAAAAAGTCCAGCAACGAATCCTTAACTTTCCCGGCAACACTTAAAATTCTGATGGTGCTATCTGTTTTGGAGATTCTGTGACACATTTATCTATAAAAGTTTTAGCCATGTTAAATAAATTTGCCAGAAAATCACCTATATAATGGAAAAAACAAAAACTGTAATCCTCTAACAATTATTTAATTACGAAGTAACATTTTCAGAGTTCTTTATAAGCCATCTTATGTTCTTTTCCCTGTTTTTTTATTCAGATAAAACCAAAGGTTACTTTTTAAATAAAAATTCGCTGAAGAAGAGAATGTTTTTATTCATTCCATTACAACAATTATTACAGATATAGGTCTACATTGTGTGATTTATAAAATCATTCATAAAAAAACATATTGCAAATATACTTCTATATATTGGATAAAGATTAATGTTATTCATATACAGATATTGATTTTTCTTTTAATACTTTCCAAGAAACTGATACTGTATGTCAACCATTTAATATATACATTTAATGAGAAACTATATTTATAATGTTTAATTTTAAATAAATAAATTATTCAGTTTCTATTCTTTTGAAATAACTTTGTACAACTTTGCTGGTTTATATAAATAATAAATAATTTAAAATATTTTTGTATTTACATTAGGTTAGCTAATTTCTTAACAGAATACATCCCAGTATTATAAATTAAATGAATGAAGAAGTTAATTTTAAGCATCAATAGCAGATCAATATCATTAAGATGTTTTTACAAATTCAAATACTGTATTTACTCACATATAAGACAGGGTTTTAATTCATTTTTCACTGCTACAAAAACCTTAAGCCCTGGTCACACTATGCGACTTCCAGCCGCGCGGGTGACTGCAACCGCGACGGCTGTTCCCGTTAATTGGTAATCCCCCTTCGAAAACCGGCGCGACTGCAACCACAACTAGAAACAAAAAGTTTGTTCTACTGGCGACGGTTGCAAACGCGCATCCAATCAGAAAACTTCTTTGTGCCACGTCATACTTTGTGTTATATATTTGTCAACATATCTTGATTATAACATTTGTATTAACTCAGTTTCAGTACATTTAAATGCTATATTTGATATAAATCAAATCTGAATTTATAAAAGTTATTTGTTAGATTTATTTTAAAAAGTTTGATTACTTTTAATAATATACAATTGAATAAAATAAATGCTTATATAAAAGAAAAAATATATCGATTATAAATGAATTAAATCATTCAAGCTTTCCTCTAAACAACACTTACCCTCAAATATTCACTTTTATAAGATTGATAAATAGCATCCAAAACTTCTGGGATAATGACTGATATCGAATTATGGGCCACTCTAAATTGATATGCCAAACTACGAAACGTTTCGCCTAAATTATATATAAGTATTGGTATTCATACGGATATATCCCCTATAACCTACGGCATCCGAAAGCCTTAATTCATTCATCAACTGGTGAAAGCACGATTGTTTAGCCCGTTGATTTTCATTTCGTCAAGTTTTAACCCAGCATAAACGTTTTTTTCTTATTTTTCTCTTCGTATATTCTCGCCAGCTCTAACAAAATTAGTGCCTTTTTTCTTTTATTCATTCCAGAAAAGGAACTGCTTGCTATTTTAATAAGAAAAGTAGCTAAAATTCCGTAAATACTCTGAGGTAAAACGTAAAAATATCGGTAAACTTACGAAAGTAGATAAAAACAAGCTGCTGTAATTTTATTGGTTTATTATAGGGTCAGGTGTTCCGAGTTGCAACGTCAACGAACAATGTGTGACCACGAGAAGACGTGCGCGACTCGCGCTTGTTGCAGTTGCAGTCGCCTGCATGGCTGGAAATCGCATAGTGTGACCAGGGCTTTAGTCACGAGCAAAGGATTCTTTGCATTTTTGCAATAATTTTTGTGAACTGTGCATTCAAATTTTTTTACCGGATGCTTATCCTCTGGTGTTTGAAAACCCTCTGGTTTTTATCTGGGTCATTTAATTGTTCTTGTGTATTGTCAGGAATAAAGATGAATAATAATAGGAAAAAGCAAAGCTTTTGAATTGAATTCTAAATTGAAATTTCAAAATCACACGGGAGCCCAATATATGTTTTAATCCATTCTCACGTGAAAACAGATGATTATTCAGAAATCAAAATTCAGAGAAATTCATAAATATAGTTGAAGAAGAGTGGATTCAACTGTTAAGAATTGGCAAAAAAGGTTCCCGATTGTCCAGCTTTACGTGAAGAAATTATGTTGTCAATTTTACAAGATTTTTCCGTGTCAGTAATTTTTGCAGAACAATGTGTGCATTTACATGCATTTGATATTTTCTTTGTGATTAAACAAAATAAAATTGGAACTGCATTAATATATCTAATTTTCTTTATTATGATCTTTAAAAGTCACACCTTGTCCTATATGCGAGTAAATACAATATATTGTTCGGAAACACACACTGAGGAAACCAGACTTCATTTCATCCTTAATTACTCTTTGCTTAGTTAAATTTATTATTGAGATTTTGTTTAGTTTACAATGACTACTACTCACAACTAGAAAAACAAAATTGAAAACCAAACTTTCCATCTACATCAGGCCGTCTCCCTAAAGAATGCCATAAATCCACATGATCAACACCTTTAAACAACAAAACTATTTAATGAATATTTTCAGTTGTATTAAAAGACCATCTTCAGGCTAATTAGTTCTATGAAATGTTACAAAGTGAATGATTAAGAATGCAAGAAAAAAGATTATTATTATTATAATAAACAATAGCTAAATGCTGGATATATTGTATACAATCACCCTACTCAGAAGCCTAAACGCCAGCAAAAACAAATCCTTTACTTATGTGAACGTTTTTGTCCACATTCCATTGGACATCAAAAGGTTATAGAATTGGCAAATGGAGCCACGATGTTTAAATATTCAAATCTTACGCATTGTCATTCATTGATAGGGAGACGATTCCAATCTGGACAGTCAGGGTGCGACTATGCAGACACGAGTGAGCGAGACGAGGTGAAATGCAATAAATATCAAACCCTGTCAGATATATATGAGAACCAGAAATTCACTCTCACCAGAGAGATTTCTCGCTTGTGCATGATTTTCCTTTGTGAGAACTATATTGCTCGCAACTTCTTGCTTACTAATAAATTCACATCTGCATAGTTGTACCCTCACTGATTGGAGGAGACAATCTCCATAGGAACCCATAGTTTATGGGTAGTGAAGGAAAAATTTCCATTGGTTGGGAAACATGTCATCATCCTTAATTAAAGTTGATTGCCTTCTAATTCAATGCTGCCTTGTGAATTTCTAGTAGTTCAAGGAAGCAGAGTTGCTCCCGTCAGATGTCATAGGACCAGGATCCTCCATCAAATGATATAATCTATTCAAAAATCTTGTCACTTTAGCCAATATGAAAGTTCATCCATTAACACTTGAGATAGCCCATAGGAGATATGAGCATGACCCTTAAATAGTGTTGAAAGGAGTTTTGAAATAAAACAATTTTCTTTTCTTGATTCTAGATAGTGATATAATGAGAATGAGTAGCTAAACTGATCAAATACAAAATAAACATATTTGTATTTCATCAGTTCACTTTTAAAACAGTTTCCCTGCATTTTGGTGAATATCCTTTCAATTTTATTAAATAATTCATATACTCTATAGTGCTGGTGATTAATCTTTGTGTTTGTAATATTTTTCATAGCAACTGTTTTCTTGCTTTGATGATTGTGACATCAGAGAGGTCAGATTGGCTGTTCTCACAGACCCAGAGGTAAAGTTTGGTCTATGAGGTTAATTTCATGCAAGAACCTAACTTTGCAACACAGCTGAATGTTCAAGTAAAAATCCTAGTTCTCAGTTAATTCATTGCAGGCTTCTGAAATATTTTACTCTAATTTTAATTGCTTCTTTAAGTTCACCTTTATTAGTTGGTGCCCTTCCATCAACTAGCATTTTCAACTTTGCCAATAAATTTTCAATAGAGTTTAAATCGAGGCTATTTGCAGACCACATTAATGTTTTAATACTCAAACTTCAAAAATTCTTTTATTTGTTTGGCTTGATGGTATGTGATATCATCATCCTGACAAGAATTAGTAGCATCAAAGTGATCCTCAACTGTTGGAATCAGAAACAATTCTAGAATTTCCTCATACACTTCTACTGTTACAGCCTCAATACATATTTACAGGTCTAATAGCAGATACACAGTCCCAAATCATTAAACTTATTGGAAATTTAGTGTTCCTATTTACGGCAGCCTTCCTTAAATTTCTCATCTGCATATCTCCAAACAAATTTTCTACATCACCACACCGAACACACGACTCATCTGAAAATGCAACTTTTTTCCATCCTTCTATAGTCCAATTTTGTGCTTTCTTGCAATTTTAAATGATTCTTTTTTTTGTTTTTTAGTTAGAAAGAGTTTTATTTTGGCTTTGCAAAATAAAATCCCTGTGTCATTCACTCTATTTCTTACTATTTTGTCATAAAGATTTATTTTATTTTTCTTCCATTCTGAATTTAATTGCTTGGAAGACATTTTTCGATTTTTAAGCATTTTTTCAATAGGTGATCTTGAGTCTTGATGGATTTTTAGAATGACAACTTTAACATGATTTTTTATGTCTCCTGTCTTTAAACTTTATCCAAAATGATTTACACCTCCTAACAACACATATTGAACTTCTCTTTGGTTTCTTCCATCTTATAGCTGCTTTATAATTTGTTTTCTCACATCATTATTAAATTGTTTGATTGGGGCCATTGTTTATTGTTTAAGCAAAGACAGGTAAAATATCAGTCTTGCATAAAAATATGCAAATGCACCTCTTAAAGCTAATGGTTTCTTCCATTTAAATTAGAATGCTCAAATTTATGAATTTAGAACAGTGTTAAAATACTTTTTTCTAACTTGTTGTATGTTCAAAAACTTTTTCAAACACTGTTTTACATAAAATTTTTTGGGAAAATGATTAGGTTTATTTGTTTGAAATTAACATGATAAACACTTAACCCAATGAATAAAATACAATTTTATTTTCTTGTAAAATGAGCTCAAAACTAAACAATTTTATTTTCTTATATCATGTTCAAATACTTTTTGTCAGAAGCTGTAGTAGCTCCTTTCAGATTGATTTAATAACCATTGTAATAATCGTCGATAGTTATAACGTAAGCTTATATATACTGGAGGATGAGATTGGCCAGAGGTCCAGGTAGCATAATTGGCAATGCATCTGCACAGTAAGGAGTTGCAGGTTCGAGTCCTGCTCCAGGCCGATTCTTTTCTTCCAGTACTTCTAAATTATTTAAATTAAATTATTAAATTTATGAAAAGATGGCACCTAACACCTAACTCTAGTGCCAAATTGTCTTATAAATTATTATTATTATAGCCATTTCTAGCCCGATAATATTCGGCTTTAGTTGGACAATAGTTTTAAAAGATTGATTTATTGGGTTGTTTGGAAAGTAATTTCGTTTTTTCCATAGAAAAATAAATGCAATATTCTTATAATAAATAAATATTTTATTGAATTGTATATTAACCATTTTGTCAAATACCTGTTGTCATTGTTTCTGTTAGTAGCATGATTTCATTCATAAAAATTTTGATCGTTGTTCACAAAAAACTGATCCAAGTGATTTTTGACATTGTCATTTCAAGTAAATGTTTTAGTTAAAAAAATTTGTATAGACCGGAACAAGTAATAATCTGAGTGTGCCCGATCTGGCGAATATGGTTGGTGTGATAACACATCCCATCTAAGCTATAACAGTTTCTGACGAGTTACCAAACTTGTGTGAAATTTGGCAATCATGGTAAAACACTATACTTTATTGATCAATTCTGGCCTTTTCTGTTTGACGATATTACTCAATTTGTTTACTCAAGGGCAGTACACTTTCAAATCAATTGTTAAATTGTCTGATAAAAGCTCAAAAACAAAATTTCTTTAAAATCCAACCATAGAGAGCATCTTTCTTTAATAACATGTGGAACCCATATATCAAGCTTTGAAACGAAACCAATTCGTTTTAAGTAATAATAAACGGTTCAATTTAACAGATTTAATCTCTTAGTGATTTCACTTGTTATACGGCAGATTGCTTCAATCAGTACCTTTATTTTGTTTTCATTGGCTTCAAATGGCCATCCAGAATGTGGTGTATCTTCGATATTAAAATTGCCAGAATGCAATTTTGTAAACCAGTTTTGGCACTGTCTTTCTCTCAACACATCTCCAAACAAGTACCACAATTTTTTTCTTGTTTGAACAGCATTTTGATTTTTTAGTTATAAAAAAGCAAAATATGCCGAAAATGATGCTTTCAATTTTCCATATTTGATCGGTCATCAATAAAAAACAATTGTACAGAATCAAACAAAATTTTTTACAAATAAGCCTTAAAATGTCAGCTGTCGAAGTTTATAATGAAAATGTGGTTTAAAATAAAATTGGCTGGTAAAAATACACCTAATTCCTCTAGTAATAAAAAAACGAAATTACTTTCCGAACAACCTAATAAAAATTAAGAATCTGTACTCAGGTTAGAGCAGGTAGCAAGCTATATCCAGAGCTGCTTTAATTGTCTGTAATCTCTAATCTTTTTATAAAACATTCCAAACACTATTCTCAAACATAAAGCTTCACAATAAACAGATGCATAATCAGAACAATGCTGAATACAGATGAAATATACAGTGGAACCTCGCTTAGCGAGCATAATTCATTCCAGTCTTACTCATAATGCGAAACACTCATTGAGCGAAACAAATTTTCTCATAGAAATTAGTGTAAAATACGATAATTTGTTCCACACCAAAAAAATGCTCAAATATTTTATGTATAACATTTACTCAAAAAAAATTGTACAATATACACTGTTAAGGAGTGTGAATCATCATTGTCTTTTCTTCCAGTGCAAAATGAACCATCCTGGAATTCGATTTGCAGAAACAAAACAAAAAAAAAAAAATTCACAGCTAATATGTTTGATAAACACTCCAAACGATATGCCAAATTCTTGGGTTATGTAAAGGCTATAATTAAATATTAGAAATTAATTAATTTGACTAGAGGTAGGCAGTTATGTTTCCATCTCATATTAAATTTAATAATTATAAATAGTTCATTTTTAATTCAAACATTTCTAAAATTTAATTTGGAATCGGTCATTAAATTTAATGACCCAAG
Organism: Centruroides vittatus; assembly: GCF_030686945.1. NCBI lineage: Eukaryota > Metazoa > Arthropoda > Arachnida > Scorpiones > Buthidae > Centruroides > Centruroides vittatus. Next base: position 3,261,518 of record NW_027122405.1, on the reverse strand, counting down.
AATTTGGCATATCGTTTGGCGTGTTTATTATATAACGGGCTATAGTTGTTGATGTTTATAAGTAATATGTGTAAACACAAGTTTGGAAAAATATGTGATCACAAGTAACACTATGATGTTAGTGGAATGAGTGTTAAACAGACTGATGGAACATGCCATGTGCGCACAATTCGGGACTTCTCTCATCATCACTCATTATGCAAAATACTTGCTGGTGCTCGTTACGCGAGGTTCCACTATATTTCAAAACAATTTGAAATGCACAATCACTTTCCATGATGACCACATTTTTCACTAAAATTGAAAAACTTGCAATTGGCTAGTGTTGATATACAGTACAACTTCTGATTGATCATAACAAATTCCCACTGACAAACACACTCAATGTGAATACTTTTATAAAATACTATCAGTTGACTCAGTTTGTACAGTCAAGCATAATATGAAATCATCCTAAATCTGAACATAGCAAATATCTAAATTTTAAACTCTGCCTGTGGAAGTTACATCAAGAGAATAAAAGGAACAATTTAATTCTCAATCCCATAATCCAAGAAAATTTTCATCAAGACTGCAGAATGAAGAGATGTTTTGCTGTGCAGCAAAAATCAGTTTCTCTTTATCCATCAAAATTCTACAAACTATTTCTTGTTAATGTTACTCTTCTATTATTTCATGAATCATTTGAGAATCAAGTCAGTCTGTAAAGTTTTGAATTTATATTTAGTTTATTATGATTATTATATAGTTTATTATTTAATCTTCAACGCTTATCTTTAAGAACCTCACAAATCACTCAAAAACAACAAAACAGACAACAGTGTTACCTTGCTTACAGTTACCTACAAATACCCTGCCAGCATTCTCTCTAAACCTTATTTTGTTGGGTACACTGTCTGAATGATTTTTCTGGTCAACCAGCCGATAAATTTTCTGAGAATTATACATGCACACAAAGTATAACTTTTTCCTACTCCTAGAGTATAGTTTCGTTCTAATTTTTTAACATACATGTTTACCAGAGGCAGCATTCTGGGAATCTCTCATCTTTGAGAGACAATGTCTACATCACAAGCCATCACTGATTAGTTAACCCACCCACTTTATTCACCAGACCTTGCTCCTTCTGATTTCCACTTGTTCCGATCAATGTCACACATTTTCTGAGCAGCACTTCAAAACATACAAAGAAGTGGAAAATTTGTTTCTGAATGGTTTGCCTCAAAACAAAAATTCTATTGGGATGGTATCTACAAATTACTTGAAAGATGGCAGAAATGTGTAGCTGGTAATGGATATTATTTTGAATAAAGCACTTTTGATGTTTCTCTTGAAATTATCATGTTTTATTTGATTACAAAATCCACATTATTAACTGGTACACCTGGTAAGTACCAAGCTTTTCTAACTAGCTTACTATTATTAAAATTTCTATCCATTAAGAAACAATGTTACCCAAGACGTTACAATTGTAAAAACATCATAAAACAAAAACATATCTTTGTCAAAATTATGTGCTTTATTTGAGCCACATGCTTTCCTTACCATGTGATCTATAATTCTGTACTCTGCATTTTCAAAAATTTTAAAATTTCATTGGTTAAAATTCTTTACTTTGTTGCATGTGAATATAACCAAACATGTATAATTAACCTAACAGAATCATGATGTCAACAACAAAGACAAGATCAATACAAATGACTAGAATCACCTCTCTCACTGGGAGATCAGTTTAGTCTCTCATTTTGTTGTCATTTATCTCTGAAAGAAGAGACAAGAGATAAGTGACCAGAATAAGGACAAAGAACACATTCAAAATTTAAACAAATAGGCATTCTTTCTTACAGATCAATTAACACTTCTACATTAATATATGTAAAATCATTTTAACATCTCTGCAAATACTTTTCAAATTTTTTTATATATCTACAGTACATTTAAAAAAATAAATTCCCATGTGTGATAATTTTTTGTTTTATCAAAAATTAATAAAAATTCCAAACAAGAACATAAAAAAAGATAAGACTCAGTTTTTTAAAAAACTTTGTTTTTACAGGCCAACCAGCCACTTTATTTTAAAACAGAAGAAAGTTGCCAAAATAGTAAAAATTCCAGAACAACTACCAATTTGAAATCGTGGCATTGAAACTTGTCAATAACCATGTTTTAAAAAATCCAGCAACAAGTTGCATAACTTTCCCAACTATTATGAGATCCTATTTACAAAATATCTTTTATAATTTTTACAATACAATTTAATTACAATATAACTTAATAAAATTGCATGTGGTACCATCCATAATGACATTTTTGTTATAAAAACTTTTTATAGTTTTTATTACTATAAAATGGCAATAAGCTTAATTCTGAGAATAGGAAGTTTTATAAAAGTATAAATGCTAATAACGAGTAAACTTGTCATTAAGTCTGACCCTACTGGAGATATGACCCCCTTTATCTCCCCACTCCTTGACCTTTAACCATCAGAATTTAATAGCATCAATGCCCCTCACATACAAGCCACCACACCAAATTTTGATACTTAACCTTTACCCCATCCTGAGATATTAGGCAAAATAGATGCCAACACATACATACATATGGAATTTTTGATGCTTTTTTTAATATTTTTTTTTGGATTCAGGTGGTCTCAAAACATGGAGAATTGCAAAAATCTCAAAAGGGCCAAATTTGACAAAATTTCCTTAACAGCAAATTTGCTTTTTTGATATATCATTATGAACAACAACACATTGTACAATATAAAATCTGATATAAATGCATAAACAGTAAATAAGCAAATAGAATTTGCAAATACAGGTAGGTTGTTAGATTAATCAGTTGTCATAAACACATTGCAACATATTCATAGATGTCTTTACTTCTTATAAACTGAAGGAACTACCAAACTTTGTATTTACTTAGATTCCTTAAAGGTACAAATCACAGAATAAATTCAAACCATAATCAGATAAACTTTCATTTCTTGCTCAAAATTTTACAATGCTGAACATTGGAAATATTTTCTAACATTTTAGCATAAATTCTTATAGAATTGACTTATTTTTATAAAAGTTAGTCTGATAGCTTATACTTTAAAACAAAGATTACTGGTTTTAGTTAATTATTATAAATAATTTTTAATTAAACAAAATTATTGAACACTTGAAACTTACCTGGTCAACAAAAAGCATCCTTCTGTACACCTTTTCAGTGCAGTTTGAGCAGCTTGTTTTCTAGAATATTCAACAATACCTTCTCCAACAGGTCTTCCTCGATCATCAACAATAACAATTGCTCTTTCCACTTCTCCAAATATTGAAAAAGCAGCTTCCAACAACTCATTTGAAACCCAACCAGAAAGATTTTTTACTTTTAAAGCTGCTCCATGTGTTGCAAATCTCACACGAAGTGCTTTGCCATCTTTGACTGAAAAATCTAATGCTGCCTTAGCTGCTTCTGCATTTTGTCTTGTATCCTACATATTAAAAAATAAAATCATTTTGTATTTGTAAAATATTTTAAAATAATATACAAAAATCATCATTCTAATATTTTCAGGAAAAAAGTATCAAAATGCTTTTAAAATTGGTTAACTATGATCAATAAAGAACTGTACAAAACATTAATTCCAAGTATTATCAGATGAAAACTTGATGGATAATTTAAAATTGGAAAAATATAAATATGATGAAAATTTTTGAAGGCTGCAAATGACAACTGGAAATGAAAATAGTTGAGAAAGTAACTAGAATTCTTTAAAAAGTAACCAAAAAGTAGCTGATTCAGACTTATGAAATATGCTAAAAATGTGTTCAAAATATGTGTTTGCTGGAAATGGTACCAAAAGGTAAGCAATAGATATGCAGCAATTACGTAACAGTTGACTATCACCAGTAGATTATCATATCTACAATTTAAGCCTGTTTGACTGAGATAATAATTGCTTTGATAATTGTTTTAGATATTACACCATCAGGTAGTTATTCAGACTATATGAATTTTTAAGCAACATAAAACAGGGATAGTATAGATTGCACCCTATTGAATTTTGGGACTGAATATATATTTGAACTCAGGGGACTGAGAAGAGTTCAAAGATACCCTACTTTTGAACTGGAGGCAAAAAATAAAAAAGTTATACTTTTTAAGTTATCATATTTTTTAATGCTATCATGAAGATGGCACTGTAGTTGCTAGTGCTGCCATCTTGCATGCTTTTGTTTAAGAACTACCATGAATCAATAACTAGTGACGTTAAATAATTGGCGGCCTGCTGGCGACTCCCATCCCGGGGGAGTCTGTCGGGAACATGAACAGTTGAATGCCAGTTCCTTTTTTCCCTTTTGTTCAAGCATTGTGACTCCTGATCGCGATAGTGCAGTCAGCTTGTAGTACTAGCCGACCGCAAGTGATGGCGAGACTGACGGGCCGCAGCCCCTCCCTTGCATTAAAAAAAATCTGAAAATTCAAAATAGTCACAATTCAACAAAATTCTTTTACTTCTCACAATTTACCAAAACATGCACATATTTTGAAATAAATCCACTTGGAAAATTTATGTTTGATAGTGAGTGCATTTGAAATATTTATTGATATTACAAATAAAGTACTATCAAATAATTTAGCATACCATTAGTTCATTTCAACACAAAAAAGTGAAGAAAACTTTCTGGCATGCATTGTAATTTTCATTCTACTACAGTGTATACAGCAAAGAGTACATGAGTCAGCTTGAGCTGGAAGGGTCTATGTCAGATGAAAGGAATAAAAGGAAACATTGGTTGTGTTCAGCAGACTCAACAGTTTCGGAGCTGTTGAGTATTTTTCTGCTGAACACCCTCTACAGTAGTGCTGTTTCAAAACATGTTTGGTGTTTTGACGTCACATTTAGTAGCATCTTTCATTTACACTATCTATTGCTAACTGCAACTGACCAATGAGGGCTGTTTCCTGTTCCAACACATATGCCATTCATTGTTCAGAGGATTTAACTATGTAACAGCTACTAATTGAAACACTTTTGTTTAGTTACAACTGTTGACTCTACTGAATGCATCCATTGTGGCTACCTTCTTAGGAGATGACACATGGATCTGATCTTTAAACTTTTTTACAATACAACCACTCAAAAACTGGGAAAACCTGATACAAAGCTACAAGAAAATTTTTTCTACTGGTTAATTTGGTTAAGTGCTAACATTTTCACCCATGTTGAACAGACATCCTCATCACAAACCATTCTTTTTTTCCATTTCTAAAACATTTTTATGCCATCTTTATCATAATTTTATGGTTTTATTTTTTTACAAATTTTATTACTTACTCTTAATTCTAATGTTTCACATTAATCATGTCACCTATCATTCTTTTCATCTGACAGACCCTTCCAGCTCAGGCTGACTCATCTTTACTCTTTTGCTGTGTGAACTATAGTATGTTTTATATAATTTGTTTAACAATTCTAAAAGAAAAAGTGAAAATTTTACTAGGAAATTCAAGCTTAAATCCAATAATGCATAATTTTCCAAAAAATTATTTAAGAAGCATTCCAAATACTATGATCCCAAAATATAAAATTTCAATTTTCAATATTGTTTCATGAAAACAAAAGCAAACTTACATACACAATAAGCAACAGAAATATTTATTTGTGCATACATATAGATATATAATTTTTATGTACGACATTACCAATTTTATTACTTTATCTCAACTTCTAACTTTACAGAAGTTCTTTTGAATATAAAAAGAGTTTAATTTGATTTAATTAAAATTTGACAGTTACAGTATAGCTTCTGAATAAGGGAAAGAACTCTGTAATGTAACTCTTGTCGTACCAGTATCTGTTCATTTTATTCATTCTGAACTTCATTTCTCAGGCTTTATCTTACTAATATAAGCTAATTTGCCTGTGATGTTATTTGGCACTTTTATATTATGAAAGCTGAATTTGGTGGTTTCATATTATAAAAGTACCAAAATTAATTGTATATTATTTAATGATAAAGTAGGAACAGTGTTAACACCTTTTTATTATTTTAACTACTCACTAACAAACAATTCATTAAAACAAAATTAAATTTTACAGAAAACATTTATTTCCAAACAGGATAGTTTGTATATTATATACATTATTGTTATATAATCTCAGTTCAAATTTTTAAACAAAATGGTTAGTATTACAAAAACATTATATTTATAAATTTAGATGACAAATCCATAATTATTTATTTAGGATTATAAGTATTTGATCTGAATTTCAAAGTAATTTAATAATTTATTCATTCTGTTTTTTACAGAGTTAATCCTGAAAAATAAATTGTTATTAAATTTTAAGTAGGTGAGTTTTGTTGTTTCTGATAATATTGTAACATTCTACAACAAATACATTTATCAAACTGTGGTATGCAGACTCTTCGGAGTCTGAAAAGTTCTCAGGAAATACACCAGAGGATTCACATGGCTGACATAAGAGATATTTTGTAGTAGTCACATGATCAAGTGACATCTAGCAAGGTAACATTGATTGGTAGAGATTATTTTTGTAATTTGTGTATATTGTGTATATATATATATATAATTTTATATGTCCTGACTGACTGATTGATTCATCATTGCCCAGAGCAAAGTGCTAAACCTAAAGAGGTGAAATTTGGTACATAGGGTGTCATGAAAATGCACACTGAGAAAGGATTTTTCAAAATTTCTCCTGCGAGGGAGAGCATTAAGGCTTAACCTGAAGAATGGCTTCTACTGTACTATTTTAGATGTAATTTTTTGTTTTTAACTACATTTAGTTTTCATTGAGTACTTAGGTGTATTAAATTGATAACATTTCAGACATTGTTATAAATACTTTTACATATTTCGATTTTTTAACTAAATGTTTGAACCGTTTTAAATTTGAATTCGATATTGCATATTGGTTTGACTATAGAACGATTGTAAACGTTCCATAAAATTGATCAAGTTGGAAATGTTCGTTTGATGCAGTAAAATGATTCTCAGCAAAAAAGGGAATACAATTACTATGGTGTCAAAGATTACCATTCATAGTAATAACTTAATTTCCAAACATATAATATTTACCAAATCATCCAAATTGTTTGCCAAAGCAATGTCAGACTCATTTGCTAGTATAAAATATATTTATGTATATATACATATATAAACATTTGAAGTTGTAGATCATTAAGCAACAGGATAATTAACTAAATGAATTCGAGAATTAAATTTTGGCATTTAATAAGACTCATTCATAATAACTGCTACAGATTTAGTAGAAAATTCAAAACACAAACATGAATAATTAAGGATCTACAACGATCCTTAATTATTTTGCAAAATGAAGGCATCCGAATTCTAAATTTGCATTTTCATATTAATTTTAAAAAATTACCAAAATTTACAAGACAAAAATAAAATGGTTATAGTGCAAGATAATGCCGGCGTCCGAAAACTATTAACAAAATCCGTTTCCATCTACCTATAAATTAATAAATCAGACAAAAATTCTCACAAAATCGAGTTTATCGCCATCTTAAATAACGATCTGAAAATTTAGTATTTAAAATTCTGAAAGCATGCCATTTCTAAAAGAAAAAAAAAGATAACGGAGCCGCCATTTTTATACTTACCAATTTCACGAATCCGAAACCTTTCGATGCATTTAAAAACACTTCTGCGATTTCACCAAACGGTTGAAATAACTGTTTGAAGGCGTCGTCAGTAATTGATGATGGTAAATTTCCAACAAAAAGTCTACATCTTCCCGTAAATTTTTTCGGTTCTCCGCCTTCTCTTGTTTGTAAATTGTGCGTGGGTCCACTTACAGAAGCTAAACGTTCCTTTACTGGATCTTTATTCCTTCGTCCCTGGAAATTGCCACGATCTCTTTCTCCTTGTCTATCTTGTCGGTTATTTCTACCATCTCGAGATTCTCGATCTCTTTTGCTTATACGAACTTCTGGCTTCATTTCTGGAACATCGTTATCTGGTATTTCTACCGTATTCGACATCTTGGAATGATTTTTCTAACAAAACGATTTTGCCAACTACACGATTAGAAAATGGCGGACCAATGCGCTCGATGACGTTAGAGTACCTTGACCAAGCACGAATAATGCCAGACAATGACTGACGATGGATATTTCTCATTGGCTAAAATCGAAATCGAATATATAAAATTATTTGTTTGTTAAATTTTATTTCATATAAATATAAGTTTTTAATTATATCTTAATAAGTTTTGTTAATTTTTAAATTTTTCCTCGTGGATTAAAATATGAATTAAATTAATTAATTGTTTTATATATAATAATTATACATAAGCAATTAATTGATTTAAAATAATTTGCTCCTGTGTTAAAACAATAATAATTCTTGTTTTAATACAAGAGCATAAAAATGGGAATAGGAAATTAAATTTCGGGCAAAGGTATATCTCATATCAATAATAAGGAAAGAAAAAACTGTTACGAGTGAATGTCACTTAATTTTTTTAATCATTTTTTATTCTTTCCGCCCGTTGAAAATAAGATGACTTTTTAAATCATGCATCAAAAAATCCCAAGAATTTTTCAGGGGTGGTTCGTCCCGAATGTGTTGGGCCCCGTCACTCACTACGGGCCAGTCTCTTTGCGGACTTGGGCAGAACCCATGATAGGTTTTTTTTTTGTTTTTGTTTTTTTATTAAGGATTCGGCCAGCCCGCAGTGAGACGGTGGATGATGAGGAACGAATCCGACACACCCGGAACGGGCTACCCCGTAAACTTTCTTGGGATTTCCTACTCGTTCGGATTTGTTAAGGTTAATCATATTAGTCATTGTAAACCGCGCTTTAGTCAGTCGCTATCCGCTTATTTTGTGTGTCCGACCGTCAAAGAACCACTCGGGATCGAGTTACGTATATACAAGCTAAGTTTTTGTTTATTGTCTGGTCAATATACACTTCCGTTTGTCAATTGTTCACGATAGGAGGCGTTTTTTTTTTTTGTGTAAGATCCAAGTCGGATGTACCTTCCAACATAAACCCACGAACAAGAACAAGAACAAGAACAAGTCGGATGTATGTGAGTTAATAAATGTTCTTGTTGCCTTTGCCTCGCCCTGTTTTTGACTCGTTCACGGTTATAGGAAATCACCACAGGATTCAATTCCGGGTCCCCAAGCGTTAGGCTGCCACCTTAACCGCTTGGCCATCCGGCAGTCGATGCATGAAAAATATGTTCTCTGTCTACACGGAATTGAAACTTTCATAGCAATACAAATTCAGGATTTAAAAAAAAAAAACAACAACAAATTAAAGTAATATTTTTAAAATTAAATGCCTTGATTTCCTACCAATATTTTGATATTTATATTTTTTACAGTATATTCCCGCTGGCGCGGGTGCACATATCTGCTACGTAAATAATAGTAAATAAAAAAGAGACTCGGATAAAATGTTGTGCACTGTCCTCTAAAACTTATACAGGAAATCTTTCTAAATTAGAAATTTCAGAAATCAGAATATTCTAAAATGTTTTACAAAGCAAAAGTATAAAACAATTAAATACGTTTGCGTGTCGAAAACATTGTTTTGATACATATAATTTCAAGTTATTCTAACAAATGTTTTAAATATTTGTAGTAAAATTGTATTTTAAAAATCCATGAACTAACTTCAATGTTCTGAATTAATGCAATATTTTCAAGCTATTTGGCTAAAATTAAATTTATAATAGCTTTTTAAAAATATGCGACTGCATCCCCGAGAGGACTCGTTGACATGTATTGTGTATGATGTCCTGTCTAGTCCTGAGCTTCTCGAAGGCGAGATATATCGATGGAAAAACTGGATTAGCAAAAACCTAGACGAGGAGCTGTCGTGCACTTTGGCCAAATAGGTAAAAACATGCGAACCAGTTACGTTTCCAAACATTTTCCTGTTGCTGAAACTCTGTGACACAATCACCACATAGTGTGAATGCGAAAGGTCAGAATGTTGAGAACACTGAGTAAAAACATGAGAGCTTCAATGGCTGAACAGGACTGGCCCTGATTCATTGTCATTATGATTTTAATGTTGATATTGAGAAAGTGTATATTTGCGACATTGCATACAAGGAGGATGCAATTAGATGTGTTGTAGGCAATTGAAGGTTTTCTTGAAGACATGAAACGTTATTTTGTAATACTGTATATATAAGGTCTTTATTATTCCACCAGACCACCCTGGAAATTTTCTGACGACGCGACTGCAAGACAAGAACATAGGCAGAACTTTTAGTAACATACACGAACTTAAAGTAATAAGTATTACACTGACGCTTTTACAGTTTTCGTCTTTTGTTTTTAATCTTTCCGTTGTCGTCCTATACCTGAATGCAGACAACGCGGGGTAGCATAATTAATAAATAATATATGCCGTATTTACTCGCATATAGAACGAGGTGTGACTTTAAAAATCAAAATAAAGAAAATTAGATTTATTAACACAATTCTAATTTTATTTTGTTTAATCACAAGTAAAATATTAAATGAACGTAAATGCACACATTGTCCCGCAAAAATTACTGGCATTTTAAACTTTAAGGGAAAATCTTGTAAAATTGGCAACATAATTTGTTCACGTAAATGTAAGGACCCAGACGAGGTCCGAAATTGCATAAATGCAGAATTCTGTTGTGAAAAAAATAACGATAAATTATATAAGAGAGAGAGAGAGAGAGAGAAAAAAAACTCTTAATCAAAACAACGTAACGAAAAATGTAAACAACGAGTCTCGGGATGACGTCAGCGCGTGTTAAACGACCTGTTAATGTTCAGTCCAAAGGTAGAACTCTGACACACGCGCTATAAAGAGGTATAAGTTTGACACAAGTATTCAAAGAAAATAATTGAACTAAGGGAAAACAATTTCAGAAAAGGGGAAAAATTGGAGAGATAGAAAAATATCGCGTGATCGTTAGCATTCCAAAATGACATCAATTACAAACAACGGATTAAATTATGAGTGCAGGTGTTGTGGTTCTATCAACAATCTTGGAGCATAGTCGACAAAGAGTGTCAAATAGACACCTCGAATCGGACCTTTCCGCGACCCGACATGGTCTCGTTTTGCGCTTGAAAACAAAGGAGAGACCAATCGGGAAACGAGGAAGGGGACGAGGGACCAATCCGAAAGGTGGATAGTACACGAGAAAAACGTATAAAAACTGGGACTTCAAGGTCAAGAGAAGTTTTTCGGAATGACGGACATGCCTCTTGTGGATTAAGACAGTGTGTGTAGTGTCGTCGCCCTGAACATCTAAAGCTACGGCACACTATGCGATTTCCAGCCGCGCAGGCGACCGCAACTGCAACAAGCGCGAGTCGCGCGCGTCTTCTCGTGGTCACACATTGTTCGTTGACGTTGCAACTCGGAACACCTGACCCTATAATAAACCAATAAAATTACAGTAGCTTGTTTTTGTCTACTTTCGTGAGTTTACCGACATTTTAACGTTTTACTTCAGAGTATTTACGGAATTTTAGCTACTTTTCTTATTAAAATAGCTAGCAGTTCCTTTTCTGGAATGAATAAAAGAAAAAAGGCGCTAATTTTTTTAGAGCTGGCGAGAATTTACGAAGAGAAAAATAAGAAAAAACGTTCATGCTGGGTTAAAACTTGACGAAATGAAAATCAACGGGCTAAACAATCGTGCTTTCTTTCACCAGCTGATGAATGAATTAAGGCTTTCGGATGCCGTAGGTTATAGGGGATATATCCGTATGAATACCAATACTTATATATAATTTAGGAGAAACGTTTCGTAGTTTGGCATATCAATTTAGAGTGGCCCATAATTCGATATCAGTCATTATCCCAGAAGTTTTGGATGCTATTTATCAATCTTATAAAAGTGAATATTTGAGGGTAAGTGTTGTTTAGAGGAAAGCTTGAATGATTTAATTCATTTATAATCGATATATTTTTTTCTTTTATATAAGCATTTATTTTATTCAATTGTATATTATTAAAAGTAATCAAACTTTTTAAAATAAATCTAACAATAACTTTTATAAATTCAGATTTGATTTATATCAAATATAGCATTTAAATGTACTGAAACTGACTTGTGAGTTAATACAAATGTTATAATCAAGATATGTTGACAAATATACAACACAAAGTATGACGTGGCACAAAGACGTTTTCTGATTGGATGCGCGTTTGCAACCGTCGCCAGTAGAACAAACTTTTTGTATCTAGTTGTGGTTGCAGTCGCGCCGGTTTTCGAGGGGGGATTACCAGTTAACGGGAACAGCCGTCGCGGTTGCAGTCGCCCGCGCGGCTGGAAATCGCATAGTGTGACCAGGGCTTAAGTGAATCACCGCTCGTCGCCATCGTCCAACGGCCATTCTCGTCCGCCCGGGACTGGATAGATCAACCAGCCGAACTCTCACGTTTCTGAAGATCGCTGAGATTTGGAACAATCTAACCGATGTAAGCATGAATTCGTCCAAATAAACGGTTTTCCGCATATAAGCACTTGTCATCATTTGCCTCCTTCGCAACCGCCCACATACACGGGTTCCCTTAAGCTCATCCTGACGAGGGGTTAATTGTATCCCCCTTTAAAGTCGGCAAACCTTACACTGGTGTCAGTGAAGTGAGATATTTAAGCCCAGTCTACACCAGCCAGCGGCCGGATGACCGAGCGCTCAAGGTTAGCAGCCTGCCGCCCTGCGGGACCGGGATCGAATCCGGACGGGTCGAAAAATCTCCAGGAATTTTTCGGGGGGTGGTCCGTCCAGATATGTCGGTCCCCGTCCCTCACCACCCGGCCGCCCCATTGTGGGCCTGGCCGAACCCATAATGGGCTTGCTATAAGAGGCCCTCTTGGTGCCCACTGGGCGGAAAGAGTTACAAAAAAAAAAAAAAAAAAAGTCTACACCAGCCCAAATTACATAAAGCCGGACAATCGGGAACCTTTTTTTGCCGATTCTGAACGGTCAATCCACTCTCCGTCGATTACACTTATGAGTTTCTCCGAATTCTGATTTTCGAATAATCATCTGTTTTCATGTGGGAATGGATTAAAACTTATATGGGGCTCCCGTGTGATTTTGGAATTTCAATTTGGAATTCGATTCAAAAGCTTTGCTCTTCCTATTGCTATCCATCTTTTCTCCTGACAATATGCAAGAACAATTGAAACAACCCAGATAATATACTTATGTTTTTAAGTACAAAAGGGTGAGCATCCAGTAAAAAATGTGAATACATGGTTCACAAAAATTATTAGCAAACACGCAAAGAATCTTTCGCTCACGCGTATAGGACGACCTAGGACTTTAAAGCTGTAATAAATGAATAAAAAACCTCGTCTTATATGCAAGTAAATACGGTAATTATAAAAAAAAGCATTATTAAAAAATTCAATAAAAATTCTTTATAAAAATGCACGATATTAAGGTTGAGGTATTAATTAATAGACTACAAAAAATATGTTAACGACAAAAAATTAAAAAAATTACAAATACTGTCAGTAGTCAGTACGTTCAACTAGATTTTAACAGCAACTTCTTCACTTTTAGATATAGATTTTACTACACACATACGTAGTTTAAAACACATAGGTAGTCTTAGTGAAAAGCAATAAGTGCACATTATACAACGTATAAATTAGAAAGTGTCATATAAACTTGCCCATACGAGTAACTTCTTAATCATTTAAACAGCAATGCCTAATACTGATAAGAGTGTATTGACTGATTTTCTTTCGAGTTTTTATCTTTATTTCTCTTTTTTTTTCTTATTGAAAGTCATTCGGAAATTTGCGAAATTTCAAACTTAGACATTTCTTATTATTGGTATTACACAGAGGCACACAACAACCGGCATTTCAATATCTAAATAAGTAAAAAAGCAATTTTAAATAACGTAAATACAGTACAGTAAGACCCTGTTTAACGCTGCTTCGATTAATGCTGATTCAATATAACGGCACAGAAAACGGTATGCTCAAATCCTATAAAAAGCTCAAAATTTACGCTGATTCATATTATCGCGGCATTTCATTTATTATTCCCAAACACGAACCAAACAGCAAAAGGTGGCAATTCGTCGTAGCGCTGTACTTTCCTTAAATTATGTTTATTTGGTGCAATTTTGGAAAGAATATAACATCATGGATACTATAGGCAATATCGATTTCACTTGGCAAGAATTAACTAATAAATGCATGAACGAAGTGTGGAAGAAGTTATGACTGAAGGTATCCAAAAATTCTCAACGAGAAGAGCCTATCGCTGTATCGTTAGGTTGATCAAACTCAACCTAATCGATATAGCATGTAGACGAGCAGGATATTGGGGAGTAACAGCAGGTTTCTGGTGAGAGCATTACCAACGACGACCTTCAAGAATTGGCAGAACAAGAAATTCATGTAGAACTGGAAAATGGAAACGAAGTACCCAAAGAACTTGCTATAGTAAAAGTTTGGTAACGATAACCAAAATCGGTGATCAAATTGTAGCGAATGATCCAGATTTTGAAAGGAGTGCAAAAGCACTCCTTTCAAAATCTGGATCATTCGTTACAATTTGCCCTATTCAAAAAGACGAGGCGTTTTAGATGCGACCTTTTGCTACCGACATTTGCTTAAGGAAAGAAAAAGAAAGCGACAAATGAAACTACACGACTTTATGGCAAAAAACAAGAATTTCAGAAGAGCCCAGATCTTCGCCACAAAAAGTGAACGTTACGTTTCTGTGTGCATATGTTTATGTCTTATTTAACATATATTATTATGCAAATTAATATAAAAATAACTTAAAATTAAAGTAAAATTTGTTTATTTTTGGTCACGTTTCCCTTTCAATATTTACTCTATGTTAAAATGATCTCGTTTAACGCTGTTTCGTTTAGTGCTTTGTCGTCTAGGGACGTATCCCCCGCGTTAAGCGGGGTCTTACTGTATTAACAGAGTCGATAGATATACAGTACTTTTTTTTTTTAATTCTTTCCACCCTGTGGGCACTAAGAGGGCCTCTTTTAGTAGGCCCATTAAGGGTTCGGCCAGGCCCACAATGGGGCGACCGGGTGGTGAGGGACGGGGCCCCGACATATCCGAACGGACCACCCACCGAAAAATTCCTGGGGATTTCTCGACCCGTTCGGATTCAAACCCGGGTCCCCCAGAGCGGTAGGCTGCCACCTTGACCGCTCGGCCATCCGGCCTAGATATACAGTACTGGTTTCTCGGCTCTCAATAGCTGTAATGCTATAAAAGTGAATATTTCTGCCACTTCGAGCGCTGTAATCTCTTTGCGGCGAAAGTTTTGCTCGAGTACAGGAAAGTCAGTTGTAAACATCCGAAATTCTTTCAAGATGAAATTTTTCTTCTGTTTAACCCAGATATGTCTTTTTAAACGACTATTTGTAAATACTATTTTAATTCGTGTTTTGAACATTATTTATTCATAAATGTCACTAATATTTATTAGTCTATTAATTTGGAGGCCGGATGGCCGAGCGGTCAAGGTGGCAGCCTACCGCTCTGGGGGACCCGAGATCGAATCCGAACGGGTCGAATAATCCTCAGGAATTTTTCGGGGGGTGGTCCGTTCGGATATGTCGGGCCCCGTCCCTCACCACCCGGCCGCCCCATTGTGGGCCTGGCCGAACCCATAATGGGCCTTCTAAAAGAGGCCCTCTTAGTGCCCACAGGGCGGAAAGAGTTAAAAAAAAAGTCTATTAATTTAACTATCGTTTTCATGATTTTAGACTTTAAATTGATTCGACGGTTTCTTTTAGCTCACAATTTGGATTCATTTTTCCTTGGACCGTATTGGAGCCGGTTTTTTTCAGGTAGTTAATGTTAAATGGAGCCCGGTAAAAGTATTGATAGCGATACTTTTACCAGGGTTCAACTCCTACCCAGTTAGGAGTTGAAAAGTTGAAATTTGGTACACAGTTACGGTATGTTATTAGTAGTCCCCGAATTTTCCGGATTTATCTGAGAATCCGAGGAGAGTTCCGTAAATGATATACAGTATTTTGCTTCTAATCCGACGAAAATAAATTACATTTTTTGAACTGAAATCAGCAAAAATGTTTGATTTATTGGATTTTCTTGCAATTTTTTTATATATATTCATAATTTTCGGAAAAATAGTATTATGTATGCGGTCACTGATGCCTTTGTAGGTACCAAAAAAACCCATTTTGTATTTCAGAACAAACGCGCACACCTCCGGACGTCGTTTTGTAAACAGCATTATTAATATGATTTTGGAGTTTACAGAACGTATTAAATTACTTTAAAAAACGAAAAACAATTTTATCATTTGATTTCATGATATACTGTATATCTTAAAAATAATTAATTTTGTCCCGGGATTCCGGGATAAAAGTGAACTGTTTCCAGGGATCTCGGGACAATCAAAAGACCGGGAAATGAGAAACCCTACGTTACGACAAATGTGACCGTGGTTGTACGCGATCAACTAATGTCAGAAATATAATCCGCGGCAAACGCTCTTACGTGTGTGTAAAACACTATCTAATGTAATGAAAAGGTCACTTTCGGATGGATGGGAGTTCGGACTGAAAGCTCTGGGAGCTGTCAGCTAAAATGTTGCTATGTTGCTAACCCGAGCAACATTTTAAAAAGGCGGAGAGCACTGAGTTCCCAGACGAGGTTCGAAATAAAGTAAATCGCGAAATTCTTGCGCTAAAAATTATAGCGATAAATTGTGTCAAGAGAAAGAAAAAAAAAACCTTTGATCTAAACAACGAGACTCGGAACTGCTCGAACACGTGTTAAACAATCTGTCAAACCGAAAGGTAAACTCTAGCACGAGCGCTCATAAACAGGTAGATCTTTGACTCGAGTATCTATAAATTTTTGACCGGGATAAACCTTCTCGAAAAAGGGAAATTTTTAAGATGAAAAACGATCGTTAAAATTTCTAGACGCCAAAAAAAATTACAAACAACGGCCTGAATTATGAGTGCAGGTGTTATTGTTTTATAAACAATTTCCGAGCAGAGTCGACAAAGAGGTATCAGATGGACGGACACCTTGAATCGGACCTTTCCCGCGACCCGAGATGGTCTCGTTTTGCACCTGGAGACAAGGGAGAGAGACCAATCGGAGAAAGGGGGACGAGAAACCAATCACAAGTACGGATGACGAGAGAAAACGTATAAAAATTGGGACTTCAAGGTCGAAAGGGATTCTCTCTGACAGTTCCCTGGAGATAGTGCTAGCGTGGAAATTTGTGTCGCCTAGAGCGCCGGAGCGATTCTCATCTTGTCGACAAACGCCCAAGGACTTGAACTCGTTCGCCCCGGGGCATCTACAGACGAAGGACCGAGGAAGTAGAACTATAGACGTTCCCAAATAAACGGATTTAAATTATAAACATTTGTTTTTACATTTACTTCCTTCGCCACAGCTCATATACGTGGTTTTCCTTGGACTCGTCCTGACGCGGGATTGATTGTACCCTCTTTTAGTCGGCAAATCTTACACTTTTGTAAGAATTTCTTAAAACACTGTGAACGCATTTTGCCAGATCTGAAGATTAAAAAGTAAGAAGGTGCTCCAAAAGTAGCAGATTTAAACGATTTGTGGCTCATAAAAATGAATTATTTTGCAACTATGCACTTTTACTAAGGAAATAAGTCAATCTTTTTTAAATTTTATCAATTTTCTCTCTCTTGTCAAAGCCAGTCATTTGTGGGTGAGGTGACTCATTTTTGAACTTTGACTTTGTTTTGGGAATAATGGAGTCAACTTGTTTTTTTTCACTAGGAAACAATAAGAAAATTGTCTAAATCCTGATTTCTGAGGAATGAAATACTTTAGGAAATAAGAATTTGTTATTTGGTTTTTTTTTTTTTTTCCTAAACTTCCAAACAAAATGTAATTTTGTAAAATTTTTACATTATATTATATTTTACTATCTTTTTCATTAATACTTTAGGAAATGCTGAACTGTAAAAATTCCATACTGTCAATTTTAAGCATATTCCATTCAAATTCTTGTGAGATTACATTGAATTTAAGTCATAAAGGATTATTAATATCAATTCCTTTTACAATGCAAAACATTAATATCCAACATACTATACTTCTAGACTGTATTTTTTAATGTAGTAGTTGTAGTAGTAGTAGTAGTAGTAGTAGTAGTAGTAGTAGTAGTAATTCTTTCTGCCACAGGAGTTAAAAAAAAAAAGCCCAAAGACTATTAATAGACATTCACAAAAGATTTATATAGATTTTTACAAAAAGCTACTACATATTGTCAGAAAATTTCTCCAAAATGTTTAAGGTTTCATACTGGACTCACAGGTTTGGCTCTTGGGCCCACCTGTGAGATCCAAGAATGATACACAATGAAAATAATTATAATCTTGTCTATTTATCATTACTACTTTTAGCAAAGAATGAAAAATCATACATTACTAAATAAGAAAATAACCAAATTTCATCAGATTCTTAGTTGATATATGTTCAGAGAAAACTATATTCCTTAAAAAAATTACAGATAATAGATATATCAGCTTAGCACTTCAACTGATTTGATATTGTGTTTGTAAAACTAATGTTTGACAAATAACCAAAAAAAAAAAAAACTGTATTAAATTTATTGTAAACAATTTACCGTATTTACTTGCATATAAGACAACCTCGCATATAGAATGGGGTGTGATCAAAATAAAGAAAATTAAATTTATTAATACAATTCTAATTTTATTTCGTTTAATCACAAGTAAAATATCAAATGAACATAAATGCACACATTGTCCCACAAAAATTACTGGCATTTTAAACTTTAAGGGAAAATCTTGTAAAATTGGCAACATAATTTGTTCACATAAAGCCGGACAATCGGGAACCTTTTTTTGCCAATTCTCAACAGTCAATCCACTCTCCATCGATTACACTTATGAGTTTCTCCAAATTCTGATTTTCGAATAATCATCTGTTTTCATGTGGGAATGGATTAAAACTTATATGGGGCTCCCGTGTGATTTTGGAATTTCAATCTGGAATTCGATTCAAAAGCTTTGCTCTTCCTATTGCCATCCATCTTTTCTCCTGACAATATACAAGAACAATTGAAACAACTCAGGTAATATACTTATGTTTTTAAATACAAGAGGGTGAGCATCCGGTAAAAAATGTGAATACATGGTTCACAAAAATTATTAGCAAAGATGCAAAGAATCTTTCGCTCACGCGTATAGGACGACCTAGGACTTTGAAGCTGTAGTAAATGAATAAAAACTTCGTCTTATATGAGAGTAAATACGGTATTAAATTTTATAGTGTGATCTCATCAACTCTAATAGAGTGGGTATAAGGCATTCTGTAATTCATTCTATTGTGGAAGAAATAAGATTATTTAGAAGTTTAGTTGTTCAAGATGCAACATTATATATATATATATATATGATCCTTGAGATTTACAAGGCTACCAAATCGGGGAAATGTATTAATTTCAAGGAAAGTAATGTATTATCGTACACGTGGCGATATATCTCTGAAGTGCATCCGCATTGGTAGTCATGTTTTATTCCTGTTTGGGTAAATTGCGCCGTTATTATGGTAGACTCCTGTCTATTAAATTTACGTTGTATCATTCATCATTACTGCATGCTGGAGATGTTCGATCTTTTTGAATTTTGAAAGCGTTCGATTCTTTTCGCATTCCATGATCAAAACGAACCTGACGAAGACCTCGGTGGAGGATCGAAAACGTTAGTTTATTTGGTAACTGTCGTCTTGTGTACCGGGAATTTTAAGGTTGAAGAGGCTGTATTGGACTATATATATACACATAATATATATGTGTATATATATATATATATATATACACATAATATATACCCAATGTGTTGTTAATCATTTAACCATCAGCCATATTAAGTTTAAATGTTAAAATGCTAAAGTTTAAATATGTCTGGAAGGGAAGTCACTCAGAGGTCCAGGTTGTGTAACTGGTCAGTGCACCACACAGTAAGCGGAGGTTGTGGTTTGACTCCTGCTCTGGGCCAATTCTTTTCTTCCAGACTATTCTAAATTACAATAAAATTACAGTTCCTACTTTTGATAAGAGATGGCACCTAACATCTACTTCTAATTTCTAATTATTAATTGTAGCATAATATTGTCCAGTTAATTTGACTTATGGTTGGAAGATTAATTACTTTATAGGATTATTATTATTATTGTTACCACAATCTAAAACATTAAAAGCAGATTGTGGTAACAATAATAATAATCTTCCTATAAAATAAATCTAACATGGCTTTATTTAATACATAATTAAGTTAAATTAACATCATATACTATATTGATGTTGTTAGAAGCTCAGTGGACTTAAACATTTTCCAAAACATGGACTTTTATTAATAACATCATTTATTGTATATTATTTTTCCTAGTTTTATGATAACTCTTCAAAGGAATTCATTGGATTGTGAGCCTGCTTTCATTTTATGGAAAAATTACTGAAAATTGGTCCACACTGTGGCTATAAATAGATCTGTAATACATTTGAGCTTATGCAAAAAACTGTAAGCAAGGAAAAGGGCAGTTACTAGTATTTAAAAACAAAAACCCTCAAATTTCATTAGTAAACATGTTCACTCTATATTAAAATATCAATTTCTCAATAACAAAAACTGGCATTATAAAAAGGGAATGAACGTCTACCAGGGAAGTTTAATTAATGAAACAAAAAGATAGTGCTGGGCTTCTAAAAAGGACAATACAGATTTGAATTACAGTAATTTTTATTTAACAATAAATTCAGATTTTGTTTTAAAAATTTTATGTAAATAATAAAATACAGATATCCCTCATATAACATGGTAGTTATGTTCTGAAAAAGTGCTGTGTTATATGAATCCATGCTATACGAAAAAAAAGGACTAATACAAAACATGGGATTAGGTTCCAAAAGTTAACAAAAGTATACAATTCTTTTTTATTACTAAGAGAAATATGTTTATTAAAGCTTTCAATAATTTATTTTCAATCAATAATTAACTAAAAATCACAATTAAAAGTAATGTATTACACATTAATATTAATTTCAGTTAAAAAAGGGCATTTTTTTCTTATAAAGTATTGTCGTCATCTCAGCTTTTTTTGTTGATCTTGATCAGAAATATCAGTAATGTCTTCAGCATTTTACTTTCCTAGCTGTTATATATAACAGAGGAAAAGTATAGCAATTGGTAAAAAAAAAAGCCATCCAAAATTTTTACAATTTTAGACTCAGGATACCTTGAAACATTGAGAAATACAAAAAAACCCCTCAAATTTTTTTTATGTATGGAGATTTTAGTGTGTGGGGGAAACGATTTTGTTCATCCGCTTTGAAGATAAATAACTCCTGTGCTTTTTGTCAAAAATTTTACAGGGAACTTTGTTTAAAAGATTCAGTGGGTGGGGAGATAAAGGGGATTGTATGTATCTTCAGTAGGGTCAGACTTAATGGCAATTTTATTTGTTATTAGCATTTATAATTTTTTTATAAAACCCATCCCTACCTTCAACATTAAGCTTTTTGCCATTTTATAATAGTTAAAAATATAAAAAGTTTTTTTAAATAAAATAATATAACAGATGGTGCCACCAAATGTTTCCAAGTTAAGCAACTCATTGCTGGATTTTTTTATTTTTACCATAAAAAGTTTTTATGAATGACAAAATAAAAATATGTTATTAATCAAAAATTTGTTCTAGTGGATCATGTTTGTTCAATCAAGAACTGAGCAATTTTTTTCCTAGAATTTGTGTTCAAATATCAAATTATTTGAGTTGGAAACATTTTAAGTACAGAGATACTCCTGTATTTCATTAGTTACTTTTACAAATAATTACTTATCTACAGTTAAAAAAAGATTACCAACACTTACCTAAAAATGTTTAAATAAACTACAAAATATGAAGATTAATCTGTAAAAACAAAATACAGAGAGTGTTAAAGGCTAAAATCTGAAAGCAACTACAATGACACCTGGTTGATAGGAAAGTTATGACAAGAAAGAAAAAAATTGCACTATCAGTTTTCATTAAAACTGATGAAAAGCACAAAACAAATTGAAAATTTCAATATTCTGAAATCCATGTGCAGATTTGAGACAACACGCATGATTACTTGAGTAAAAAAGTTATTGAATAACAGAGTTTGCACTCAAAAGTTGTGAAATTTTGTTCAGGCAATTTCCCAAATTTTCCAACAGTGTTGTAGAAATTTTTTTGTACATAACTCAGGAACTAAAGTTTAAATTCAATAATGAGTGTTGTAGAAATAATAATAAGTCAATAATAAGTGTTGTAGAAATGCCATGTTGTATGAAGGATACCTGTAATTTCATTATCATTTATCACAAACATTATCTTCATGAAACAAAATTATGTTATTAACATTTGTCACTATTAGATATTAAACAAGTACTATAATCCTTCAGTTCTAATAAAGTTTAATAATAAGTTAACTAAGTTTACAAATATTGTATTGATTGTAGACTGAAAATGTGGAGTGAAAAAGCAAAGCTTAATGTACTGTACCTTGATATAAAAGAGTCTATTAGAGACTTGACAAGAGATTAGGCATTTGGTCTTTGAAAAAAGATAAAAGTCTAAAAGAAAAATGGCAATATCACTTGTGCTTAAAAAGATGATAAATGAATAAGTATGTCAAACACATTCACAAATAAGATGCAGAGGAGTCTTCTCAACAGAGTCAGAGAAGCAAAAAGAAGTTGAGGAAAGTTTCAGTAGGCACAAGTGCTAGCAAAAGTCAAAATGCTAATCAGAAAGCTAATATAGTTTGTACCAAATAAATTTAATTTATACTATTATTATTTTTTTAAATAAATTTTTCAACATATTGATTAAGTAAATAAAATTTTACTGAATTGCAAGAATACTTGATCGCTGATATAGTTTCTCTTGACCACTATATAAAGTTTATTTTAAAATTTGATAAATTTTTATATAAGTAATACATAATTTAGAAACTATGTATAAATTTATGTATATACAAGGTGATTCACTGGTGACATCCAGTAGTTTATCTCAGAAACTGTTAGGGATAGGAAGTTAGAACTAATAATCAAGTTAAAGGGACAATTTTGGTGACCTTGAGAATCTGAAGTTTTAGAGAGAGAACAAAATAATGTTTTTTTTTCTCCTTCTTTCTTTTAAGTGATTAAGGGGCAGTTTTGAGCCATTATGTGAATAGTATGTGACAAAATAAACACCTTTTATATTAGGTCACATTTTCTTAAATCTAAAGGTTATGAAGATATCAGCCAGTTTCTTATAAAAATATGATTTCTCTTTTTCCTGAATGTTTCTATGCTAGAAACAAAGTTTATCAGGTTATTTATCAAAAAGCTTTACATGACAGAAACATGATAGTAACAAAAGTACTGTTGATTTTAAATTTTTTTAAAATTAAATGTCTACTTTCTTGGCATATACAAGCATATATTCTTTTAGGAAAGGCATTTAATACATTCTGCAATTTATATCTACTAATCTCATGAAAACTTTCCAGAATTCTGATTTTCATGGCTGGAAGGATGCTGAAAAGTAGAAGGATGCTGAAGAGTAAACCATTTCCTTAATTTGTCTGCATGAAAACTGGCATAAAGATTTACAGCCTGTGAACAATTTTGGTAATATGCATCTCAAGTCATCAGTGCATCAAATGATTCTTCATTTAAATAATTCATTTTCATGAAAACAGAGGAAATAAGTAAATACACAAAAATTGAAAAAAGACCACTCAAAAACACAAAAAATCTGTAATGCCTTTGAAAAATTAACAATTCAATTTATTCAAAGCATGCTTGTCCAACAATTTGATATGATAAGATAAAGAATGAAAAGTGATAAACTTAGTTCCCATGATAGAAACTTTTGGGAAAAAGAGAAATCAAATTTTTAGAAAAATGGCCAATATCTTGAAAACCATTAGGGGCTATCCATAGATGATGTCCACACTAGAAGGGAGGAAGGGGATTATGACAAGTCAAACAAGGAGGAGAAGAGAGATTGAACTTCAATGGACATCCATTTTATTTCATTAAATTTTATACAGTTTATGCAATTTAGGAGCATTGAGTTTTGTTAGATGTCCAGAGGTGAGGGGGTTACAGAAACTTGGACAAACTGGGACAATGGGGGAAGGAGGAGTAAAAATTTCAAGAAAAATGTGGATGTAATTTATGAACAGTCCATTAGATTTAAGAAAATGTGACCTATTACAAAAGGTATTTATTTTGTCATGTACTAGTCATATAATGGCTCAAAAGTGACTCTTATAAATTAGTGCCACCTTCATATCTCTAAATGATTTCTGAGAAAATACTACTGAACACCACCAGTGACTCAACCCGTATAAATACATATACATATATACAGATATATGTTGTTGTTAAAAAAATTAATTAGAGAAATAAACAAAACTATGTTAAAACAATACAACTGAAGCAAAAGTAAAAGCTTTATTTTCTGATACTCTATATGCAACAACATTAAAACATACTTAAATGAAACAAATATGACACTACTAGCTGTATGAACAGCTTAATAATAATAAAAAAAAACAGATATAAATGATAATAAACACAAACTGACTTAGAAAAAAATAATCTCAAACATATATTAAATACTTATTATAAAATAAGTGACAATTCATAATATATATAATGTATGTATTTTCAAAACATACAAAATACAAATTTCTATTTACTTATTATCTAGTTTTTTGCAAATGCTTAAGTATCATAGTATTTATAATTATATTAAAATTTTAATTCAACAGCATTTTTTTTCTTACTAAATTTTGCTAAAAACTCCAAAAATGTTTTATTAAAGTATCTAAATAAACAAGACCTTTCAGATGTATGGTCCAAAAGCATAAAACACAAGTTTTTTTAATTATGATAAAGTATCTTATGAAATTATATTAAGTGAAACCTTGAACTTTGTTTATAGATTAGCAAAATTTAGTCAAAAGATCTATAAAAATTTTAGGTTAACAAATTATATTATTACTATTACAGTTTGTTCATTTTAGTATGGTTTCTTCTTTTTAATGTAAGTTATTAGTTTATTTACATATGAAATATTGACTATAATGCATTTACCTGATTCTTTATATTATAACAAAAGCTTTCATTTATAAAAGAAAAAACATTTTACAGTTTATCAAAAATATTTTAAGAAATTTTAAAATATTTTCAAAAATAACAAAAATAAAATTTTTATTATTTATCTACGTTATTTGCACTATTTATTAATTGCAATATTCAACTTTTTCTTCCTCTCCTCTTTGTGTTCATTTATAATTAATTTCAATACATTTTATTTTTCCATTTCTTTACATGAAATATCAAACTAATTATTCTAGAATCAATCTTACATAAGCATCAATTATATTTCAAAACTTGATGAACACTGGATAAAAGATTATTTGTGTATAACTAAGTAAGTGTTTTCTTCAAGAATTTAAAATATTCCACTCAAATCTTTGCCATATTTTTACTGTTTCTCATCAAATGTTGATTTAAATTATACCAGCAGACATTGAAATCATTAAAATTCATTAGAAATAAATAGTAATTCTAAGAAAATGCTTATTTTTTCACATAAATAATATACTGGAAAATAAAAATAAATGTCTTAAAGTATTCTAGAAATTTTTCATTATTTTAAAACACAATTTGAGATCATTAAATTTAAAATTTTATAAAAGATCAGACATTTTATTTTATTTTTTACAAATTTTCATCTTTAACTTATCAAAAATAATCAACTTAATTAAGTCAGTCAGGAAGTTCACATCATTATCAGATTCTATCCATCTTTCAAGCATTAAGATCTGGAACTAACAATTGTTAATGTTCAAAACCAGGATAAAATCTGATATTGATACAAAAGAATTCTCAAAATTGTTTATCTAAATTTCTCAACTTCTTAAACTGTAAAAAAGTTATTTTGAATAATTAAAAATTAAAATTTTTTTCATCTACACATATTCAATAAGATATATATGAAATATGAATGAAAAAATTATTTTTATCTAAATTAATTTTGAAGCTATTATTGAAGTATGTATATATAAAGGTATGGATTATTACTAAAAAAAAAACAGAAAAAAAAAATCGGTTATTGAAGAAACATTTCAAAAGAAATTTCTTTTCGAATAAAATCAAATTTATTTGTTATACTTTCAAACAAAAATATTCCTTTTTAAATATTTGACTTAGTAAACAAGTAAAATCTAATAAATGTTTCCTATATTCTAAGCTATAACAAATTTTCTATTTAACAATAAAAAAACATACACAAAATTAAATACTAAATATAAATAACAAATATTCATCTCTATATAATGGCTAAAATTGAAAAATAATGTATATCATCATCAAATATATATGATAAAATCTCATCCTAATTATGATGTGTGTAATGCAATAAAATAAAACTATTATGAATCATAAAATAAAGCAACATATAAAAATCAATTAAATGCAAACAATATTTTCATTTAATAATTTCTAATATCTTTCCATAAATTTTTTGAAGCATGAATTACCATTTACAAAACAAAATATTACCAACTTTAAATATATAAATGCAACACAAATTCTAATTTTAAAAAATCAATGGTTCTACTAAATGAATGATACAAATAAAAATTATAAAATAAGTAATACAATACTGGAAAATAAATTATATATAAAAATATGTATATTAAAATAAGACTAAAGAAATTAATTGCTCAAGTTCAGTTCAACTTCATGAATGTAAAATTCGTAAGTGTTAAATATATGATCTAACTAAAATTAAAACATTTCAAGCTAGTTAAAATAGTTTAAAGATTAATGTTCACTCACTTGATAATGTTTATTCTTTCACTTACATTCTAAAAATATTTAGTGTAAATTTATTTAATAATAATAATAATAATAATATTTTAGTATTATTGTTGTTGTTATTTTATTCACGTACCTATAAGCCTTTTACCAGTGTGCGTCTTGGCACAAAATGTAAAATAAAATAAAATAAAAGTCCGTTACAAACGTTTTCGAACCATTGCGGTTCTTCTTCAGGTAACTTGAACTTCCTAATCGAATGCACTTCAGTTCAAAGTTGTTATGAAACATAATAATATTTCATAACAACTTTGAACTGAAGTGCATTCGATTAGGAAGTTCAAGTTACCTGAAGAAGAACTGCAATGGTTCGAAAACGTTTGTAACGGACTTTTTATTTTATTTTACATTTTGTGTCGAGACGCACACCGGTAAAAGGCTTATAGGTACGTGCATTTTACATTACTCCGGGGTAGTTATACTTCTATGTTATTTTATTATTTCAGTAATGAATTTTTTTTAATTGATCCAGTTTAACTTCTAAAATTTTAATTTACCTTTAAAATTTTGTAATATATTCATATTTCTTTTATTCAAGTTTAAAGACATCTCATTTTACTTCAAATATTTAGAGAAAAATTGCACAAATTTTGATTTAAAATTTAAGTTTTATTAAGTAATATCAACAAATTACTGTACTTTTCAATAAAACTAATTAATGTAACACACTTATAATAATCTATAGTGTTGGTATTATTGATATAATATCAACAC
Organism: Centruroides vittatus; assembly: GCF_030686945.1. Taxonomy (NCBI): domain Eukaryota; kingdom Metazoa; phylum Arthropoda; class Arachnida; order Scorpiones; family Buthidae; genus Centruroides; species Centruroides vittatus. Next base: position 3,233,853 of record NW_027122405.1, on the reverse strand, counting down.
TATAGATGATATAATACTTTTATTTTTAATACTTTCTAATCTCCCGAAAGTTATATCTGTATCACAATGTAAATACTTAAAAGCGATTCTTGTTTCTCTATTTTTTAAATACTTTTTTTGTTCCTTAATACCAAAAAATGAATACATTTAAGCTTTTAAATTAAATTTAAATTACATTATATTTGATGCAAAGCAATCAGACAAACAGTACCTTATCAATCTAGCAAAAGTAATTTACTACAAATGTTTTTGAAGATGTTAAATAAACTTCACAGGTAACACAACAAAAATACTATAAGAATAGATCATTTAACATGACTAAAAACTGTTTTCAGTGAATAAGTTTTGCTGGATTCATATAGTGTTGTTCATCTGATTAATTCATTATCTGGTTTGTTCAAGTCAACTTTCATGCACTCTATACAAGCCTTAATTCTATTTCTCTAAATGATGAATTTTATAACAAATGTGTTCTTCATACAAGCTTTACATTTATATTGTGGCAATTAATTTAGTGAATTATATATGATCAGTGAATAGAATACTTAGAAATTATAAACAATTTGTAAGGATCCTGTTTGATTGATTATTAGATTTTAAAATGAAATTCTAATAACAACAAACAGTATTCAATGTACAAAGTATAAATTGTATATGCATCAAAAACAAAACAAAATTGAAAACTATACAAAAAATGTGTAATATGAACTAGATGAAAAGAAACTCATTTCTTTTGCTTCTTCTTAATCTTAATTCTTCCAAAGAGGAAAAAATCCATTTTCTATCAGTTCAATTTAATATATTTATTTGGGAGACTTGATTTTGTATATTAAAATTTTATACTTTGAATCTCATTTATAGAATTATCACTTGATAATTTCATATATTATAAAATGTTCAGATAAACTTAAATTTCAAACATTTCTTTGACTTCAACAGAGGCTCATATTTTACTGTCAAGTATTTTCAATTTATTATAAGACAACTAATCTAATTTTTAAAGTAAATGTTCCCAATTTTTACTAAGAAAATTGTCCCATTCTGTTGCTGTGAGAGAGATTACATTACATTATTGCTATGGCAGAATGAGGCAAAATTCCCAACAGAAGTCAAGATTACATTGTTAAGTTATATTATTGTTTTAAGTATTAAAGAAGAAATTAAAATTAAAAGGATAAATAATATTCTAATTATAATATATTTATTAAGTAAATAATTAGCAAGAATAGATTTTTAAATTAATGATTTAATTTTTATATCATTTGTATCTTAAATTCATATTATAATATGAATTTAAAATTTATGTATTAGCTTAGAAAAAATAAATAAATTGTGATGAATTAACTATCAATAATGTTTAAAACTACAGTTTCCAAAAAAATTAAAATTAAATGAAAAAAAATGAAGAATTTAATTTGCTGTAAATTGTTAATTAATGATTTTGTATACAACTATGCAAAATAATTATTTTTAAATAATAATTTCTTATATTTCTATTAAGTAAATAACTTGTAACGAATTCTTAAAATAAATTCTAAAATACATAAATTTATAATTTTTCAAATTTTTAAAATGTAAAATCAGACTATTTAGTTCAGGAAGCTAATTATATATTTTTTAATATGAAATGTTTCAGCCACTACTATACATTTCCTTGATAAACAAGCCACAATACATGGCAAAATACAGAGAAAATTGGTTTCAGTTCTTCCCAGATTTGAGGATTACAAAATTCCAAATGTCTGTATCCAAATCCTTAAATTATCATCTGTAAATTGTCTTTTTATTTAGGTTTGGATCTAATTTTACTTTGACTTTTATTTATTTTAAAATGCCTTTTTACATCTTATTTTCAGAGAACAGCTTTCATTCTTATTTTTAAATTGTAATCAGTTTTTCTATCCTGAAAAAGATCATTTAAAATGACCAAAAATGTTAGGACAATTAAAATCTTACTGCATTTTTAAAGGTACGAATGGTAGTACTGTAGTTTATTTTCAGTTCCTACATAGTTTGAAATCAATGTTATATCAGCTGATTTTCTATTACATGATTATTCTTCAATTAGACTTCAAATATGTGGACATTTTTGACATGATAAGAATATAATGGAAACTGATAGAAATTAAATATCTTTAAATTAAAATGTTTGATAACCTGTATAAAAATATGGATTCTCTTCATCATTAAGAAAATTAATTTATTTTAGAAAGTTAGTGTACTAAATAATCTTATAAAAATAATTAAAAATTCTGGTCTAAAATCTTGGATTTAAAATTGGGATTTTTAATTTCTTTCTGTCTTAACTGTTAATAATTTAATAGCTAATTATACATAATTCATGGTAATGTTGGAGTTTCTTCATATATTATTTATTGTGTATTTATTTATTGCATTTATCATATTAAGTAAATATATATTTTTCATTATTTTTCTATATTCAATAATTTATTTTTTGAGTTAATAATTAAAACACAAAGATTATAAAAACTGAATGTGCAGATGATTTTCAAAAATACTGTATTTTTGAATATTTAACTATTTGTTTTAGTTTTTAATACAATTATTATTTAATATATGTATATTTAAGTAATTGTTATAAAACAAAATATAGCAATTTCCATATCAGCAATTATAATAATAAAAAGTATAAAAAAATTATAAATTACAAGAAAACTAAGTAAAATTAACTACTATTTTTCTAATATTTTTCATTATATATTGATTTTATAATAAAGTTTTAAATTTTTATGATCATTATTTCAGATTAAATAAAGCATTATTCATATCCAATAATTTTGAATATTCAGAAAATAAAAATTTCTGTGGCTTTTTAAACAATGTTAACACATATTCATGATTTTATTGATTTCATTTATATAGAATGATCAAACAAAAAGCTTACTTATGAAGACTAGACATGGCAATGCAAGGAATCTGTGGCAACTGAATGACTGACTAATCATGACCACAAATTTACTTAATGTTTCAAATGAGTTTCAAATATAATCTGTCAAGTAATCTGTTAGTAAATAAATGTTCAATACAGTAGAGCATCGATTATCCGACTTAATTGGGGACTGGGGTTGGTCGGATAACCGAAAAGTATGAAAAAATACATTATTAATATAGTATATTAGTATAACGCTACTAACATATCCCATGTTGAATTTTTCTCCATTGTGCGTTGCTTTGCGTTGAATTTTTAACGATGTTAAGCCTAACAAAAAGTTTTTTAAAAATAATAATCGTCGCTATTGTATCGTGAAAAATTATTTCTTTATTTTCCACAAAATAAAGACAAAATAAAAAATTAAGCATGGTTTAAATACTGGCCTCCCTTTCATGGTCGAGCCAGTGCTGCCAGCTAAAACATGCAAAAATTTAACAAAAATAATATTAAAGTAGCCAAGACATAACCAAATATTGTAGCGCCACATCACTAGCAGACATTTGAATTTGCCGACTAGAACGCGGTCGGTTAACCGATAAGTTGGTTAATCGGGGGTCGGATAATCGATGCTCTACTGTATTTAAGTGTTTCTCATAATTTTATCTGCCTTCAATTTAAGGATATGGAAAAAAATTATATGAAGAAAAGCCATTATTAATGTTAAATTTTATTTTAATTTATTTTATTAAATTGTAACAGAGATGTATTATTTGAAAATATCTGTAATATCTTTAACAATCTTAGATACTTTTCCTAGATTTAATTAGTTTAATTTTAATCTTTCAACTAAATGTGTTTATCTGAGAAAGGAATGATAAAGAGCATAATTCTGCTCGAATATATGAATCAGAGAATTTAAAAACAAGTTCAATCAAGATAAGAAGATAAAGATTTTATAAAAGCTTTGAACAATCTGAAAATGAAACATGAATAAATTTCTTCTAATATGTTTAAAATGTTTCTTGATTAAATAATGTAAATATGATTTGAAATATTTGAGAATCATTGTATTAAAAACAATGACATCATTTGTATAGGAAATAATTATCATAAATATCACTAACTAGGAAATAATTCTAACTAATTCAAATTAATTGAATTAAATATCAAACAGCAAATTTTATTAATTATGTACTTATTCTGTTTAAAAATTTATCTGAATCAATTATTTATACAGAAGATACATCATCCATAACTTAATTTGGGACTTCAGAAGCAACAAGTTACATGTCAATTTTGCAAATTCCTTCTTTAATACTTTTTGATAAATTTAAAATTGGCAGTTTAAAAATCAACATACATTTATTTCTTTTTATAATATGAAACACTAATAACATACCTTATTGATTTTCAGTAATGAGTTTAATACATTAAAAACACTCTGCTAGTTTATTCCATTAATGTCAGTTCTAAATGAGGAAGACCTATAAATAGGTCAAAAACATTTTTAATGTATTAAACTCATTGCTGGAAGTCAATAAAGTGTACTTTTAGTATCTTATTGTCTCACATCCAGTTCGTTCTAAAAATATTTTAACTACATTTTATAATACTTTCCTTTTTCAAATCAAGTAATAATATTCCTTTAAAGAAGCATGCACACTACATTACATAGAGACAAGAATAAAATGTCAATTTATTGCTAAAGCAGTTCTTTTTAAAGGTTCCTTTTAAGCAACAAATTAGAGTTTTATTCCTGTTTGTATTTCACAATAAAAAATCAAATAAGTTGGTCAAACTTCCAAGATGAACAAGTACTGTTTAATTGGAGGCATACGCAAATATCGTAGTAAATGTTAATTAATATAATTTTTTCCGTATTTACTCACATATAAGACGAGGTTTTTATCCATTTTTCACTGCTTCAAAAACCTAGGTTGTCCTATACTTCGTTTTTGTATAATTTTTGTAAACTGTGTATTTGCATTTTTCACCGGATTCTCACCTTCTGGTGTTTAAAAACAAAAGTATTTATTTGGGTCATTTGAATCATTCTTGTGTATTGTCAGGAGTAAAGATGAATAGCAATAGGAAAAGAGAAGCTTTTGAATTGAATTCCAAAATTACAATACAATGGGAGCCCAATACAAGTTTTAATCCATTCCCGTGTGAAAACAGATGATTATTTGGAAATCAGAATTTGAAGTAATTGACGAAGAGTAAATTTGACTGTTAAGAATTGGCAAAAAAGGTTCCCGATTGTCCAGCTTTACATGAACAAATTTTGTCGTTGATTTTACAAGATTTTTCCTTGAAGTTTAAAATGCCAGTAATTTTTGCGGGACAATGTGTGCATTTACATGCATTTGATATTTTATTTGTGATTAAATGAAATAAAATTACAATTGTATTAATAAATCTAATTTTCTTTATTTTGACCTTTAAAGTCACACCTCATCTTATATGTGAGATCGTCTTATATTTGAGTAAATATGGTATATTTAATTTTCTAATTACTATGTTCTAAAATATATTCATGTTTATATGCATGTTATTAATGTATAAACTTAATGAATAACTTTTTATTTACCTCTTAAAACAAAATATGCTATTACAGAATTTTTATGAAATGCTCATTTTAAAATGCAATTCTGATTATCAATCAAATATTTTATGAAGATATTGTAATAGCAAAACATTATGAAAACATGTCTATGCAGTTCATTGCTTTCTTGGCAGTGAAAGATGAGGAACACATTTTTAAACATGAATGATTGAACTTGTCATATACAGATAATTATAACATTGTGAAAATTTTGCAGTTAGATGACTTTATTTTATTTAATTATTACAAATTTATTAAGATTTACTTACAAATTACTAAATAAAGAAATATGTAACATATCCTTTTCTCAGCTGATATTTTTAAAAATTAAGAATTTTATACAGCATTTATTCATAGATAAACAGAATAAAATCACAGAAAATATTTTCATATATAGAATCAGTTGATTAGAACAGAGTGAAATAAACAAATGCATTTGAACACTTATCATTTCTATAAATTTCATTGAAATTTGTGATATATTATGTCTTTCTTTTATATCATCAGTAAATACAAAATAAAATTCTGGTTGCATTTTAAAATGAACACTTGTAAATATCATCTTGTAGTCACTATATTATCAATTCCTTAATTATGTTTATAAAATCTATTTTATGTATTTTATATTTAATTTTTAAATTTAAAAAACTGATATTTGGTTTTTCCAGTTATTTCTAACTAAAAAAATATTTTATTTTTAAATTTATCAATTTATGCTGCACTTACTTATTAGAACAGTAATCAATATAAATTAAAAAAAAAGCATAAAATGTCTAATAAATTTGAATTAGGATGAAACTAAAGTTACACTCAATTACACTCAAGTTTTTTTTATTAAAAATCTTTCAATGAAGTAGGAATCTTCTATTTAAAAAACAAAGTTTTCCAAGTTAAAATTATCCATGTAATCTGTGTTAAAACCATCCAGTTAAAGAAAGAAAGAAAGAAAGAAAGAAAAAAAAAAAAAAGTAAGATGAAACTGTTAAATAGCTTTAAAATGTATTAAGAAAGATCCTTCTTAAATATAAAAAATATATATTTCAGTTGGTTCTACAAACATTTTATCACTATTGTTATGATTAATAATAATTATAACAACTCTTTCAACAAAGGGTATCCAGCAAATAAAGAATGTTTGTGCATAGCACTCTGCACAGGTGAATGACCACTATCAATTTAAAATCAATTTGTTCAATGTATTAGCTTAGCATGTATAGTATTTTGATAACGGCAGGCTTTTTGTCAAGTTTTGTCAAGGGTTAAAATGTGTACAAAAATCGAAAAGTCTGCCAAACGTGAAGTGCAAAGTGTTATTCATTTTCTAAATGTGAAGAAAGTTCATCGTATAGAAATTCAAAAGCAAATCACAGATGTGTATGATGATCATATTAAGAATGAAACAATTATGAAAAAATGGTGTTTAATGTTTAATCAATGAAGATAACGTGACCGCACTCTGCTGCAGCCATTCAAGCTATTCTTCAGAAATTTGGCTGAAACAATTTCAACGATCCACCATATAGTGCCAACCTGGCCCCCAGTAACTTTCACCTCCTTCCCAAACTGAGAGTTTTTGGTGGTAAATATTTGGAATTGATGAAGAGGTGAAAAAAACTGTCACCAACAGGCTGAAAGAACTGGTGGCAGAAGTCTGACAGAAGAATCCAAAAACTAGTGTCACACTAAAACAAGTGCTTAAATCATAATGATGACTATGTAGAAAAATAAATGGTCTTGTACTAATTGTACTAATTACTTAATAAAACCTTTTTCCTATAATTACTGTTTTTTTTTCTTTTTTATAGCCAAATGTTCTTTATTTTCTGGATGCCCCCCATATTTTTCAAAGATATTCCAAAAAATACATGCTATATTTATTATTTAATAAACTCCATGTTCTTATTTTCAAATGTTAATTGTTCAATGTATCTAAATAAGTATAACTGAAATGTAATAATAAAATTTCATAAATTAAAAATAATGTGTAATTTTATAAAATTATTTCAATATATTTATTAAATCTTTCAAACTGTTTTATTTTAAAATACATAATAATTATAAATGATGATTATCAGAAAAATATGCATTATTATTGAAACAAATGATAATTATGTACAGTAATTTTATAATCAAAATAATAGAAAGCTAGTAAATAATATATTTTTCTCTTTTTTGTTTTTTTAATAAATCTTGACTTTTTCAAATAAGTCAGGTTTTTTTCAAATGAAAATGGATAGTATATTTTGTATAAAATATTAATATATTAGAACATCACCAACTGATGCAGGTGTTTTACTTATATAATTAAACAAAAGAAAAAGATATTTTTTCATTTAAATATACATGATTTTAATACATTGATAAGGCTATTTTGTTATTGGAAATTTAAAAATCTTAATATACTTTTTAAAATTTAAATAAGACTTATTTTAATTTTATATATTTATTATATTTTACTTATATAGAATAAATTTACAAATCTGATTATTCTAAATGTCAAATATTAAAAATTTTACCAAAAGTTATTGGACTTTGAATGAACTAATTAAATTATTTGATGATTTAACATACAAATAGATGAATTTTCATACATTAGTGATTTTAATCATATAAATTTTAAAAAGTTGTGAAAATACAATAGTTTAGAGAGGATTTCAATCTTTAACTGAAGCTTCAACATTGCCAGATATGCTAACTGAACTTTTCAAATCAATCTTTCTAAACGTATATTAGTATTATTAGTATACAATGGTTAAATTATAAGTAATTATAATTGTTACTTATTGTCAGATTGTTACATGCCAATCTGAAACTAACTTGTCATTCCCAGAGCCTGAAACAGCATGTGATAAGCTTTAATTTACATATCTCAACATGGCATATCACCAAATAATTTAATTAGTCCAATTGTAATCTGATAATTTTTAACAAAATTATTTATATCTAGCTTTTTAATTACTATTATTAGAAAATAAATTTAACTAATTATCAAAGAAATAAATAAATCAATGCAACAATCTTAAAAACAATAATAAATCTGCTAAAATAAAGACAATAACTAAATTGTTGAATTTATAATTACAAGACAAAATGCTTTAAAAATTAATTTTAATTTAACTTATAAAACAAGTTGTTAAAAAAATATAATTCATGATAATAGAAATTTGTATTTGTATACCTATCCAATTAAATAAATAATACAATTTAATAACAAATGAAATGAAATCATTTTAAAACAATCTCAATTATTGCATAACATTTTTTCTTTTCAAATGAAACCTGTTTGTGATTTTGAAACCTGAAACAAAATCGAACATTTAGTTCTTTGACTATTCAATGAAACAACAGTCAATTATCAAAAACAATTAGATTGGAAACTGCCAATGTCAAAAAGTTAATACAGCTGCTGAGAAGACAATATACAGCTATTGTGTCCCTCTAATCAACATCAATAAGTTATTTTCCAAGTCTTTAGAGTGTTGAAAATTAACAATCAGCCAAAAGCTGTTCCAGAATGTATGCCAAATATAGAAATGGCTCTTTGTGAAGACAGCCAATATAGATTGATTTTACAGTTCAAAAATATATAGGGCAAGATTATTTTAATACTAGTGAATATTGCCAAAATAAGTGAAGTTCTTCAAGTCAATGAACAATGTATACAATCATTCAGTTTTTGATAGCTTAACAGGGTACAATATATAATATCATGTCAGAACTTGGCACTATTTATAAAATTGGCACTATGTGTAAGATAACTTTAGAACTTTGTAATCATAAAATATCTTTATTGAATGAACTGCAAATATTGGTAGTTAAAATTAATACAAAACAGTGTTACTGGCACATTTATGTTGTTACCAGCAAATTGATGATGCTATTTTTGCAACAAACCATGAAAACAAACAGATCTGAAATTATTAATATAGATTATTTCGAGCCTAGAAAAAAAACTAAAAGTATGAACAAAATGTAACAGAAACTGATCAAATAAGTTCAAGTCCACACAATATACTCACAAAGTTCATTGTTATTAACAGATTGCTACTATATAATTCAGCCTCCTTTAATATATTATTAACAAGGATCGTGAAACTCTTATCTTTAATGTTAATCATGTTATGTTCTTGCATTTTCCAGAATAAGCTGTAGAACATGTATTGAAAAATAATAAAATATTCTTTGTACAATCCAAATTGACATTTACTATTTTCATGTCTTTGTCTTGCAACTTGAAGATACAAGTCCTTGAAGAAAAAAGTCTTTAAGATAATGTTTAAAAGATAAAAAAACAATATCTTGACTTCAATAGTACAATAATTCCAGCAGCAATGAAATAAATTTTTCAAGAGTCAATTAATAAATCATTGGATAGATGCATTATCAACAGGAATTTTGTTTAGTTACCATTGTTTGTCCACAAACATTATCAAACAGATTTCAATTGAATATTTGATTTCTATAAAATTTCAAAAATTTTTTTTTATGGAAATGAACATTCCATATTAATATATTTTTGTATATGAAAAAAGTAATTTATTTTAGTTGCCAATGAAAAATATAATAATATTGTGCAAATGAAAAGTAATGAGATTTTACTAAATTTAGTAGTTAAAATTAAAAAAAAAATTAAACATAGAGAATAACAAATTTATATCAAGAACAAATAAAAAAATTATGATAATAAAGAATTATAATGTTACATTTACTGATAAATAACAGAAATAAACAAAAGACAATTAAAAGTAAGATACTACATAATATTAAAACCAGGCTAACTATTCTGATTAACTAAGTTCATATTCAAAAAATATACCTTTTAAACATCTAGTAACGAATTTAATAAAATAAAAACGTTTTCAGTCAGTTTTACCAGTCTTCATCAGTTGTGATAGAACAGAACACTAATACAAAAATTAATATATTTCTGTGAATATTTATTTGATTAATCTCAACTATTTATTTATATATTTACTTTAGAATTCTTATTACCGTTTTTAAAATTTTAAATTATAAATTTTTGTATTAGTGTTCTGTTCTATCGTAATTGACAAAGATCAGTAAAACCGACTGAAAATGTTTTTATTTTATTAAATTCGTTACTGGATGTTTTAAAGGTGTATTTCTTTTAAATCTATTTTTATCCAGTTTGCGCAAGATATATAGTTATAATTTCATATTCATTAAATAATTTATTAGAGTTTTTAAATTACAATTCAATACTTGCACTTAAAAAATTTTAACAAATATTTTTGTAAATAATTTTATTTTATATTGAATTAGTTAAATATTATTAATAATTTTCTATATTTCTGATAATAAATTTTTAAAAGATATTTTATATAGTTTTTAAAGAAACACTAAAGACCCAATTTGTTATTAACTACATTAATTATTTCATTATTTTAAATAAGTTAATTTATTGGCTACAATTTATATTTAAAAAACCTATAATTCATTTATTTTGTATTTATTTTGTTAATATTGCATATAAAGACAAAGAATGAATAATATATTTTTTAATTATATTAAATAAATGACTTCATAAGTTTTTTCTCTCTTTAAGAAAATATATTCAATGTGAATACATTTATATGACTTTGATTAAAAGAAAAAAACGGAACATAAATAATAAATATAATAATAAATAAAAATTGCATTTAATTTGTAAAAAGAAAAATGTATATATTTGCAAAAATGTCATATAGCCGAAAGACTTTGTTCGAGTTTAGCTTGAGAAATCTGTTTACTTTATGCTAGGAAAGCACACAAAGAATAAAGACAGAAACTAATATGTGTAGGAACTTCCTAAACTTTTCATATTCAAATGTAAACTATTAAGAACTAACCAGCAGTCTTAATAATGATGATTATTACACTGTATAAAATACAAAAATAGATGATCATTTGAAAATACATTATTGTTTTTCTTGACAAGAAATGCAATTATAAATAAATTTTAAAAAATATTGATATAATGCATATTATATGAATAAAAATCCTGTGAGCAATGTTAGAAATTTAATTAGAAGAAATAACTTTTATAATTCATTTTAAAAAGAAATATTTTGGAAATATATTTCTTTAAATTACAATTCTTAGTAAAATGATTTTTTATTTAAATTTATAAATTATTATATTTAGTTGTGTTTATTTTAGATTTAAGCTATTTGAAAATAAATAATTATTAAAAACTTTTTTCTCAAATCTAATTTAAATTATCAAAAACTTATGAGTGACATTCAAAAGTAAAATAAATATAAAAATGACTTCTTTTCAGGACAATTCATAACATTTTACATCATTAGTACTTAACAAAATACAAAGAAATATGAGAGAGCAACAATTAAAGAATTATTAAATTATCTCACTTTGATTTTCAATAGTTAATATTAAAAGCATAAAGAGATTGACATAAATATAAGTTTATGTATTGGACGTCACAAGATGGCAGCATTTTATTTTCAGACAGTTGTTTCGGCATCTTCTGATTCTATAATTTTTCCGAGATTCCAAACATTAGCATCTCGTCCTAAAATAAATATAACTCAAAATTATGAATGTAAAAGTTATCTAAAAATTGAATTATATCAAAAAAATAATTGAATTCATCATTACTTTTCAATAATTTATACAATAATAAATTAAATATTTTAAAGTAGAAAAAGTTTATAATCTTAAATTTAACAAAAATCCAATCCATAAAATATAATAAAAAATATTTAATTAATACTGGATAATCAAATAAAAGTTTAAAATATTTCTTTAATGTGAGAAGTTTGGCAATGCCATTAGTCAGACATAGCTACATGTAAGCCATCCATGTTTGTTACCATAGTTACTAGATAATATGGTTGGGGAGCTGCTATTGTAATCACCTCTTGTTTTCACTCTAGAGACAACTGTTTCCGATAGGGCAGCCTTTCGCTTGTTTGATAGGCAAAACTGGCGAGAGTTAAAAATGCACGAGTGCTAATGCAAACATGTTTTTGTGGTGTTTTTTGTTATTTCAATTTTCTATTTTGTATTCTTTGTAATGTATGATTGTTGGATTTGACTTTATATCATTTGTTTTTAAAGAGATGTGGCAAAAATTGTTGTTTTTTTATAAATGGAAACATGTAGTGAAATTCATCTGGTTTTTACAGACATATGAATTTGGAATCATTTTAATAGACATTTTATGTCTGTAACCTGTCAGGAAAGTGAATTATATCCAGCTCTGGACTTGTAGTAATAGTATTGATATTATGTTGATATCATTACAACTTTGTCATTATATTCCCAATAGAAGATAAGCAAGTGGGATGTGAAAATGTCAGGCACAGAGTTGCTTTAACAGTAAAAATGAACCATTTTTTGCATCATTCACAGGCTGTACTTTTCTGAAAGGTGAAAAAACAAGACATTCGCTTCAAAATAAAAAACTAAATCATCAAGAAAGTTGTCCCACTTACATTAAATTCATAAACCATAATAAAATTTTGGATAATTTTATGTAAATATTTCTAATAAAACTGGATATTAAACTATATACTATACTTATTTATTTATTTTTAACTTTCATTGTTCTAATGCTGAAACAGTTTTATTTAAAAAATCATTTTAACTTTTGCTTTCTTATCATTTCTATCAGTTAAAGATATCACTTTCTCTTTAAATATTCTTCCATCAGTACTTTTTCTAAGTATATGCAAAGTTATGTTTACCATCCTTTTGTAGTTCTGTTACTATTGCAGAATTGTGAAAGCTAGGTGACAGTTGTACTTTTTACAACACATGCAAACTCATGTGCAATTTTTCTTTATAAGTTAGTTCTACTTTTTTTGGGTTTTGTATGGTCTTTAACATTATGAGCAATGTCTAGACAACTTTGAGAAGAAATAATACCAGAAGTTTTAAAACAAACATTATCTGATGAAGATGATAATGAAATGGATATCTTTGATGATGGAATGTTCAAAAGTGAAGATAATGGAAGTGATGAAAAAGTTGAATTGAGTAATCATGAAAGTGACATTGAGACAACTTCTTCAGATAGCAGAGAAGATAAAGATGATATTGAATACAATAATTGCCAGTACTATTTAAGTAGAGACAACAGTATGGAATAAAAAGCAAAATTTGAAAATGACCAAAACTAGACAAAAAAATATTGTAAAAATATTTCCTGGACTAAGGGATGAAGCCAGAAACATTTCATCAGAAGCTGAAGCTTTTTTCAAATTTTTGGATATGAACATAATAGACAAGATTTAAATTGCACTAATAAATAAGTCATCAATGTTTCCGGTAAATTTGGAAGAGAAAGGGACTGTAAAAACAGAACACGCAGTGAACTATTTATCATAATTATGAATATTGCATGAAAAAATGCAAGAATAATTTTGTGATGAACAATCATGTACAGGATCAAGTAAGCAAAGGAAACTTTCTGAAAACTTGTCTATACAGCTGATGAAAGAGCATCTTATTTCAAGATCAGAACTTTTATGCCCTCCATACAATAGTTTATTGCAAACTATTGTACAGCACTGGTCCTCTATACATTGTTCAGTAACAACAATTATGGGTACATTTCCAGGAATCGTTGATGCATGGGAGACAGGAAGGGTCAAATGTTTCAACTCAGTCCCATTTGATGTTGGGAGTATTGCAGTAGCCTTGTAAGAGGTGGTATTGCTTTCTTCACTGGTGATCCTGAGACTGATAGATTTTTTTGTACAGTACCTATGCCTCTATCTAATGCATGAACACAGACCTTGTTACCTTGGGTGAAGTTCAAGCCAGTATGTGTTTTTTTTTTGTCTGAACCATTGAATTTTGCTGGAGCTTGGAGTACTTCTTAGTCTGATTCCTACCTTGTACACCAGTCTGACTTGGGACACTCTACCAGAAGCTAAGCTACTGCTGACATGGCTCTTGGGGTCATCAGGGAACACAAGCCTCACCACCATGTCAAGGTCATGTACTACAAAGGTGCAGTATTATTAAAAGCAATTTAGTTATGGTATTACCATGTCCAAACTTTAAAATTTTCTTATTATTTTTTCTAATACTTCAGAAGCATTATTATTATTAATAAAAAAAACTATATAAACTGCAAGTTATTACAGAAAACATAATTTCTAATTACTGTTCTATTATTGATGTCATGTAAGTATAATTCATCAGTAGAAAATTTTCAAATTTTCATCATATCAGTGAAACTACTCTTACAAATATAGAAATTAAATTTTCATGATTTATTACTGGGTAAGATAGAGTGGGATATTTTTACAGATTTCCCACGTTAGAAAATTAAATATATCAGGTTACCTAATAAAAATTTTAATTTTTACTTCATTAAAAAAATTTCAAATTCCTAATTTAAATTTTAATTTCTTGTAGATATATTTTTTTAAGCCAAAATGCATTCATTTGCATGTACTCATAAATTTTGAATATTCATAAGCAATATATTTATATTGTAATTTATATATAAACCATATATATTATCATATATATGGTATATAGAAGTCTGTACATAAAAGTGTGCAAAAAGTGTTTCTTATTAATAACACATACCATCAAACTGTCTTGAGATCAAAGCATCCATTCCAGATCTACCTTCCTTTGGTTTTCCAAGAAGTTTTGTTGTTTCTGCAGCATCTTCAGTATGAGCTGAGCCATTACAAGATGCTTCAGTTACAAGCATTAATTTCTTTACAACATCTTTTCCTAATATATTGTCAAACACTGCTTGTAAAAACTGATCACCACATATGGTTAGTTTTAATTTATCTCTGTGCCACACCAAAAGACGACAATCTTCCATGGCTATAACTGTGACCTATCAATATTTTAATAAAAATTTATATTTTATATTTCTTAAAACAAAATCAAATTATAAATTTTGATTTAAGATATTTTCCTCATTTTGAAATTATTATTATAAAAAATGAATTAAATCAAAATAAACAATTTACCAACTGATATATTCAAATTGATTTCTGCACAAAGTTTACCTTTGCATCTCCATAACTAGAAAGAATTTTTCTAATAATATAAACTATGTGCCTTCCACACAACTGTCTGTATCTTGTATTGCTACTGAAGATAGTCATTTTGAACATGTTCTCTAACAAAATAAAGTTCAGTTTTTTGTATCAATTTCTGTAATGTCGTCTTTATCCTTTAGTCAGAGATTACTTGTATGCTATGTTAAATCATCTAAAATTGATTCCCTTTTATTATTAGAATGTTGGAACAAGCATGCATTACATATATACACTTGTCCAATAGTGAAAATATCTCTTTTGCCCCTGAATAGATATTTAAGTGAACAGTATATGGAGGTATGACAAAAGTGTTATTAATACAAAAATTACTGAAAAGCAAAAAGACCTTTGAGAGGAATCTGTAGTAAAACTTGCATATTCCTCTCAGAGATCTGTTTGAATTTTAGTAATTTTAGAATAAATAAAAAATAGTAAAACTTTAAGAAATGTATAACCAGATTTAGTGCACATTAATTATTGTATTTACCCAACTGCAAGCTGACACTTTTTAACTTTTTCATGGTCAAAAAAATATCCTTTGGCTTAGAATTGGTATTAGAGTCACCTATTTCACTAATCATTAATATGGTCAATGAAGTAAGTGACATCCTTTACTGACATAGTCAAAAAGTTTTGAAAAACATTGCCAGAAGCCAACACAAATGAGTTTCCACAAATTTTGTATGCATTGTTGAGTAGGTGAAAGT
Source organism: Centruroides vittatus (assembly GCF_030686945.1). Taxonomy (NCBI): domain Eukaryota; kingdom Metazoa; phylum Arthropoda; class Arachnida; order Scorpiones; family Buthidae; genus Centruroides; species Centruroides vittatus. The sequence continues at coordinate 3,217,608 of NW_027122405.1, read as the reverse complement.
TGAGTTACCGAGTTCATGTTATTAAGCAGGCATTTTGGCTATTGTTTTATAATGAGGCACTGTCATTATACTGTTGATTTTAAAAGGAAAGTGATTTTGTTTGCTGAGGAGACATCAAATCTTGCTGTGCAGGAGTGATATGGGATTAATGAAAGCAATATCAGACAGTGGAGAAAGCGACACCAAATATTTGCATGCTTCAACAAAAGAAAAATATTTGGCAGACCAAACTGTGGTGGCCATCATGCAATGGAAGTTGTTTTAAATGATTTTATTGTGAGAACCGAGGGGGTTAAGCTGCGAGCTCACCCCCACTTATTGGCTTCCTTGTCAGGGAATGGTTTTTGAAGGGCAAGTAGAGGAGTGGGATTAGTGAGGTTGGGATAAGGTGTTGAGCGTACTCAAGGATGACATACATTGAATACAAAACAACATATTTAATAAACACATAGATTATTACAATTATTCTAAAGCAGGGGTGGCCAACAAGTCGATTGCGATCGACCGGTCGATCGCAATGCCAATTTTGGTCGATTGCTCGCGATGTCTTGACTTAATGTGTTACACTTGTAACTGAACGCAACGCATGAACGTAACGCGCAAAAGCAACAATATGCATGCAGTTATAACTGGACTCGTAGAAAACACAGCCATTTAGCTTGAATATTTGATACTGTCATGCGGTAGCTTCTTTTCTTTAGTATTAACATTATTATTATTATTAATCAATATTATTTATCCACGGTGACAACGTTGAGTTTCAATTTTTCATTTGTTTAAAACGTAAGTACCTGTTCTTTATGTTTTAAATTAAATTATGGCTTTTCTTACCTATCTATTTACTTGATAAGTGAGTGTTTTCGGCAACAGACCTCTATATTTTTGGATTTTTGGAAATACGTCAATTGAGAAAAATATCTCAGTATCACCAAATGTAGCAAATATATTTATTCTTGTTTCGGAACTACATACCTGTGTGAATTGGCATTTTCATACTTAAAGTTAACGAAGACTAAACATTCCGTCCTGACTGATTCCCATACTGAAGAATCATTATTATTATCTTTGTCAGGATATACACCTAATTATGTTTCCTTGGTAAGAGACGTGCAAACTCAGTCCTCCCATTAATGTAACGTAATAAAATAAATTCTAAATCTGTCTTCATCAGCAGCTAATTTGAATTAATAAATATTGTTAATAATTACTCATGTTGTTTTAATTCCCCTGGACGTGAGTTTTTTGGCCCGTTAAATAATTACGTTGTTTTTTACGTAGGTAGATATACAGGGTGTTTCAGTACAAAGAGTACTCCCGCGAGCTATTGATAGATTAGCAAAAAATAAGTCTAAAAATCTCATATCATTCTTCCATGATAAATTTTCCTTGCCCAAAAAAAATCGCGGAAGTAAAATCTTATAATCAAATTATCAGCCGTACTGTGCAGTTTTATAACAACTTTTTCAAGTTTACGAACAAATAGTACTGCAATTTATACATTGTAATTGATAAAAAAAATTAAATTATATTTTAAGTTAATAAAAATCTATCTTGAAAGTGTCGAAAAATCGATTCTTTTTAAGTGCTGCCTGTACGGAATGAACTCGTAACTGCAAATATCAAAAGTTGAGTCTGGAAATTTATTTTCTTTATGAGCTTATATCTTGAAAACTTAATAAGTGATTTAAAAAATAAAAAATAGTTTTAAACATATATTTTCCTTATCTACCCATAGCTCTTGAGAGTGTACCTCGTACTGAAGCACAGTGTATAAACATAGTATGTATTTCACACCCCCCTCGCCACTTAGACTATGCCTACGACAACAAGTCGATCGCGACACATTTTTAAGATAAAAAGTAGATCTTATGTACACAAAAGTTGGCCACCCCTGTTCTAGAGTACAGAACAAATAAAGATACAAGGAAAGCGGTAAATACTGGTATTGGCACGACAATTCTATTTAGCGCGTCCTTGACTAATATGGTTGTGCTGATACTTCTTTGCGGGTTCCGTGGTCTGACTAGATTAGATTTCCATATTGGGAGTTAATATTAGTCTAACGTATAGAACTAAAGAACTACTTAACTGACAGAGAGAGTTACATAATCTACTTAATCTCTTAGACCAATAGTTTCCATTGTATAAAACGTTGGTGAAATGCTCCAGGATCGGCAGTTAGTAGGGGTGGCACGTAGAGCTGTCTTCGGCTGGAGGTGACCATTGTGAATTATGGTGAGATGGGTCCTATGTTTGCTGTGATGTCTGCGCCCAGAGGACTGTGTGGGTTTTGTCTGGGTCAGTCTTCTCTTTCTCGGTGACCTTTTGTTTGCCCTTTTTCCCGGGGGTATTGGATTGGAATATTACTTTAAGTAATTAAATTATTTAATTAACTTAATTGTTCCCCTCTTCTTCAGATTCTCACATTATGAAGGAATAGCATAAGAAATGTCTACCAGTAAATGTTGAAGTAATTCAAATTAAGGCTCATGAAATTGCTTGAGAGCAGGAAAACAACAATTTCAAGGCAAATTGGCATTGGGTTCAACTCTTCATGAAGTGCTGTGGTTTTCACTTTATGGGCGTACTTCAATTGCACAGGAATTGCCAGAAAACTACGAAGAGAAATTGATAGAATTTCAGTGCTTCATAATAAGTAGTGCACTGAAAATAACTATCTTCTCAGTCAGATAGGAAATGCTGACCAAACTCCAGTATATTTTGATATGTCAGCAAATTATACAGTAGGAAAAAGGGAAAGAAAGAGGTGAAAATACTGTTAACAGGAAGTGAAAAACAGTGCATGACTGTTATGATCACATGTACTGCTGATGGGCATAAACTTCCTTCCATTCATTGTGTTCAAAATGCAACATACTGCCAAAGTCTGAGATAATTCCAAAAAGCATCATTGTATGTGCAAACGAAAATGGATGATTTACTGGAGACATGATGAAGTTGGTATGGCAACATCAATCACCCTGGTGCTTGATGAAGTTTCCTAGCCTCCCTGTCTTTACAAGCCATACAATAGAGGAGGTAAAGAGAACATTAAAAGAGAAGAAAACAGACTTGGCTATTAGTCCAGGCAGGATCATTTCAATTCTTCAACCCCTTGAAATGTGCATCAATAAGCCATTCAAGGACAAATTGAGAAAAATGTACACAGACTAGACTGGCTCTCCAGAGAAGATTAAATGCTCACACCTAGAGGACAAGTAAAGTGGGCTAGTTATCTCATGTGTGCATTTGTGGATTGACAATGCATATAAGTATATTTCTAGAGAAGTTGTTGGTTGTTGCTGGTGTCCTTAAAACATGTTCAATCTCAAATGCATTTGACAGCATAGGAGATGATTCTCTGTACAAAGACAGTGACAAAGAATCAGGTGACAATGACTCTGACTCATCTGGTGACAACAACTGAATAATTATATTGTGTAAAATTTATTCCTTATGCTTGATTAATAAATTTTCATTTTTCATTTATTTTTGTTTTCAATTTTCTGAGATTGGCTTATAATTGAATAAATACAGTATACTGTTTTAAACAAATTTGAATAGTATTTTAATTTACTTTTATATAATTGTTTGAAAGTATCTACAGAAAAGACCATCAAGCAAAACTTGACACAGCATAATCAAAGATGATTTCTAAAATATTATCGTAATTTTCTGCCTATAATTCCAGGATTATGCTAAAAAATCTTCCAACAATTTTTCCACAATATCAAAAAGTGACTCTGAAATCATTTCACTTCTTATTTATAAAGCTAAAGATTTAAATTAAATCTTTAGCTTTATAAATATTAATAGGTTGTTAATTTAAACTTTTGATATCCATAAATCTTTGTTTATATTTATAGATATCCTCTGAAGAGTCAAATGTCTATTTATGATATTTATAGCTTCATTATCAACTTTAAATTTGCTTTTTATCTGTTTGTAAAGGGGCAACAAATGTATTTGTTAATAATAAATGATAAATAATAAATTAATAATGCATATTGCTCACATTTAGATTTTTTGAGAATAAAATTGATGTGCTAGAAATGAATTTTGATATAGTTTACATATTTAAATATTTTAAAGTTCATATTTACTAATCATCATCTTAATGTTGTAAGTTATTATATTTGAGTAAGTATGATTTGTGCTGGATATTTCTGGTATATTTATATGTTCAACTTAATTAATCCAGTTTTACTGAATACATATTTGTTGTTATATTTAAATTTATTTCAATACAGAAATCCTTATGCAACCAGAATATATTAAAAAATGGCATATGGCAATATTATCTTTGTGTACAAAAAATTGCACTTGCAGATTATAGGCAGAAAATTTATGGTAGTATTAAGTGGAAAGATAAAAATTCTGTTGCAAAAGACTGCAGAAAATGAAAAATTCTTCCTGCTCAACCTGCTGCTAATTTGCACAGCTAATAACAAACTAGTATTATTTTGTTTGTTTTAACTTATTTATAAAAACTTATAAGTTAACAAAGAAATTTGAAATGTTTGGTTCTCTGAATATAAATTCCAATTTATATAATAATCTATTACAAAATTATTATTCTTGAAATTAACCTAGTAAATGAATTGCAGTTAGTATACAATTTTTAAATAATCAAAGATTTTACATTAATCCTAAGGAATTGTTTTTATATGCTTTGAAATCATTTAAATTTAGTTTTATAATTATATTTAGTTATTAAATAATTTTTAAAACTTTACTTACTTGATAAAAATCATCACAACAAACTCCAAACCATTCTGCTGAATCTAAGAATTGGTGACTATCAACAACATGTAATGTTTTCCCATGTTGAGAACTTTTAGCCTAAAATAAAATCATAAATAAAAAAAATATGCATAACATATTTACATGCAAACATATAAACATTAATTTCTACTTTATAATGCAAATATTAATCAAAAATTTTACATACTATTCTGTATCACTGCTTATTAAAGAAATCAAATTTCAAAGATTTTTTTTATTTTAGAAATGTTTTTGAATCTCTCTGAGTCATCTTCAGCTAAATACATTAATTATATTCTATTAAATACATTATAGAATAATAAATGAAATGCAAATTTACAATGTAAAAGACAAGTGTTTTTAAATTTGAAATATAATATAGAATTACCTACTATTTAAATATTAAGTAATAGTAACAATATTATAGCCCAATTTTTAATTTAAGGACAAACAATCTAGCAGATTGTTTGTCCTTAAATTAAAAATTGAGTTAATGTATGTTTATATTTGGATATTATACCAGTGATAGCCTATCTGGTATAGTATCCAAATATACAGTTGCATGCACACTGAGTAGGCATGACCCACCCACTTTTTTTCATGCTAAAAATCAAAGAAGCCTAAAATGTAAATGGAAAACCAAGTGTATACAGGGTGCCCACTTCAACATCTATCCAGGAACAAAAAAAATCTTTCCAGCATTGCACGAGTGTATGCATGTGGTACCAGCTTGTTCCAATGCTAAAATAACCAAAAAGAATCAATTTAAGACAATTTAGCATAACATGTAAATAATCTCTGACTGTAAAGACTAAAGACAACATTGCAAAAATTGATACAAAAAAGTGAGCTTTATTTTGTTAGAGAACATGTTCAAAATGACTGCCTTAAGCAACATACAAAGATGTAGATAGTCAAGAATGGCATTATGGATGGCATGTAGCATTCCTGGTGACATCACTTTACAGATCTCTTATATACATCTCTCCAGTTTACAAACATCATATAGTGCTGCTAAGTATGCATCAAACACCAAATCTTTTAGATGACTCCACAGAAAATTATTCAGTCAAGTCTGGTCACAGAACAGGGGCATGTTGTCCTGTCCAGCAGTTGCAAAACCACTCTGCAAGCCACTGATACACATCTGTCCTGAAATGAAGTGGTGTGCCATTGTGCTCTTAGCAAATATGCTACAGTTGCACCAATGTCAAGTTGTCAAATCATTCATCCATTATCAAATTTAGGATGATCAGATATCAGTTGCTAGAGTTCCATCAATAAATAATGAAACAAAGAAGCTGCTTACCCTAAATTCCACACCGTACATTTAGCATTTAGGATAAAACACACAAAGTTGTGTATGTCATGTATCTTGAGGAGTATGATCTGTCCAGTAGTGCACATTGTAATGGTTATAGACTCTATTCTAGGAAACAATGCCTCATCAGCACAGTTTATAAAATGTACTGAAGGTGTTGTGGTTCATCATGCTGTAAATTTATTATTATGTTGCACTACTCAAATCATGTGTGGATCATCTGAAGATTGTGATGATTGCAGATAGTGATAGAATGAATGCATATCCTGCATATTTATGTCCATTGCAGTCCATAACCTAACTTAACTAATACTGAAAAAAATCTCTTTTGCCCCTGGATAAATGTTTAAGCAGACATATGTATAAGTAGTGTAAATATTTTATATTTTTATTTAAGTTTTCTATATGGGATAAAATATATAGGCCTAGTTGTTTCAGAGCTTAATAAATGAATTAATTTATTATCACTTTAAGTCTGCACTCACCCTCACTGAAAGTTCCTTCATAGCCCTTGCAATTGTAAAACAATTCCTAATAACTAATTTATCTTATTATTAAATATTTAGCCTTTATATTTTCAAATAAACATTTTACAAATTTATTTTCTTTGTTTTGTTTACATGATAAATTACAATTATTTACCAAATACAAAGTTAGAAGAAAATCTTACAGATGAAAAATACTATTATTTTCTACATAATGCATTTAATGTTACTACATTATATTTGTATAATTACTTTAAGAAATTTATTAATTTACAAGTTTAAGTATTTTATGAACTAATACTGCTGCACAAATAGAATTATTTTTGTTAACCTAATTACTGTATTTGTTTACAAAAATTGCCTAATGCAAATTATTATTATTTTGATCAATTAAAAAAAAAAATTATATTCTTTGAATGTGTTTCTTTCATTGTTTAAATCAATTGTTCTTAACAACATACAAACAACTACATTACACAATTTACTTGTATTATATAAGAAAAAATAATAAGTATAAAAATAGTCCTTAAGTAACTATTGTAAAGAAGAAAACATTTTTTATGTAATGTTATGTTTTATATTAGTTATAAAATTTTAACAATAGTGTTTTGGCTTTATAAAAATGAAATAAAAACAAAAAATTAATGTTATAAAAATGACAATGAACAAAATAAATATATTCAGAATGAAATGGCATATTGCCAGTGGCCTTGTCTTTGCATTTCCTCTTTTACTGAAATGCATTCAATAATAATTCTTTTGTTCTAAAATACAATAAAAATTGTATTGCACTAACTGTGAAAAAAAATTATAAAATTAATAACTATTTGAATATATTCTAAGCAATTTAAAAATTCCCTAGAAATTTTAAAGGAATCACAATTTTCTTTTTAAATTAATTAAAAATTTCATCAGGAAATGATGTTCATAATTTAAACAATAAATAAACCAGCAACAAGTTGCTCAACTTTTCCAACAACATTTAAAATTTTGGTGGATTCTGTTAAAAAGTTTTTAAATAAAATATGATAACTATTATAAAATAGCAGAAAGCTTAAGTTTGAGGGTAGGGATGAGTTTTATAAAGAATTGTAAATGCAGATAACAAGCAAAATCATCATTAAGTCTGAGCCCTACTTGAGATATGACCCCACATCTACCACCAGCACACAAGCATCCATACATACAGAAATTACCCTGAATTTTTTTGCATTTCTCTATGTTTCAAGGTGTCCTAAGTCTAAAAATATAAAAATCTGGGGGTCATTTTTTGTTGGATCACCGTACTTTTCCTTTGTTATAACATCCAGGAAAGTAAAAATAATTGTCCATATATAAAATAAAATGATTTGAGAAATAAATATTTTATTTATATCTTCAAATATGATTAGAAAATTGTAGAATAATATGATATTTTGTAATTGATAATACAACTTTAGAGCAAGTTAATAATTTTCTTTATCTAGGATGCAATATTTCCTATGAAAGTGAGAATGACATAAATAATAAGCTCACAAAATTTCTACAGATATTAGGAATAATAAATAATGCTCTAAAACCACACCTTGTACAAAAATACTCCAGACTGAAATTATATAAAACTCTGGCTGTTCCGACTCTCCTGTACAGTAGTGAAATCTGGGTTATAAAGAAGAAAGATATCAAAAAATTACAGACAGCTGAAATGAGATTTATGTGCCGAACGGCTGGATATACGCTCCTGAATCATTGTCGAAATGAGGATATTTTGGAAGAACTCCACATGAGACCATTAATTGAAAAACTCTCCACATATAGAGAAAAATGGTTTCAACATGTATCTCAAATGTTGCCGGGTAGGATACCTCATGCAGTTTTACAGTATCAACCACGAGGACGACGATGACCTGGACGTCCACAAAAACGACTCCTAGATCCTGTCTAGCTGAGACCGAAACGGGTCAACATGGCCTAAATTCGTGAATGGTGTATGATGATGAACTTTAAAGAACTTTTAATTGTTGTGAATTTAAGATCACTGAAACTGTATCTTAAAATTATATTAAAAAATGTTAAATTATTAAGATTTACTTTTATTCTGCTTTATTGGAAAACTTCATGTTACAATTATCATATCATAAACTTCATCCCTAGTACTTTCAAGCTTTTTTTTAGCTTGTCTTCTAGGGCAGGGATGGTAAACCTTTTTGAGTCTGCATGCCATATTGTAAGCATACTTAGCTTTAAAGATGTTAATGCATGCCAAAGTTTTGGACTTCGAATAATGATATTTAAAGAAATTAAACGAATACGCTTTAATTCAAATAAGTGTAAAAAATCTGATTGAAAAAAGGGATGATCGGGTGATAAACTGAAAGGATGATTGAAAAGGTAATGTATCGTATGATTTCTGAATCATATGATACATTACGTGCCAGATGATTTCTCTTACATGCCACTTTGGGCACGCGTGCCATAGGTTCGCCACCCCTGTTCTAAGGTAAAACAATAATTCATATGTGCAAGAAAAGCTTGTAAGTGCAAGGGATGAACTTTAGTAAATGTTAATTGTGATATAAAGTTCTCCAATAAAACAGAATAAAGATAAATTTGAAAAGCTGGACTCAAGTTAAGATATTTTAATTTTCTAAGTTATAAAAACAAATTTTTAAAATTATTATGAAATATACTGTATAATTTAATCAGTGGCACACTCAAGATTTACTCTTGGAGGGGCTGAGTTAAAGGAATAAAAAAATTTTTTTAATGTAAATTCAATAAATTGTTCTTTTGTTCAGAATTTTCATTGAAGTTCATTACTGGTTTCATTTGTATTTAATTAATTACTCCAGTAATTTGTGAAGATCATAATTACAATTAAGTGTTTACCTTATGTGACCACTAATTCATTAGTAGTATAGAAATAGAAGACACCACAGAATGTAAATAAAAAATGAATTTTAAACTAGAAAAAGATTTTTGTAAAATTTTCTGTTTGTTTTCTTTTTTCTTTGGATGGAGCCAGTGGGCTTCCTGGAGCTCCTAGACGTACTGTACCACTGAATTTAATGTAATGTTATTGTGTTATACCCATTTATCTCTAAGCAAATTTCATTATTATATGGATTTTGCCAAATTCTGAAAATTAATAAACAAAAAACTTTTTCCTAAGTTTATTTCATTATTTAGATATTATTTTTTCTGAGAAATAAGTGATTAATATCATGCAAAAGTTATAAGCACACTTTATACAAAAAAAAAAAAAAAAAAACAAACTGAAAGTTGAAGAATGATCTTTTGAGATACAGTTCGCTAAAAACTTGCTTCTTGAATTGCTGAATTGAGAGAAAAAATTAGCAGTATTCTAAAACAGTTTTTAAAATCCAATTTTTTCCTCTATATGAAAAAGAACTAAAAATGCTAAATATATTGCTGACATGTACTTAAACTACATAATCTATACTGCATGACATACTTTAGAAAAACTAAATTAATCTTTCAAGGAAAATAAATAAAATTCTGTCTACAAACAAAATTAAACTCAGGCCAAGAATTTCATCAAAACTAAATTATTTACTAAATATATAAAATTTAAAGTTCTTTCTTAGTGACAGAACAGTCTTAAAAACAACATCTCCATTTGAATGTGTTTCCTTGATCCTACAGTATCATCAGTTGAATTCAGAACTACACTCTATCTTTCAAGACACATCATCAGTTTGAAGTTGAATTTTAAGAGTTTATTTTATAGAGAGAAAAATTTTAAAAAATCAATTTTATTAAGTTTTGTTAAATAAGCTAAAAGCTTAAAAAAAAAAAAAAAATGCCATGAAACTTGATAATATCAGGCTCTATTTCTATGCTTTACTGCATATATAACTTTTATTTTTTTTGCATCATAATATTATCTTAAAATACACATTTTAAACTTAAATGCTTATTACCAAAAACGCTCATTTGAATTGATGTGATTGTTTAGCCAAAAACAGATATCTATTATTGGTGCATAACACATGATATAGTCTCCTTGTAATGACTTACTTTACATGGTAAATGTGCCATTTGTTTTAAATCACTCCCTATTATAGATAAGCAAAAATGGGTTAAGAAAAAGCATCTTAGAATCTTGGAAATTTTGAATATTAAAAACAGATTTTAATGATTTAACCTTGAGTATTTTCTAATTTAAGAAAAATGTTGAAACAAAATATTTCACTTGAATCCACAGTTACTTTAGTGTTTTGCTTTGTATAGAAATGATCTACCATATATAATCTTTTCAGGACACTAACAATCTTTAGAAAGAAAAAATTTTGTCATTCAAACTTTAATATAAATTAGATTCAATACACTAACTGGATAATTAAAGTAATTAAAAATGCATATCTTTCCAGCAGTTTTTTAATTAAGCAAATGTTTTTGGCCTCTTTTGATATGTCAACCTCAGGCTATGTTCACTGAGGAAAGATTTGTCTGTTCTAAATTGAAACATAATTCAAACAAATTTAAAGCAGACTGATACATCATCTTTATAAAATACAATGACCAAACTTACAAAACACAGGGATGCTGATGGACAGCCCCCTTCCAGGAGACTTAAAACAGCATGCATGGTATTCACAGGCTAGAGCAAGCCATTTTTCCCAAATTCCTCTTATGCATGTAAGGACCCAGAGCGATTATTTCTAATAATTTATGGAATTATAAATTTTGATACTTGTTAAAAGATTTAACCAAGTCTAATGTTGCAAATTTCAACAAAGAAGTTAATGAAATAGTTGATGAAAGTTAATAGAGGGCAACAAGCAACCAAGTACTAAGTTAATGAATTATTATCAGTTTGTAACTTCCCTGTAATTATGATATATCTTCCTGAGATCACGACTCATCCAGGGAAGTGTCGTTTACAAGCTGGAAAAACCTTGCACCTGAGAGAAATGTACTTCAGAATGATTCTGTGTTCTGCACTATAGGAGAAACCACAGCTGGGCAGAAAATTTTAGCCACTACTTCTTTAGTTTCAACACAAAGTAGAAGAATTTTCTTGCAGTCTCCATTAGAGTAGACAGAACAGAAGTGGTGGCTAAAATTTTATTATTTTATTATATCTTAAATTTTTTCAGATATAATATTTTCTAATGTTAACTCTAAGAAACTGTACCATTCACAGCCGAATATCAAACAGTAATATGTCAACCAACCAAATTTTGGAAAAAACAGGCCAAATATTTAAACTTACATACCTTGAAAAACCATTTAAATCATATTTTGTGCTCACCAGTAACCTTGTATTATGTAATTTTCCTATTCGAATGACATCATACCATTGATCCAATAAAAAGAAAGAACTGTTGCAGAAGTGGGTCAAAGTAATTCGATCAAAAGTAGTCATTGACCTCCTCCTGGAAGAGATGATGCTAAACAATTACTAATTAATAATACTGGTCTAGAATTAATATTTGAAAAGTGATCTGTGTTGGATGGATTGTGATGGTCCTGCACGTGATCAAAGACCTTTGCTAACCTTAACATCCAAAAGACTTCATATAAAACTTGTTTAAATAAAAAAATCTTGTAAAAATGCTAGAATAATTCCTTTTATGTGATGATAAAGTGTTTAAATTTTGGCAACAGATTGTATAAACTATGTTGGAAGTATGTTCTCATAAATATTGCATTTATAGAAAAATTATTGGGCTGCAATTTGAAAAAAATGTAGACCTATAAATTCCCACTGTCATCTGTCTATCTCTGTCCTTCCTTAATCTTGAGAATGGAGTTAGAAAAATGAAAGTCAAGACCAGACGTGAAAATAATAAGAGAAAGAGAACCAGATTAACTATATATGAACTTCTGCTTTGTATTGCAAGTCACATTATTTAATTCAAAAATTTTTTCCTGAACAGTTAGATACATAATTGGCACGACTCTGTTGCTAACAGGAAAAGTATGATGTACTGTACAGGAGAAACACTACTACAATCCACACAGGCAAGTGTTATATGCTACCTGTCACAGTAATGATGTAATGGCACATCTATTTCACATTATATTATTGCTGCAGTAATTCAGTTAATGTAATATAAGTGCTTAAAAATTACATCCTTTTTTGTAAGAATTATATTTAGTTAATTATTTTGTTAAATTTTTTCCAATAGATGGCACTATGTGTAAAGCCAGCAATCAAATGTTGACAGAAATTAATTGATATATAGAAATCCAATAAATAATTTGGAATGGATGTAAAACACAATCTAAATTAGAAGTATTTGAATGTAACTGTTGAGTATCGAAGCAATTGGTCAAATGGCCTAGGAGTGTATAGCAAACAAACAAATATCCTCAATTATATATATAGATGGCGATGTTTGTGTGTTATTTCATTATACATTACATTCCTGAATTTAAAAATCTGAAGAATTCAAGTTCAGTTTGAACTCTATTCAATTTTAAAATGCAAAAGAAATTCATTTTTTCTGTCTTAAATTTTTTAAATTGAAGTGTTCCATTTTATAATGGATAATCTCTCCATAGTGAATGTAACCTGAGGATGGCATATCTAAAGAGGCAAAAAATATTTATTTAATTAAAAAACTTCCAGAAAAATGTGAATTACTATAAATTAATTAATAACAATTATTCAATTCCTTGATATCAATGTAACTATCTAAAAATAGAATTATAAACTTGCTTCTCTTTTATACAAAACAACGTTTTTATAAATAAATAAAAAAAGCTGCAAGAATTAGTTTTGGAACCCAAATGCTTCAAGAGCAAAATAAAAATTCTATTGCTCATGAGATATTCAGTTTTCACATTGTTATACATTTTAGTTAAAAATGTACAGTACCAGTACCTAACATTGAAAATATTAATAAAGTCAAATAGAAACTCAATAAAATTTTTTTATTCTAAAATCTCTAATCAGATTCTCAAACAATGCCCCATGGCACACTGGTGCACTGCAAGAGATGCTTATGGGTGCCACAAACATTAAGAAAATATATTTTTAAAAATGAGAAGAAATCCGTCTGTATAAAAATTTATTATAACCTTGATCAGTTAATAGCTAAGTTATGCCTTAGCATAATAGTTATTATTGTATGCAACTATTTACAATTTAAAGTATATTAGTACGTTTTTAATTTTGTACACAGAGTGCACTAGAAAAATTTTACATTTTTCAGTACTCAACAAATCAAAAATGTTTGCTATAAATGGATTTTTCCATGAAACAATTTTAATAAAAAATACTATAGACATGACCACAAATTCATAACTGATTTTAAAATTTGTAGATGTTGCAACTTACAAAGAAATTTAAAGTTCATATGCATTGATGGAAAAATTAAGATGATAATCTGCACCAACAACTGGTTCAACCAGTTGTCTCTCTTGATCTTGACAATCATCAGATACAACTGGTTGAGCCTGTTATTGACATTTATTGCCATCTTAATTTATTGCTCATGTGCATCAGCCTTAATGTACTGATATTTGTTTTTAAATCATCTAATGAGTAAGAGCTAAACTCAGATAACAATTCTATCAATCAATACTATAAGCTATGGGTTACAGCATTACATGGTGGTTATTATCTGGTTGCTCTTTTTACATCCAGTATATTATAAAAAATTTAAGATGTAAATTAGAACTTACTAGAGGAAAACACAATGATTTCTGTAATCTTACAATTATCTAAATACAGAGCAATTAATTTTGCAATATTTTAATAGTATTAAAAAAAAAAAAAAACGGTGGCACTTGTACTAATGTTATTAGAATAAGAACGTTAATTATAAATCTCAAATATTTTTGTTTGTCCTTATCAAGTTTCTTCCTATGCCCGAAGAAGCTTGAATTGAATACTCATCGCATACATGTTTAGATGCAGCTGGAACTGAACAGCAGAATGCCAATCAATTTTTGTAATGTTTATAATCATACAGCTGAGTTGAATACATACAATGGCTATAGCAAAATATTTTTAAAACTTTTCATCAAATTTGAAAATAATTAGTTATTCATTTTCTAAATTAAAAAAGAACAATTAACATTTACGATAAGCGAGTACAAATTTAACATTTCAGTCTTCTAACAATGAATGAACTTGCAAATTTACAGGCTTAATACAGTAACATTTCTGTGTTAAACATTTCTAGAACATTAATTTTTTCATGCTTAAGCATTTATTTGGTATGTTACACCTAACTACTTTGTCTCTCAAATTTTGTGTAAAATCTAAAAAATAAAAAAATTACGTGATATGTAATTCAAAGGCTTTGCGCCTCATGACTTAAAGAAATAGTTATTAAATTGTTATACCTGATTATATGTTGCTTAGATACTTGCTTATATCACATTAGATTAATTTAAAAGGACTGACAGGTTACTCTTATCAAATTGTATTTTGTTATTGATATTTCTATAATTCTTTATTATTCAAAATATATGTATTTTAGAACAGTGTTTCTCAAGCTTTTTGCTCATGCGACCCAATATATTTGTAATGGTTCCACAACCCAAATGTTTATAATATAAGAATTTTTAAAAACCTGGTAAACTGGAGTCACAGTGTATTATATAAAAAAATAAATTTATGCATTATTAATTAATCACTTTCTACATGTGAATTGTAATATCAATACTACATTTCTTAATAATACATTTCTATTAAGAGTGGTTAGGGTCAATTTCGATTTGTAACAAATAACTTACAGCATTTTTGATTATTATTATTGAAATTTAACTATTAAAAAATGTAAGACTGATGACTGTAAATAAAACAAACTGTTTCAATATTATTTCGGAGCCTATTTTACTTTGTAAAATTTTACCTTTTCTTAAAATTTACTTTTCAGATTGTAAGATTTTGTCAATTTCATTTTGTATATACAAAAAAAAAAAAAAAAAAAAAGTTATCTAGAATAAGAAAAGCTCAAATTTATGCAAAGTAAATCTTTTTTTATAACGATTTTACTAAATGATGTATTGAAAGCATGTGAGCAAGTTGATGGCCATCGTTAAGTGTCAACCAAACAGTATGTCATTGTCTTACGTCTTGAAGTAACGTCACAATCATAAATTAAAAAACAGTTTATAAAAATTAAAAATTCTTCAAAAATTATTTATTGATCCATTTGTGTCACAATTCATCTGTTATTTACTTTTTATAATTTATTGATATAGTAAGTTATTGACAGTAAACTTAAAACTTTGAATAAACAAAGAAATATTTTCAAAACCATTGCAACTTAAATGGCTTTATGACTATGACCTTACATGAAATATCTAACTTCATTACTAAATAATGATAATAATTATAAGAAAATATTTCTCGAAAGTTTTCAGTACACTCAAACCTGTTTTTGTGCGATTTTTTGTGTGCGCAATGTGTTTTGTGCAATTATTTTTGTGCAGTATACCAATTTGATTGAAATTCATATACCGCACACAAAAAATCAAACAAAACAAATCGCACAAATAAAAAATCGCACAAAAAAACCGCACAAAAACACGTTTGAGTGTAATTAACAAATGCTTCTATTGTTCTTAGTTCTTAGAGAATATTTCTGTAATACAAGTATTACAAATATTTTTGCAGAAGTTAATATTTTTTTGCAACCCATAGTTTGAGAAACACTGTTTTAGAAAACTTTAGACTTGAAAACAGGTAGACTAATTAATTAGACCTTTTTAGTGAGTAATTATTTTATCAGATAAGAATTTGAATGATTCAGAATTTCTATTGGGAAAAACAAAATTTGCATATTTTCAAATGGCAAATGAAAAAAACTGATTAAGGAATTATTATCTATTCTTTTGTTTATTTATTGCCCAATTATTTAAAACTTTGGTCAAAGTATAGTTTTAAGAATGACTAATAATTTAATATATATTTTCAAACTATAAGTAAATTGTATAGTAACCTTATTTATTTATGATGAACAGATAAAGACGAACAGATTCAAATTTTTTTTTTATAACTAGAAATAGCTTTGTATTTAAAATATATTCTGCTAAAAATTCAATGCCATTTTTAAACAGGAAGCAAGACTGCCTATTCTGCATATCCATATCATAATTATTCAGAGTTGTCATAATAGATGAAACATAAAATGAATTGTGTAACCACAAACTCTAATATTAGTGAGATGAAAACTTTGGCTACAACCTCACTATTGATAGTAGCACCATTCATTAGCAGTTGCACTTTCTCAAATGTGATGGTGAAAGGGTGGTAGTAAGCATTAAAAACATATAGCATAATTTCTAATTATAAAAACAGATAATATGTTTGAATTGCTATTATTTTTTATCTGTAAAATTAATTTAATCATATAAAATTATTGTATATGTACAGTACCATATTATTTACATAGTTTGAAAATATGGGTTATATTTAGCACCTTTCAAACTATACTCAGATCAAAATTTCTCATTCAAAAACTCAGAAGATAACCATGTAATTAGCCAGAAAGTTTTCACATACTGAAAGTCATTATAGGATTAAAAGGTATTTCATTTATTTACACCCACTTAAGGCTTGATAAAATATATAACTTGAATCCTTGTGGGCATGTCTAGTCTAACAGAGATAACACAAGTAAAATTTTGGAGCAGAATATCTCATTAAGAATTAATTCTGAACACACGTTTTCTTCTGGATTTTTTGCTTATACAAAGGTCTATATCTATAAACTTTGTTGGGTGCAGATGCCTCTGAAAACAATAAAGTCTTACCAGAACATCCTTATCTAATTTTTAATAATTCAAATTGTATTTATTTAAACTGCTTATAAAACTTTAAATGCTAAATAAGTACCGTATTTTCCAGCGTATAAGACGACTTTTTAACCCAGAAAAATCTTCTCAAAAGTCGGGGGTCGTCTTATACGCCAGAAAATATGGTAACAAAACAGAAAATAGGGCAGTTGACTAACACTTTAGAAACTATGCAAAACAAAATATCACTTTTATAAGAAATGAAATAGTCTATATCATCAATAAAAACTCAAGAATTATCACATTATCTCAAGTCTATTTAAATTATTCAACAGTTTAAATTTTAATCTGTTAACTTGGAACATAATTTAAATAAGTTGTTTACAATTACATATGCTATCCTTTAGATCGTATAATTAAAGGTTCATCATCATCGTCGATAATTATACGATCTAAAAGATCCCATTAGAACATACGACAGACCAAATACGTCGTTAAAGTTTACGCACTATCACATTCTACTGAGAAATTACCATGCAGAAAACCAAACAGTGTCATTATATCCTTAACAAAATATTCAAACTCTCACCTTCCAGTTAGCACCAAAGATAATCTCTCTACCCTCGTAACTTTTTCAATGCAATAGGGATCTTGAGGTTTCAAGACCAATATTTCTTTCATACAATCTAACACTTTCTTGAACTGATGTCTCGAAACTCTCAGAGGTTTAAATAGTAACCGATACACTAGTTCGATGTCACGGCTAAAGTGAATCGGTCTCAACATGTACAAGATAATAGCAATATGTATGAGATTAATAATGGTAAACATGAAATTCCATACAAATGTATCCAAGGCACATAAGATGATCCATCCCCAAAGTGCAAAAAATAAACATCCTAAGGCTAAGCAAGATCTTAAATATAATAATCCATGAATTCCTGTAGGTGCTAAATATGACAAGAAGAGGAATGTATTTGCAAGTTGAAATAATATATGATTAGTTGGTAACCATCCATCTCTACAAATACCATCGCTGAAGAGATCTGACGCGAGAGTAAAATTTAATTTCTGACCAAAAATAGTTTCTTCGTTGATAGTCAGGTTATTGAATGATGCGGATACATTGGATACTTTTGATAAATTCACTACCATTTTTAAACTTCAAATTTATTTCATTGCTGATTGGCAATTTCTGTATATCCTTACGACTGTTTTAAATTTCTCACTCGGTTCAATTGTCTTTAGTCGTCTCATAATAAATTCTAACGAAACGATTCCGAAAACATTCCGTTGATGAAGCATGCACACGATCTGGCAAAACCATCTCCATCCAGTGATTGCGAACAACGCCATCTGTCGTCAACTGATGAAATCGTCAAACTTTGTGTGAAATTTTTATAATTTCAATAATACATGTTTAGTATATTATTATTCTTTGTTTTATAAGTAGAAATGATTTTGTTTATTAAATTTTCAGATTAGGTAACAATCATTAAAAAATAAAAGTTCTGGTTTTATAAATTATTCATTTGCATTTTTATATCTTGTATATGTATTATTACAGCGTTAAAATTTGTCTTTACATTTATCTCCAAAAACATACCTGTAAACCTTACAGGTACAGCATGCGTAGATCAATGCTTTTCATATTATTACCGTTTCATCTTAGATGTACTGTACACGAAACAAAATGAAATATGAAACCTTCGTTCAATGACTACGTTTTACGTACATAATTATTTTCAGTGGTGATATTGAAATAGTTAACAAAGGGCAGAAAATTTTTCCTTGACAATCACCGACAAACGAAATGGAAGTTTTGGCTAGAAATAAATACAATATTTTTTCTTGCGATATATCTAATAATCAGTGGCGTATTTGGAATGTAACGAGCCCTGGGTGAAGACCAGGTAACAATAGTATATTAGTGCTGTCGACCTTTTCTTCTTTTTCTTTTAGGCAGAGAAATTTTTTACCCCGAATGACACTGCTGACAATAGACAGATGTCATCATCTCTCGAAATACAATATCCTTTTTATTTCGCTGTCCATAGCCCGACACGTGTTCCACAGCCATCTTGTATTATCTCGCGCGCGTGAGATTGTGGGATCTCTCTTATGACTGGATCTAGTTTCAAGAACTCTCTTGAATCGATCGCGATTAAACCTCGCTTCGGTCGAGATTGAAACGGTCGAGAGAGATCGCACCAAGACATAGTCCCGACCTTGCTCACTAGGGTTTCTCAAACGGGATCCCGGGATCCCGGTCGTTTTTTTAAACCCGGGAAATATCTCGGGAAATTTTTCTTATTCCGGGAAATCCCGCAAATTTCTTAAAAATTCACTTTTTTTCTTATTTTGTGTTAAAGTTGAGGAAATTTTGCAAATAGAAAGCATAATTAATTCATAAACTGTCAGAATAAATTTGTATTTATTAATTTGAAACCTACTTATCAGTTTTTTAAATTTTTGCATTTTATGGCATGTCACAAATGGTCAATAATCAATACATAGCCTATTTGTGGCAGGACTCTGAAAATTCTTTACTTGTCAGAACCTGTAATATCTGGAATAATTGTGCTTATGCTATCTTAATTTTTAACCATGCCCAGTAGCTTCAATAACTGCATCATGCCAGATTGTGCAAATTGGCAAGGATGCAAACGAGTATGAAGTTTTTCTTCATAAACCTGATTATTAAAGACAAACGAACTGTCGAATTATCGGGCTACAAGCTTAATACCGCTATTAAAGCAGCCAAGGTGGACAAATCAAGAATACTAGAGAGCAGAAGTACTACAATCTCGAAAACAAACTAGAATTCTTCCAGGCTACAGGTGAAAAAACACATAACGTCTATTTTCTCTTAAATGCATTAAACATGATTCCAACCACATCAATTGAATCGGAAAGGGCATTCTCGGTAGCAAGACTTTTCATTACTAAAATAAGAATTAGATTGAGTGATCGTAGTATCGACCATCTTTGCTTTTTAAAATCTTATACTACAAAATATTATTGTAAATTATTATAATGTTTTATTTAAAAAACGAAAATTACCTTCTAAGTTAGAAGTTTGATCTAAATTCATTTTTTCTTTAAATTTTCAACTCAATTCAAAGTCTTTTTTGTTGTTGTTGTTGTATGCAGTTTCCAGCAAACTTTAATACATTTTTTCTATTAGTGAACATTTCTACGTAATTCAAAGATAATTTTTAATATATATCTTACACAGCATTATTAATGTGATTTTGGAGGTTGTAGAACGTATTAGATCACTTTAAAAAATGAAAAATAATTATATCATTTGATTTCAAGCTATTTTGTATATCTTAAAAATAATTAATTCTATCCCGGGACAAGCAAAAGACCGGGAAACGAGAAACCCTATTGCTCACAATCTAGATTGAAATGCTCAGTGTGAACGGGGTATAAGGCTCTAGTTTAGTAGTATTACAGAGTATAATACGTATATTTTAATATATTTTTTTTTAAAAAAAACAAAACCACTGAGAAATGTTCCGTGTGTTTAACAAGGTTCGGAAAACTGAAAATTTTAACAACGAGTTCGGCCGAACCTGTGCGATCCCGCTGAATATCACCACTGATTATTTTGCTATGGAAAGTTGTGATAACGGGGACGTCAAGTAATCGTTCCGACGTCAAAGGCCGCAATAGTGGTGTAAAGAATTTTTATTAAATACAGTTTTGGTATCGGTGCCATAACAATGTTATTTTTGATAAAACAATATTGTATTTCGGTTTTCAAACGCAGAATTGGCAGTGCATTAGAGATTTATTTCATTACTAATTATTATAATTTATTTCATTATAAACAGTTTGAAGGAATTATTATCACATTATACACTTTAAAGTAACAGTGAAAGGAAGTGTGATCTGTAAAATGATCTATTGGACCTGATAGCGAAATTGTCTATAGTATAGAGTCTATACTATAGACCAGCGGTCTGCAACGTATCTGACCTCACGGACCACTAAATTTACAATTTTGAATCTCGCGGACCACTATCATGAATTTTTTTAAGCGACACAAAATGTAGTATAATGATCATAAAACTTCAATTTTACTATATTAATAGCGAGGTTGAGGCCGAAGTTTTCAACGCGAAAACTTGTACGTCGGACGTTCGGCGCCGCTTTCCTGTAAGCCTAGAAGTTTGACAATGGCGTTTGGAAAATCGAGTGGAATCATGCTCGACATTCCAAATGCTATTGTCATACTTCTAGGCTTACAGGAAAGCGGCGCCGAACGTCCGACGTACAAGTTTTCGCGTTGAAAACTTCGGCCTCAACCTCGCTATTAATATAGTAAAATTGAAGTTTTATGATCATTATACTACATTTTGTGTCGCTTAAAAAAATTCATGATAGTGGTCCGCGAGATTCAAAATTGTAAATTTAGTGGTCCGTGAGGTCAGATACGTTGCAGACCGCTGGTCTATAGTATTCGCTATCAGGTCCAATAGATCATAGATTTTTAAAAAATTTCTAATTTCAATTAAAATGGCAGACGATATTTCTTAAAAAAATTAAAAAAGTGAAAAAACTAAGTACTGTAATCTTCAATTTATTTTAGTTTCAAAACCAAAACTGAAAAAAAGAGAGCCGAAAATTTGATTGGTTTTACATATTTATTTTTTAAAAAATTTATAATTTCATGTATATTATAATAAATATTTACTATAAAATAATTTAATATTTTATTATAATTATTAAACTATTTAATTTAAAAAAGGACAAAATTTAAAATAAGTATTTTTGAACTAATCAGAAGTGATTTCAATTCATTTTCAAACCGGTCTTCGAATTTGAACAGAGAGCCTTTAGTTATCGTAACGGCTATTTGGTGTTTAGTAAATTTGTTGATTTATTTTTTTAAAGGAATTATAAATTAGTAAGTGATGACATCTTTATGAATTTTTCATTAATATTCTTACTAGCTTGAATGATTATTATAATTAAACTAACGTTATTTAAATATTAATATATTTAGGCCTAATAATTCGATAGAAACAATTCAAAATTTCGTAATAAGAAAGCTGAATTGAAAGTTTTTTTAAATACTATTTTGACCTTATTTAGAGAATTGAACTTAATAATGTTCTAATTTGTCGAAGTATTTTTATAAAAGTTTCGTAATATTCCATTTAAGTTTGACTGTTCGAACGAATGGAATTTGCAGATACACGTGATCTTGATATTACAAAAGATTATTTCAGTTTTTGTATGGATCGTAAACAAATACCTTGATTACTTATAGGCCTAATATATTATATCAAAATTTATATTTAAATATCCATTACATTTTGATCTTTATTTTCAAAAAAGTTTCTTACAACGTTTGTCAATGCTTTGAATTTGAATGTTCGGTTAATGTTACCTTAGGTAACCAAGATGGCGGCTCGTCTCTAATTCCAGCAAGGAAACAGTGGGATGCATGTTCTAACCAAACCTAACCTATTCTAATAAATTACCATAATTATTAACAACCAAATTATTAGAATAGGTTAGGTTAGGTTAGAACGTGCGTCCTACTGTTTCCTTGCTGGAATTAGAGACGAGCTGCCATCTCAGCTACCTATTAGTAATTGCCAATAATTAGCTTATGCAAAATAGTCAAATATTTCGATTCTGGTGTTGTGATGACTTTCTATAGATTTGTTGATTAGCGGAGCGACCGTAAGTTTTTGAGGGTTGAGTGATATATTTTATTAAATAAAAGGTTAACATTTTTGGATTATTTGTCGTTCTATTGTCAATCTGTTGTAGTTTAATTAACATTTGAAATGCTGTGATGTGAATGTTTGGTGGTCCGGAGAAGGAATGACGAACGTTCCGATTGCAGCATTTCAAATGTTTGTTAAACTACAAGCATACCTCAGTTAATGTTACTTCTGGTAACGAAGCCTCGATGTAATGAAGTCTGTAATTTAAAATTTAATATATTGGGTTGTTCAGATAGTTCGTAGCGATTTTTGATAGCCGACAGTTGAGACACCGATTGACGCAAAAATGATTAGAATTGTACAAACCAATGAATATTACGATAAATGACCTTGAGACACGTCTGTTACAAAAAAACCGTTAAGATTATTCAAATAGCGTTTAATTTGTCTCATTGCAAAAAATGGATGCGAACAACGTGAATTATCGACACTTGTTTCTTTTCTTTTTTCGTAAAGGCAAAAATGCTGTACAAACAGCAAAAAAGATATGTGATGTTTATGGTGGGAGTGCTGTATCAGAATCAACTGTTCGAAAGTGGTTTGCAAAATTTAAAACGGGTAATTTCAGCCTTGAAGATGCTCCTCGCTCAGGAAGATCTCCTGTTATTGAAGAGGACCAGATCAAAGCATTATTGGATGAAAACCCTCATTACACAACTCGAGAGATTGCAGACATAGTGAAGTCATCAAACAGTACTGTATTTCAACATCTAAAGAAGCTCAGATACGTGAATCTTTGACATTTGGATACCTCACGACTTAATGGAAAAAAACTTACTGGATCGCATCTCCATTTGTGATTCTCTTGAAAGACGAAATGAAAATGACCCTTTTCTGAAGCGTTTAGTGACAGGTGATGAAAAGTGGATCATTTATAACAACATCAGCCAAAAACGATCGTGGGGTAAGAAAAATGAATCACCATTAAAAACTCCAAAGGCCGGTCTTCATCCAAAGAAGGTCATGCTCACTGTCTGGTGGGATTGGAAAGGAATCCTGTACTACGAGCTGCTTCCACAGAATCAAACAATTGATTCTGATAAGTATTGTTCCCAATTGGATAAGCTGAACATGGCAGTTAAAGAAAAACGTCCAAAACTGGCCAATAGAAAAGGCATTGTGTTTCACCAAGATAATGCCAGACCTCACACATCTTTACGAACATGCCAAAAATTATTGGAACTAGGCTGGGATGTTTTACCCCACCCTCCTTACTCACCCGACCTTGCCCCGTCGGACTACCATTTGTTCCGTTCTCTACAAAATTCCCTTTATGGTAAAAACTTTGATACTTTGGAAGCTTGCAAAAACCATGTGGATCAGTTTTTCGCGGGAAAAACTGGAAAGTTCTATGAAGAGGGTATCATGAACCTGCCCTATAGATGGCAACACATCATTAAAAACAATGGTGCAT
Organism: Centruroides vittatus; assembly: GCF_030686945.1. Taxonomy (NCBI): domain Eukaryota; kingdom Metazoa; phylum Arthropoda; class Arachnida; order Scorpiones; family Buthidae; genus Centruroides; species Centruroides vittatus. The sequence continues at coordinate 3,193,170 of NW_027122405.1, read as the reverse complement.
ACATAATAGAATAAAAGTATATTTTTAGTTTTAAAACAATTTCTTTTATTTCTCTTAAAAATCGCTACGGACTTTCCAAACAACCCAATAAAAATATTAAAATTTTGAGATCGATGCTGGAAAGTCATCCAATTGACAAACGATGGTGATTCGTTGCGTGTTCTGAGTTATAGGTGTATTTGTTTTAATGGTTTTGCAAGTCGTCGGAGTAATTTAATTTTTGTTTACACTTTGTAAGATGTTTCGATGTGGTGTACTGTAATAAATGAGGTATGAAAAAAGAATAAATTGTGATAGAGGAAGGAACATTCAATAGATTAGGATTGAAGATTCCTCAATCAATAGGTTTTGAAAATGTGGACAAAGAGGATGTATGAAATTTATTAAATGCAAAAGATTATAGTTTATTGGTAGATTACAATGGGTGATCGGTTAATGAACAAATCGAATAATGAACACTTTCACGAAAAATTTTTATGCTTGGACAACAAACAAACGTTTGGATAACAAACACCTCACAGAACAAACACAAAAACAAGCAACATAAAATAATGAATACTGATTGGTCTTACCTTGTCTTCGGGCAACAATTCGAAACTTTTCGGAGCATGGAATATGTTGACATCGACACTCAACCCAGTATATACCAATCGGCTAGTATTCCTTTGAACTTTGAAACTCTCCCTTGTAATTCCAGCTTTTTATTTTTCTGACAGAAGCAATTCTTTTATAATATTCATGAGACTGTCGGGTGGGCACTTGTTAAGTATTATGTGGGTTTTTATTTCCAAAAGGTGATAGTATAATAGCAAAGGTATAGAGTATGCAGATGATGTCTGATGTTGCTGGGCAGTATGGCTTGAACAGATTTACAGTAGGCCACAGTTCAATCTTATCTAAGAAAGATACAGTATTATCAAGGTGATTCAAGCAGTTAAAGGAGTAACAAAAATCACATCTGAGAAATAAAGAACATTGAAGAGCTCATAATGGAAACTGATCTGACGACAGAAGAATGCTAAGAACTCTTGAATGAAGAACACTAAGAAACTCTGCAAGATATGTTTTCTTCTAAAAAAAAGAATTAATGCTGATATCTGCTATTAAACATCTTTTAAAAAAGTGGGAAGATGTCAGAACAAAGAATGGCATCTAAACCAGGTTAAGGTTAATAGGCTCAGTGATCTGTACAATTACAATGCTACTAATTAATTCTGAAAAATCCTGTAGAAGAGAAAAAAAGCAATCTACACTGGATTAACTCTTATAAATGGAAAAAACATGACTAATAAAGATGCAAGACTATGTACAGTGAAACCTTGCTTAATGAGCACCTCACATAACGAGCAAATCAAATTTTTAAAAAAATGACTCTCTTAACGAGCAAAGTTTTGCATAATGAGTGATGAGGAGAGGGGAAGTCCCAGATTGTGCGCATGCTCCATCATGCCATTATCTGCAATTTTTTTTTTTTTTTTTTTCCTGCAAATTGAATTTGCATTCTGGCTTGGTTCAATCCGTGCTAGAAGAAAAGATGATGATTCCTGCTTCTAACAATGTATATTGTATAATTTTATAATTTTCTTTGAATAAACGTTATACATAAAATACTGTATTTACTCATGTATAAGACGATCTCTCATATAGGAGGTGGTGTGACTTAAAAGATCAAAATAAAGAAAATTAGATTTATTAATACAATGCTAATTTTATTTTGTTTAATTGCAAATAAATTACCATCAAATGCACATATTAAGGCAAATAACCATGTTTTCTTCACGCTATCCCCTTTTGTCTACTTGGAAGTGCCCTCCGAAGCTTCGTTACAATTTTCCTCTTTTTCACTTACTCTACAGAGCATCGTCCTCTGATCTGTCGAGTGAATTTAAAATGCAATATTTCCTGGATGACTGCTATCAGCTTTTGAAGATTGCTTTTCCATGCCTCTGATACCCATGTAGCAAAACCAAAAGATTATAATGCATGTAACAGGATAAAGTTTATTTTTAATGATTCAGAATGTGCAAATATCATTTTAACAAATATGGAATAACTACATTTATAATCATTGCTAAGTGACCAGCTATTTTCGGATCATCTCTTTAAAAGCGACATTTGTCTTGATCTTGATAGCGCACTGCTATAATGGCAGCATTAACTGTACACGGTTCACAAAAATAATTGCAAAAACGCAAAGGATCCTTCGCTCATGTATACAATGGCCTAAATTTTTGAAGCAGTGAAAAATGAATAAAAACCTCATCTTATATGCAAGTAAATATGGTATTTGAGTATTTTTTTTGGAATGGAACACGATTATCATATTTTACATTAATTTCTATGGGAAAAATTGTTTCCCTTAATGAGTGTTTTGTATTACGAGTAAGGTTCTGGAATAAATTATGCTCGTTAAGAGAGGTTCCATTGTATATATGTATTTTTACTATTACAAGTAAATAAATGTAAGAAAGTATATTTTTTATTTTTTGGGGTTTCCAGAATGAATTAATCAAATTCCCATAAAAATCTATGGTAAATTGATAATCTGTTTACGAACAATTCGGATAGTGAACAAAGTCTTGGAACGGATTATGTTCATTAACCGATCACCCACTGTATTTTGAAAAACTTGTTAACAGCTTGAAGATGAAATTAAAGAAGAACCCTACCAAAAAAGTGTTAGCAAACAAAGATTTTAAAAGATGTTTGAATGACATTGAAAATGATCATGATTTAGAAGTGTTATTGTTAAGCAATCAGTGTTAATTGCAACAAGTGTGTATAGAGCTAGTGGAACTGTGCTGAGTGCCACCTGTACGCAGGCAAAGGAAACTATTTTGGGAAAACACGAGTGTCTTTGGGTTAGATACGTACTGAGACGCGGTGCTTGTTTTCTGCCTGTGATAATGGAAAACAGCTTTCTGCCACACACAACTTCAAAAAATAACTGTTGTGTGGTTGGTTGTAGTGTTACCTATATTACTGCGCCACCAGGTACAAAGTTTTATTTGTTCCCGCATGAATAATAGGCCTATCCTGGGACGAAAGAGAAATGGCTGACTGCAATTTAATTCCTGAGGTTAATTACATAATGATGTGTTGCATTCTAACCAATCTCCAATCTCCTGTTAACCTTAGTTGGCTCTATTTTAAATTTAGTTCTCTAATGTAAAGTTTAGTAATTTTCTTTTTTTATGTTATTTTGTTAATCTGACAGATATTCAGATATTAATTGGCATATGATGTGATATTTGAATTTAAGAGATCTGTGGAAGAAAGGAGTAAGAAGCAAAATTAGTATTTTGAGGAAATGAGGATAAGAATTTCCCTGTTAATACAATACTATTAGCTATTGCTATGGTCCTTATTGAAGTTCCTTTATATATATGGTTAGTTACAAATTTCATTATTTACCATGAAATAGATATATAGTTTACTTCTTCCACACCACCCTTTAAATTGTACAAAATTAAGAGTATAATAAATATCAGAATATTAATACTGCTCAGTCCCAATGATCTACATTCACTTCTTGAGTTACGACCATTCGCACTTATGACGAAAAAGTTCATTAAAAAATTTTTAAAATGTATCAATTTTTTATAGGTTTTGTGGAATATATATCATATACATATATATCTTGCACGCTTTTGGCGATTGATTGTGTCATTTTTAGTTTTATTGTGTAGTTAGTTACCCTTCGCGTGTGCTTGTATAGAGAAGTTTCATGTCGACATCACGAGTGACGTCATGAGCATGCGCAATTGTCCAGCGCCATCTTTGTGACTCTGTGACTTGTTTACGTTTTGTGTGTTCACGTGTGCTTTAACTGGGGTTTTTGTGTTGTTTTTTTCGTTTCGAATATCACTATGGTGATTTGTTGTGTAATTGGGTGTAATGCTAGTTCACTCAACAACAAAGAAACATCATTTTTTAAAATTCCCAGCATTATTTGTCATCAAGGATCCCAAACTGGGGAGCTTTCACGACGAAGGCAAACTGCATGGCTCTCGAGAATTAACCGGAAAAATTTCGATACGAATAAAGTGAATATCAATACAAGAGTTTATCAGAAACATTTCATTTCAATATTTACATTAATAAATACTAAGTTATATTTTAAAACCTAAAAGAGTTTACTGATTTGCTTATATTAATTTAGTTAGGTATAGTGCAAACTTATAAACATTACACGTTAAAACTAAAAGCAAGTAAGCTTATTATATGCTATTTTCAACTAGAAACTAAAGGTACTGAACAATTTGAATTAAAAAAATTGCTACAGCTGTTTTTAATTAGACTTTACTTTCAGACAAAAATTCTTAGTTAAGAAATACGTAAAAACACGAGTTTAAACAAACAAAAGAAAACATATCTTTCCAAGCAATATTACTTTGCTGTTATTCATTACTTTTATTTTTATATCAGGAGAAACCCAGCCACTTGTTAAATAGTTATGAGCCTCTAAAGATTTATAAGCTTTCATTTGTGACAGGGTGTAGAAATTTGTTGTTAAAACCAAATAGTTTATAATGTCACCAAACTCTACTTTCGGCCACAACTCTTGATCTACGACTAAGTCTGATAAACTGGCTTTGTATGGATCGCCTTGACAAAACGAAATTTTCCCTTCGTATAGAGCTGCATCTCGTCCTATTAGATTGCTAGAATAACCTGCAAGAAAAGAATCTTTTTTAACTTAATCCATGATAATAGAACTGCAGTATTTTTGTACGTTTAAACTAAAAAAAAAGACGTCGAACAACAGACCATGTGCAAGCTAAGCGAGCGAAAACTACCACAAAAATGGCGAATGGGCGGAGCAAACGTGTGTTTTATCACGTGACATACGACCTTGAAACCTCTCTATAAGATGGCTAACTGTTTTGTTGAAGTACAGTCACTTCTTGACTTACGACCATTTGACTTACGTCCGAAGTTGCGGAACCGAACCCCGTCGTAAGTCGAGAAGTGACTGTATTGACTAATGCAGGCATTACTTTGACCTTAAACTGCAGAATGTATGTATATATTATATATTATTAAATATATACTTATAAATAATATATAAATTTAGAATTTATCAAATTTCTATTTATTAAAATATAAATAGTTTTACATGTAACATACAAAATTCATACAGGATAAATTCATATGTTGCGAGAATGCTATTATTCCTCAACAACAATCAAATGAACAAAATGATGAAACAAAAGTAATGAACATGAAGTACTGAACTTTAAAATTATCACATTGAAAAATCACTGGTAAGATCGTCATCATCAGAATCTTCCTCACTAGAATGTTTTTGTATGGTTGAAGCAGATGATGGTTTCCAAGTGTAACATTTTATCATTGTTGCTTTTAAGAACTCGGTTTTGTAGTTTAATTTTTATTAAATTTAATTGCAAAAAAAAAAAAAAAATACGTTCAACTGCTGCACTTGAATGAGGAAGCAATAAAAACATCTATTTACTGCCAAAGTAAAGTAGAAAAATATAGAAATATAGAATTAAAACGAATGTTTTGAAAGGTACTAAATTGAAAGGAAAGATATTAGGATTTCATAAATAGTACTAGGAAAATGGTGTTGGGTATCTTGGTACTGGAACAAGTAAAAAGGATATTAGATTACTACAAAAGAACTAGGTGAAACAACACTGGTGCTGCCTTTGTAGCCCCGATTCTGTTACCCGGCGTCGCCGCTAGAGGCGCCTCAATCTAGTTTCGCCGTTCCTTCCACTGGCTCTATAGGTAATTGTTAAATGGAAGAGAAGAATAAGCATAAACAAATCATCTTTAGTTTCCTATTTTAAAATGTCTGATTTTATACTTGTTTGGAATGTGATATTGACTTTTTATTTAATAAAGATTTTCTTTTTTCAAAAAAAGTCTTTCATTTTTTTTGTAAGAACATATCTATTCAGGCCATAGTATTTTTATCTCAGAGAACAAAGTTTTGCTTAACAAAGTAATTTTGTGGAATGCATTCTCTTTGTTAATCAAAATGACAATCATTCCTTACTCAAAAACATTATCATTTTGTTTAATAAAAATTTATATTTCCTATCTTCTTGGAAACTCTTGGTAGTTTTGCTAATTATCATATTTTTTATATTTGATTAAAATGATTAAAAAGTTTAATTTTTATAATAAATCAGTTACCAGTTGGAAAATCATGACTATCTTCTTAGATTGATCAAACATTACAAAAAGAAATTATACTAAGTTTTTTTAGGACATCTGTTAGTGACAACTCTAAAAAAATTAAGAAAAATGTAGATAGTGATTGTAAATTATTTTTTTTATCAGAAGAAATGTTTTCAATCTTATTGAAGATCATTATCTTGTACAACTATGTTTTGAACAGAGGATAGTAATAGGATTGAACAAGATTGAAATGTAAAATATGGCTTTGCAAATGGAATAGAATGTAACATTCAAATTAGAAGAAAGATAAACGTTAATTGAAATAAGTGTAAATTATTAATTCTGAGACAAATGGAAAAATTTAACACGTTCAATAAGAGGGTATGAATTATAACAGTGGCATGGTAACATTATGCATGTGAGGGGTGTTCAAAAAGTATCTGACCTTTATTTTTCCTGTGTAAACCAATGACTTGTGCAGGCCTCCTTTGGTGGAGATGTGGAGGGGACAGTCATGCACGGTCCTGAATTTTTTCCCGCCCACAGGAAGCGTCAGTCGCTGGCAGTCAGCCTATAAGTGAGGATGTGTAGTGAGCGCTCCTCGGATTCCATTGAGTTAGAAAATGACTGAACATGAGCAGTGATATTGCATCAAATTTTGCCAAAAGCTTGACGATACCCAAGTAGAAATCATTCGCAAGATTCAACAGGCTTTCGGGGGACGATGCCATGAGCAACACATGGATAAAGGAATGGTACAACTACTTCAAAGATGGCCATACATTAATGGACAGCGAACTGTGTTCAGGCAGACCCTCAACAAGCCGAAAAATGAGACTGTCATTGAGCAAGTGCAGACTTTGGTCATGGTGGACTGTTGTATCACAGTCAGAGAACTTGCGAATGAGACAGGAGCACATCAGCGGACAGCGAACCGCCTTAACGTGGTTTGCTGTTCACTGATGTGCGGCCATCTTTGAAGCAGTTGTACCATTCCTTTATCCGTGTGTTGCTCATGGCATCGTCTCCCGAAAGCCTGTTGAATCTTGCGAATGGTTTCCGCTTGGGTATTGCCAAGCTTTTGGCAAAATTTGATGCAATATTGCTGCTCATGTTCATTTTCCAACTTAATGGAATCCGACGAGCACTCACTACATGTCTTCACTTATAGGTTGACTGCCAGCGACTGACACTTCCTGCAGGCGGGAAAAAATTCAGGACTGCATGACTGTTTCCTCCACATCTCCACCGAAGGAGGCTTCCTTCGGTGGAGATGTGGAGGAAACAGTCATGGTTTATGCGGGAAAAATAAAGGTTCGATACTTTTTGAACACCCCTTGTATTTGGAAAATAATTTATCAACAAGAAAAGATTTCAGGAATCAATGATAGTCTGTCCCATGTTCCCTTGTCTAACATTGTGGAATCATGGGAGTTAATCAAATGTATGTAGTTAGCCAAAAGATGTTATTCAATAGCCTAACTGAGCAGGCATCTGTTGAACCTTAATGTTCATTTTCCAGTGCACTGTGACATTTCATTAAAGCTGTGCTGGTATGGCTAAATTTAATGTAGCTAAAATTGTTTGTCCTCTAGTGAACCTGACTAGGTATACTCTTTCATTCATGCTGTATTTTTTCTCAATTTCAGAATCTCAGAATGAGTTGGTGTTTGGCGCATAGCTAGATATTGTTTATTCTATAGGGTTATGGAAGATATTGATTTGATAGTGACTATGTATCTGTTGTCATACTTAAGACTATGTTGTGATCACCCTTTTAGGGAGCTGAAACAATGTGCAATAGGCTTCAATAAGACCTTTATGGCTGAGATGAAAGCAATATGCAAACTGATATGTGGGTGATGTATCTGAACTCTTTGCTCTATGCTTCTGCAAGGAAGTGTGTTAAGGCCCTTTTTTATGAGCATGCAGAAGGCTGCCAATTTCAGACACATTAAATGATTATTTAATATCATGTCTGAAATTGCCAATATATGTAAATTTATTTTGGTTTGGTTAGGTTAGCCATATAAATACCATATAAATTTACACAACTGTCCTTTAGTTTGTTTTTATAATTGTTGTTAATATAAATTTATTTTTGTGAGTCATAAAATAAGTGTTAAAAAAGAAATTTGTATATGAAAACTTATACATTTGGATACTTGTGAATCTTTGTCCCAGGTGGTGGCTCTGCTTTGGCGACCAACATCTCAACTAGTACCTGTATCCCCTCGAAACAAATTGACTTGGCGACTAGCCTACATTAAACAGATGTGTGTTATTGACTCTGTCTTTTTCGTTATACGATTTATCACATGAGCTGGAAATAGAAAAGGTTTTGTAACTGCTTCAAAACTCACTAACCATTTCCGTACTTGCCCATTTGGAAATCCTCTCTGAACCAATTATCAACTCATTACACAAATTAGATCGCATCAATTGACTGGTGCCCTGCTAACTGAAAACTACCCTTTGAAATAAACAATAATTTAAACTAATTTGTTTTCTAACTTTTTCTGGTAGAATTTTACCTATGCACTGTCATGATGGCAGTTGCAACTGTGCGTGCTCCTGGAAGAGAGCTGTCAGCAGGCTGCCGATTGTTTAACGTCACTAGTTATTGATTCATGGTAGTTTTTGAACACGTATCAATAACTAGTGACGTTGGTGACCTGCCGGCAGCTCCTCTCCAGGAGGAACCATTGGGAGCATGAACACTGCTGCCATGATGATGGACATGGGTAAAATTCTACCCTTTTTCTTTATTAAAATTTTGCGATAATCTTAGGCTGTTTTGTTATTTCAAAGTTGTTGAGTCGATAACATGTGTCTAGTTTAATGTAGGTTAGTTAGCCAAGTCAATTTATTTTGAGGGGATACAGGTTGCTCGCCAGAGTTGAGATGTTGCTCGCCAGGGTGGCACCACCACCTGAGATTAAGATTCACGAATACCTACATTTGTTATCATTTTTGACATAAAATCGCACTGCTGTCAACGGTTGCACACCTTAAATGTATAAAGGAGTTCATATCAGGAGTTGCAATTTGGCTCAGAGTATTTGGTGCCCAAATCATGTGGACATAAAATAAACCAGACTTGTAGGTAGTCAGGGGACTGAAAACTGGGTCAAAAGAAAATATGAAATTCTGAGATTGTTTCTACAAACAAGCGTGACTGTGAGATTTGCATATGCGTTGCTCGCGCTCTCCAAGACATAGTCTCGTCTCAAAAATGGCTTTGCTGTTTTACTTGTTTGTAATAAAATTTCAGGCTTCTTTAAATTAAAAAAAAATTTTTTAATTGAACAATAATTTATTTAAGGAAATGTTTAACACAAAGGTATGCTAGTGTACCCTTGCATCTTTGATACAATAACAATTGAAATTGCTAACAAAGGTAGTTAATTTTATTGTAGTTTTTAATTTTTATAGATGAGTTATATTCAAATTTTTTATAATGTATTGATAGCAACAAATTATTTTAGTTTAACTTCTACATGCAAAGAACACCGGGATGAAATCAATCACGTATCTGGAACCTGTTACCAGTGTGGGTGATATGACAGATAAATATATCGCAAATGTTTTTGAACAATAACAGTTCTTCCTCAGGTGATACAAAAAATAAGCAATGGAACGTATAACAAAATAGAACACAAATATTTAAAATTAGAATCGAATGCATGTCTCATGCAAGAACGTTGTGTTGGACAAGTGCATTTCTTGTGGGTAGTCTGTGATTAAAGATCGGTGTCCAAGAGGGCCTGCTAGGCGATGGACAAATTCAGCTTCTCTTTGTAACTTATTGCAGGTGGTGCTGCGGCTAGTTTTATAAATGGAGATAGCCTCCAACCATCTCAGTTATTTTAGTTTGAATGTTTTTTCTTTAAGTGTGCTTTGGATGTAAATTTTGGTGCTGTTCTTCAAGTGATTCTTTTTCAAATTTATTCATTATGGTGGTGCATATAATAAATTAGATCATTATCTTTATTTAGGCTCTGAAGTTGTTTTAAAATTATCATCAATAGTGAAATCTTTGAGGACAAGGAATACTTGATAAAATTTTTACTTCATGTCAGTTATTTGAAATATTAAATATGCTTGAAGTTTTTCATCACTGTTACCATTAGAGAAAGTAAAATAAATGCTTGGTTAAAAAAACCAACAGGAAGTTTACGACCAAAAATAAAATGTTTGCATTGTTAAATGGCATATTTGTAAAAATAGCAAGCAATAACAGCCCTGTGCATTCAGTGATCACTGTAAGACAATATAATAGAAGAGTGTTTCTGTATCACATCACTGAGGGATTCAGTTTATAACAAATGCATGAGTAGGTACATTTATTTAACAATGGAATAGAAAATTATAAAAAGGTACTTGTAGTAAAAAATGGTGGTGGCCATTATTTTAAAATTTAATTGACAGTTGTTTTAAATTACGAAAATTTTACAATATTCCAAACCTGAAAAAATGACCCAAATTGGCACTAGATGCTTAGAGAACTAGTGCTTATAAAACAAAGTGATGCAAATAAAAAAAAAACTAAAGAAAACAAAGCAAGAAAAGACAAACAACATGACAAAAAAATATTTAAAATTATGATACTCAAATAATAATTTTCCCAATAATGTTAAATGATCAAAATTATTGCATTTGATTATTGGATATGAAACAAAAAAATAAACAAACGTGCTTTATGAAAAAGCCAAACAATATTTTATGTAAAAATATAATATAAATTTTTATAAAAAAGATTTTTATCATTTTTTAAATAGTAGTATGTAAATCTAAAATGTAGTAAACTCTTATTTCAAAACTCAAGGGATCAAGAAAACATGACTTTGAATTATCCAAACTTTTTTCAAATCAAATTTGTTTTGTAATTCTCATATAAAATTATGACATGGGTGAAATTATATAAGATAATGTTTCTGATTTCTAATGATATAATTTTATCCATTTGGTTAAAAATGCGTTAATGTTATGATGTGTTACTTAGTAATTTAAGCTATTTAAAAAAAACTGTCAGTAGGCATGTACTTAATGAAAATGTAATGAAAATACATTCAAAGCAAGACCTGAAAATAATGTACAAAAGAAGTGTTAAGTGTTTCAATAAGAGTTATCTGTGAATTTGGTCTAGAGGACCAATGGCTAATTGTATGAAGTCACTGTCTTGAGTTTGAGATTACAAAAGATGATGAAAAGGTGGAAATTTATAAAAGTAAAATGAAAAACTGTTAACTAAATGTTAGGGATGCAAATGCTCTTCCAGCAGTGTGGAAATTTATAATAGAAAAAAGAATGGGACTTAAAAACCCTTAAATCATGTTTCTTTCTAGTTAGCTTTGTTTTCTATGTTTTATTTGTTTGTTTATTTTATTTATTTAATATACAAACTTCTTTCAATTTATTTTAAAGTTAAATTATCTTTTTGAATTTTAAATATGTAAAATATTCGAAAACGGTATGTTCCATTTTGGAACATTTATAATAATAAACCTGTTGGATAGCCTAGCCATATTAGATAGGGTGAAAACATTTGTAAAAATAAAAGAATTTTAACATCAGCAAAATCATATGTGGTGAAACTGAAGTGAATTATTTGCTGAGAAAGAGCTGGATAGATGTGAAGTTATCAGTTTTAGCATTTCCTCTCCTTCTATAAGACATCTTTTTCGATCACTCACATGTTCTAAAAATGTCACAAAGTGTAATCGTCATGACTTAAACAATTACAAAATCAACTAGAATTAATGTCAGACACAAATATGGATAAAACGTTTTGACTACAGAGAGAAAAGTTATTAAAATTAAATTACACAATTAACTCTCGTATGTTGTCAGGCATGCTATACCCTTTGTGGCAGCCATTTTGGTCAATTCATATGCTACCTATATTTACTGGCACAAGCGAATTGACTGTGAGTCAGTAAAAAATTTTCAGTGGTAGATGTACCTTAATCCACACATTTGCTGTGTGCCTAAAGTTGAGCAAACATTTGGCTAATACTGAATAGTGTGGCTGGTTTACTTACAACAAATGTTTGGCATTTGTCGTTTTCCGATTCTTGTTGGTAAATTGTGCTGAATCAAAGGAGATAAATAGTTGCCTTTACATATCATGTTGTCTTCCACACTACTCAGTATTCAGCAAATAGCAAATCTGTGGATTTGGTCATCAGTATTTCTATTTTGGTCTTCTTAAAAGTTAAATCTTGTTTTTTATTTTTGAATTTAGTTAATTTTTTTGATATGATTTATAGTTTACACAGTTTCATTACACATTGTGTTATGATAAAAACACAAAGGCAAAGAACTATAAGGAATTCCAAATACAGTATCAGTTTGCTACTAATCAACAACTGCTAATGAAGTTGTGTTTAATTATCTTGAAGCATTTTTTATTGGACAAGTGACATTTTGGTAAAGTATATCATCCAGGCTGTTACTAATGCAGATCTCTCCCTGGAGAAAATGTTGATTCTTGCCAGTGATGGGCCAAATGCAAACAAAGTATTTCAATTTATAAACAGTAAAGTACAAGATGTCAGGGACAATGGCTTGCTAGGCTGCAATTTGAAAAAATTGTAGGCAAATTCTTGCTGTCATCCATCTGTCTGTCTTTCCTTAATCTTGAGAACGGAGGTAGATGAAAGATGAGACCAGATATGGAAATGTTAGAGGCAGGAGACCCCGATTAACTATATACGAACTTCTGATGCAAACTAGAAGTCATGTTATTTCAATTCAAAACTTTTTCAATGAAAGGATGATCAGCATGACTCTATTGTTAATGGAAAAATATGATTTACATGGGCAAGACACTACAGTACTAATTTGTTGTGGAGAGCATATACTTTAAATGAAATAAATTAAAAATATGATTAAAAATTTCAGCCCAGCATTGTGACAATGTCAATAAATAATTGCTTGTTGAACATGGAAACATGCAATCTCCACATATTGCATAATGCTTTTTTGTAAGGTCTGCAAATGTTTGGTTTAGAAGTGAGTGATCTTGTCATTGCCATTCATAGTTTCTTTGAACTGTTAAGTCATCGAGAGAATTTTACACATGTACAGAAGAAACAAGATGTTCCAACATATCTGTTCATAAATCATGTTACATCACAATGGCTATCACTATCATCAGCTTCAGAAAGACTTTTGGAACAATGGAAAGCCATAATGCATTATTTCCTGGAATTTGTTCCAAAACAAAAGAATAGCAAAAGTGTGAACATTTTTGAATGCTTTTTAAAAACATTCCAGAAGAAAACTTCTATGATACATCTTTATGATGAAATGATGTCTGTAACTGCTAAAGTGGTGGGCAGCATTTGTAAACAAGAAGCTGTTTGACTTATGACTGAGCTTAATATCAATGACATTGAACTGTTTGATGAGAATAATCTGATTCCTTTTCAAGAACTGAAATTTGAACAAAGAATTGAAATCATATTGCAGAAACCAAAACAAAGATATTTTGGAATTTAGACAAAATGCACGACAGCACTACATGGCAGCAGCAAAACATTTGCTTTGGAAATCTACATTAATATGTGCAAAAAATATTGCACAACATTTGACTTGCCTCAATTTGAAAAACTTGTCTGATGAGAGTGCATATGAAAGTTGTGAAGTTGTTTTGTGCATTACCAGTAAATGTTTCTGAAAGCCAACTTATTGATGAATAGAGACTGCTACAACTTGAAAAAATGACATTGGTTATATAATGAAAGAATCAACCATCAGTGGAGAAAAATTTTTTCTTAGAAATGAAACAAAATATCCAGTTACCCTGCAAGTTGTAAAAGCTGCATTAACATCTGCACACATTTTGACTCCTGATCAAGCTTCAATGTCTAAAAACACACTCAATTCTTCAGGGCTTAAAGTGACTCTCTTTTTTAGCTTTTTCTGAGAAAAACTCACTTTTTTAGCTTTTTTCACTTCCCATGTGAAATTTTTTTTTCCGTAAATGCGCTCAGGAGTGAAATAGCAACCAGCACTTCCCCGTATGCCTTATGGACTGTGCGCGACATGTTAAGGCACTGTCGTACACACATGTAGTGTACTACATTTATATAGACTAACAAAACAAGGAGCTTCCCAAAGCTTGATACTCTGCACATGCTGTAGGAATTTGCACGTGGGTTCTCCTTGCTTGTATCCTTGTGAAATACCGATCTCTGCAGCGCTTCGATATAATCACGCTGCATTAAGTCAAGTACACTTCTAGTTCGGCGTTAAGAGTGATTTTTATACAGCATTATTTTTAGCATTTGTATTTATTTAAGCACAGTGGACAAAAGAAAGAAATAGATTTTATTTAATACTAACAGTAGAAACTCATGTTTTAGCAACGGAAAATCGTATAGAACCCAATACTTTCTGAAGTAAGTTGCTAAGCAAACTTCTTCCCAACCGCCTGCTATTCTTTAGCTTAAACAATGACATTTACTCGTTTTTGACTACCGTAGAAAAACCGAAAAAATAATTGTTGAGCAATAATAAATTTGATTTCTACTGTTATTATTAAATAAAACGTTGTAGGACACTCGTTTCAAAGCTTGTATCTTTCTAGCACTCTGTAAAATTAAAGATCGAGCAAATCTCGTGCCAGGAAATACAAGATTTTAAGCTAATATCCTAAATATTAATAACTTCTGTAGAGACAATCTTTAGACAAAGACAAAAGTTTGGTTTTAAGTGGGTGCTTATATATTTGGCATGCACCATGGTTTTCTGCATTCTAACGGTGTCCTTCATTTTCCATTTCGACAAACTATAAAACTCTTCATGCACGTGCGCATTCAAACAGCTGCGGTCAATCCGGCACCAAATTAAAAAATTAATTTGTAAATATTTAGCGTCGAAAAACCGCTATTTTCACTTTAATCTAGCTTTTCGATATGCTTCTAGTCGAACTCAGTCAAAAAATTAATTTAATTATAATTTATTGAAGATTTTAATTAATATTAGAAAGTAATTAGCATAAATTACATGGTGTCATGTCTCATCTTCGCTCCCGTTCAAGTTTATTGTCCTATACACGCGCCGATGTTTGTTTTTACTTCTGCTGGGGTTTTATTTCAACCTTGACCATTTGGTTACGCAAAGTGGGGAGACGGGCATCATGTGATCGCGTACCTGACTTTTTACAAGTTTCCTTACCTCGAAAGAAACTTATACTTTTTCTTGATTTTAATTGTTATTAATTAACTTTTTTGATGGATTCTTATATCGTTGTATTATCTAAAGTTGCAGATATAAATGCGTAAAACTTTATTTAAAAAATTGTTTTTCTTATATTTTAAAATTCAAAAATAAATTAAATATCAGAAATGCTAAACTATGCTATAAGTACAGTGTGTTTTACATTATCATTGCGAACAGATACAGCCAATTATTTTATAAACATATTTATTATTTCAATTTTTATAAATTATTTAATTTGATGCAACGTAATCAATTAATTACTGTGGCGCGTTAACACGGGCGTAGCCAGGAACGGGCATGGGTGGGCACACCCCCCCAGTTAACCTGGTGCCCCTCCCCAGAAAATTACAGCTTCTACTAGGCCCCCCATAACAACGCGTTAATTAATATGGAGGCGAGACTCGATTCAATTACTTTTTCATTTCAGACATTAATTACAGTGTTATTTTAATGTAATTTAATACATAATGTATGTTTATTATAATTAATAAATCTATATAGGAATAATATCTGTGTCTAATAAAATAAAGCAATTATAAAAATGAAAAGTGTGCGTTCTATCTCGATCTTTTGTGAGCGAAATTTCATGATTTTAATTTTTAAAAAATGAGATTTTTATTTATAATTTGTGTAATTTGATCTATAAGAGCAAAAAACTAAACTTATCAAATATCAACTCTCTGTAAATAATTTCATCATTTGCTTATTAAATTCAGATTTGTTAAATTTCATGGGATTGTATTATTTTTCAACTTGAGGGTAGTAGAAAGCTTTGTATATTTTCTCCCGTGAAAGTAATAAACTCTGCCAGTTCCCCACGGTGAAGGACAACAAACTGCTAAATGTTTAATTACATTGTTTTCATAAACTCTCTTCTCTGTCAGTTGTGGGTCGAATGACTAACAAATTGTTTTATTGTATTCAGGGGAATAGATTTGGAGACTAGTATTACCAGTAATGAATGCTGTAATTTTATTTTTAATCATTTAAAAAATATTGATAAAATTACCAAATAAATGATTGGGTCACAATTACTAGTGGTATTGCTATGTAACAGACGTGGGCAAATGGGACTCCGAGAGCTGCGTGCGGCTCTTTTTGAATTTTATGTGGCTCTTGCTGAAAGTGTTAATTTCTGCCTATTATTATTATTTTTACAGTTTTATTTCCACAATTTTGTGAAAATATGTTTATTAAAAAAATTCAATACTTGTTCAATATTATATAATAAAATCCAGGTACAGAACTGCAGTACAGAATAAAAAAGTACAGAACTGCGGCTCCCATGCATTTTGCAAAACCTACATTTCGGCTCCCACTGAACGTTTGCTTGCCCACCCCTGCTATACAATGAACATGCAACCCACTGATTCTGCCAGAAGTTGTTTTTTTTTCTTCTTTAATTACATTTTTTTTATGAAGAAATCAAAAAATGTACCTTGAAATAAATGGCATTTGAAATTTGGCATGTTATATGGAAACACATTCTGGTAGTTATGTTACTATTCCATTTGCTTTGCTGTGTAATGGTGGGAATTCTGTACGGGGCACATGAAAACTTAATGCGGGCCTGTTCTGGCTTAATGCAGTCTTACTGGTCACTTTTCTGGAGTATAAACTCAGCCTAACTATTTTCATATTTAATCTTATCAGTCCACTTAATAATCAATCTAATATCATATGCAATGTTATTGATACAAAATATGTGTTTGTTTTGTGTTTTTTTTTTAATAACGCCTGTTTTCGTTCATTTTAACACTATTAGCTTTTTTAGCTTTTTTTCAGTGTGAACTCTCTTTTCTCACTTTTTTTTATTGCCATGACTGCTTTAAGCCCTGTTCTTACATTTATATAAAGGATGGATGAAAAAGATTAGATGACAAGCCAGATCTTGTTCCAGTTACCAAGAGACTACTCACAGATGCAAGGTTTGCTTATTCAAAATATAAAACTGAGGGACAACTGCCCTCCCCTAGAAATTCGAAAAAATTATTTAAATGCTAAGTTTTAATTAAAATAATCTTCTTAGGCTTCTTGTAAGTTAAAAAAAAATGTTTTAATTAAGATATTTCTTTTCCGGTACATAGTAAATGATTAAAACTTTATGAATCGTTTTTATTTTATCTACATACAATTCATATCCTCTATCAATTTACATCATCTTGCACCCCCTGGCTGATTGGCTGGCATCATCCTTGCAACCTAGTAAGTAGGTACTAAAGTAAGTTTTTTAGCAAAAAGTATTTAAAAATAATATTAATCAATCCATTTTTCTTAAATATAAAGAAAACTAATCTAATAGGAACATTCTAATTTGAATTGCAAAAATATGTTCTGAGAAATAACAATGCATCCAGTGTCTCATCACCAAGTCTGCTTCTCAATTTGTTGCACATATATGCAGCTGCTGAGAAAGCACTTAGCTCTAAATTTTAATATAGATGAGTTCTCGAGCATATTATTTATGTTCATTATTCAATTTAAATTGGATGCAACAACCAGAGGCTGGTGGGAGCACTCACTTAAGGGTGATGATATTCCTCCATTGAATGACATTAGAATTTTTGAAGGGTCATGTTAGAACTCTACAGCCAACTAAAAGTGCTCTTGACTGCACCAGAAAATCGACGCTCGCGAAAATTCAAAAATACAAAAATGAAGTATATTACCAGGTAACCCAGTGAGAACTGCTTGCCTATAATTTTAGTTCAAAATACAACAAGTTTTATATTAAAATGATAGGCAAGCAATTTTGTTAAGAGCACTGGCACTGAACGTTTTGCTTCATGTGAAATGTTCAGTGCCAGTGCTCTTAACAGCATTTTTTGCTCATATTTTGCAACTTTTTTAAAATGATGTCAATCCTGAAAATCTCGGGATCAGGAAAACTTAATCCCGAAAATTTCGGGACTAAAAAGTGGTCGGGATCCCAGGATCAAATCCTCTGAACACAATGCTTGGATTACGAAGGGGCAGTGCTTGCCAGGAAGACTATATGAAACTGGCCAGATTGAAGAAAATCCAGAAAATACCATGACTAGTTGTTGGTCAAGCAAGAACCCATATTAACTGTCATTGATCAGTAGTTTTATTCATTCTGCCACTGGCGAGCAAATATTAGAAATAGAAAAACTTCCACACTTCTGTATATTTTCTTGTTGATTAAATTGCAAGTTCTACCACATTCATAACCAATCCAAAAAATGCCATGTTGCTGTTTGTAGCAGAGTCTCGAAGTTCTTCAATTCTCAATAAATATATTGCCTTCCTTGTATTTCAGGTGAAATATTTGAGATTGCATACCTCAGAATTTGCAATTTTATTAGTTTTCAGACTGTATTTCTATAAAATTTTGTTTGTTTTCCTCTTTATGATTAGCTTTATAGATACACAATTCACTGATTCCAGTAGTGTTCGGCATATGATACATAAATAAAAGCAATAAGAAAATTAAAAATAGTGTTTAAAGATAGGTCAGTGACATCTTAACAGTTACTGTGAGAGACATGTATATAACCTCAACAGAAAAAAATATGCAAAAGAATAGTGCTGATTATATATGTTTCCATGTACATAATGGAGTTAATTGTCTGTGATAGATAATGTATTATAATAATGAAAGTATTTGAATGAAATAAGATCTATTATCTGTAGTAAAGATATTCCAGAACTTAATGGCAAATTATAAGTTGTTATTTAAGTTCTGGAATTCATTAAATCAGTTGTAAAATATAATTAATATATTTTTATATTTTCTAACAAAATATTGAATAAATTACAGCTTGAACTGAAAATGCCTGGTCAAGAAACTAACAGACTTAGAAACTTTAAGCACAAGGGCAAAGATAATGAGGTATGTCATATTTTGAATATTTAGAAAATATTTTAGTTTTACAAAATTTTTCTATAGTTTGTCTCAAATTATCACGGTTTCTTTTTTGATCTATTGGATTGTAGATATAAATATTAAATAGAAAATAAATATAATAATTTATATTCATTATATTATGAAATTAACAAACATTCAAATTTTGGAATTTTTAGTACTTCAGGCTTCAAAAGCATCAAAGCGGTACTAAGTGAGCATTAAAAAAATAATTGAAACACAGCTGATAATTTTAGTAAAGAAATGCTTATATATTAATTAAATGATTTACCTATACAAATATTTACGCACTGTTTTTACATTTGAGAAAAAAGGGAATACCAGTCAATATTTTGATTGCAATAAATATGAAAGAATTATAAAATAAACATTTTACTTTTATTTGAAAATTTATCAAATGTTGGTAGTTGGGTGACATAAAGATGATTTAATTTGAAAAAAAAAAAGCTTCAGATTAGATAATTAACGAAACATTATTACTTTTTAAAGAATCGGTATTTCTAATTGTCTTTACTTCCAATGTTTATATAATAATCTGAGAAGAAAAATAATTATTGGGGGAAAAAAAATTAAAAGGCACATTTAAATTTAGATAAAGAAACATTATCTGTTTAGATGATAAATTTATCAGCATTTAATTAAAAGTAATTAAATAAGAAAAATTTTTAACAATTTTTCTTATTTAATCACCCAATTGGATTAATTAAAATAACATATTGAATTGTGAGCAGAAACATTATCAGATATGATGAAAGCATTAAATTTAGATGACAGATATTTAATAAGTAATATGAGGAGCAAGATTTCAACAGATAATGCTGTGTTAATATTCCTGTGTATTATCAGTTGTACTATCCACATTATAAACGAAACCTGATCCAGATATGTTGTTTTCTTATTAGAATATAGCTGTTGGAATAATTACTTGAATATTTAATTGTAGATTTATAAAAAAAAAGATAAATTTTATTTTTTGTCAAAAAATTGTTTGACACATATATGAATAAAGTGTAGGCATAGTGTAAATTGATGTTATGTTAGTAACAAATCATCATTACCTTGAATTTCTGTAACTATTCAGAAGTCTTCAATTATGAATTATATAAAATTTGAGTTTTAAAAGTTATATAATTTATTAAAATGTTTTGTTAACTGTAATTATTATAATAAAGTATATGTTTAAATGTATTTTATAGGAAATGAGAAGACGACGAACTGAAATAAATATAGAATTAAGAAAACAAAAGAAAGATGATCAGTTATTGAAAAGAAGAAATTTTATTACAGATGAAAATGAATCTCTCAGTCCTGTACAAAATAAGGTATGCATTTTTTAAAATTTAAAATGAGTATGTAAACTTCATACAAAATATGATTTCATAAAGTAATGAAATTTCAATCTTGTTAAGTATGTATAAGTCTTGGAATGACACTATCTTTATGCTCATAACTTCAACAAAGCTTTTAAAAATTTGATCAGAAAAACATCTACAACAAAATAAAATTTTGTCCATTGAAATTATAATTAAAATCATCTAATTTATTAAGAATATTTCATATGTTTAACATTAGAAAACTATAAGAATTGTAAGATTAAATTCTTTCTATATCAATTTAAACATTTTATTATTAATTTTTAACAGACAGTACATACTGTTTATATATTAAGTTCTTTACTGATGATGATGATATTTTTAATGATTTCAAATAAATTTTTTGAAAATTACTATAATTAGATACCAGTTATGTCTATGGAAGAGATTGTTCAAGGAGTATGCAGTCCAGATCCTGAACTCAAATTACAAGCTACTCAGTCTGCTCGTAGAATTTTGTCTAGAGAAATAAATCCTCCTGTTGATTCTATAATTCAAGCTGGTGTATTACCTACATTTGTTGAATTTTTAAGTTGCCATGACAGGTAAAGATGATGTATAAATAGGAACAATTGCTATAAAAATTAATTTTACTACTTAATTTTAACATCCTGAAAATTAGGTAAACTAACATTGATTTAACTTTATTAACTATTCTTAATATTTTTGTTAAAATAGTTCTTTTAAAGTATTTGATGATGATCTTATCTATGCAAAATTAAAAATAAAACTATATTTAGATAAAATTTAGTCCATTGAAATTCAATTTCATATTATATAGCACAACAAGAGAACAATTTTAATACATATTTTTTATTTTGTAATCACTTTTATGTAACATTAATTTTTGCATTATAAACATTTAAGAGTAGAAAGTGTTTAATATTAATGGGAAAAATCTTGTTTATTATAGATTAATAAGAGACATAATTAAAGTTAACCAAATATTCAAAAAAATTTCTGTAAATTACTTTCTAAATTCCAGTTATTTAATACATTTTTCTTTTAACTTTACAGTCCTGCTCTACAATTTGAAGCAGCTTGGACATTAACAAATATAGCCTCTGGTAATTCTGAACAAACTCAATGTGTTGTTAGTGCTGGAGCTGTTGTACCATTTATAAATCTTTTATCATCTCCTCATGTTAATGTTTGTGAGCAAGCGGTCTGGGCCTTAGGAAATATAGTAGGTAAAGTACTGTCAATAATCATATTTTAAAAAATAATTCCTAAAACAAAATTCTAACAGACTTTAAAATTTGTCACATTGATATCAATGTTACAAATTATTATAGTCTTATTGAGTTTGTTTCAATTAGTTTTAGAACTTTCAGCTAGTTTTCTGAATATTTTTAATTTTTGCTAAATGAATTTATATTTAATATTTTGAAATTTTGCTAATAATTCACAAAATAAATTATAAGATTTTCACTTTAATATTTCTTATTTGAACAGAATATAGTAGCATGTGTAATGGATAATCCTATGTGCATATCTTTTCAATCAGTTTGAAGTTTCAAAACTTTGAAATTGTACATAAATGGAGTATTGTATTGTAATGACATAGGACAAAGTTGCTGCTATGCAGGAATAGTGGTCATATGTCCTCACATTTATTACAATATTATATCATAGTATATGTCAGTCATTGTCTGCACATTGAGTAAAACTTTTTTGGTTATATTCTGCAATTTTTTGTGTGTCTGAAGAACAGTATATCATTAAGTTTTGTGTGAAACCAGGAAAATGCTTTACCTTTACCAAGGTATTTTGAATGATGCAGCAGGTTTATGGCAGTCATTAAGGGCTAGATTTGTACACATGAATTTTTCTACATTAATTGATGAAAATGTAACTGTGCCTATTTTGACATTCATTAATAAATTCTGAAATAATTTTCTCAGTGTATAGATGAATTTCTTGTTTCCTAATACAAAATTTACCAAATTTTTAACCCTGTTGATTTTTCAAGTTCTTTTCATAATGTCTGAATATTTGCTGACTGATTTGATTAGCTATACTAAAATATTTCATTTTACAGCAAAAAGGTTTCTCATAAGATAGATGCTTAAGATAAATATTTAGCTATTCATATGTATCATATAAAATTTAATAATCTTTCAGGTGATGGTTCAACTTTGAGAGATTATGTTGTTCAACATGGAATTCTTCCACCTTTATTAAAACTTATTAATCCTGATACACCAGTAAGTATGGATAAATAATTTTATTTAATTAGTAGGAATTTTATTAAATTTATGATATTTTAAATATATTCAGGTTCCTTTTTTAAGAAATATAGCATGGACATTATCAAATTTATGTCGCAATAAAAACCCTCCTCCATCTTTTGAAGTAGTCCAAGCTTGTCTTCCAGCTCTTGCTCAATTAATATTTCATTCAGGTACTTGTTTTTATACGTATATATATTCTATTTTGCTAAATTTTTAATAACTATTGATAAATTTTTAGATGAAGAAGTTGTTGCCGATGCTTGTTGGGCCTTATCATATATTAGTGATGGCACCCAAGAAATGATTCAAGAAGTTATTAATGCAGGTGTTGTTCCTCGATTGACTGAATTGTTAGAATGTTCAGAAATGGCAGTAGTAACTCCAGCCTTAAGAGCAACAGGAAATATAGTTACTGGTAATGATGTACAGACTCAAACTGTCATAGACTGTGGTGCTCTTCCATCATTTCATAAACTACTTAATCATACTAAAGTAAATATTCAAAAGGTTAGTTTGATAAATTTTTATTTAACTTCAAATAATAATAATAGTTTTATTTACCAACCAGATGGAATGGAATAGTAGCTGGGCAGGGAAGAAAAAAATGATAACTACACAATATTATAAACTTTTCTGTTACTTGTAAATAATTGCTCTTCCTCTGCAAATAAATAAATGTCTATGCTCATGAATTCTCACTTATGTTTTTATGTTGAAGGACATTTGAAAAAAAATTCTATTGTTAGTTTTGGTGTCTCCATTTCTAAGTTTCAGTTTTTTTCTTTCTTAAAATTAGTGTTATTTCTTGACTTCACTTTTTACATCAATATATTAATTAAAGTGAAAAGCCAAATTCCTAATTGTGGAAAAATTACATTGGAAAGCAAAATTTGTTTATTTACTACATTTTCAAAAAATGAAATAAATGTCTTTTGCAGAAAACAAATTAAAATATCAGTACAATGGCATCAATGTATGTTATCAGAATTTCAAGATGGATAATAGCATGGTCACATCATTTGCCTGTCATGTATCTTCTCATTTTGAGTTCTTCCACTTTGTTTACTTTTTTGAAAGGTAAATATTGATGGATATCTAAAAACTTCCTAATGTAGCAGTATGCTTACAAGTGGTCAGTACTTCACTTCATTTTGAGTCTGTCATATTGATCTATTGACTTTTTTAAGACAGCAGCTTGTTAAACATTTTAACTGAGTTCTTTAAATATACATGATACATGTGGTGAGCTTTACAGAGTAAGCATGTATAAGTACATTGTGGTCAGTTAGGTCAGAAAAGTTCAGAACTGCTGGTTTCATTTATAGTATGTTTTGTAAAGTACTATTTTTAGTATCTTAGGAAACTGACACTAACTGCGGCCGGTAAAACTTCCGTTAACCTAACGGGTACTTTACGTGGATTCGAGATTAGTTTGCCAGGCCTGGGCTTTTACGCGTGCATCGAAAAAATTAGTAAGAATAACGACAAATATCAAGTCAAAGCAAAAGTTTCAAATATATTTAATTAGTAAATCGAATTTAACTATGTACAATTGTCTATAATCCAAAACAAAATTTATTAACGAAAATCAACAAGTCAACCCGACAATAAAACTCAGCTACTTAGCTTAACTTAATCTTAATTTCCCTTTGAAAATTCGACAAATCAAATACTTAAGAACTATGAACAAAATCTCTTATGAACTAAACGTCTATCGTCTAGTTTGTAAGAGGTGTTTAGTTCGTAAATCTCTTACGAACTAAACACCACACTATACTAGGAACCTGTTTCCTCAATCCCTTTGCTATCGTCAAATCGAATTCCTCTTTAAACACCTTGGATTGCCTAATCTGGACTTCGTCTCGAATCTTTCACTCAGTAGTACACCTCGATCAGGAATCACCTCGCTCTGGAAATCATCTCGATTGTCTTCGGTTAGCGTGCTGGTTTTATGCTGTGAGGTGACGTCACAATTCAGCTAGGTTACTCCCCTTATTTACATACTTAGTTTTTCTAACATCAGATTTCTTTCTGGCAGCTTCAATTCTCCAATAAAATCTTATAAACCATTTACAAAGCATTTAGCACAGTTTTCTGGGATGTTTTATGATGGTTTAGTAAGTATTTCTTTTCTAGTGAGTGTGGGGATTCCCTCCTCCATTTTTTTTTCTGCGGACTGTTTATTTCCGCTGGGCAGTGCAAGTGTGCGTCATTTTTTGTACAGCGCTCGTTCTTTCGTGAGTTGGTTTATTATCTTCTTTTTTGGTTACTAATAAGAGAGTGGTGGGGAACCTTCGTCCTAACTAAACATAAGCCCCAAACAAAATATGGTAAAACGAAAAATAATAAAATAAAAATAACACTCGGACTCAGTTCCTTACAGTTTGAGGAAGTAGAAAGAATGCAAGCCATTGATTCTTAATTTGTATATTAAGGTATTTAACTGATACAAATACATTGATTTATAGACTGCAGGAAGACGTTCATTTCATTTACTCAAACTGAATTAAGAGTTTACACTTTCTTGTGTTGAATATCTTTGGATTTATCTGCATGTTTCTTGCAACTATTATGCTGATATCTCAAACACTTGAACATGATAAAAATAAATTCTTGCAATTAAAAGATTTTGAATGCAGATTTAAAAATTCAAAAGCTTTAATTTGATCTGCAATATAGACTATTGCATGAAAAAGTAGGCCTGGTATAATTTGAATATCTGGCACTAATGTATTGTAAACATCAGTTGAGTGAACTTGAATTGGGTGAACATTGATTTCGTGTATTGTGCAAATCCACACACAATACGGGAATTGAGAAATGTCAGCCACACAATTTCCATCATCAATGTCACTGTTACACCAGAGGTTTCTAAACACAATCTGACATTTTTGACAAAGTGTATAGATGTGACATGTAATCACTTTCAATATCTGTGACTGTGATAGCAACAGTTGGCTTCTGTATCTACTAGCTAAGATAAGGGCTATTTTTTATGTGCCACCCTATAATTTTGCATAAATTCTTGTGTCATATTCCACATTTTCTCATATGAAATTACTTTTAAAATTGTCAGTTTCTTTTCTCTTTTATATTAGACATATTGAAAACATAAATCATTTGTTTGGAAATATTTAAACAATTCACTCCACCACAATATATAAATTTTAAACATTCAAAACAATAATTTTATAGAAATACTTTTGGGTCTGTGAAAAATGCGCGAGTTGTTTCAGTTAAAAACTAACATTCATTATTCAATAAAAGAATTTTCAGCACATCTGAATGTGTTCATCAATGCATTTTTTTTTTTAAATTTCAATATACCTATTTTAATAACTTCTTATTAAAAAACGTTAACTTAGTATAATAAGGTAGCAGTCATATATATATAGTAGAATCTCATTTTAACGGATTTCTCAGGCTGCCAAAAATCATCTGTTCTGAAAATTCGTTATATTGTGAACAATGGATTTCCCCCACACCCAGTATGTATTCCATATGTAAGAAGTGCATCATCATACTCTACAGAATTCCAGAAACATTGCATTTTTTTTTTCAATGTTTAGATAATATATGAAAGTTTACAATAGGTGGGGCTAGAAAAATCTGTTACAGTAGAGAGTCGTTAATCCGAATCAATTGGGGACTGGGGTTGTTCGGATTAGTGATTTGTTCAGATAACCAATTATGTACGAAAAAGCATATTAACCTGTCCGATGTTGAAATTTTTCTCCGTTGCTTGTCGCTTCGTGTTGAATTTTCGTCGATTTTAAGCCTAATGAAAATTTTTATAATAATAATCGAGGCTATTGTATCGTTAAAAATTATTTCTTTATTTTGTACAAACAAAATAAATATATTGAAGAATATAAAAACATGAAAATTATACTTTAGAAGTAAATCTAGTATCAAAAATGTTTGATTCAGCACGACACAGTCTGACTGAAAATTGTTCGGATTAACAACTCTCTACTGTATTCAGAGTTATGGATCCACTAAAAGGATGTAAAATTACATTGATTTGGTGAGACCTGGGGAAAAATCTGTTAAAATGAGATTCTACTGTATTTATTTCATACACTATCAATTGTATGTATAGATCAGTGGTAAGCTTTTATATGAAGTTTTGATAGAAATACTTTTAAAAAAAACAATTTAATTTTTAATGTAGTAATATTAAGAAAGTTTATCAAGAATTTCTCTGAATGTATTTTTTATTACTATCATTCTAAGTGAAAAAAGTTTCATGTGAGTAATAATTTTTGTCACAAATAATGTATATATTTTTAAGCAACTTAGAAGAAAAAGTTGATTCACAAATTAACATAATATTGTTGTTTTTCATTTAGCCTATTAGGCAGTAAACAATTAAAATTGAAAAGATATATTAAATATATCAGTATACAGTATATAATAATATATTAAATAACTGAAAATTTGAAATATTTTATTTTAGGAAGCAGCATGGACATTGTCTAATATAACTGCTGGTAATGATAAACAGATTCAAGCTGTTATTGACTCGGGACTGATAGAACCTATTGTAGAAATTATTGCAAGTGTAAGTTGAATTTTGAAATTCTTTTATTTAATAGTTACACAAGGTTAAAAGTAAGAATACAGTGGTTCCTTTACTTCAAATGCTTGAGTTTGAATGCCAAACTTGATAAACCTTTTGTTTCGCAATTCAAATGATGCTTCAAAGTTCCAACTGCAAATGCAGTGAAAATTCACTGAAAGCATAAAAAAAAGCTTCTGAGCAAAGAATACAATCTCAAATTGTCAGTAATGTGTTAAATTTAACAACTGTTATAATTAAATTACACATCTATGTTAAGTAATGCTTGCTGTTAACAATAAGCAAAAATTTTCTATTTAACCCAATATCACTTTTACTTATTAATTGTGGCATCTAAGAAGTGTGTGGAAGTAACAAAGTTTAACAAGTAAGAAGGTTGTAATATCCACGATTCAGATGAAAAAGGAACTTATTGCAAAGCACAAAAGTGGTACAGTACATATGTGGTGGATCTGGCAGCCATGTTTAAGATGTCAAAGTCAACTGTGTGTGACCACTAAAAGAAATTTTTATTTTATTATACAGTGGGTAATCAGTTAACAAACCTAATCCATTTCAAGATTTTGTTTGCTATCTGAATTGTTTGTTAACTGATTATCCATTTACCATAGGTTTTTATGAGAATTTGATTAATTTGTTCTGGAGACTCCAACAAATAAAAATTATATACTTTTTTACTTTGTTTATTTATATATAATAATAAAAATACATACATACTTAGTCTTGCATTTTTATTAGTCATGTTTTTTCCACTTGTGGGGGTTAAAGAATCTGTCTAATGTTGATTGCTTTTCTCTCTTCTTCAGGATTTTTCAGAAGTAATTAATAGCATTGTAATTCTAGAGATCCCTAAGCCTATTAACCTCAACTTGGTTTGAATGCCATTCTAAGACCGTTGTTCTGACATCCTCCCACTTCTTCAAAACATCTTTTAATAGCATATATCAGCATTAATCCTTTTTTCAGAAGAAAATGTATCTTGTTGAGTTTCTTTGTGTTCTTCATTCAAGAGTTCTTGGCATTCTTCTGTCGTCAGATCAGTTTCCATTATGAGCTCCTCAATGTTCTTTATTTCTCAGATGTGAGTTTTGATACTCCTTTAGTTGTTTGAGTCTTCTTGATTATACTGTATTTTTCTTAGATAAGATTAAGATTAAACTGTGGCCTGCTGTAGACCTGTTTTGAGCCATACTGCCCAGCAACATCAGACATCTTCTGTCCACTCTCTACCTTTGCTATTATACTCTCTCCGTTCGAAAATAAAAACCGATGCAAAACTTGAGTGCCCGCCTGACAGTCTCATAAATACTATAAAAGAATTGTTTGTCAGAAAAACGAAAGGCTGGAATTACAAGGGAGAATTTCAAAGTTCGGAGGAATACTATCTAATCAGTATATACTGGGTTGAGCATTGATGTTGACGTCTGCTGCGCTCTGAAAAGTTTTGAATTGTTGCCTGAAGACAAGGGAAGACCAATCAGTATTCATTATTTTACGTCGCTGCTTCTTGTGTTTGTTCTGTGAGGTGTTCGTTAACTGATCACCCACTGTACTGTATTTACATATTTATTGTTTTCATGTTTAAATTTATTATTAGGGCATTCAATTATGTTATTTTCACCTTAACATTAAAGCAGCAAACTTAATTTATCAAAATAAGTGTTGTTTAGTGTCTGGAGGTGGATTAATTCACTTTCTATTATTTCTAATGGGAAAAATTGATTTAGACTTCGAACAGTCTCCTGGAATGAATTAAATTTGAGTATGTTGCACCACTGTATCTGCTAGTTAACCAGTGGGTAGCCAACTCTAGATTTCTGGTTGTCTTGTAATGAAATCAGTTGTCCAAAACCTACAGTGCATATTTTTGTTATAAACTACCACACTTGCATAAAAAATAAAACTTTTTTTTTATTACTTGCACACTATAGTCATTTGTTAGGTCTGTACATAAAAGGAAGCCTTGAACACCTTGGGCAACCTACAATGTGTTCATTTACAGTAGATGCAGATGTAGAAACATTGAATAGGCCTATAAATTCTTATTGGATGTGTTCAACATCAAAAGATTTTTTAATGAAGTAAGATTATATTTAAGAACTTAAAAAAATTTTATGATGTACAAAAAGCTATAACAACCAATCATTTACAACAAAGTTTCTCCATACACTAACAATAGAAAAAATTTTTAATTATTACGTTGGACCAAGAAAATAGCTGGAATAGACTTATACGACTAAAAGGAAGCCCATTGCACTAAAAAGTTTTGGATTTAATAATTACAGTAGAGCATCGATTATCCGACTTAATTGGGGACTGGGGTTGGTCGGATAACCGAAAAGTATGAAAAAATACATTATTAGTATAGTGTATTGGGCCTGGTTTAAATACTAGCCTACCTTTCATGGTCGAGCCAGTGTTGCCAGCTAAAACATGCAAAAATTTAACAAAAATAATATTAAAGTAGCCAAGACATAACCAAATATTGTAGTGCCACATCACTAGTGGACATTTGAATTTGCCGACTAGAACGTGGTCGGTTAACCGATAAGTCGGTTAATCGGGGGTCGGATAATCGATGCTCTACTGTATTTCAAACCATGTCAAGTCATAAACTTCCCCTGATTATCAACACTGCTGCTGCTAAAGTAATTAGACTCCTTGTGTCAATAAAGAGGGTTGTAAAATGGTCCATCCCCCTGGTCAGTAAACTTAATCCTAACCTGGCCCTTCTTCAGAAAAGGTTGTGCATCTCTGATGTGATGATGATGATGATGATAATCTTTAAATCATAAGTTTTCAGCTCATACAAATGATTATTCATAAATTGATATTTTCCTCTAATTGCCAATGTTTAATTTTTTGTCAGCTCATCTCATGCTTTCTGCTCTTGTAGTCTGTGGTGGACATATTGGCTTTGTGGTCATAACAGAATTTGACATTTCAATTGGCCTTTTGGTTGTTTTTTCTTTGTTGTTATTTCTATTAAAACAGATACTCACTACTATTTAATGGAATAAACTATGCACAAAATACAAAAACATTAAGATAAAAAGAGAAAAAAAATGAGGTTGTCCATTTGAACTATTTCAAAAATACATTCAGTAATCCAAATAAAATTTTGAACCCTAATTATACAAGGTGTGATCTAAAGTTCATACTAGTAGTGATAAATGTTAATTTAATGAACAGAGTAAGTATGGGGTCTGTGATACAAATATGTGCTTGTGATCAAACATACTATTGTAGGTTGTTTCCTGCAACAGAAGATAGCCACAAAGATCAGATCCTTTCAAATCCAATTAATTTTCTGTCATTAACTTTTCTGTTGCTGAGAGGTGTAGAGCAAGTGGTAATTGTTGTTACATGTCTAGTGTTTTATAGGCAATATTGTCTTTTTTACCAAAGGCTTGCAATGTAAGATAGTGTATAGAACTCTGGAAAGGGAGTGAGGATACAAATTACCTGAAGTGTAGTATATATAGAGCATAAGACTGAATAAGGAGAATTGTAAAAATAAGATTTTGTGCAGGAATTTTATATTTTTAAATAATAAATAATGAATGCTTTGAAGGAAAAATAGCAATACTGAGGAATTTTGGAATTCCTCAGTATTGCTGTTTTTCATATTAATAATGTTGCTTGGTTATTTCATCTCTGCTCATTTTCTTTTCTAAATTCACTTCGTTACTATAATAAGAAAAATACTTTTTTTTTCTTCTTACAATGCTATTTGTTCTGTAGTATTTTACAATATCCAATAAATCATATATCCTTGACAAAATGGCTTACTTTTTGTCACTGCAAATCACTTTTTCTATTCAATCCAATTTTGTAAATTCCAATAGATATATATCTCAACAACCTATTTCTCAGGCTCTTCAATCTATAACACATGGAATTTAATTAATAAAATTCAAATTTATAGATTATATTAAATGTTATCTTAAAAAAAACAATTATCTTAAGGAATGTAATTAATATTTTGTAAATTTAAACTGCATGCTGCTGAAATTCATTTTAGTAAGATTTTAATTTGTTAATGGACTATATAACATATATTGCATTAATTTATATGCAAAAAATGTAATTTTTTAAAAATATGTATTATTGAAATATAACATAAATGAAATGACTTTCTAGGGGGATTACAAAAGTAAAAAAGAAGCCACCTGGGCCGTTGCGAATCTCACAGGTGGAGGAACATTGGACCAAATAGTTTATCTTATTCAAGCAGGTGTAATTCCACCACTCTGTGACATGTTAAAGGTACCCGAAGCAAAAATAATTTTGCTAGTATTTGATGCATTTAGGAACATTCTTGCAGTAAGTATGTTTGTGGAAGAGCAAATTTGAATAAAATTGAATTACAAATGTTTTCTGCTGATGAAAACTGAATAAAGCGGTTATTTTTGTTTTTAATATGCTGTATTGCTTATTACAGGCAGCTGAAAGAATTGGAGAAATAGAAAAAGTTTGTTTATTGATAGAAGAAACAGGTGGATTAGATAGAATTGAACTACTCCAGCAGCATGAAAATAATGATATATATAAGAGTGCCTTAGAAATTATTGATCGTTACTTTTCTGGAAACGTAAGTATAGATTAGAATATTTTTATCCAGATTTTAGCAGTGCTAAGTACTGTACAGTACATGTGACTTTACTATGATGTGAATTGTACTAAATCAGTTTCAATGAACTTTGATTCTACATTCAAATTAAACTGAAAAAGCCGAGGCCTGGATTTGCAATCACCTCATGAGGAATTTTTCCGTAACTTCAATGAGTTGCTAGATACAATATCTCATATATTCACAAAGCACATTGTATGTTACAATATTATAAATATCACAATATCTAATGGCTTTCATAAGCTAATCTACCAGGAAAGGTGGTGTCAGAATATTTGGCTCTACCAATAGATAATCAAGTTAATTGTTTTCCCCAGTTATCTCTTAAATATTTGGTTTGAAACTTTTGAGATTTTATTGAATGCCAAAAAAATTTGATAGAATTCCACAATGTGGAGTTAATAAAACTGTTTATAGAATGGCATAAGAAAAAAATCTCATTCAGAAGTTCACCTTTTTTTAAACAAAAAAGTAATGTTTTTTCTCAATCTTTTTTGAACAACTACAATATTTCTATTAATATAACTACAGAGTTTGTTTTGGGCAGATCTTTGCTCCATGCTTACAGCCGAAGTTGGTTGGTTTTTGATAGAAATTTTACACAAGAGTAATTTCTACCTGTTTTAATTTTAACAAAATAAAATTTTATCATTCCTGAGATATTGTGAGCATGTGACATGAGAAAATTCTGAATATGTGTTACTAAGAAACACCTTTCTACTGGTTCTGTTAAAACAGAATTGGTCACTAGTGATGATGTAAGACATATTTTCATTACCAATCTCTTCTGTTTCATCATAAATTCTATTGTGTGTTTTGTGAATACAAAATGCAAAATATTGTTAGTACCTCTCCAATATTGTACAGTTACCAGAAACTGTTGTATCTTATGAGCAGTTCATTAATCTGACCTGTGTTATTCCCAAGATATCTCTGGATTGTGATCTCTGACCTTGACCGGTTGACCCAAGATCTCATTTCAGCATCAGAACTTTTCTGAAAGTAGATGTAGTCATTATAATTTTTATATTAAAAACTAACTTTCAAAATATAATTTTTTTGGTTATTACATTTATTAATATATATATTTTGTTTGTGCAAAATAAAAGAATAATTTTGGATGATACAACAGCCACAATTATTGTTTTCAAAAATGTGCAATTTTCGTTAGGCTTAACATCGACGAAAATTCAACATGACGTCACACGCAATGGAGAAAACTTTGACCATCCGATAGGTTAATCTGAGCCCAGATGACCAAGGTGGCAAAAGCATTGGCCTGCCACTCCCATGAACCGAATTAAATTTGAATTGTGTCTTGGGAATTTTTCATGATTGGTCAGATAGTCAGGATCAGACCTTTTCTCATCATTCAGCTGTTTTGTTGTGAGCCTGGCTGAACTCATAACAGGGTGTTTTTTTTTTTCAATCTAATCTTGCCTACAGGATGCAGACTTGATGTTTCATGGGTTCAAGTTAAAATGTGGGCTAATCAGGTTAAATGCCATTGTATATTCAAAATAACACAGTAATGCTTGCAAAGCATAAATTCATTTATTTTAGTATTTATATTGTTGTAGATTAAAACTGAAAATACATGAAAATTTTTAAAAAATTGATATTGCATCTTAAAATTTTTTCTTCTGGAAAGCAATACCATATTTATGCTTGTATAGGTCACACCCCATTTATGAAATGATATATAGGGAAAAAATAAAAATCTTAGAATTCTGCTGAGGGACGAGAGTAGAGACAGGTATACTGAAATATGGTAAACACTACAAATTTCAAATGGGGATGAAGTGATGGTTAATGCTTATTGTTGAGAGCTTGCTCAGTGCATGTTAACATGGGTCGATTGAGAATGAGTTACACAGTTAAGCTTAAATTGCAAATGGTGCATTATGCACAAAAAGGAGAAATTGAACAGCAGGAAGGAAGTTTGATGTAGATGAAAAAAGTATGGTGATGGATTCAAACAAAGGACACTCTTGAGAAAACATCACAAAATTGGTAATTGTTTTGCAAAATATCCCGACCTGGAAGCAAATTTGTTGAGACATATCCGTAATATTCTGGCAAATGGATCTTCTGTATCTGTTGAAATGATTCAGTTCAAAGCCCAAAGGACTGCTCAAAATATGAAAATTCCCAAAAGTGAACACTGCACAAGATGTTTTATGGCACAACACGAGCTTGTGATTTGGCATTGTCAGTACAATAGTTAACTGAAGAAAAATGCCAGAAGTTTGTCCTAGTACTATATAAAAAAAACATCCAGGCAAACATTACATAAAAATTTTTTGTATTATAGTTATTAATAATAGAAATCCAAGTTAAATAATTACTTTAACAAGTCCTTTTAATGTAAGTCAATTTCCATACAGTAACTTAAGCAGTGTATATAAATAAATAATAATTATTAATAAGTGCATCCTGAAAATCTGATTACAATAAGCAGACTATTGTATTTTTTAAACTTTCATTATATCCATAGCTAAAACTTTATTTTTTTAATTTAAGAACAATTTTAGTTTCATTACAAGATAACTTTTTTTAATTCTATTTTTCAAATATTTACATTTTAAAAATTTCTTAATTAAATTTAGGACGATACCAGTGATGAATTGCTTCCCGAGACCGACGTCTGTGGTAACTTTCAATTCTCTAATGACGGACCACCGGAAGGAGGATTTTCATTTTAAAAAAGAAGAGAGAATGTAAATAATCTGTTACAAAAAACTTCTACAGTACTTGCCAAATTTTGTATTTTTTTCAAATCAATTTCAGTTTTCATTTCTAAAAAAAAAAAATTTGAAGTTCCTACTTGTATTAACTGTTGAAATTTTATTTTAATTCTGTATTAGTGTTGGTATCCATTCTTCTTTCCCATATTTGTGTATTTCTATTTTTGTAAAATTTATATTATTAAAATTTATTGTGACATTTAAATGGCTAAATTTATTCAATATATGAAAGATCACATTTGATGATACTGAAAATTTATTTATTTTTTCTCTAACAATATGGCTTGCTCTTGATTTCACATTTAATACTGTGTCATCAGTTGTTAGATGGTAAAGGTGTTGGAAAAATGTGTTGTTTGGTTTCTGTGGGGAAAAGGTTGTGCAGTATAGAATATTCACAAGGAAACTAGTACTTTCTCGTGATAAATAGTCGTCTTAGTGAGTAGAAAAATATGAAAATGGCCATAGCAGTATTGAAGATAAAGCCCACTCTGGTGATGAAATCTGGGCATTTTGGGGATATTTCAACACCCAAAAATTTGACAAAAGTGAAAAATGTGATTAGAGCCAATGGTTGCTGACATTACAGCTATCCTCATTCCCATGGGATGGCATATATGATAATGCACAACCAAATGGTATTTCAGTAGATTCTACACACTATAAAAGCAACCGTGGGTGGCTTACGTCTCGGAAATGGAATCGGTACATCAAGCGGGGGACCACACACATTACATAGAATCATCACAGGTGCACTGTTTCCAACAAACTGAAAACATGCTTCAATGCTACAGAAGTACAAACCTTTACCAGTTTACAAGAAATTCAACCCCCTTCTGGAAACGTTGACTATCTTTTAGAACTTGCAGAGTGCTATTGGTTCATTTCCAAACATGAGGCAAAACGGTAGATGCAGCTAATTATGAGGTGCATCTACTGTTTTACCTACTGCAGCTAAAAATAATTTGGAAAAAACATCCCAGCATGAGTGCACAAAAATGGATATAAAGAAAATTGGCAGATGATAGGATATTGCTCTGTAGTTAATTTACAATTTTCTTTCATTAAATGTCTTGTTTATAACTGGTTAATTAGTATAGCTTAGATGATATAATTTCATATTTATAAAGATATATACATATCAGAAATTGCTAAAAAACGATTTGCAATATTTACTTTCTTGAAATATTTTTCTAGTAAATTTTGTTAAATGCACTTTAAAATAGTATTTAGTTACTAATATTGCCAAATGTGATATTTACAATATGTACTAAGCCAATAATTCCAAATGTACAAATTTTCAAAGTCAGATTGTGTCAACTAGGAATGAATCGAACAGCAAATAATCAATGCCAAATACTAGATATTCTCACTTTTATGACTACCAAATGTTCAGCCAAATATTGGCTGATTCACTTGGAACTCTTAAACAGAAGGTTAAGACTTGGAATAAGGTAGAAGGCAGCAAGGCCAATTTATTTGTGATTTAAATTTTAAGTGCGATTGCAATAGTGACAGTTAAACCATTTCTAAAAGATTTTCTTGGGTTTCCATCTATTTAATTTTTGGAAATCATACTTTTGATTGGATGGCAAATTTCAATTATAAACAATTCAAAGTTGAAAAAACAGTTGACTAATGATTTCAAAAACAG
The DNA here is from genome assembly GCF_030686945.1 of Centruroides vittatus. Classification (NCBI taxonomy): domain Eukaryota; kingdom Metazoa; phylum Arthropoda; class Arachnida; order Scorpiones; family Buthidae; genus Centruroides; species Centruroides vittatus. The sequence continues at coordinate 3,156,680 of NW_027122405.1, read as the reverse complement.
TATAGATAAAATAAGTGGTTTTTGTTTAGTAACGTAATGAATTATGTCACTAATGAAATAATGATTAATATATACCAGGTTGTAAAGGTGAAATTTAGACATTTTGCCTTTTTTTCCTATTAGCAGCTGGAATGTTTGATGTGAGCAGAGTAACTAAAGAATGTTTCATTAGTTTTGAAGTATCACTGTATGCAATGTCTCAAGAGGTCAAAAACGACTTGGAATCCAAACACTTTGAGGAAATTTTGCCCCAAAAGTCAAACTTTCTTGCAACTCACATAGACGGCCATACCTTACAATATATGATGGCCATATTACAATATATGGATATGCATCACGTGGCAGTGTTTCTAGGGTGGGTTAATTTTTATTTTGGGCTACTTCCTACCTTTTAGTTAAAAACAATGAAAATCTGTTACTTTTTCTAAATTTACATTCCCTAGAAATAGGCTACTGTTTAGGGGTTTATATGTTACTTATGATAACTGTAACATCATTGATAGAAGTTTGGGACAAACCAAACCAACTCAGTTCACTCCTGCTCTTGTTCCAAAAGCATTCTCATACAACTTGTTTTTTACTGTTTTTTTAAAAGCACTTGTGCATTCACCACAGCAAGCTGAAAATATTGACTCGAGTGTGCATTCTTCTTTTACCAACTTTGACTTCCAATCCCAGTTGAAAGCAATAACAGTTAAATCAATACTTTATTTTTAATCCTACTTTGATCTTCGGAAGCTTATTAGACTGAAAACAATTAGTATCTATTGAACATATCTATATTGTACTTTTTTGGTATTGTTCATACACCTACCCTTCTTTATGCAATTTTGAAATAACACGGTTGACAAAAGAAAACTAATCCTCTTTACACAATCAATTTTTTTAACCCATTAAAAACCATAATCCCCATTTTGGAATCGGGTACTTTAATCCACCTATTAACGCCATCTATCACTGAGGCATAGAAATAAGACATGTATGGCCTCCAACAGGATGTTGACTGTGATAGGAAACCTAAAGTGATCATATGCATGCATTGACTTGTGCACACGAGCTGATTCTCGCGGTCCAGTTGCTGCTTTTCGTCAAAGGAGAAACATGGTTTTCGACAGCAGAAAAGACATTATCTGCCAAGGCTAACTTTCTACATAGTGAATTTTTCTTGATTCTTGGTGAGTATTGAATACTATAGTAGACCTTTTTTTTTGTTACTGTAATTTGGATGGGCAAATTGACCCCAACAACCTCAAGCCCCATTTGGGGCTCGCAACTGATATCATCTAGAATCTCAGCATATTTCAGTATTCTGTTTTGCAGGACATGATTCGTCAACATTGATTTCTTTTAGAGAAAAAAGCATATGATATTATTAATGCCAATAACTTCTCTTCTGAGAATGAAGATGACGACAATGGTCCTATAGATATTGTTGAAATTCCTCCTGAACGGGTTGATGAAGTTTCAGACAATGAAGATATTGATGATGAAGAACCAGCAGATGTTCCCGGACTTGTTGAAATTCACCATGCAACAGGAAACAGGCCCATTATAGCAGGCTCGTTGTCTGTGCCATCAACAAGCACAGCTACAAGAGATTCAGGCCCACCACTAAAAAGAAAACGGTGACTTTGAATTCAAATTGGAAGAAAAGACAACCTAGTTACTCCAAAGTGTATATAAACACTGATGATGTGGAGAGAAGGAAAAGTGAGCTCATTAGTGAACTACAGAGGAAAAACCCAGTTGAGTGTTTTGAGAAGATATTTGATGACACAGTTGTCTACAATATAGTCTAGCAGACCATGACACATGCCACACAGAAAAATGTCTACCACTTTCAACTTTCAAAAGAGTGCATCAAGAAATTTATTGGAATTCTTCTGTTCACTGGATATCATTCTCTTCCACAAGAACAATAATACTGGTGTGAAGATGAGGACATGGATGTCCAATGCGTGAGAAAATGCATGAGTTGGAACAGGTATCTGGAAATCATATCAGCGACAACTCTGAGCTAGAAATTATTGCACCACTAGAACATGGTAAGCCCTTCAAGATTTGTCCAATAATCGACCAACTGAATGAGATGTTTCTGCAATTTGGCGTGTTCTCAGAAAATCTGAGCATTGATAAACAAATGGTTCGATACTACAGTCATCTTATCTGAAGCAGTTTGTGCGTGGCAAGCTTGTAAGGTTTGGATTCAAGCAATGGGCGATCTGCTGCTTACAAACTGGCTATTGTTACCAAATGCAAGTGTATGAAGGCAAATCAAGAGATGTTTGAGATGATTGCAGACTTAGAGCATCAGTTGTCCTTAAGATGATTTTAATTTTAGAAACACCAGTTCACAAAGTTTACTTTGACAATTCTTCACCGGATTTGCTCTTATGAAATGTCTACAAGACGTTGATGTCCGAGCAACAGGAATTGCTCGATTCAACAGAATGAACAGGTGCCCAAGTGCAACAGACAAAGAGATGAAGAAAATAGACAGAGGGACATATGACTACAGATTTGATTTGCAGAATGAAATTTAGGCTGTCACGTGGAATGAGAACAGCTTTGCAAAGCTGCTGTCAAATCATGAATCCATTGAGCCTATCTCACAGGTGAAATGAAGGAGTTGGACAAAGAAGAAAGATGTTTTTGTTCCCCAACCAAAACTGATCACAGAATATAAGGCATGTGGAGGGAGTGGACAAGACTGATTGGAATGTCCAAAAATATAGAATCAGAATTAGAGGGAAAAAGTGGTTTCTTTCCTTTGCTTACTAATGCTATTGACATATCTGTGGTGAATGCCAAATGTTCTGTATTGTCTTGCAAATGGCCCAATTCCCCTGCTCGATTTCAGAAGAATGGTTTCCAGAGCTTATCTTGCTCTGTCTTCACCAATATCCGATCCACAGAGAGGTGGAAGAAAATCTTTTGATAAGTCATCAATGAAGTGTGTTTCTGTAGATATCAGAGCATCTGGATCTCACTGCATCAAATGCACCAAAATGGGAAAGCAGAGGAAATGTGCCATGTGTAAGAAAAATGCAAGGAAACAATGCCATAGATGTGATGTTGGATTACATGTGCCATGCTTTGAAGAATGGCATCAAAAATAGATGGTATGTGTCATGATCCCCATTTGGGGATCAAACTAAAAGTGCAAATTTTGAGAAAGATGATTATGCGGAAATTCAAAATACACATTTTTCTTACTAATGGGATGTAGACAAAGAGGAATAAAGTAAAAAATATTCAGAAAAAAATTTGGCAGTTAATGGGTTAACCCTCCAGGGGCCAAGTTAAAAAAAAATGAACAGGGCTACTGGAGATTCCCCCAAAAGATGTTTGAAGTCAATACTGTACACAGGGTTCCATGAAACTATAATGCACCACTGTTAGGGCCCATTCTGCTTTGCTCTCATTTGATAACTACTTCAATATAGTGGTCTATTAAATGATACAAACATACATCTATTTTATCTTAACCAATTTATTTAACATTATCAAATAGCGTTTTTTTAATTAATGGTCCCAAACAAAAACTTGATACAATTTTAGATAGGTTGAATTATATTGATGATAATTTCCTGTAGCAATTTTTATATAATACATATTTGGCAGCATTTGACGACACCTTCTCTGTAAAGATAAAAATTTTGTTTGATATGATGATCATTATATAGTCAAAAAACATCTCAGTACAGGATGGTTCAAAAATCAGTTAATCAATATTCTAAAAATTTATAACTGTGCAACAATTTGATCCCTTTTCACTTTGTCAGAAGTAACTGAATTGGAAACAGCAACAAGCAGTTGTTTTGAATAACCAAAATTATTAACACACAGGGTGGGCTACCCTGTGTGTTAATAATTTTTTAAATTAAAATCTCAGTTGAAATTATTATTATAGTGTAAACAAGTTTATGGATTCATAACCAATGTCAGTAATGATAGCAATGCCCTATGCAATGATTGAATTCTTTAAATTGCTATTAGTGACATTGTGAATTCATAACCAGACTACAGTGTAAACCTGTTACAAATCTACATGATGTCACTAATGATAGTAAGGCCCTGTAGCAATTGTGGAATTCTTTTAACTGCTATCATAAACATCTTGTTTGTTCTTTGCTTCCAGTATATGTTACGTAGAAAATTGCAATTGTCATTGGAAGAGAATGTTGTCATTTGAAATGTACTTATACAAAACACTATTATTTTTTGTTCACTGCCTTACAAAATTGTAACTAATATTCGTTTACTTATACTTTATAACGATGAAATAACTTCAAGTAGCTTGGAATAAGTAGGATTCATATCACAGGAATCTTTCACCGAAGATTGTCTGATATAATCTTACAATCGAGGTGGAATAAACTTTCATTAATGTAAGGAGTAAATTATTCAAGATTTTTGAATAGATAAGCAATAATGGACAAAACTAAACCTTTAATGTCCGTCATGTATTTTTCAAACAAAGAAAAGTTTTTTGCTAACTTAAGCCACTGACTGCCAGATTCTAAATATGAAAAGAATTGTTAAATAATCATTGGTTGCATTTGGCAGATTCTGTTACGGAATAGTTGAGTATTTTTCTGCCAAATGCTCTTCGTAGCAGCCGCACTTTCAAACATGTCGAGTCTTGTTTGGTATCACACTTGATCATTTGATATACAGGATTGGTACATACTAGCTGCTACTATGGTTGAATCTGACAAATGCAGCCATTGTATTGGTATCATTACATAATATATAAAAATATTTTTCAAGCATACTCAAATAAGAATGCATACAATGCTGATTTAAAGCCAATTTTCTAGACTAGTTCCAAGTATAGAAAGAAATTATCAAATGATGGCTGATCGAGTTAGCTCGACTATTTGTTCGTTTGAAAAGTACATGCCGGATGCTACTAGTTTCAGTTTCATAAATTTTCTTCTAAAGAATCTTCATTTTAGTAAATTATTATTATTTGTTTAGAACAAATTTTAATAATTTAATTCTATTTATTCTATTATTTGTAAGTTAAAAATGGTCAGATTATGATCAAAAAATGTTTATTAAACCAACTTAAAAATAATTTAAGTGGTCAAAAATATTTTAAGTTAAATTCTAAATACAGTAAAACCCAATTATCTGAGGTAATGTGGATCAATACCACAGATAAATAAATAATTCAAGTTTTTGATTCTCATAAGTACAATAGGAAATGCATTTTGACAATTGATTTCCTCCCACAATTACAACAAACTCAGACCCAAAACAAGTTAAAATACAATTAAAAAAAAAAGGAAAAAATATTAAAAACAGATGTAATTAATGTAGACAACCACAATTGTTTGGATTAGAAATTATAAATGGGATATCACTTTTACCTTAGTGAATTTAATTATATACAACAACAATTTTTTACATCATTTATTATACTGAAATGTGTACAATAGTTTTAAGAATAGAAATGTGTATTATTACGATTAATTTTTATATATATGATTTGTTTCGTACTGAAGTTTGAAAGTAACAGAAATAATTCATAAATGATAACATGTATTACAAAATGAATTAACAGTATAAGAAAAGTAGTGTATTCACTCACAGATTTGCCTCAGATAATCAGGTTCTATTGTATATAATGGGGTATAAAAAGTTTTAAAATAACTTGAATTTTAATCATATTTCTTACCTTGCAAAAGGAATATATGAAAGAGCATACCATGACATGGACAGAAATTGAAGAATGCAGAATAAAAACACCAAACCAACTTTTCTCCACTGAAAGAATTATATTTCAATTTAAAATCAGGCTGCATGTTTATTAATTCTAATTGTGTAAATATGTGCACGTGCCAACTTTCAATTAGACAAGGTAAGGCAATGCAGCACAAGCAATATCTACTGTGGAGTGGTGCATCCTGGGAGGACTTTCAATGCATATGCGAGGCCGGAACTTCACAACCCCGTCGGGAAACTGGCTGTTGAGTTAGAGCCATTAAATCGGTGACTTATTTCGTAAACAGAACTGGTGTGACCGAGCAATGTGATGCGAGACTATTTAATTGTTGTATTCCCGACCTAATTGACAGATCCCCGATTGTACATCGTGAGAACGACTGAGGGATCGTCTGCCAGGGTAACTTTGATTGATCATCTTACACAGAGTTCAAAGCAGAATTCGTCTGGCTCTCAAAACAGAGGGGATGGGGGTCGGGACCGAGTGGTCCCAGCTGCACTTTCTCTGAGTCAGAAAAACACATTAGAGTAAATTTATGGGTCCGTCATTTGGGGAAGGGCTTGACCCGACTCCGGAGGAGAACGGCCCAAAGCGGAACTCAAACCCGCAACTCCTGCTTACCTTGCAGACACTTTTCTTCCAGTTTAATCTAAATTAATTAATTAAATATTATAATTATTAATTTTAATAAGAGATAGCACCTAACGCCTAACTCTAGTGCCAAATTTATATCTAATCTATAATCATTTATCCAAAATTTAGCCTGATCATTTACGGCAGTTGTTGGTCTAATAATTCGTACATTATCATTTATTGCAATTTTTGCCCATATTTGATCATCAAAATCAGCCTATCCATTTTAAAGCTTGTAAAAGATATAGAAATGGCAGCAGAGTTTATAGATCAGAAATTCATTGTATTTGATCATAGTTATCTCTCAAATAATGTGGATTTTGGAATCACCGAATCAAAGACAAAGAAGAAATTTATATTTGGTCCTGATGATTGGATTGGTGTTAAAACTGCAGAGAAGTCAAAAATATTTCAAGTATCTGAGATAAAAAAGCATGAATTTATATCAATAAAAACTTTAGAAGGTACAATTAGTCAAAGTTGAGAGACAGAATGGAAACAGTTGGTAGAATTATGATAATACAAAAGTATATTGATTGATATCATCAAAAATACTATAGTTATATTACTTAAATGTCTAATTGTTTACAGAATAATAATAAATTTAGCTAAATTTTGAAATTTATTATTACTAAACTGGAATTTGAATGCAATTATTTAATTGTTCATTATTATCATAAGCCTATCAACCATTATAGAATATCGAAAATGATCTGTTCCTAATGTCATTTGCAACTTCATATTTTATTTAAAATGTTAATAAATAAATATAGCATATTATCTGCAACATATATTCCAAGTAATATTAATAGTTATGCATACATATTTTATTAGAAATTACACTTTTATTTGAATAAATTGTTAGAAAATACTTACCCAAAATGCTGAACATAAAGTTAATCCTATAAATACCTAATAAGAAAAATTTATCCTCTTAATTTATTTGCTCTGTATTATAATAAGAATGAACAAACAGTTTTATAAAAGTTTAATTTCATTAATAACCAAATTGTTGATATATTATAACTATACTACTGTTATTTAAGAATATAGATTTACCAGATAATGTGCCTAGAAGTTACCACATGGTGTATATTAATCTATCTTCAGAGTAATTCCAACTTATGATATTTATGACAATTGGGAATGCATCTACACATCAATCTCTTTTGACCAAATAGATTTAATTACTAACTTCTATTCAAATGAGAGTTGAGGGTTTAAATCCACCAGCATTATCATCTTTCTAAATTATCTGATCATTAAATTTATAGGACAGAGATAGAGGCTTTATTAATTCTGGAGGATAATCATTTCAGATGGTATGTCTTTCATTGGTCCTCTTTATTTTACATTAATCTGGTTATGAAAGCATTACAAAGTTAGAGTTAAAAATATACATAATATTACCCAGATGACAGGAGTTACATAGGGTTTGAAAAGTGGAAACTGGATAAATAATAATGCTAATGAGACTGCTCAAATATGATTTCTTTGATTTATTTTGGTGCATTGTTCATTTTGTAACCCCACAATTTTCAGAATAAATTAATAATTTTCATATTCAGGGGTTTTAGTTTATACACGCTTATTTTTATTCTTCAGAAATCATAATTTAATAGAAAATAGGTTTTCACAAACAATCAGTGTTATTCTTTTGCAGGATCTCTTGTACAAACTAGTTAGTCTTTTAAAACGAGCTTATCAAATATCTAAAGTCTTCATTGGAGAATTTCATTAGTTATGTTAGTATGGTAAAATTCTATTAAAATAACAAATATTAAAGGTTGATATAAGGAAACTTGTATCTAAAAAGAAATAGAATCTATTAAAATTGTAAGTCAAGTAAACAGAAAAAAATTATTACTAAAAGAAATACAAGTAAATTATAGAAGGAGAGAGTGTAATAAAATACTATTAAACTAAAAACTATAAAAAAGAATTTTGTATATTTTTAAAGGAATAAAACTTATTAAAATGCTAAAAAGAGATGTGACAATCACTGTATGGCTATCATATAAACTCTGGATAGATGTTACAGTGTAATATAGCAAGATGGGAGAGGAGGGTTGTCTTTAATGGATGCTTCTCAGAGCTGTAGTAGTGGTTGCCAGATCTCACTAATTACAGTGCCAGTGTTCAAATTCATTCTTTTATGAATTTGAACATTGGCACTTCTATTATATTACACATCCATCTGGAGTTACAGTGTGATATTATTAAAATGGATACTTCCATTTTATTAATATTTTTATTTAAAACTTTTTATAGTTTACTTAATTTACAATTTACTTACATATTTTCTTCTTATTATTATTATTATTATTATTTATCCTGTTTCCAATTTTAAAACCCCATGTAACTTCTGTCATCTGGGTAATATTACAGTAGAGCATCGATTATCCGACTTAATTGGGGACTGGGGTTGATCGGATAACTGAAAAGTCAGATAACCGAAAAGTATGAAAAAATACATTATTAGTATAGTGTATTAGGCCTGGTTTAAATACTAGCCTCCCTTTCATGGTTGAGCCAGTGCTGCCAGCTAAAACATGCAAAAATTTAACAAAAATAATATTAAAGTAGCCAAGACATAACCAAATATTGTAGTGCCACATCGCTAGCGGACATTTGAATTTGCCGACTAGAACGCGGTCGGTTAATCGGTGCTCTACTGTATGTTCGTTGTAACTTTATGTATATTTTTAACTCTAACTTAAATTTTGTAATGGTTTCATAACCAGATTAGTGAAAAATAAAGAGCACTGATACACAATGTCTGAAATGATTATCCTCCAGAATTGAAGTCTCTATCTTTATTGTGTGTTCCTGTGTGATTTGTTCTCTCAAACAATCTTATGCTTATTCCTAACAATTGAAATTAGAACAAGAGGCAATCAAATACATTAAATTTATCATCACAGATGCTTATCCATAGTGCTATATCATTCTAATGATAAATGCATTAAATAACAAATTGTCCAGTATAACTTTAATACAGTAAAACCTCAATCTCATATTTGAAGAGACCAAAAAACTGGCCAGTTTGAGTTATGGAGAGTTCTATATATGGAGATATATGAAAAACAGAAAAGTTTTTATTCAAACACAAAACACAAAGCAGTAGAATAAGGAATGCAACTCTGTGATATAGAGGATCTGCCAAAAAGAATTTCAAATTATAATAATTATGTTAATTATTAGCTGTATGCATGTACAGTACATCAATTAAAAGAGTAACTGTCTGAGTTTCATCTACTATTGCATACAAATGTCTTTTTGTCTGCTGCCTCTGGAAAATGCTGTAAACAAAAAGGTGACTAAGCATAGTTAAAGATAAAAAGATGTTTGAATGCAGACAGTAGATGAAACTCAAACAGTTACTTTATTGACTAGTGTACAACACATACTTCTCAGATAATTGACATAGTTACAGTAATTTAAAATGATAGCATTCTTTTTGGAAGACCTTGTATTTATGTCCATGGTATTTATTTGAATCAATATTAAAACAATATATAAGGTTATAATAATGATTTAAATAAATATCATAAATTTAAATGTATAACAAAATTACCCCTCTATGCTACATTGAATTTATTCAAAAAATCAAATTTTGCACAATATGTTATTTCAAATTTCGATATACCCACTAGATAGGGTAGATTTTTTCACTAACTGGCAATCAGGCTCATGAATAAATAGTGCATTGCCTGGTAAAGAGGCAACCATACAGCTGGATATACAAGTCAATGACATAGTTCATTTTAAATGAAATGGAATATATCATTGGATTGCTTATCCATCTGTAGTAAGGCCACTTTACCAGGCAATGCACCAAAAGGATTTTCAGAACTTAACAGGTTGGTTGGCACCTGCCACATTTTTGACTAGTTAAACTTAAGGAAAGACATAGTTGAGATATGTGAAATTTTGTTCAACTTAAGAAGGGATTTAAGGTTAGAGGTTTTACCATATTTTTACAAAGTTTAGTTTAATTGAATTGATATTTAAAAAAAAATATATATATATTATTACTTGATATTTGATTAACTGATAGAGTAATTTATATTTTTCATTTTTCTCATAATTTAAATGTTGCAAAACTTGAAATTTGAAGTATAAAAAAGTTTAACTTTTCTATATATTTATACTTGTATATAGAAAAGTTTTATGTATATTTTATATACAGAAACTTATAAATAGTTAATTTTTAAGTATAAGCATACCAAAGATGTAATTGTTGCTAAAAAGCGAGTCGGAGCAAACATTTTCTTGCACTGGCTTACAGGACCCATAAGGAAACAAGTGCTATAATTGAAACAAAATTATTTCTGTATAGCATTATTTTCTTTAAGTTTAAAGTATAGAAAAATAAAACATTTCAAACTAACATGTTTACTGTCATCCAATGTGGGAATTTATTTTTGAAGTAATAAAACTTGATAAATAACTAAACGAAAAGAAAAACAAATCATAAATATAAAAGTATAATGATGCAGAAAAATCTTTAAATAAGAAAGAAAAAGAGATAAATAAAATAGAAAAATAGGTTAATGTATCATTTACTTGAATAATATATAAATTATAGATGAAAGTAACAGAAATATATATTAACTGTGTTTTATGTTATGTACTGTACATATTTTCAAATAGCAGTTGTTAATGAACAACTGCAATTTGAAAATATGTATTAATACATAACAAAATAAACAGTAGATCAATAATTCATAAAATAAATTTTTAAAGTTTCTGGCATTCAAAAATTCATAAATTAAGTCATTATTTAAATAATTTAATTATTATGAAAACTTTTAAAAATAATTTTCAGATGAGATTCTTACTGGAATAAAAATAAATTAGTCATCTAATATTGAAATTCATTATTAAATTAATGACTACTACTTTAATCATCTATTAACATTTTATTATTATTGTATAATTCTTTAATATTGCATAATTAATATTATCCTGGAATTATTTTCTATCATCATCATCATCTAGATTTATCAAAAGATTGCAAGAAAAATTATAATTATTTTACTAGAGTTCTTTTTTTATTTTCTAGTTTAGTTTTACAATGTTATAAATGTATGATTATAGTGAAGTGGGAACAATGTCATTTCATGAAGCATTGTGAAAACAGATTTGAAAAATTTTTTGTATTTTTAAAAAAGTTATTCTGAACATCTGTATTCAATTTATTTGATTTTTACTTGAAGAAACCTCAAAGGAGCATATTTGTTCATTAAAATATTATCTAACTTTTAATCTTATCTCATTATAAATGTTAATATAAAGCAAAATAATTTTGAATTTGCATATACTAGTGACTCAATACATCATGCTTCAATAGAAGATGGACCTGCATACAATGTGAACAGCATGTCGACCAAATCCATCTTGAATTTATCAAAGCCAGAATAAAATGAATGATAGGATGTCTAAATAGAGTGAATGGCAAGTTGATAAATGGTAAATTTAGTATTTGTTTGACATGGGTCATTCATACATGTTGACAAAAGGGTTCTTCCTTACAATATGGTTGAATTGTTTGGACCCTGAAGACCGTTTTATATTGAGACACTAGTGTATATACTGTTTGGTACAGCGGGTGTTCAATTCTGTGATTCCTTCTACTGTTATGGCCTTCCTTAATGATGACTTCAAGATCAATTCAACAATTCATTATTGGATTTTTATACTTTCTTGAAAGGAGAAAATTATCTCTATAGGTGATTTCTCATGTTTCAAATTTAGTGCTCTTAACAAAGAGATCTATGGTATTCCTGTAAGCATTTTTTCCTGTATATTTATTAATAAAAGTTTTTCCTCTTTTCAATATTTATTGTTAGCTTTTGCTGATGATTTAAAATTAATATATTCTAATATTGATGTATTACAAAAGCATTAAATCCTTAATCAGTTCTCTGGAAAAATTAAAACTGTAGTAAATATAGAAAAAATCCAGCAATGAGTTGCTTAGTTTTCCATCAACATTTAAAACTGTGTGTGTGTGTGTGTGTGTGTGTCACCATCTGTTATGATACTTTATTAAAAACAACTTTTTATATAATTAATTATTACAAAAGACAAACAGCTTCATTTTGAGGGTATGGATCAATTTTATAAAAAATTGTATATGCTAATAACAAGTAAAATCTTCATTAAGTCTGATCCCTCTTGAGATATTTTCAACAAAAAAGCACAGGAGTTACTAAGCTTTAAAGTGGGTGAACAAAATCACCCTCCATTCACACTCAATCATACGCACATACATACATACAGAGAAAAACCCCAAAGTTTTTCTTAACCTTTCAACCGTGGGATAGTCAGATATGGTGCTACCCCAAGGTAGTGGAGAATAAATATGGGAAATTTTTAAAGTATTTTTTGACATGTTTTTTTCTCATTACAGTTTCAGAAAAAGATTTTGTAAACAGTTATGTCTAGTAAAGAAAAGTCTTTTTTTATTGTTACATAATTCATTTTTTATGTGAATTTTTTCTTCACGGTAGTTTTTGGCGATACCCCTAAAAGAATTTAACATATATATATGTCTCTCACCATTGCCACACAATTGCCCTTGACGTATATATGAGCCGTTTTCTTTGAAAGTGGTGTAAGTCCATTTTATATTATATGGAGACATTTAAGGGTTTGTATTTCAATGGTTTGAAAAATATTGGTTTATGTTAATATGCTCATTTTATGTTTTTTAAATATTAAATTGATTTAAGTTTACAATGTGATCGTTTTTAAAGTATTAGTTAAAAGAAATTTATACTTTTGATGACTTCAAATGGACTTACACCACTTTCAAAGTCAATAAAATGTGAAAATCATACATTTATAAAATATTAAGTATGGGATTTCAATTGAATCAAACCAATTTTTTATGAAATTTTTATTAAATATGTAAAAAAAAAAAAAACAAAATAAAAAGGCTTTATTTTAATATTTCTTCAGGTAATGCCATTTAAATTACTTTAATTACAACTTTATATTAATATGTGCCATTTTTAATTTTTATCATTATGAGGAAGTTTTTGAAAACAGTCATGATGTATTGGAGGAGTATATCCATCATATCATTGAATTTTTCAAATGTGATGGGCCTGGCATGATGATATAAAGGTACTAGTATTATATCTTCAAATTTTCATGGTCTTCCTTGTCTGGGAGATAAATCTAGTGTTTTAAACTCTGCATTTTTATCAAATGAAGTTTTATACAGCATTGTATATGGTTTGTTTTTTAAAACCCTTATCCAACATATCTTCAGCCAATTTACCTCTTCACCAGTAGTATTTTTTCATCTTCTTTGAATTGCATTTTCTAGTGGTTTCGTCGAAACAAAATCATCTCGTTTCATTTCATGTAAAATTAACTTTTTATGTTTTCTGCATTGTTGTATGATGGTATAATAATCTGTAGGAATATACAGTAAATTTTTGAGAAAAGTGGACTTACACCACTTTCAAAGTAATTATATTTGTAATTTCATTAACTACGTAAATTTATATTGACAAAATGATAAAAATTTTGAAGCATTTTTTTTGAAAACTGTTTATAGGTAAAAAGCTCATAGCAGATTGCATTCATTGTTATCATTAACTAACTTTTTGTCAAAAATGAACTTGCACCACTTTCAAAGAAAACGGCTCATATACGTCCCTCACTGCTGAGTGGTTAATGTTTCAAGGTCATGACTCCAAAAATATAAAAATCTGGGGGGGGGATCATTTTTTTGACTGCCATACTTTCCCTTTGTTATATGTAACATCCAGAAAAGTAAAAACTAATATAGTTTGCTATTCCTTATTGAAAAATCCCATCTAACCTGGTTGTTTTATTTCTAAGCAGTCAATTGTAACTGAGATTCTGTTTACAAAATGACACTTGAAGTAACATTTGATCAGAAGCTTACAATTAATAATCATATTAAAAATGTTATTAAAAAGCTAGCCATGTATAGTCATGCATAGCCTATGTGGAGACACTGAAAAATCATATCATCTAAATTAATATTTAGATTGTTATTTCTCATTATGTACTTTCAGTGGTTTCATATACTGTGGCACTGAATTATATCCTTGAAAAATTAATATTTGAATCAGATAAGAATTTATTGTCTAAGCTTATGAAACTGCTTATTTAAGGAAATCAAAACTCTATTAAAAAAATATTTTTGGCTTCTGCCAAGCCATAATTGTTTCAATCATAACAGAAAAACTTTCCTTAATGGTTGATGAGGTACAAATCCAAATTTGTAATAACTTATTTTTTGTAGTTTTGTGGGAATACTGTTTTTCAATCTCCCCAATTACTGAAATTAGTTATTTTTCAATTGAACTATGTTCTTGCTATTATAATACAAGTACAGGTATACCTCGAGTTACGTCGTTCTCGATTATACATCATTTGTCAAAAAAGTATATGGAAAAATAAAAATCAAGTTTAAGTCATTTTATTAAGTCCGCCACAAATATTGATGTCATAATATCACTAGAAAAGCGTTAAAAGCACATAAAATCATATTAAAATATGTACATTTATAATAAATATTAATATAATCATTGAGAACGAAACTTAAAAACATCTGTGTTTCTGTGTTGTGTTATTTAGCGGTCTTTAAGTGCTCATTATTGGCGTTTCCCATGGTAATTCCAATATCTACAATTTAGCGTCGTTGTCAGTGCCACTCGATATTGGTAAATTTAACATAAATTAGTTTATTTTCTATTATTGCAAAATAATTTTAATAACTGTATTTGTTATTTAACCTTAAAAAATCATCTTATTTTATAATGTCTCACAGAAACCACATTCACAAATCAAAAGTCCACGATGTACTGTAAACATCGCCAAAGTGTAAACATGTATATTTACATGTATGTACTGTACGTACACATGTATTCGTAAATTTAGATTACTTTTTTCTGTACTATATTAAAAGCTAAAATTTATTTGTTTGTAAGCTTAAAATGTATTCTTATTAACCATATATTATTAAAAATGCATTTATAGGGCCTAAATAAAATACAGAACTGTGAATGGTAATTTGTGGTTTAGCCTAGTGACAAGTAAATTCGACTTACATTGTTTTTCGACTTACGTCGCATCTCCTGAGACCAATTACGGACGTAAGGTGAGGTATACCTGTATAAATTGTATATTTTTTGTACACACATCTTTGTACATATGTTTTTTCTGTACACTTTTATTGTTAATATGGTTTTTTTATTCTTTGTAAATGTTATTGTTTTGACAGCAGCACCTATTGGCTCTCAGATCCTCATCATTGTAATTAAATTAATAAATAAATATACTAAAAGCGATGATAATAATAATAATAATACTTATTTTATTCATTTAAACATTGAATAATTATTACCTGGATAAAGATGTTACATTTCCAAATGTATAAAAAACAGAAAATAGAATGAATCCATTATGAAGAAGTAAACAGAAAGATCCCTAAAAATATTTAAAAATTAATTTTAAAATGTATTTAATCAAAGAGTAATGCTTTAATAAGAAATCCAAATTAAATTAAAAGAAAGAAATAAATTATAAATTTGTATAGTTAAATTAATTTTTAAGTTATGCAAGGCTCAAAACTATAGACACTTAAGAATATTCTAACATAAAAAAACTGTTTTCTAATCGTGCAGAATTTTTTCCAGTTATTTAAATTAATTAAATTAAGCATACTTACTGTAAATGAAAAAACAAATCCCAGAATGAAACAGACAATAAAACCTTTAAATCTTGTGGTCCAACTTAATGTATATACACTTGAACAGTGTGACAGTATGTTGGAATATGTAAAAAAAAAAAGTATTTTTCGTTTAGAAATTAATTACATTTATTGTTTTAAAATTTATAAAGATCATTTTTATTTAAATCAAAATAACATTTCTGCACAATTCTGTCAAATTTACCAAATTTATATAATTTAAATAATAAATAAATATAGAAATTTAATTAAATAAAACACTTTATATCTAAAACAGAATTTAAAACAAATTTATTCTGTTTTTTAATGATAAACTTTCTTAAAATTTTATAATTTAAAGTAAAAAAAAAAGCACATTTTATTTAGTTTTGAGCCAAATAAAGAATTTGTATCTCCAGAGACAAAACTCTTTAGGTTACCAAGTAAACAATAAGATCACCAGATTTAGTAACAATTGTTTCTTTTTTATGATTTACTGAAAAACAATAAAAGTATAAAAGTAACAAAAGAACAAATGTTATCAAAATAATAGCAAAAATTGAGGAAAAAATTATTACATTTAAATTAAAAATTAAATACTGACTGAACAAATGAAAAATATATCATCTTAGAAGAATATATTGTTCATTTAGACCTATCTTTTTTTATTTTTATATGTTCTTTACTTCATTTGTTATCCAGAAAATCTGCTCTACTTGATCTAATGCATCTTCCCCAGATATATTTTAACAAATTTACAATTTTTTTGATTCTAAATTTTAAAAAATTTATTAATTATTTAGCATAAGCATTTGATATATGCATTGAATTCAAAGTCATAACCATATTTGATTCATAGTTAAAAAAATAAAACATAGATTATTTTCTAGATATTTCTATATGTATGGAAATTAACAATCCAGAATAACTTTCTCCATGAATTTTTGCGTATGTGCACAAAAAGAAATTGAATGTGCAAACTTTCTGTTGCATGCAAGTTATGTATTCAATTTCAAATGTTCTTTTTAAATCATTAAGCTTTTTAGAAATGTAAGTCTTAAAGGAAGACAAACAGAAAAATCATTGGAAATTTTTATACTAGAAATTTGATGATGATAAACTTTTTCTGTGAAATATTTTAAATGTATGGGCATTCAAAAAAATATATATGCTATAATAAAGAGAGTGAAAGAGTTAAACTGACTGAAGTGTAAGCAGCTAACCAATGCTGCCGTTCATAAGGTAAGCCAGTCTCTCCATAACCGAGTCAAAAGTTCAAAATATTCTACACATGTATTGGATATTAAAGGAAAGGAATATTGTTATTAGGAAAAAGATTTTTGCATCCAATTATACCATAAAGCAGTTAGAAAATGATGACTGAAGAAAAGAGATCAAGATCAAAAACTTGCGTTAACATTGAAGTATATAGTATGAAATGCATCAAGAAGATACTAATCCCATTTTTGAAATGGCACTAACAGAATGAAGATGACACACTTTGGCCAGATGCCCTATCTGGCCAAAGTGTGTAATCTTCATTGCTCTATCAGGCCATTCAAGACGGAAATGCTACCTTTGATTAACACAGGATAAAGAATGGTTTCCGTGTAAACAATGTGCCTAACATACCCCAACCAATCAATCAAATGATTTTGATACCAGTTAAAGCAGAAAGTGTATTACAGTGGGAGGCCAATTCCAATGCAAAAATTTGCAAAATAATACAAAACAAGCTTTGCCAATTTAAAACCAAGGACTTTTCAAACCTTTCACAACACACGAAAAGAAAAAACTTAAAAGGCCAATTTTGTTAGACACTTTTACAGCCGATAGCTCAATTTATGTTTTTTATTTCCAGGTTAAACCCATTAGAATTAATAATGGAAGTCAGACTAAGCTTCGAACAAATGAAATTCATTCTAAAATGCTACCTGAGGTGTGAAAATGCAGCCGAAGTGCAAAGACAGTTTAGCAGGGAGTTTCAAACGGATCTACCAATGTGACTCACCATCACTCGAATTAGAGATAAGTTTGAAGACGGGGCATCTCCACGCTACCATTACGTTAGATCCCACCTCGACAACATCTTGCCAAACGAAGGGATTTCGTAGAACACCCTCTGCATTCGCCAGTCCTCACACCACTAGACTTCTTTTTACGGGGATGCTTAAAAGACAAAGTCTACACTACAAAACCTGCAACAGTTGCCAAATCGAGATCAGCCACCAAATGAGAATGCACACAAATACCAAATGAAACGTTTTGCGATGTTTGCGATTCCACCACTTTGCGTCTTCGGCAGTGCCCCAGACGTCAGTTCAAAAACAGGTGTCAACGAAACAATTAAATAACATCCATGGATTCTATTACATTTTGAAAATGAAATGTATTTTAATAAACATCAACTTTATAATTATTTATAGTGTGTATACATTTTTTTTGGGAGGCATCCTGTAAATAGATATCGACTAGAAGTAACTTCTACTCAAAATATATAGATATACGATCACTTAATGGCTCTTAAAACGTCAAATTTTCCCCAACCTTTCTTCGCTTTCCATTCGTGCATATGTTACACAGAGAAATGATCAGAGGCGTCCATACGTAATCAATGCAATAACTGTAAATAATTAAAAGTTAATCAATTTAAAATACAATCAAATAAGCGATGTACCTATTGGAGGAAGAAGAGAATTTCTTTCGTCCGTATCTGTTTGTTCGTCATTCGACGGTGATACTATCTTATCCATTTTTATAAATAATCTAGCTGCAGAAGCAGCTTTCGTGCGTCGGATGAGAGGAATTTAACACGTTGCAATTCTTATTTGTTTACATTCCGACACAGCAGAAGAACGTGCTCGATTTTACGCGAAACCTTCGGCGCTATTGGCCACTAGAGGTCGGAACCGTCCCGGACCCGGATTACTGACAACAGTTCCGGTTCCGGTAGCGGAACTGGATCTCCCACCTCTATTGGTTACTTTCGAATGACGGAATAAAGTATCACGTGATCAATACATTGCCATATGTAATAACTGCTTAAGAGTAAAAAATAAATTAAAAATAGTAAATTTATCCAATTAAACTCAAACGATCAAAGTTTTATTGTTTAATATTAATACATTAGATTCGGCTCAAAATTTCTGAGAAATATAAAAGATCATTTGTTTTCAGTCTTTTCGCCCTCTTCGTGCCAACAGGAAACTAAGAGGGCTTTTTTATTATACCCGTTGTGAGTTCGGTTAGGCTCTCAATGGGGCCCCGATATATCCGGGACGGACC
Organism: Centruroides vittatus; assembly: GCF_030686945.1. NCBI lineage: Eukaryota > Metazoa > Arthropoda > Arachnida > Scorpiones > Buthidae > Centruroides > Centruroides vittatus. The sequence continues at coordinate 3,137,307 of NW_027122405.1, read as the reverse complement.
ACTTCGAAGGTTTTCTGAGATTTTTCAGGCCGTTCGGATTCGATCCCAATTCCCCCAGAGCGACGCAACTGGTCGCTAAATATATAACGCATAAGATATTTTGTTTTAGATTTTTGCTTAATTGTTTCCGGCCTTCGGACACTAAAAAGACATATTGCCTGTTCGTCATAGGTTTGGCAATATTCATAATCGGATTATGAAGAACGTGGTCCAACATATTTGGGTTAGATTACTCGTTAAAATTATAGAAATTTCGATTCAGACAAGAACTCTGTTTTCGAGAAAGACAGGAGCCGATATTATATCGCTTTGGTTATTGTGGATTGTTGATTGTATATGGGGAGATCATTCTAGTACCGAAGCTTAAAAGGTCAATCGTTCCAGGATCGAGCGAAATTTATTTTAAAGGGCAAGAACAAATACATCTGACATCTCGCCCATCTGAATATCCACGAGGTAACTGTAGCTTCTTCAATTAGATCCAACAATTGTCATAAAAATGTTGAACTTATAATGTTTATTCTGGTCCTCAATAGGAGTGTGTAACTGACGAGGAAAGAGACAAAACATAACCGGAACAAATAAGTTTCCGAAGTTCTGATTCTAACTTGAACACCTCAAAGCATCAGTTTGCCTCTTTGGGAAGCCCGACTGACCCATAATTCCTATAATAAATTTTAAAACCTTGACCGAATTCAAATCCGAATTCTGCACGTCGTTAGGTTAGCATCTCATCACGTGAATATAACAAACTAAAATGACAACATTCACTGCCATTGTGGCAAAAGTTATTACATTTTCTCTAACAGTCATTGGCACAGAAAACTAATTATACAGAAAGTTTATCTCAATTTAAACTGCAGACACTTGTCTTCAAACAAATTATGAATATAAATTACTTCGTGGCCAGGCTAAACATCCTTATCTAAAATGTGCTAGACTAGCGTTGTTCAAAATAATTTAATTTATCGTCATTAAAATAACAGACGAGCATTTTATTAAAACTCTTTCCGCCTTGTGGGCCCTAAGAAGGCCTCTTTTTAGCAAGTCCATTAAGAATTTGGCCAGGCCGACAATAAGGCAGCCGGGTGATGAGGGATAGGGCCTGACATATCCGAACGGACCATTCCCCGAAAAATTCCCGGAGATTTTTCAACCCGTTTGAATTCGCTACCCGGGTTTCCCAGTGGTAGACTACCACTATCCGGTTGTTGCAGACGAGCATTATCTTCAATTATTTAAGAAAGAGCACATTGTGTGTATTTGATTACAATTATTTTTTACCGATATTCCTCGAAACACGGCCGAATGGCGGAGCGATTACGATAGCTACCCACCGCTCTAGGGGATCGGAATAGAATCTGGATGGGTCAAGAAACTTCAGGAATCTTTGGAGATGGTCCGTTCATTGTATTGGGTCCCGCTTCCCCATTGTGGAGCAGGCCCGAATATACAATAAGTTTTGCTAAAAAGGCCCTTTTAGTGTTCACAGGGCAGACGGAATAAATAAATAAATAAATAAATACTCCTCTTCGAATGATTTATAAATTGATAGAAACTTCTCACTCAAAGAAACAGTAACCAGAATAAAACGAATCTGCTTCATATTTTTGCTATATATTATTACAAATGCTGGTTTAAAACGCAGATTCAATACAAATGATTCATAGTTGCCAACCATCAGCATTTTGTATGCTCTGTCAGTGGACAGGCGGCTTTTTCCTTTTGTCAGGGTTTTTAAAGAATTTGATGTTATCACATAAACACTTTATTTAACGAGTCTAATAATTAATATACATGCCGAAGACATTTTATGTATTTTATTACAAACAACTGAAGAGAGCCAAAAAGACATTTTCAGATTTGGAAAAGAACCAAGGTTCATGATATGTTGGAATATACGTATGAGAATTTTAACTCAAATATAATAATTTAAATGGCAGATATGATAAATTGCATCTTCAAGTCTGGCAATGTTAGTGCCATCGCGTTGGCGGTTAAATCATAACTGATTTAACCGCCATCAGCGGAAGGAAACGAGTTTAGTTTACTTTTACAGTTAGACCAAATTATTGAGCAGCGCTACAGTTGCTCTTCCCAAAAGGAAGAAACGTCTAATTCATCGCTTAAGAATATACAGGACACATGATATGCTCTCAAAAAAAAAAAAAAAAAAAAAAAAAAAAATCAGACGATTCTGTGAGATTTGTGGGATTTTACAAAGATTTGTGATCTTGTAAAATAGTTAGGCTGATCAGGATTTTGCCACACAGCATTGCAAGACCTCACCTGTATTCAGTGTCGTAACTAGCCATTCCTGTGCCCTGTGCAAGAATTTGTATTTAGGTTCCTTAATTAATTAGGTTTGGGAAAATAATAAAACAAATACACGCATTTTGGGTCCTCCTTCCGAGTGGACCCTGTGCAGGCACACTTGTTGCACCTGCCTAGTTACAGAACTGCCTGTATTGCTGTGTAGCAAATAGAAAAGATATTCAATATGATAAGAAAAAGTAAGACAGAGATAGGAAATAAATCACAACCAGAAAAATCATTGTCCTTAATTAATAAATGCAAAGTCGATAAACTGACTGATAGCAACTGTCATAAGTAAACTGTAACAAAATAAATTATTAACAAAACAAAACATTGCACAAAGACATATAACAGAAGGCACTCAACATACAATATCAAGACTCATGGCACGTCAAGATGAAACATACTATAAATCTAGGTGTACATTTATGATGTGTTCCGTAAAATACTTGACCTTTTTTAAATTGCGATGATAAGAGCTTAAGCTATTGCCATACTTTTGGCAGTGTTTATGGCAATAGTTTCACATATCATACGCAGAAATAAAATTAAATTTTGTTTATTAAAGGTATTTAATATAAGCATTGTACAGTATCAATAAAGAATTTTCTCGCATTTTGTTCAAAAAGCAAAATTTTTTTATCACGTCCCAGCTATTCCCCATTCTAAGGGTTGGCAAGTATGATGATTCTCGTGGGATCATTTTTAATATATAAAATACATTGATAAAGAGAAAATCCGCGTTTTTTGCTTTGCAAATCTATAAAAGAGCAAACTGTGCCAATAACATTGATGCTCTGAATATTCTTGTCAATATTTTGTTTTAATGTTTTCGTTACTTTTTATATAATTTTTTTTTTTTTTTTTTGACTTGCGAACATTGTTTGAGACGGGATCTTCCACAAATAAATTAAAGTATCATATACTTGATAGGCTAAATGTCTAATAGACATTTTCCTTTCCTCGCTTGTCGATTAAACGATGCGTTTTTCAGGGTCAACGACTACTAATTTCAAAGAAATTATCCTTCTAGACAGACTGGGCGGAGCGTGCCATTTATATCTTACGGGTAATCACGAAACAATGCCTTTACACGTTTTAAAGAAGAACAAAAAAAAAAAAAAAAAAAAAAAAACACGTAAAAGATGAAATCGGCGATTCCATAAACTAGTATCAATAAAACTATGACACTATCAGTATTTTGAAAAAGAAGACAGAAGTCCATTATTTTGAAAAATTTAACATAACACCTGACGGTTTTCCATTAATTTGGAAATACAGTAAAAACAAAGAAGATTATTAAAACAAAAGGTTTAGTCAACTGAATATTTGTTTTCTCGAAAATAATTAGAATGAATCAGATTCACGAAAGCGTTATTCATAGTAGTACCTAGTCGAGCAAGGGAATTTGATGAACAAAGAAGCCATAAACGATGCGAAATAATCATATAAACACAGATATGAACCGCTTAACGATGTTCCGAGAAATAAATCGTTAAGCGAACATCACAGTATACTTAGATAAATATTTTTTTGATCACATAAGTTCACACTGCACAGTGCGGTGTGAACTCATTTTTTTTTTTTTTTAAGGAGAGGAGTCGATACTCTACTCATGTAGGCTATTCGTAACACAATAAGGTGCAGTATTTATGTATCTAAATATAGAAAAGGTACAGGCGAATCTTTCAGTTCCATTATAATGTTATGGAACATCCGTCGTTAAGCGGCGCATACCTATATGATTGATGTCCAAGCGTATTTATAAATAACTTTGTTATTGATACAGTCGAGCCTCTATAATTCAATACTAATGACAAACTGTATTGGATTTTCTAGGTTGTCGGATGAACACTGAAAGAACTTAATTTGATTTATTAAAAAGGCAGAAATAACAGATGGTTTTTGTCTTTTTTCTCTTTTTCATCCTCTTTTTTACACTTTTGTCTCATCGCCTTCATTTATTACTTCGGGACAATATTGTTGTAATAAATTATTTTCCTATTCTGATAAGCGATCTTCTGTTGCAACCCGGATTGATGGGAATAACCTGAGGTCTTCGACAACAGAGTAAACAAGCTCATTAGCCTACTGCAAGTGGACAGTCCCTGTAGCCTTTTATAGGACTGTTTTCGACAGGGCCTAGGTTTTTGACGGATTAGAGAGCAGATGCGCATTTTTACATGCATTACAGTTCTGTTCCGTGAAATAGTGTCGGAATTCGGAATACAGGGTTGTCGGATTATTGAGTTAAACAATTACATAGTAATCGTTATTAATTAAAGAGTAGGCATTCGGAGCTCTTGTAAAAAGAACTATTAGGCAAATCTCAATCAAATATGATTTAGCCTACGTACTGACCCAGTATGTGGTTTCGATTTTTGGAAAAATAACTTTAATTAAAATTCAGCTGATAGGGCGAAATTTGGTGCTGCTGTCCCCTTGATGCTCATATTAAGTACGTTTTCTAACGAATTTTGAGCATAAAACGTTCTTTGATCGCGACTTTTGATTATGGGGCTACCTAAAGAACCTTGTTTATCAAGGCAATATTCTTAGTTTAGCTGTCTAAAAAGAGAATTTCATGTATGCGACAACTGCAGATCAGTTGCATTTCCATATTCTGCATCTGTATTCAATTACAGCACTTTGTTTCGTAACTCCCGAAATTAGCTAGAAAATGCACTGTACTTAACACGAGTATTAAAAGTAAAGCAGAACCAAATTTCGCTCTAGCGGCTGAATTTTAAAGTAAATTTTTTTTCCGAAAATCGAAATAGCATACTCGAGTCAGTAGGCCTATATCATATAGAGTCGAGTCCACATAAGTCGACACCCCAATGGGAAGTGAAAATGTGTCGAGTTATCCGATATGACGACTAAAGCGAAGTTGAAAAAAACCACAATATTACAATTAGGAAAATACAGTAGTGCAATGTACCTTTGACCATCCATCATTGGCACTAAAGTTGGTTTCTCCTCCAAGTACCCCAGCAATTTCATCGCCTTTTGTTTTCAGTATCGGTGCCGAAACAGGAAGATTCGATGAACGAATTTGCTTTAGCCAACGTACGAGAGCATCTTCGACATCTTTGTACAGCGACTTTCTCCGGCGTTTTCGAGACAGCCGCGACGAAAATCAAGAAAAAGCTTATTAATTTCCTCTTTTTTCTTCAGGATTCTCACCAATGTTGTTTTTGGAAGGTTTTATTTTTGTTTTTCAAATTCGGCTTGCGAAGTTTTCTTACATTCAAATTCAGAAACAAGTTTGTATTTTTCCTTCAGCGTAAACGTGTTAGCTTTCGGACATTCATTTCTAACAGAAATGTGAAACACGTGCTATAAATAACGCTTGACGCAAAATCGGACTCTGCTGTGACGTTGATGAAGATTGTATATTTTCTTTCTGTTTATCTGTTATTATTTTATATATAAAAATACATAAAATGTTTATATATATTAATAAAAATGCTTTTATTAATAAATAAGTCGACTCCCCTTCTGAAAAAATGAGTTCACACCGCCCTTCCCTCCTGAAAAAAATGAGTTCACACCTCACTCCCCTCCTGAAAAAAATAAGTTCACACTGCACAGTGCGGTGTGAACTCATTTTTTTAAGGAGAGGAGTCGACTTATCAGAAGTCTAAACGAGTGTGGGACAGCAAAAGTATGTTGATTTATCCAGTGGTGATGAGTTAAACGGTGTCGAGTAAACCGGCGTTTTTTTTTAACATTAATGCCTATGTAAGTCGGCCGGGACCACAGAAAACTGACTACCTAACCGACGGTGTCGAGTTATACCTATGACGACTTATGCGGACTCGACTGTATATATATATATATATAAACTTTGGTAGAGAATTTTTCAATAGTTATTTTTACAGAGAACTCTGAACACTTACTCTATAATTGAGATCATCCCGTATATTGGTTCTATGGATGTTAAAAGTGTTTTAAAAACTTGTATCGGAGTAAAAATGATATTGGATTAAAGAGGTTCGACAATAAAAATCTTGTGCCTGAAATCAAATTTGTTGTTGCGAGTTTGGCATGGACTACGAATTCGAGAATAATCACAATTGAGATGACGGAGCAGTATAAATGTCCGTTGCTCCGAGCGATCCAGAATGGATTTTTAATAAGTTTTCGTTAAGCGGTGTGATCCTAACGTGACAGCTCTTTCCTGTAAACAGATTTTAGTGATAAAAATATCAAAAACATTTTTTTGATCACATATTATTATTCTCTGAACAATAAATAATAAAATAAAATATTCGAACGTCAGAAGTATATAAATTAAATTTTATATTATACACATGAGTAATAAAAAGCTGACAAGAGCTCTTGCTGGACTTTCCTGGCACTCCAACGAGGTTAGTCTTTATATTATTAATTATTACGAAAAGGCAAAATGATTGACTTTGAGGATAGACCTTTTAAAAAATTGTAAATGCCAATACTGATCCAACTCGAGATATTCCCCACTATTTCCTCCCCCTCGACCCTTAACCACCAGAATTTAATAGCACCAATGCCCTATATATAGAAATAATAATACCAACTTTTAAAATTTTTGGTTTATTCAGTCTTGACATATAATGAGAATAGATACAGACATATAAGCATAATTTTATAAAGGCTTTTTTTCGCATTTTTTGGGCTCATGCGCGAAAAAGAAAAAAAAGGGAAAAAACGTCAAAATTTGATCAATCACCATATTTTCCCTGTTATATTCTATAACAGCCGGGAAAGTAATATAATAAAATATATGTAATTATACTTTTAACTAAAAAATAATTTTATAAAAGTATTTTTTGACTCAAACACAAAAATTTTGCTTAAATAATGAAATTTTAGAAAAAATTTTGAATAACTTTTGTCCTGCGAAAATTAAAATGACATTTTTCTTTGTCCTGAATGAATGACTTGATGGCCGGGTGGCCGAGCGGTTAAGGTGGCAGCTCTACCGTTCTGGAGACCCGGGATCGAATCCGGATGGCTCGAAAGATCCCCAGAAATTTTTCGAGGGATGGTCCGTCCGGATACGTCGGGCCCCGTCTCTCACCACCCGGCCGTCCCATTGTGGGCCTGGCCGAACCCGTAATGGACTTTCTAAAAGAGGCTCTCTTAGTGCCCACAGGGCAGAAAGAATTTAAAGAAAGTCATAAATGAATTCGAATAAACCCAAAACTGAGCCGCCAAACCCATAATGGCCACGAGATGTTCTTAGCACACTTAGGGCGAAAACAAAATGACGTACCGACGAGAGTACGACATATCTGGATCATATTATTCAATCGACCAGGAAGGAACCCGAGTCCCTCAAACCAATTAATTTTAAAGTTTATCAGGAAATCATTTACGTTCATAACTCTAATCAGTTTAAATTATTCAAAATTCACTTTTTGCGTTGATAAAATTGAGTCATTTTGACTAAATGTAAGAATAAACATCCAGAACAATAAATAAACTTAAAATGCTTATCCTAAAAGGTCAAATCCCTTCGAGTATTCTTCGGAATGTAGACGCTTACTAGATAAATGATGAAGCCTTTTCAGGACGATGAATTGTTAATACCGAATAATATTAGAAGTGGTAGTTTTACTTCAACTCATGCTGTGCCGTCTTTAGGGCAGGGCCTACGGGGCTCTGGCCCAGGGCCCCCAGGCCGTAGGGGCTCCCTAATCCGAAAGTAATAGTTACAAATAAAAAATAGGTCAATTGAAATAGGTTAATTAAAGTTTGATTAAAATTAAAAACTCAATGTTAATATATTAACTTAATTTTTAAAATACAGTAGAGCATCTATTATCCGACCCCGATTAACCGACTCATCGGTTAACCGACCGCGTTCTAGTCGGCAAATTCAAATGTCCGCTAGTGATGTGGCGCTACAATATTTGGTTATGTCTTGGCTACTTTAATATTATTTTTGTTAAATTTTTGCATGTTTTAGCTGGCAGCACTGGCTCGACCATGAAAGGGAGGCTAGTATTTAAACCAGGCCTAATACACTATACTAATAATGTATTTTTTCATACTTTTCGGTTATCCGACTTTTCAGTTATCCGACCAACCTCAGTCCCCAATTAAGTCGGATAATCGATGCTCTACTGTAATAATTTTTGTTATTCTTAGAGTAAAAAAACTTAAAAAATTTTTGATATTTTTTATTCACCACACCTCGGCCGAAAACGGTACTTTCTTTCTGCTGCGCGTAAAGAAAATTCCACTTCCTGGCCGAGGGAGGTGAAAAATCGTATATACTCCACGGGAGGAAACAAATAATGCGTCCCTAGGTCTGTAATATACTGTTGTTTCTGTTTCCTTAAGGGGGCCCCATCTTGGTTCTGGCCCAGGGCCCCTTACGCTCTAAAGACGGCACTGAACTCATGTTCTTATTAAAGTCTGGTGAACGGAGAAACCGATCGTCGGTGATTTTACGTTGTCCGAGCGTACCGAGAATATAAGATTGTGAATGGCAGTGTAAATATCAGCAAACATTTTTTCAATCTCCTGTAAATGTCTGCGCTTTGATTGGCGAAACAACTCGCCTTTTTCAATCGTAATGAATGCTTTTATATATTTGCAAAAATTCAAATAGAATTTTGATCGAAAAAGTCACATTTTTCTAAATTGAATTGTCACAAGTAATTCAACTTTAATGACTGACATCGTAAAATAACAACATATATAGACTTTTCTTCCTTGTAGAATTACGTTATATTTTCTCTACGACAATTTTTGTCATCGAATTGGAATATCGAAATCACATTGATCGCATTGATTCCGAAGAGGAAATTGCTTCGATGCCACGAGTATTTAGAACAGTATTCGAAAATCTGAAGCATTAATGCCGAAAAAAGAAACAAACGGTCCCGTCCCTGAACAAACCCTTTTAAAAGTTCTCGGCAATGCTCTGAGTAAAATAGAGTCGAGAGAACATTCTCACAGGAGAAAAAGACAATGGATGATCACCAAGCGAAAACGATCCCGTCCCACGTAATTAACCCGTCCGGTTCTCGTCGTCACACGTATTTAAACGACGTGTTCGATCGTCATTTAAGTTATGTTAAAATCTAACCTGGCAATTCGTTCATACGATTAAAAAATACGCCACACATCGTAAGCGATTTATTCGGAAATTAATTGGATAGGCAAATTGCTTTTGTTTCTTTACGCAGAAATAAAGTCGGAAAACATTTAACCGAATTCGTTATTAATTATTCCGGTTTTTTTAAAGCCAGAAGATAAGAAAGACGATTTTTAAAAATACAAATCAAACTGGATTCGTCTCTGTAAGTGATACTAGAGCAATTTTCAATGGTAAAAAAGAGTCGACGACAAAAACGAACCTTTCCTAATGGCAATTATTCCCGTTTTCTTTCCCGAGAAAATAAAAATAATTAGAAAAAAAAGACATTTCCAATAAAAATAATTAATTCGATTTTTTTCCTTGGGATAAGTTAAATAACTTAACCCAGTTTAACGTATCCTACTGACTAAGTTCTCACTCTTCTTTCGTATTTTCTTGATATCGAAGTTAATTTTTAATCCCAAATGCAAACAGTAAAATTTAAATAATTAAAATCAAAGTGCCAATAAATAAATTCGAAAATTAATTTACAAATTACGTCTGTAAAAAAAACAGTAAAAGCAGAAAATTATCCTCTGCAGGTCTGACCATCAATCGTTAAATATAAGTTCTCATTAAATTACATTGGCGAAAAATTTAGTGAATCGAAATTATTAGTTAAAATGTAACCAGTTTAATTTGAAATTTAATTAAATTCAGTTAAATAAAGAATGTAAAATAACTTTCTTTCCTGTAAGTTCTTGACAAGTTAAGTGATGTTCGGTACGTAGCCTATCATTTCTTTCCAAGCGCTACTCAAACACACTATATGTGAGTCTGGAACCATAAGTTGATCTTTGTTTATTCTTTTGCGAGTGGCGCTAATTAAGGAGGAATCAAATTGTTTTGATGGTGGGGATCCGCAGTAGCGTTAACGGGATGCATCCAGAACTTCCCACCAATCACATACGGCGGTCTGGATGCAGTTAAAGACCAACCTTCTATGATTTCAGACTTTTAGGACACCCTAAATCAAGAAGATATTCCACTTTTAAAGATTTTAGTGTCGGGTAAAGATTTAAATTTAGATTATTATTTAGTAAAACAAATAAAAAAAATCTATTTTTGTATTGATAAGTTCTAGAATTGGTGCAGAATGACAATAATTCACAATTTTAGATGTTTAAAAAAGAGGAAAAAATAGATAAATCTAGATTAATTTCTGGATTTTTCGACCGGTTTTGTTTTATTTTATTTAAATTTTTTTTTTCTCGACGTCTTTTATGACAAGGAAATTCCTGCACCCATACAACAACCAGATAATCGCTATCGAAAAGATAAATTTTGTAATTTTTCTTTCGCTTAGCTTAATTATAAATTATTACTAAATTAATAATACGAAAATAGAATCAATTTACTACTGTTTTATTTTTAGATTTAAATAAATATTATTTAGTTTAGAGGCAGATGAACCTAGTAAATATACTTCAAAATAAATTTGGAAATATTTTAAAGTGAATTCGTGTAAAAATAATGTCGAAAGAATTTTAAATTAATTCTGATTTTAGGAGGAAAAATAAAAATAGGTCTGGTAGATGGAAAAAGATAAAGTACAATGCGGAAAAAATGATAGAATCAATTTTGACACTGACATCTCGCTTTGTTTGATAATGAGAGATACTGTTGATGCTCTCGCACTTAGACAGAAATTTAAAAAAATACATAACAAGTACAATACTAAGTTCTTATCATTTTAAATTAAATTAAGCAAGGATAAAGGTGTAAATTATTAGTTAATTTAAAACTAAAAAACTTTTCAGAAGGAAGGAGATTTGTGTGGAATAAGTTATCTTAGAAATAAAACGATTTAAGAGGAGTGAACGAATTTCTAAAGATCTTATATAATTTCTAAACTGTGACGATGATTTTTCAATTTAAAAATAGGCCTATTACAAATGTAAACCGTGCACATTTCAACGGACAACGAAGAGTGCATTAACACTATTATTGAAATTATTAAAAATTAGGCCTATTATAGAAAAAATTCTAGATTTTTCTTTTAATCAACAACAAATTTCTATAATTTAATAAATGTTTTTCTTTAGCAGGTAGCATAGAAAAACTACTGCCAGAAGCTCTTATCGGTATAAGAAAAAAATTGACAGAAGGTATTCAAGCAAGAAACAGTTCAAAGGGTAGATGAAATATGACTAAAAATTATAAATCTCTCTTTAGACAATTAATTAATCTTTCTCTTTCAAATTTCAAAGTGTGCAGGATAATATATTATCAACAATTCTATTTAATTCATCGTGTTTACGAGGAATTAAACCCGAACGACTAGCGCTTCCTCGACTTTCGTTATTTTTATTCAAGAAATTCGTGCACAGCATCGACAATTCTCAATTATCGACGTCTATTTTTTATTCTGACCCGAGAGCTTTTTTTTTAAAATATTATTTATTAAAGCTGCCAATGGGAACATCCTGATACAGCGACAGTGCAGTGGGTGATGGAGAATACTAATTAAAATATTACTAAATATTTGATTCCTTTCCTCTATTCGTGGTAGAAAAGGCAAAGATTGTGTACCATTTTCTAAAAATATCATCTGTAATAAAAGTTCTTGATGTTCTTCAATAGATAACATCGATATAAAACAAAGTTAAAAAATTATTAATACGAAAAAATGTTAATTTTTATTAGTAAGACTACAAGGAAGATCTTCCTAATCTTCTTCCAGGAGCGAAGGTTTATAAGTCAAGTTTCTTAACTTCTAGAACCGTTCTTTAAAAAGAGCTATCTTGAAGTTTTCTTCGTTATCAACCTCAAAATTCCTGATTACAAACGGAAAAAATGAGTTTCTAATTGTAAAATGCGATTAAACTAAGCAAATAAATGAGGATATTAACCCGCTTAGTTTCAAAATATTGATAAATCAGAGATATGCGACAAGTTTTTCAACGTTTAATAATTTTAATTAACGGTTAAATATGAAAAAATAGGTTAATTTATTATAACTAAGTGGCTTGATAATTATAACTAGTGGTTGATAGGTTGGAAAAGTAGAAGTTTTAGCGAAAATTCGATACTAAAAGATGCATCCAACGTATCACGTTTAGTAATTTATTCGAGAAAAATCTATTTAAAATGCAAACGTATTTATTAAAATCTTGTTTTACGACAGAGAAATGTTTGTAAACATTATAAATCGGACAACGTTTTTCCCTTTCGGAATCGTGACGCGTTTTAAGTCACTCGACCGCTGTTACGTCACCCGTATTTAAATTTCGTCATGTCGAACGTAAACTATTTAGGCCATTATCGTTATTACACGAGCACGACATGGCTTCTTTCTCAATAGATGGGAAGGGGGTAAGAAAAAAAATTATATATATTATTTTCATGGATAGGTATCGTTAAAAGAGCATTTTGAAAGAGAGAAAGTTCCGGGAAAACAGTGCACGTCGATAGACTAGAACAGATACATCAATTAGAGTATGAAGAAAAATTCACGATCGGTGTTAGGAAACAGGAGACGCTTCCGCTCAGATGCAGATGGGACCAACGCCCTCCATACGACGTCAATGGAAGGCGGTGCGGAGACGAGTTCCGATTGGTTTGACAGGAAGGTCAAACAGAAACTTGCCAGTCTGCACCTGACCCCCTTCTCTACTAAATAGGCGAATAGAAATCATAAAATAGATGAAGGAACTCATTGGAGCATCCTCGAAATATAAGATTCAAAAAGTCGGAAACTGGAACATTCGATAAGATTAAGGGTGGGATCTTTGGGACTTAAACAGGTAAGTTTCGTGTAAGATAAAAATTTATATATATATTTTAAATATTAACTTAAGACATAAATTCCGAAATTCGTGAGATAAAAATAAGTTAGAATAAGTTTAGGTGCTTTCATATTGCGCTGTAGATGCTAAGCAGCTGTTCTTTTATTATTATTTTGAGACGAGAAACAATGATAAATCGTAGTTTAAAAAAATTATTTGCTCTTGTCTAAACCCGGAACAAACTTAATAATATTTCTCGCCTCTTCCTGGCGCGTTAAGGGAAAATGTCGTCAGTATGTTTGTCGGTACTACTTATGTAAAAATTCGTTATCGGATTTTTCCCCCAAAATTACGATTGTTCTTTTTATTACAATGATGCGTTAATAAAATGAACCATCAGAAAAAGTTGAGCAGTAGTGAAGTAGCCTTATTTCTAGACGTTTAATCTTTATTTTAAAGCCCGTTCTTTACTTTTTTCGGCTTCTTGGTCACAGAATTTGTGTCTAAAGGTAACTTAAATTGTGTGCCTCCCTATAAATCAATAGAGTTGATTTAAAAGTTCTTGACCTTCCTTCTTGGCCTTGGATAACTTCTATTTGTGGAAAGGAAATATAAGAGTTGAATTAAGCGCTTTATTTGAAATTTATTAAAAATTCTTCTTGATGAAATGACTTCTTACGACTCTTTGATGTTGTGTAATGATAAAGGATGTAATTAATTGTATTCAACCTACTAAAAATGCGTTGAAGTAGCCTAGGTTCGATCACCTCTATCGATTAACTAAGTTATTTATGCCTCTGAGTGATCAATTCCTTAGTATGTAGCACTAAAACTAATGAATATCCTGGTTGTATGATCAGTTTTGACACTGACATAAATATTATACAGTCGAGATGCCATGCCTCCAGCCATTGTTGTTGTTCTGATGTTAACTCTACATTTCTTCATGTTAAAAATCAACGTTAAATAAGTAATCGTTGATTTTATAAAAGTCAACTTTCTATTTATTTAGTTTTCCAGTCGTTTAGTTACTTTATAAATATGTAAATTAGGAATTTAACACGCTTTAAACGTTGATTTATTACGGCATTAACTGCTGTTATATTTGATGATAATTGCACGGTTTATATTGTTATAAGGTCATTTATTTTTATATATAAATCTTATTAATTAATTTTCTATTAATGAAAGTACGTTTAAATGAAAATTATGATTAAACACTTTAATTTTTTAAATTGCAAAATTAACACATCTGTTAGGTCATTTGTAAAATTTATAATGTTTTACGATGAAATGATGTAAAAATTACGAATATTTTTTTGTTAAAAGTGGAAATTTCTCGGGATTCTTCGATAAATAGAGCAATACAACAAATCTTTAGAAAAAACTCACAAAAGAATTAAGTATTTTTTGCAAACTAACGTGCAAAAACTGAATACTTTTTGCTGTTACGAGTAAGTTAGTGCTTTGTTGCAATATCTGAAAAAATCTCCCTCTAAAAACGAAAACGATTGAGGAATATAAATGCCAAAAACAAAACCAAAGCAGGCTTTTATTTAAAATATTAAAAAAAATAACAGTCGACGGCTTCTTTATGTTATCAAAATTAATACTTAAACGTAAAAAAAGGAAAAGAAAAAAGACGAAGAAACAAACGAGTCATCTTTGTGTAAGACACGGATCATCAACTGCTTCAAGCATACTGGTTAACAATGGCAAACGGATACGAATGAACTGCGAAAATATTCATTTTCTACGCGATGGAATTTAAGATAGAATAGAATAATTATATAAATAAAAACGAATATTAAATTTTATAACGTTAAAAACTATCTTTTTAAAAAATTATTTTCAGTTAAAGATGCATTTCACAAAACTGCTCTTCCTCCTGTTCTTCTTTACGCAAATTCTCTTGATGTATTCTCCAGTTGGTTTAATTATAGTCATACCTCTGAAACTGAAATTCCCTCTGAAAACTCTCATTGCCTACGGACTGTTCAAAACGGTTAAGGTAAGCTTTACGAGACGATTATATATAAGATAAACGATAGTCGTTACGATAATAAACTCATTTTAAACACGCTCGGAGCGAAACCATCAATCGGATTATAACCCGACAATAAAATTTGCAGTTATCTTGTGTCAATAATAGTAATAAAAAAAGTCTCTTTCAGAAAAAGTTGTTTCGAAACTTCTTCAGATTGGCCACACCGTTTGGACTAAGGCGAACGGATCCATTGAAGTACAGGCAGGCAGACAAAAGTATCAATCATGCGCCATCAGACGATCATCTTCAAGATCAATTATTTCAATATTTGTCGGCAGAAGATCACGAAGGATGCTTAAAACGTCTTGTGTGTGAAGTGCATGCCTCTCACAGAGGAAATGCCATGGGAGTGGCGGAATCAGTCATCATTGATTTATTCGGGTAAGTTATCATTTAATTGTCCAGACACTGTGCTTTTTTATAAAAGAACAAATCTTTTTTTTTCTGGAGTTATCAAGCGTTTCTTTCTTTCACGCCAGAACAGTTCCCCCCTCTTACTGTTCTTTGTCACGTAACGTACCTTAATCCATGAAATTAGAACAAAAGATTTTTTCTCGAATCAAACTGCCATCACCAATAATAAACTGTTAAGGTCAAGTTTAAAATTTAGAATAAAATGCAGAATTAAAAAAGAAAAGTGAATATTATAATCTTTACTGTTTATATTTTCAGAAAAATGTCTCCACAACACCAAAGTCTTCCAAGTTTCGAGTTTCATCAAGCGGCGACAATTGGACATAAAAGTAAAGACGTACGCATGTGTCATCAATACTACTCGACATGTCCTTATAACAGTCAACAGCTTTTGTCCAATTCTAATTATTTTCCTCTGGAAATATATCCGACATGATACTTCCGAAGTACACGACGAACACGACACTAATTGCCACATGTATATATAAATTCTACTACGGACTGAACTAGTGGGAAGTGCCTATTGTTTCCGATCGAATTTCGTTCAAAACTGCCTCGCATCTAAAAGTAAAAATTAATATTAAAAACTGTAATAAATCATCGTATATTGTATGTAAAAGTGTTATTACAGAGTGAAATAATTAAAAAAAAAAAAAAAAAATGATTCTAAAATAGAAACACGTTTATTTATTACCTAAGCCTGTTTTCACAACAGATTACTCATTTCCTTCCTCCATTTTACACTTAGACGGGTGCCTCATATTTTATTATTTATTATTAAGACTATTTGATAAGTAAATAGTGTCGAGGAAATAGAAGGCATCTTGACTTACTCCAAAAATTAGGGCAGTTTTGATGTCCTCCAAAACAGACGAATTGTGTCACGGTGGTTGCTTGTCTGTTTCTCTTTTTTGTACTTTTTAATACCAGATATTGTATACTGTAATTATTCTATCAGAAATATATCTATATATTCATCCAATAGGCATACAAAAAGTTGTTATAAATAAAATCCAGTTCATAGAGTAGATCCCGTTTTGCGACCTGTATACATATGGACTATATGAAACTATTTTATACAGTCCATATGTATAAAAACTGTATGAAACTATTTCATACAGTTTTTATACAAAAAAAGAACTGTACAAAATGCAGCTTCATACGATTCTGCATACAAGTAAAACGCAGTTGCTTGTTAGCAAAGTTTCTGTCAAACCAGAAACGTAACTTCAATTCGTGACATTGTATGGAAAATAAACAGGCTCGCTTTACGACGAATTTTCAAGAATAGAAAACAAGGGATATTATATAAAGTTATATTAAAGTTTCGTGAAGAATAATGATAACTAACAGTTTTATAGATAAAACATAAATTAGTATAAACACGTATGTATGCTAATATAAGAGACGAGCTGTACTAAGCGTTGTATAAAATAAGGTTTAATAGATTTATAGGTCAAGTTTCTGTGAATTATGAACTTTACAATTGATAAGATATATTTGCACTAGAAAGATTTAGGCCTAATTAATATTCTAAATATATATATATCAATTTTATTTTTATTTATATATTTAGAATAGTTTCAACAGGCGTTGTCAATTAATGAGCTTAACAAGTAAAAAAATTTTGTTTAAAAAAATGCGGGCAAAATGTTTTGTGTGTCTTCCTCATCATCGTAATGACGAATGTAGTGTTGATTTTGCCGAATTCATTGTTTATGTGTGCTTGATTTGAATATTAAGATAAGTCTGGTACTCGTCAGTCCGCTTTTTATATTTAAATCTATTCATAAAACTACACGCAACGTCTTATAATGATTTTTCTGATAAACAACACACAAATTAATTCGAACAGAATAAATTTTTGGATATTTATTTAGCTCTTTTCGAAAGAATATAAATATATGTAAACCCCGCTTTACGACCACTCATTTTACATCCCCGTATTAACGACTACGTCGTACGTTGTTTTTAAATGGCACATTTCTCTTGTTCTGTGTATTATTTATTTAAAATTATTCACTTCCAGAAACGTAATATCAATTTACGAGCTTAATGAAAATACGGGTTTCCAGTTTGATCTAGAAGTGGAACTTTAATATAAAAATCGCTACAGTAAAGTTTTTTTAATACACTCAAACCTCTGAACAACGGCCATTGACGGAAACATAAAATATGGCCGTTGTTTGGAGGTAGCCGTTATCAGAGGTTCGACTAATAGATATTATGCTTCAATAACTCATCAAGCCTCAAATACAATACCATAAAATTATTTCTAGAAAAAAATAAAATAAAATTACACTATTTAACTTTGAAAATTATAAATAGTTAAGTAATATATTTTTATGTTTAATAAGTCATGCGTTTAGAATAAGCTTAATTTAGTTTAGTTTATATCATACCGGTGGGATACTTTACTGCACGGATAGTTAAGTACTGTATTTTCGTCGTAAAATTAACTTTAAAAAATAATAAAACGTTAATGCAGGTCTAGGTGCCACCAATACTAATCTTCTAAGATATTACTTTATCACATTAGAAGACGATTAAAAAATCCCGGAAAGGTAACCGCGTTAAAGGTGAACGTCGACAGTAATGGCAATTAACGTTCTCGAAGGAAAGGCGCATAACTCTAAACCTATAAAAGTGATTAAATTGCTTAATTTCAAAGCATTTTTTAAAAATAATCGATAACAAATTATCAGATAAGACAAATGTGAAAATTGTAACAAGTATGAATGTTTAATCGGTGCAACTACCATGAAAATCCTCTTAATGATAAAGTGAGTAGAGAAGGAACAATTAGGAAAATTGTTTTCTCGAGTGGTTATTAATGACAACAATTTGTTACTATATATTTTCCGACTGATAAGAACCATTATATAGGATGATAATTTTCGACTCTGTAAAATTTAACGGGTGTTGTAGAGGTCGATGAGATGAGCATTCTTTTTTTTTTTTTTTTTTTTTTTTTTTATAAAGCAACCTCCTAGAGTCGGAAATAAAAGTTAGAAGAGCTAAGGCCCGTGCCACTTTATCCCCAGAGAAAGAAGTCGGGAAGAGTGTTTCCACGGTGTAAAAATCACAAGTGGAAACAAAGGAAGAACTGTCTATCCGTATCATTTCAGCTTTGTTTGATGCTATCCAAGGACAAAGAGCCTTGTTGTAAGTATAACAAGACTGGTTCTTCGTCGTACTCTCTAAATACGCAGAAAATATCAATACAGTTTCATTTACAATACTGTACTCGTATCTCAAAATGCACACAATAAGACGGAGAAGGTAATTGTAGAGGCGTGAGGACAGTTGCCTACTACAGACCATCCCTTGAATTTACGACACATCGAACATTAACACTTTGCATATTGAGACTGACTTGTTTCAAAGAGGTATGTTTTAAAAACATATATTGAGATTTAACGTAAGAAAGATCGTTATATGCATTCCTGTTAGAACAAATTGTCTACAAAGTCCCTGTATGTGGGATTGTATTCCGAGCATCCCAGTTAGAGAATATGTCAATCGATAGTGGAGGACGGATTACGAATCATGTAATCACTTCATCTCATGAGAATATTTTTACGGTGTTTAAAGGTCTATCAAAGAATATAACAAACAATTGATACAAAATACCGTTTTTAATAATAGTCAAGCCTTTTTACTACTTTAAGTATGACATAATGTAAACAATCGAAATAAAATAAAAATTAAACAAAATTTTTAAAAATATTTTACACCCAAGAAAAAATTATGAAATCAGTCAACCTAAATAATTTAATTAATGCTTTGTTGCTCCATCACGAGCTTTTATTATCGTTAGCCTTAATTCTTTCGGGTATGGGCTTCACTAATGAAAAATAATTTTCGCTATCGACAGCTTTTCAGCGTTTTCGAATAGCTGATTTGCAGTATGGAGCTTTGTCCTGGGCGGCCAATTTCTTTAATTTACACCACATATTTTTTATCGAGTTGAAATCTGGACTGTTTGTTGGCTAGTTTATTGTATTGATGCGCTGTTGGTGAAGAAAATTCTTAACAGTTCGAGCCTTAAGACAAGATGCATCGTCATCTTGGAAAATGGCATTATCACAAAACATATTTTCAATGGAATAAAATAAAATTCTCCCAACGTCAACGTATATCTGGACATTAACTATTGATGTAATAAAGACCAGCGTGCCTAGTCTTTATTATAGCACATCTGTCACGCAACCCCAAATAGTAACTGAGGTAGAAAATTTCGTCGTTTTCTTTAGGCAATAATTCTTATAAGCATCATTAGAACGGCGCAGGACAAAAGTTCTAGTATCATCTTCATGACCATGCAAATTCGTGACTTACTACTAAATATCCCTTTCGTCCAGTCGTCTACAATTACTTTGCTTTGGCTCATTGTAACCTCGTTTTCTTATGGTGTCAGTGCTAGCTTCCGTTTTGCTTCTGTATATGAAAATCAATTTCTTTCAAACGATTTTCACTGTTCTATCACAGACACTAACGCCCGCTTCTCTCCATTTCCTAGTAATCTCTTTTGTTGCACATTTCCTATTTTTAAGACATATTTTAATTTCCCATCCTGGCGCTTTGATGTCTTTCGTGGTCCACCAGTATGTTTTTCCCTTTATAATATTTCTGATTTATTTATACTTGCACCAAATTTTAGATACAGCTGATTGTGAACAACCACATCTTTTTCAACAGTGCTTGTTGAATTGCCATCCTTCAGGAGTTTTACAATCCTTCCTATTGTTTCAACGGATAATTCCGTTTAGGAGCCATGATTTGGTTACATTAATAGAAGAGTAGATCATTTGAGTGGCTATAAGCATTCACTTTATATTCAGACTTATTATTTACATATTGAACAATATAGAAAACAATTTTTTTATTATGCTAAATATAAGATGATTCCAAAATTTTTCTTCTGTGTTATGTTAAATAAATTTATGTATTTAATTGACATAATGTTATGTTTATTGTTTAAATTATTCTTAACCTAGGCAAAATGTCTATTATTAGAAAATTATTTTGCATCAATTGTATCTTTTCTTTATTTGCTACATGCTTAAAACACTGTAAAAACATCCTCATGATGAATTGATTATATAATTTTTTCCAGAAGTTATAGTGGATACGATGTGGTATTGACTTAACGTCACAGGACAATTCGCTTTGAATATTTTTTAATGAATTTATACAAACTTGATGTCCTGTTCCTTAAGATCATCATGCCGCTTGGCTTTCTCACAAATAATTCTCTCAGAAATAATATCACCAGCCAATTGCTTCTCATTTATCCACACCAGGAAGAGTTTTTCCATTGCCTCAATCGTGAAATGGAAAAAACCACACTCAATAAAAAACGAGAAAAACAAAAAAATGGAATTGTGCGAAAAATGGAGGGGAATATATATATATTACTTCTAACTAGAAGTTATACAAAAAAAGATTTTGTTGCCATTCTATTTTGAAGGGCGATTATAAGCACTTTAGGGGCCTAAGCCCAATTTCTTCGGAAGCCGGAAGGCGAGGGCCTCCGTCAAAATAGGGTATGCCCACTCATTAATGATCTTAAAGAAGGTATAGGCGAAAAGTGTCGTTTAAAGTATTTCCAGCAAATTAGAAACTCACTTTACAGTAAGAGCTTATTTAAAAACTCGGGTTACTCCGTAAAAGTTTTAATTGCAGGCATAAATATAATTTTTCGTGACACCAACCTGTCTAAAACGGCGATTAGCTGGCGTATCGGAGTGACAGGACTTGAAATTACCTATCGTTCACCACTGATAAAATCTGGACAAGAGCTTAAGGCGCTAACTGATTCTACTTCCTTGAAGCTTTCTTTAAATACAATTATTCGAATTTTGGAAGTCTGAAAAACATTACTGGTTATTCGAGTTGAAAAACAACAAAAGTTACCATATTTTATTATCTTTTAAACGGTGAATTTTTTATGTTCGGTTTTAGGTTAAAAATAATTCAAAACTGAAATTTTCTGCTTGGCTGGTTGTATGCCGAAGTTCGATTCGAACTTGTGATCGGGAAATACAATTATATTCTTGGAATTAAAAAATTTAATTGAAATTTTTAATATCGAATTTTCTGTTTAATTTTAAATTTCATACAAATTGTGAAATATTATTATTATTTTTTTGCATGTAAATGAATGATTCGGCATTCGGCTTCGGCATGAATGGTGTAGATTCATCATAGCTCTGGGGAAAATAAAATAAAATAAAACGCTTTATGTTAGTTAAAATAATGAATATTTACATGATGACAGTAGGAGCAATATAGGCTACATCTTATTTTTTACGTTAATAATTTTCGATACTTGTTAAATAATATAATGTAGCTTACGTACTGTTGTACGTAAAGGCCTGCAAGGGCATTATCTACACCTGTACTAGTACAAAGTGCCACCGGAGCCATTTACCACAGACTCTGGATACAGAAAAGATCCAAAAGTGTAGATGTTTTATTGGTAATTGGTAGAAAATATGTTTTCATTTGGTTTACTTATTTTATTCATACATTTTTATGCCTTTCGACGAGAATAGGACCTCACGTTTTCGCTTCATTCGACTGTCTAAGCCTTGTTTATGTAATGTAGACGTATAAATTATTTTCCTTTCGTTTCGTATATTTATACACCAGCGATATAAGCATCGAAAACCGTTATTACTATATTTTATACTAAAATTTTTGTATACTTATTCTAATATTTACCTCAACAATCGTAAAGGTACTTAACAGAAAAATGGCACGTTAGATCGAATACTTTTTGAAATTTAAAATATTTTTGCCAAAAGTAATATTAATAATTTAAACAAATTAATTTGTGTATTGTTTATTTTCTTTTTCGTTTTGGAAAATTATCGATATCATAATGTTTTTAACCATTTAAACTAAATAAAAGCCAACATTATTACTCGTAGCCTCATTAACAACGAAGCTACAGACTTTGGGTTAAATCACCTATTGTAAATATGAAATAATACAGAAAAATAAATCAAACAATTCTTTATTTTAGAACTTTAAAAAAGAAAAAAAAATAGATGCAAATAGTGCGAGGAAGCACAAAAATGCCCTTATAAATGATATTCTAAACACAGAAGTTTCTATTGTACAGTACAAATGAATGTAACATATGACCGAATGATATTTAGGAACCGAATTTTCCTCTTTAAAGATTTCGAAAATGATATTCTTCTAATCGATGTAAATATATTAGGAAACATAAGGAAAATTTTGTATGTACAATGCGAGTTACCTCGCTGTTAAATGGTCATATTTAGATAGAAAAAAATGAGGTTATTCAATGTCTGTGTCATTTTTTATAATATTTATATTAATATTAATGCTAAAGGAAAAATTCTCTTAGGAAAAGAACAACAACAGATAAATTCATAGGAAGAATCAATAGAATAGGATAGGTGGAGCAATAAAAATCAATTATTTTTATCGATTTTCGTAAGAGAAATTGCT
Source organism: Centruroides vittatus (assembly GCF_030686945.1). NCBI lineage: Eukaryota > Metazoa > Arthropoda > Arachnida > Scorpiones > Buthidae > Centruroides > Centruroides vittatus. The sequence goes on along the minus strand of NW_027122405.1, from coordinate 3,114,179 downwards.
CAATAAATAATAAATCTCTCTCTTACAAACGGTATTTATTGAATAACAGATGTATTTTATGGGAAATGATTACTTCCTAAATGGATAAAACTGGTTTTGTTATAGGTTAATTATAGGTTTTTTCCCTGTCTTGTTAAGTAATAAGATGGCTTTACGGTAACATTTATGAAGTAAACCAGTATTTTAAACGGTAGGTGTATAAATGTATATTATATAATCATTTATGTCACACGAACAAGGTAAAGAAATTAATAAAATTATGAATATCTCTATTATATAGATTATTAAATTTTTTTATTTAAATATACTGTATATAATATAATGACATTACTGGCAGAAGTTCGTCAACAGGGAGGATGAAGGCTTCGGCCGTTCTGATTGCCTACAGATAAGGGTCTATTTGGATCAATGGCACTGATTCTAACAGATGCTCCGTGCCGGAATTCCTAGTCTAAGGTCCACAAAACGGAATGCAATTTAAAAAACTGCAGAATAAAACATATAAATTACTTTTTAATTAACCACGTAACCATTATATGTACAGTAAAATAGAACCTCCGGTAACGACCACTTCTGAACGGCTGCCATTTCTTCAGAAACGTTTCTTTTTGAAACGTATACAAAATAGCCTCAGAACAACGGCCATTTTCTTAAAGTTCTCGTCAGTAACCGTTGTTCAGAGGTTTGTCTGTTTATACATGTTTAATATATATTTATTATTCTTGTCTCGATATAGGCAAAATTTGCTTCAGCCCATGATTCAAAATTCTAATGCGAGTCCCCTTCCAACTTCATCTCCGTCGCAAAGGACTGGTCACACATCTCTAAAATGCTTTTAGCTCTTGACTTGAAAAAAATGCAATTGTTTTGATCATGTCTTAGGCTTCTTGCTTGATACGTTCGGGCCCGTATTGGCTCCGGGCTCTGGTTCTGCCGAACCGCTTTCCACCGGTGCCCTTGGCCTCCTTGAAGCTCAGCCTCCCGGTACCTTTTCACCATCCTGACTTGGAGTGTGTTCATTTGGAAGTTTAGTCGCATTCATGAACGTCTGCAGAAAATTTTCCCGGGGCACAGCTCGGAGACAAATAATTACGTCAATAAATTTTTATTTAATTCTTTTAATTTTTGGGTTTTTTTTCCACAAGTGCCCCTGGCCTCCTCGAAGCTCATTCTCCTAGGATGTAAGGTTACACATTTCAATCATTTTTAAAGATTATAATTTGTGGAATTTTTTACTTGGTCCCAGAAAGGGGCTATTGCCCCGTTTATCCCCCCTCTGAGGACACCCACGATCGCATCGCATCTACACATATTTTTTTATATTAGTTTTTAAACATGATCTAATAGTAATTGTGATGTGCCAATTGTGTTTTTCGGTAATTTTCAATAAATATTTAAAAAACAAACAAATAAATAAAAACTAAATAGTGAATATGCAAGACAATCAATTATTTTGTTTAGTTTCTAATTCTCTCTTTCCCTGACAATGAGATAAAATAGATTTAGTAGGGCAAATTCTACAACAGGAGGAAAGCAGGAGCAAGGTCTAGAAAATAGAATAGTAGGGCCTACATTTTATTCTTTTATATTTTTTCTTTTAATTACTTTTGGCTTTCTGGATGACAGAATTTGTTAGACAAGAGAACATGTTTCGTAAAACTAAAAGGATTTTTTTATAATGATGCGAAAAAACTTGATAATATGTTTTGCAGGTCACTCTACAAATTCTAGTGTCTAGCAACAAGATTAAAGATAAATTCATATCAAGAACAAGACATTGTCTCTTAGCAAAAAATTAATGTCTTATTATAAGTAGAACTAACGTCCTCCATCTTACGACATTCATACAAGACAGTTTATCTCGGTGCACTAATGTTGATTTGAATTAGGTGGGCTGAGGCAACACGACACAAAGACGATCTGCCAAGAGAGTGCTTCCACGGAGAACCTTCTAGGGAAACTGGCCCTTATTTAGGTGTTAGTTACGCGAAGAAAACCCAGAAAACTGCATGTGGTCAGCCCGTTGGTGTGGTTCAAACCCACGACCAACTACCAATGTTCAGTGATGTTATCCACTCGGCCACAGTTGAGACAATAGAAATGTGTGTAGAAAATGAAAACGAGCACGTTGATAACTTCTAAGTGTACATTAACAGTCGGATGACCGAAGCGGTATAGGGCATCACTATTCACTGAGGGGTACTCGGGTTCGAGTTTGCGACAAAAACTTTAGATTGACCCGGATATGTCCAGTATCGTTGCTCATGAATCACTGTTCCTACTATGGGCTTAGACGAACTTGGGTATGGAAAAAGACCCTGTTATTGCTTGCAAAAATTGAAAAATTCGCATTTATGAAAATTTGTGGCCATTCTGTACTTTTTTTTTTATTCTTTCCACTCTGTGGGCGTACGTATGTAACCTTTTGAAATTTTAAATATAAACCATTTTGCATATTAAGCAAAATATTTGTTTATTTTGCATTTATTATTGATAAACCGTAAAGATTGTTTTAAATTTCGCTGTAAACGCAAGACTTGTTAAACCATTTGTTTATCTAATGATACAATTTGCATCATTTTATTTCCATTTTAAGATGAATTCCGTTCACGTAGCACCTCGTCTAGTCGTTGATCGTTGGAGTGTGCAACATATTTTGCAGTTTCTCAATAAAATGCAAACAACATAGTTCCAGATGAAAAGAGATTATCACTTGTTTACTTCATAAAATATCTTAAAAATAATTTTGATTACTGTTGGAAGGAAAGCATCTTACCAGGAACATTACCCATGCATCGGGTCAAAAACCTTTAACTCGGTGTTGTGGTTCACCCATGGAGACGCTACGGGCGGGCCAAAAATAACAGATATTGCATAATTTGAAAATTTATTTTATTTAAACAAAATAAAAAAAGGCAAAGCGATGAGTCTTGCATTTATTAATGATGTGGGTTACTTGATGAGCTAGTAGTGTGGGGACGTGAGGTCAGGAATCAGCATGCTTCACCAAAGACATCGCCCTGTAGTAAAAGAGCATTTTGCTGAACGAAGCTGAACGAACTAACTACGGGCATTACACAGCATGTGTTCTTCTAAATGCGAAAAAGTTTCGATTAACAATTTGTCGGCTTTAATTACTTGATAATGTCGACATTGAAGCGCATTACTGAAATATTGATATAATTTTAAAAATTCAATTTGAATTCTTGTTCACCATCAAAATTTTACACACGAATTTTGTAATTTCATTTTGTATCTTGGTTTAAAAGTGTAATTTTACAGGAATGGCCGTCTTCCTTCCAACACACTTGAATCGCCGATCTAGAAGCGAAAATCGACATAGTACAGCAATGTGAAGTGTTCTAATGGCATTTTCTTCATTTGTGCGTTGCTACACTGTGCTTTAATCACTTCCGCATCGAAAGCTAGTACTGTGAAAACATATTGCTATAATGGATTTCATTGTTTTAACGGTTTCTTTCAATGTATTTGAAAGTATTTATTGCGATTTTTTTATGTTTGTTAATTTTAATAAAACAATAAATTCGTTTAATGAAATATCTGCCACCCGCTATCGCTCCTCAAACCCTAAAGTCCTTACTGCCAGCTCTCAAAGTAACTCATCTAAAATGTTGATAGTTAATGAAAGAAAATAAAAAAGTAGGGAAAGTGACATTGGTTATTATTATTTTTGAAACTTTGCAATATTTATAGTTTTTTGCTCTATAGCGTCCTAATGGGTGCAAGTTTAAAAGTCAAAAGACGTAAATCAGCAGGGGGTGCCAAAGCGCAATCTAGGTTTTTGCCCCGCTGCTTGGGTTATGTTTGTCGTTAGTAATAGCGTGTTTTGTGATTAAAAACTAGAAGAATTAGAAAATTATCAAATATTTTAAGTTCTACCGGTGAATATTATGACAAAAGAAACAAAAATTAATTCAGATCAAATAGTATTCATTAAGTAAAATATAGTTTAAAAACAGGCAAGAAAAGGAGCATTGCGCGTATACCTGTATACAGTAGTCCTATGTAAAATTCACGGTTAACACGAATACGTAAATTTTATTCTATTGGAATAAATGCATTACGGGATACATTGCAATAAAATAAAATATAAAAAAAAATGATGTCGAGAATAAAGAAACAGAAGTAAAATTCGCTATAACGCAAACACTTTTTCCTTTATTAAAAGACGTTTTCAATTGAGAATTCCAGAATAAAAACAAAAATATATTAAAATTCGAATATATTCGAATGAATTAGCAGCGGCACGCTATATATTTTAGTTCAGTTCTTTCTTATAACGTTACTTCTGACTAATATCGAGGTTGGTAATATACTTGCACAGTTAAGACGTTAAGAGAATTCGTTAAGGTCAGGTGTCATTACCGCTCTGGGGAACCGGGATCGAACCCGGGCGAAAAATTTCAGAAATTTTTAGTAATGGGCCGTCTTGGATATGTCTTATCCCGTCCCTCACCATCCGGCCGTCCCATTGTGGGTTCGATCAGACCCACAATGGACACGGAGAAAAAGCCTCTTAGAGTGCACGAGACGGAAAAGGGCAAATAGGTCGAGGTGGATTAAGCGGGTGTCGGATCCGGCATCCGCCAGTGGCCCCAATTACACTTTCGATTTATTAAAAAATATGTACTTGTAATATTTTACTAAGCAAATATTGTTACGATTTTTTTTATGCTCTATTGCTTAAGGATAAAGCAGAATGCTATAAGAAATTTTTTATTTCGACTTGAACTACGACAAATGATAAAGGGGTAATAAATCAGTTCTAAGTGAAGTATTCCGGCTTTGTTCCACCAGGAGCCCCGAATGTCTTAATCTGCCACCGCAAAAATAACAAAACAATATTTTATCCATAGTTCAAAATTAAACTGTGCATAAAATTCCTATAAATAACTACTTAATCGTATAAAAAATTGAAATTTGAATCTGTCTATTCCAATTTTCAAGTATATTACAGTATATAAATTTATATAAAATTAAAAAATTTTTTTTATAAATGTTCGGCATTGCATCAGCCTCGCCTTATACATCACTATACATATATCTCCTGTCTAAAATAGCATTTATAAATGATGTTACTGATTGAATTTTACTTTTGATAATTTTTTAAGAAACTAAAGATGGGTGGCACATTTTCACTTCACTACAATGCTTTCACTCGCACACAAACAGAACATACAACACACGTCCGAAATATTATTTATAAATATAATTGAGCTGCAATTTAAAAAAATTGTAGCCTATAAATAGTCTGTCGTTGTCCGTCCGTTTGTCCTTCTTGAATCTCGAGAATGGAGTTAGATACACGAAAGTTAAAACCAGATATAGAAAGCAGGAGGCCCCGATTATATACGAACGTCCGATGCAAACCAGAAGTCATATTATTTCAATTTAAAACTTCCCTTGAAAGGAGTTAGATAGATGACCGGCACGACTTCATTGCTAACGGAAAAGTATGGTGTTCAGGAGTAAGACATTATTGATTTGAGGTGGAAAGCATATATTTTAAATTAAATAAATTAAAACTATAATTAAAAATTGCAGCCTGGCTTTATGACGATGTCACAATAAATAATTGCTCGTTACCATTCTATTTGTCTCTTGTTACTAATTAAATTATATTTTGGTCATGTTTTTCGAGATTGGGATAGGGCCATCACCTAAAGTCCTAAAACATCATTAAAATGCATCGTTGTCGGACTTAGAAGACCAACTTTAAGTAGAGACCTATCTTAATTACAAATTTGAGTTACTAGATTTGAAGACACTACGCAAAGTAAGTTAAATAAAACGGTTTAGTAATTTAAAATAAATCAGCAACGAGTTGCTCAACTTTCCCGACAACATTTAAAATTTTGATGGCGCCATCTGTTATGATATTTTATTAAAAATCTTTTTATATTTTTAACTATTATAAAATGGCAAAAAGCTTAATTTTGAGGGTAGAGGATGGGTTTTATAAAAAAACTGCAGATGCTAATAACGAGTAAAATCGTCATTAAGCCCGACCCTACTGGAGATACACTACCCATTATCTCTCATCCCTCGACCTTCAACCATCAAAATTTAATGGCATCAACGCCCCTAATACACAAACCTCCGTGCAAAATTTCAGAAGTTTCCGACAAAAAGCCGAAGAGATATTAGGCTTCAAAGAGGGTAAACAAAATCGTGTCCCCCACACACATCTATGCATACAGAAATTACCCCTAATTGTTTTGCATTTCTCGACGTTTCAAGGTGTCATAAGTCCAAAAATGTAAAAATCTGGGAGGTCATTTTTTGACTGATCGCCATACTATTATGTATAAAATCACGGAAAGTAAAAGAAGTATCAATTGTGAGATTTCTTTAATAGATTCATTGCATTCAAATATTGGATAGTTCAATCTTTAAAAGCATCCATGACAAATTCTTTTGAACTATTTACTTACTTTAACTTTTTTTAAAGTTCAGATATAAAATGACAAATTATTAAAGAAATGTAGCTTGTAAAAGAACGTTGCGTAGATCATATCAAGTTATGTACACCGTAAGACGGTATTTGAATTTATTCTTCTAATATTTTTCTTTATGGTTAGGAAGAATATTAATTAAAGACTTTTGTACCCGTTAGCGCTTTATGTAACCCATTTTCCCCAATATATCGTGTCTAATTTTCACACATATATATGTGTACAAATTTAGAGAAAAATAGGATTTTCTTCGGGATACATTTACATAATCAAATAAAGAACTAATCCGTGAAAAAATTTTAATTATTTAAGTCAAGTCATGCTACAATTAAGTAATTCGTGGCTATTCGAAGTATATATTTTTATTTTTTGATGGGGCAGTTAATATTCTATCGTGATCGTTCAGTCGTTCTGGTTTGTCTATACAGTTAACGGGCTTCGCGCTTCGTGGGTGCCAGACCCGTGCACTCGCGAGGAACTTGGAGCTTCGAGTGACTTAGAAGAGTCCCGTGATTGCTTAGTGCTCGGTCTTCGGTGTCTTGATATAAAAGTAACGCTAAATAATATTATTATTTAACGTTATTTTAAAAATTAACTAGGATATCGCGCAATATTGTCACATCGCGATGAAATTGAGGCGGAGCCAGAATGAAAGAAGCGATCTCTGCACTTGTTAGACACAGAAGAGGAGATCTAAGAACAAAGCAATCGATGGCCATTGCTTTGTTCTTGTGATTTGTTCGTTTTCACGCCTATTTTTCATTAGGCGCACGCAATGATGTTTTTATTTTTGACCCCTAGGCCTAAATTCCGTTGGGCGCTCTCAGTCGCATCAGAAAGCACGGACATTAGCGAGGTTGAAACCGTAAGTTTTAAACGCGCCGTTTTACGCCGGACGTTCGGCGCCGCTTTCCTGTAAGTCTAGAAGTTTGACAATGGCGTTTGGAAAGTCAGTGGAATTATGCTCGATATTCCAAACGCCATTGTCAAACTTCTAGGCTTACAGGAAAGCGGCGCTGAACGTCCGACGTACACGTTTTCGCGTTTAAAACTTACGGTCTCAACCTCGCTATTGTCACTTTAATGCAGAATATAGTATATGTATATAGAAAACGAAGCCATGGACTTTTTTACATAGATGGACCTTCATTGTATTCTTGAATTCCTTATCTCAATTATTAGAAAATGGCAAAGTTTTATCAAAATCGACCCATTAAATTGAACGAACTGAGTTCTATAAGTCCGTAGACGACGTGCTGGCGACCGTGGAACATCGCACGACAAAGTCGCTTGGTCGCGCGCGCTTGTGCAACGATCTTACATCTCGAAAACGAAGCCACGGATTTCCATTTTTTATTACATTTTCGGATTCCTCGTCGTAATTAATGGAAAATGGCAAAGTTTAATCAAAATCGATCGAACAGATTTTGAGAACGAACACAACTCTATAAGCCTTTCTGTAAGCACAATTCTATGTGGTTTATAGAATTGTAATGCTTTCTCACCTTTCGAGAAGCTGTCACTCTATAAATTAGAAATTATCTGTACTCGCTCCCCCCCATTTACTGCGCACATTTCATTTTATCTCCACGTTTTCCCAAGTTGATATAAGTTATCAAATCAATCTCTATCAGCCGTTTACAGGTTTTCAATCATTGCACAGAGGAATTTCCTCTTTTATAAAGTAATCGGCGAAAGGAATATTAGTTGAATATTGTTTTCGACTCAGCAACAACATCAAATTATTGTTTTAAAATGAACGTTGCTCGATATCTTGTTATAAATTCATTAGTACAAGTGATCCGTTTTAAGCATGAAGGAAGCAGACATTAGGCATTTCTCCAGACATTTTCAAGCGCATTAATGACCTAAGTCGTTTGTAAAACACATGAACGACTTAACAACTGTAATTTTCATCGTTCCACAGAAAAAAATTCCGACAGTAAAGTAGCATGATGATCATTTTTGCAGTTTCAAGTCTCAACAACAATCAATCAGACATTTATTATTATTTTTTAAATGAATAAAATATCTAATAATAAATGCATAAAAAATTGATTATGTCTAATCAAAAGCAAATTCTATAATTTAAAATAAAGATAAAATTTGAATTATTAGTCTTTTAAAATATATAAAAATAAGTTATTTAATTTTATAAGAGAAACGTAAATTAAAAACGTAAAATAAACTAGAGACTATTTTTCAAATAACCCATTAGTTTGGATTTTTTTTTCGCTTATTAAATTAGCATAAGAGCAAATTAATATTCGATTAAGTAAATTCAATTTTGATTACATTTAAGAAATTTAAATTTCGAATTTTTAACTTAGGATGGAGAAAAATTTGGATTGATGGGATAAGACAACGCGACACAAGGCGATCTAACAAAAGGGGTGCTTAACGGGATGACTTTCTATAGGAAACAGGCCCCTATTTAGGTGTTAGAAACGTGAAGAAACACGGAAAACTCTAAGCGGCTGGCCCGCTGTTCGGGTATGCCACTACCCGACTAATGTTCCCCCGCGACTAATGTTCAATAATTTGAGAAAAATTATAATATAATTAAAATAAATTTTTATTAATTTAACTAATTAACTTTTTACATTCAATTCCTCGTTAGTTTATTAGTAAATAATTGAGGTGTTGACTAACTAAGTTGCTACTTTTTGTGTTTTCTTTTTTCTCTTTAAATTTATCTCGTATACAAGTATATAGGTAGGTCCTACATTTGAATTTCTCAAATGGAAAGCTACCTCTTACTGTTCGTTCTATTGATTGTAAGTTTAATAAATAAATAAATATTGTAATCTAAATTAATTAAACCGGTATCGAAATGTCTTCTTACGAGAATGTAACTACAACTTGTAAATTTAACAAATTCCAGCAATGAGTTACGTAACTTTTCCGACAAAAAAGTTAAAATTGTGTGTGACACCAGTGATCATATTACGATTAAATTTCTTAAATTACTACCAAATCTCGTAAGGACTAAGTGATTTAATAAAATGTATGATACTTTTCATATCCTGCTTCTTGAAATTCCGTCTAGCTTTACGTGATATTTAAAAAAGGAGATAAACTTCTTCCCAATAACTATCGAACAATATGCCTCACAGTAATCCTAGCAAAAGAATTTCAGCAATGGACCAGAGAAATGGATTTAGAATCTAAATTTCAATACGCATACGTAAGAAACAAAGGTACAAAATCTGCGATATTTTTGTTATCATCAGTAATTCAACTCCATTTGTCTAAAAAGCACAAGTATTTACGAGTTTCATAGATATGGAAAAGCCGTTGATACAATTTACGTACCACTTTTAGGCTCAAAACTTGAGAGACAAAGAAGGAGGCGAAAAAGTTTCCTCTACAGTGTTTAAATTATTTTTAAATTACGTGGTATTCGTCCGCTCTCTCCATATTTGTTTAACTTTTATTTAATAGGGATTGATTAGTTTTTCAACTGTTTTGCATATTGTAGCAGAATCATAGCCTACAATAAAAGATGATTTCTGCGAAGGAAGACTTTGTTAGTTCCTTGTTGTTGGAAAGGGCGGAAGTGAAGACGTTTTTGTATCTTCTGCATTTTCTATATTTTGTAAATATACCGTTTGCTATTTTAAATCGAGGATCGAAATAGTTTATAGCAGTCCACTTATCATTTTCACGGTATTCAAAAATATTAAAAATACCTTCATATAAACAAACTATTGGGAATAAATGTAAAGAGACTAGTAATTCAACTACGACTAAATAAAAGTTCAATATTCATTGGAAATAAATATATCAACTTTTTAAATAAAAACTGTTATTGGTGTGAATCCAGTGATTTTTCAAAATGTATAAATGTATATTTTAATATTTGTATTTCCTTATCCCCCGAGTAACAGAGTATTTGCGATAATAATAATTATTATATTATTATAATTAATCTTTATGTTATTAAAACATACGAATGTTTCAGGGTCCCGAGTCTAAAAATATAAAGATTTTGGAGATCCAATGTACAATTATTAATGAGGTTGCAACTTTGAATATTCTATCCAGTTAATAATTGTTGAATATTCAATCACTTTTTTAAAAATCGAATATCAAAAAATTATATTATGTAGAATAGTATATTTTCAAAGGTTTGGTTTAGTTAATAATTATTACTTATCATATTAGGTAGCGTGTCTGATCGACGAGATGTTTTATACACCGTAACCGACAGAGCATAAAAATTTTTAATATTTTTGATATCATTCACATAATTCTGCTATTGTATATTTTATTATATCCGAGTATATATCTAGCTATTAAAAAAATAATTTGCTAATCGATAGAACAGAAGAGAGGCCAGAAAATTTCATTTAACGCGAAAGGAGCATTGGGGATTATTGAATTTTTCGTTATTTTAGGGTCAATGCTTCCTTCGTGTTAACATTTCCTCAAATTCCGAAATCGAGTTTCCTAAACTTTAAATAATGATATTGACATTCTATTCCAAGGCGATAGAAATATTTTTCCTAGATGTGTCTGTTAAATGTAGAATAAAGTACTAAAAATGCCATTAGCACTTTAGGTTAAATAAGATTTGTGTAAGGTAAAACCTTTATATTTTAACTTGTATTTATAATTTTTTTCTTTTGTTTTTTTTTTTGGAGAAGTAAATGAACATGATTCAGAGCTTATAGGCCTATAGGTGATTGGGCAGATTAATATTTATGAAAATTGAAGACAAATTCGGTGAATTTAAAAACATTCAGAAAGGTTTTAAATAATTATTTGTGTCAGAGATTACAATTTATTTGTGGATTTGATTGATCGTATAAGCCATGAGCGACGTCTCCCATAGAAAATATGAGGGAGGGGAGGGGTCTCCCAACGTCTCCCATAGAAAATATACTCTATTTAGGTGCTAGACGGGCGAAGAAAACCGAAGTTTCCTTTTTGTTACGTGCAAACTAGCGTATAGCGATTTTATCCATTCGACCATTGGTGGTCAAATTTTATCACTAGAATTCAAGTTGTCTGAAGTAAATATAAAATTTAATTAAATAGAAATATGGACTACAAGTTAGTCCTCTAACATCTTTTTTGTCTAAAAGACATCAAGTTATATCAAAGATCATTGAATTAATGTAAATAAGAACTTTATCCAGCAAAAAATTATATAAAGTTTGTCTTAATTAAAAAAAAAAATTAAGGTTTCGGGTCTCGATCCCGGAAGAAATTTCTTCTTCTTGTCACGAAGTTAAACAGAATCTTAATTAACATGTATTTTCCCCTCTAAATTAGGATCAGATTGGATTGCATTGATGGGAAAGGCAACGCAACACTTGGGTAAGTTGTCAAGGAAAGTGCCTTCCGGAAAGACTTCCTATAAGAAAACTTAGTCCTAAGGTGTTGGAAACGTAAAGAAAACCCGGAAAATTCTACTTGGCCAGCCCATTGGTCGAGCGCAAACCCGCAATCAACTACTAGTTGTCCGTGGTTTTATCCGCTCGAGTCTCTCTAACTTAGAATGACTTAAAATTAAGATTATTTTTTGAAATAATATTAATTTTGTGAATTTGGAATTTAAGTTTTATCGAACTAGAATAACTCTTCTTATTAATTCATCTTTAGTCCCACTTTCTGACTAATATAAATCTTAATACAATTGAGTTACATTTATTTTTAAATTGGGCTGCCGGATAGCCGCTTTATAAGGTGTTTGAATCTGTATTCCCAAAGAGACTCCGTGGATAAAGGATGAGGAATGTTGTCTGGAGCATCATTCCTTCCTTTATCTCTTTTCCTTTCCCTTTTCCTTTATCCGTTTCATAATGAGGTGGCCGACCTCATTGTGGGTCAGAGTCTCTTAAAATGGGTGTAATTGTGGCTGGACATCTTAAATGTGCTAGTGTCGCGATCATTATTTTTAAAATCGAATGTATAAATTATTTTATAAAATCGAGTCGTTTTAATTGTTTGAAATAAAATAAAATCAAGCAAAGAGTTGAGTAACTTTGCCTGCAGCAACATTTAAAATTGCGTGTGGCACCAACTGTTATGATATTGTATTTAAAAAAAAAAAACGTTTTATATTTATTAATTATTATTATAAAATAGAAAAAGCTTCATTTTGATAATAGAAACGAGTTTTATATATAGATAATTGTAAATGCTGATAACGAATAAAATCTTCATTAAGTTCGACCCAAACGAGATGTGACACACGACCCCTCTATCTTCCCACTTCCTCGACCTTTAACCACCAAAATTTAATAGCATCAGTCTTCTTAATATACAACCCTCCCTGCAAAATTTTTCAACAGGAAGTACAGAAGTTATAAAGCTTCGAAGTGAGTGACAAAATCGTACCCCAAAATACACTAATGTACACTAACAACCAGACAGACAGAAAAAATGCCAATTTTTGTATTTCTCTACGTTTTACCGTTCCTTGAGACCAAAAATGTAAAAATTTTGGGGGTCTTTTTTGACCTGTTATATTTGACAGCCGGGAGAGGATTTGCTACTCATTAGCATTTCATATTATTAGGATAACCAAAATAAAGAAAAAATGTTTGGAAACATTCATTATCTTATGTATTGTTTACACACAGAGACTCCACAGTCTGTAAGAATTTCCTGGATCTCCCAGTTAGAAAGTATTTCGAATACAAGTTTAGTAAACAATGGTTCGTCGTGATGTGGTCTCCTTGAAGTCCAAACTCAACAACACGTGATAATTCACTTTAGGGACATTGCAAAAGAAAATATTCTTCAACTCTGTTAAACAATAGTTGAAGATTAAAATGAAAATTTATCAAAGTCTTTAGTGCTTTAGTGACGTCAACACGGACTATATCCCAAAGATAGTATGTTCAAAAACTAAAACTTGTGCATAAAACGAAAGGTAATTCCTAACAAAAATGTGTGGGATTTTGTTCCCATTTTAAGACACTTGACTCGAAAAGGCTCTCAGAAAACATCGATCGAGTTGATTAAATACAGGGATACAATATAAGGGCGATCTGCCAAGGAGAATGCTTCCCGGCAGGACTTTCTATGGGAAACTGGCCCCTTTTTAGGTGTTTCACAAGTGGAAACTCGTTAGACCCGAACTCGCGACCTACCAGTGTTCAGTGGTTTTATTCACTCGGCCACTGGTGATGCCCGAAAATCGGAAATTCTACGTGTTAAGATTACTGTACTTAATTTTGGAAATCTTATTTTAGTTTTTCTTAATATACAGGGTGGACATAAAATATTTCGTACTTAAGACTTTCTGAGATTCTATCATGAGACTGGGAGTCAACCAAATTTGGTAGTTACATTATGCAAGTCGAGAGAAAAAATGTTCCTCGAAAAATTTTACTTGCAAATCCACTAATAGTAAACGTTCTTGTAACTCAGGAAGCAGCAAATTCGCGTAAAACTCGCTTCTTTACAGTTCTTTAGGTAGCTGAGAGTTACAAATGCACAGCATACGTCACTTATTCCTATTGATAGTCGTGCCGAACATAAAATTTGTTTTATCTGACGGAACGTTAATTGTAATGTGCAATGCAAAGGCTACTCTTCACAAGTTTCACACTGTGTACTAATTGCAATTTATGATCTACAAAAACAGTGGCCGTATTAAACAATATTAACTTAATCGATAGTGAACTCAATAGTTTTTTAAAACTCCTTTTACACTTCAGTAACTCTTGTGAAGTGTCAAGTGACGCTTCATTGTTGTATGAGCAACACAAAAATTAATCATTACTTTTAGGTTTCTCTTTTCTATTCATTTGTTTGTCTCTTGTAACGCGTTTTATCTTGTATAGCACCATACTTTTAACTATTGGCAGATTATAGAACTAACATTTTTTTTGTGGATTTTTTCCAAGCCCCATGTGGCCCATGGGATTTTCCCATGTGAATGAGAACGATATTAATGCTTTAATTTGCAAAAATGTTCTGGAATGCGCCTTTTGTTTTAAGACTATTTCTTTATCCTGAACACCCCCGAGATACAAATATGTACAGACTACTGCATTGTTTGCGATTTGTGTTAGATTTTTTTTTAAAATACTAGAACACAGAACACAGATTCTTCCATCCAATAAGTACGCAAATACTATACCTCACGTCGTAACAGTGAGTAGTAGTGCATACGACTCTACAACAGTTCAAATAACTTACATTATTTCCTCTATAGAGGGCCACCGAGAGAAGCATCTGTCAAATACGAAAGCACATTGATAATTTTGGAGTCCCGAACATCTAGAAACCGGGACTCAATTCCGGACAAGAATCTTATCTTAAACAAATCTAACATCTTCGCGAAAACCATCAAAAAATTGAAATATTTATATGTTCTTATCGAGAATATATTATAATTACAATCTTAACAAAATAGCCCATTAAAAACTATAATTTAATTACAAAATTTTGAGCAGGAGTTATTGTATTTTCATTTCATTTCGTCTGTTATGCCTATAATAGTTGTCAAGCGACTCGACACACGAATCTGTCGCTAGTCAACCCAGTATTATTTACATAAGTGAGGTCAGCAGATCGAAAACAATAGAAGTAAATAGACGTAATGATAACGTAATGATATAGCTATTGTTAGTTTTTATGTTCATACGAGTATGTTGAGTTATAGATAAGATATCGTTACTCCAAACATGAATACTTAATAATAGCTCTTTTGTTACCCTAATTACTAAAATTCTCTTCGTTTTATTGATTTATTACGTAATTATTGTGATAAAATAATTTCACATTAAAATTTAAAAACCTTATTTCGAATATTTGTCTTAACTTATATTAGGAAATACATATCCTATTCGTTGTAACGGGATCTTTGCATCGGGATTTATGAGTTTTTCTTTGAGATTGCATCATTAAATCGGTTATTGATCCGATATTAATCGTCGTAATGTCATAAAATATTTTATGTTTCTAATTACAACAATACTGTATTTATAAAAATTTAATGTTAAATGGGGTATCTGAAAATAAAAACAAAAATATGATGGTCCCATTTGAAATGTAAAGTTGCCTCCTGCCCTCTTATCGGGGGCGGGAGACAACTTTAACAACAGTCAAATGACAGATAAATATCGCAATTTTAAGGAACCTGGTCTAGATCTTGATGAGTGTGTTAGTAGCCGAACGGATAAACCACTGAAGACTGATAGTTGGTCGCGGCTCGGGTCAGACCAACGGAATATTGTCGTGGAGTTTTCCGGATTTTATTCATCTGCAAATTGGCACCTAAATAGGGACCGGCTTACCATAGAAAGTCTTCCCTGAAGGAAATCCTCCTTGGCAAATCGCCCATGGCGTATTTCATCAATCCAATCCAAATATTGATAAAAAAACAAAAAAAGAGTTTAGATGGAAGCAAGTTTAGATGATCTTTTTCCCTTAGCTCACTTAACTGATCAGAAACAATAGGATACGTTTATTGTAAAATACACCAGAAGGTAGCAAAAGCACAAATTAATGATAATTACCAAGGATTAATAAGGAAGCATTTCATTTCAAATCACCGTAATTTCTGAGTAGTGAAATTTTATTTTTCTTTGAATTAATTGAGGTCCAATTACAACAAAGTTTAAACAGGGCATAGAAACCTGGTGAAGTTCAATATATTAAACAGGTCTTTAATTCATTTTACCGTAGAATACAGTAGAATATGTAGATAAATTAGTTTTACAAATATTTCGACTAATAGTGAAATTTTATTGTTACAATAATGGTTAAAATTCATTTATTTAAGTACGGATTGAATTGACTGAAGGGATAAAGAAACGTAACGTACAGGCGATCTGCCAAGGGAGGATGTTTCCCGGAAATGAGGAATTTTATGAGAAACCCCTATTTAGGTGTTAGGCACTTGAAGAAAACCCGGAATACACGTGGGCAACCCGCAAACTAGAACTGGTGTTCAGTAGTTATATCCACTAGGCTGCTGGCGGGCCTTAACCGAGGGAGGCTTCTATTACAAAAGCAACAAACTCGAGTTTTACAAGAATTATTCCGAAGTTTTAGAAAATCATTATAATAATAAAAACAACTAACATATTTGTATAAAAATATTTACAAATTAGAAGAAACAATAAATGTCTTCTTATCATACTTCTATTTCTGAAATTCCTGTTAATTTCTATGATCAAATGTAAAAATTATCTTTAATTGTTTCACTTTACCTTTTGATATACTGTATATAAATTACAATAAACGGAAATTCGTCGCGACTGTCACGCAAATGTACTAGCTCAAGAAAAAACACAATGGCTTTTTCTACTCACAATTACAATGCATCAGTGAATAAACAAATATGCTATCTTACAACTTCATTGTTGGATTTTTTCTTATCTCCTAGGTTTAAGATCAAAGAACAACCGTATTGAAATCTGGAAAACTCAATTTAACATAATGAAAAGGGATCAATTTTTATATTTTCATATCTTTTGTATTACCGATTGACGATAATTCTCGATTTATTTATGTTTATATGCGTATAATGATTCACATTCATAAATTTAAATAACCATCTATTACATTCTACAAGGCATAATTTCTTACTTTTTTATATTCAGAGGCCTGTGTGTACCCTCCTTTATTGGATATCAATTGTGATATAGCATCGTTAGATACCATATTTCAACTAAGTTTATACTAAATATTAATTTTATATCGTACAGGAGAGCCCGCAACAAGATATATATAGCCTATATTTTTGAGTGCATTTAAATGTAAGGCTGGGAATTTGGCAAAAGCCTCACATTTCTCATTGAGGCAGTATTGCCATCTAGTGATAAAAATGAAAACTGTTTTCATAGAATATATATCAGATTATCAAATTTAATAATTATTTTATTTATTTAACTAAACAACACTGTGGCCATTGGCCTTTTCCAAGTGTAAAAAAAATACAAATATAAAAATAAACAATCAACAAAACAAAAAAAAAAAAAAAAAAAAGCAAAAAGAGAAAATACACAAAACTAGACACAGTTCAAGTTTTTAACAACTTGTTTAAATTGCCCAAAAGTTCTCAAATCTTTATATTCTTCTTTTAAAGCATTCCAGTTATATATGAATTGGTAAACCGGTGCATCTCGGCCAAAAGTGCTTAACTTTTGGTAGGAGACACGCGTTGTGTTTGTAATGTCGGAAATATGGAGATACGCGTTGTGTTTTTATTAACCGAAGGAGAAATCGAGACATCAAACCAGTGACGTAACGGACTAACGCGTCTGACTTCGAATCAGAACATTCCAGGTTCGAATCCTGGCTCGGCTGGAGCGTCATTTTTGTTTCGGAATACTAGGATTTTATTTTCTCTGAGATTCCCGCGACACATGACAGCTGCTGACTTAACCGGTAGTCAAAAAATGTCACTATTGACTGCCACGAAGGGAAACGCGTTCGTCGAAGAATTTTTTTTTTCGAGTCACTTCAACTCTCAAATATCAAAAAACTTCTTTCATCAAAACATCAGCTCCCGTTTCCTAAAACACATATTTTGCGATAGATAAACGAAGATTTAAAAATAAAACAAAAGGCAGCAGCTCCCGGTGTTCCGAGGTCGTCTCCGTCCCGACTAACCGGGCCCGACGTCGTTTCACTTCGGCGACCGAACGAAAACCGGTGTTTTCGGCTTGATATGGCCCCTGCCACAACGCCAACTTTGCGTCTCTGTCTCAAATACATTGCGTACTCCTGCGGTCGATTCTACTAAGCCGCGTGGAAAAGGGCTTATTCATTGCGTTATCTGAATTATGAAGAATCGAGCGAAAAAGACGGAAGGAACACCTACGACTTCTTTAAAGTAAACAGAAACTTCGCACAATAAAACGTACAGTGAAAAAAAAAGTAAGCCGGCGAAAACTTCTCGCTCGACTTTCCCCGCCAGTAGAACAGCACGTAGAAAGAAGTAACTTTCTTGAATTACGATAAATTTCTCTATTTAAAAGACACTAGGACGACAGCTTATTAAAGTTAAATTCCAGCGTGCCATTATTTTTACCAGATTTTATTCGAAAGTAATTTTTACAGCATCAATTATTATTGGGGGTAGAGAAACAATTATCAGAAAACCCGACCGTAAATAACAATGCTGTTCATGTGACGTGAATATTCTCTGGACTGCAAATTGATGTGATTCACGCAGTCGACCGACTTGAAGAGAAAAATAAAATACAGTATACTGAAAGAAAAACCGCGTCAGTCGTCGATATTAGAATCTTACTGGTTTTCACGTGAATGTCGAAGATGTAGAGATACGCGTTGTTTTTATTAACCGAACGATAAATCGATACAGCGACCAGTGGTGCGATGGACCAAGGCGTCTCACTTCGAATCCAAAGATTCCCGGTTGGAAAGTTATTTTTGTTTCGGAATAATGGATTTTTGATTTTGTTTGCCGACATCGCGACACGGGATACGACGCTATGTTTCCCTTACACAAATAATACGTAAAAAGAACGTGGTGCCGAAGACATTAGTTTCTCGATCGGCGCGAAGAAGTTAGCGAAAAATCTTGCTGTGTGGCCGATGTTAACGACGGGCGTCGACATTTCGTGAGACAACGCGTATTTTAAGAAAACGTGCGACGGAACATTGCACGTCCGCGTAGGCATTGAAATGTGTGCAGCTGAAGACAAAAACCAAATTTCACTGACAGCGACTACGTACGAAAGTGACTGAAAATATTGCGTAAAGACTGTAGGCGCAAATTCAAAAATTAGCAAAAGCTCTTGTATGATTGGCCGAAAATAATTGATTCGTTGCATCGCAAATAAAGCTAAAAGTAAAACGGCAGCAGCACCCGGCGTTCCCACGTCGCCTCCGTCCGAAGTACTATCCGAGCCCGACGCCGTTTCACTTCGATGATCGGACGGGAACCGGTGTTTTCGGCGTGGTATGGCCGCTACCGCGTTCTGATTCTTTTTTTACATTTCTTTTTCATAAATCGCGTAAATCGTTCGCAATTAAGATAAAAGCAAACTTTTTATATTCTACTTTCAACAGATGTATAGTAGATAATAGCGAGGTTGAGGCCGAAGTTTTAAACGAGTAAAAGTGTACGTCGGACGTTTCGCGCCGCTTTCCTGTAAGCCTAGAAGTTTGACAATGG
The DNA here is from genome assembly GCF_030686945.1 of Centruroides vittatus. Classification (NCBI taxonomy): domain Eukaryota; kingdom Metazoa; phylum Arthropoda; class Arachnida; order Scorpiones; family Buthidae; genus Centruroides; species Centruroides vittatus. The sequence continues at coordinate 3,094,589 of NW_027122405.1, read as the reverse complement.
CGTTTGGAATGTCGAGCATGATTCCACTGACTTTCCAAACACCATTGTCAAACTTCTAGGCTTACAGGAAAGCGGCGCCGAACGTCCTTGACTTAAGATAAAAATAAATTGCATTTATATGTACAGTATAGATACAATGACAAAACTGAAATAATTACAATAGAAAAAAATCATAATAATTTGATATGAAACTTTCGTTTTATTCAATCATAAAAATGTTTTATTTGGTACCAAAAGGGGCCAGTTTTCTCAGAAAATCCGGAAACTCCACGTGGCCAGGCGAGGTGCAAACCCACGACCAACCACCAGTGTTCAGTGATGTTAAATTATAGGCGCACTGGTGAGCTTATAATTTAGGTAAAATTACCGAAGTTTATACTGTCTGTTTAATAAAATATTATTAACTTATAATTAATAATATCTTTCGTTTTTTTAAAATTTTGATTATCTATTTGTTTCTTTTTAGTGCATTCTTGTTTTGTCTGTGCTTCATAGCAAAATCGTTTGGATAGGAATTACGTTAGATTTCAAGTATTTCGTCAGTGCGTGTCGATGAGCTAAAAAGAAACTAAATAAATAAATATCGTAAAAATTTATTTTTAACAATTATATTTACCTCGATAGAAAATCTTTAAAAAAATGCCGTGAATACGCTGTCATCCCTGATGTTTTTTCAACTATCTTAGAGATATTTCTTGTTTTTTTAAATTTGAATTCGTCCGAAACTTATGCAGTGCATTGCTTTTCATTTCTATAATTAAATACTGAGCAATATTGATTAGATTTCGAATTGTTTTTACTGATGCTCTATTATGTATGGTTTAGATGACTTTAGCCCACTCTCTATGGTACTCGAGTGGCCATCAGAAGTAATCAATTTTTTTCGACTATGCAAATTAGAATGGCAAATTAGAATGGAAATATTCCTGAATATTAGAATACTTTCTAGTATTCGAGATCTCGAATATTAAGTTGGTAAAAAATATATTCGAATACCACGAATATCTCTAATATCACGTCAAACGTAGTCGTAGTCACAGACCCAGAAGTATTCAACACGGGACTAACTCAAAAATTTAAAATATTTGAATAATTAATAAGTATCTTTTATTAACAGGTGCACGACGATCTTATTGCCGACAGTCCGATAAACCATATTTGCCACCACAAATGATAAAAAAAAATTTTGAAGTTCGACAAATAAACAATTATTCTTTTGTGTCAATAGTATCCTTCAGTTGATGTCTCTTCAACGGACTGACCACACCGAGTTTTCCGAATTTTCTTCATGAGCGTAGAGATCACTTTCCCATTAAAAGTCCTTCCAGAAGGCACTCCTCTTAGCAGATCGCAATACATGGGAGATCTGCCAAGGAGTGATGAAATGATACCTTGTCATCACTTAATCACTCCCCCCCTTAACATGATATTATGAATTATGATATTCATTGAAATTATCATTGAAAGTTTTATCGTACATGCATACAATATTGATTTTGAAAAAATGTTTTTGTATGTTAAAATACTGTTTCGAATTAAGTGGAAATATAGGCCCGCCAGGGCCAAGCGGCCCCCTTCCCTGAACTTTGGCAGTTCGCGCCTCGCCAGGACGGGCTGGCCACGTGGAGTTTTCCGGGTCTTCTCCACGTCTGTAACGTCTAAATTGGGGCCAATTACCCTTGAAAAGACCTTCCGGAAGGCATTATTCCTTGCATATGACCAAGTAATAGGCTTTGTCCGGCTCATCGGATATTGACATCATCGCTCTATCGGAGAAATAAAGCCAAACATGCTGATCTTCCATGAGAACAGAAGTGAAATTATAAAAAACAAATTTTTGAAATTATTTTGATTATTTATTAAAATAGATAAATTAATTTTTCAGATGAAAAGTGGCAAGAATTATTATAAAAGGCAGTTCAAAGAGGAAAAAATTTTCAGCATCTCAATAATTTTCTGTGATAGTATTAAAATTGTGATTATATTAAAATGTTATAATATTAATATTTTTGCATTGAATTTCTTTAATATTTTTCTTGAATCACTCTTATATAATTAGTATTTAAATATGTTTATAGATGAGGATTTCTCCATCCACCGAAAGCTCTTTCCAGTTCCATAGCCACTGATATCGTCAGGTGATCCTGATTGAGTCCGCCGACCACTTGTATTCCCAAAGGTAAACCTTTGGAGCTTAATCCTAGAGGACATTGTGTAACTGGCAAACCGAGGATGTTGAAAATCGCCATATAACCAATGTTGTACATCTTTAAAAATGTTTCATTATGATAAACGGCCGTTTCGGGAAATGAAGGATATAAAAATATTCCGTCATTTTGTAGAATGTCTTTCATTTCTAGTTCCAGCTCTCTTTCCATTTCAATGTATTTTTCTTTGGGAGGTGTTTTGCCTTCTATGAATTCGTAAATGACCGACAAAATAGTGCTTAAATTGAATTCGGAGTTTCCAGTTAACCATTTAAGTAATTCTAATTTTAAATCAAATTTCTCTTTCATTTCCAAAGTAGGTTGAAGGGGTTGAATAGTCTTCATAAGATTCAACCATATTTCTGTAGAATAATACATTTGAGGAAAATCAACTTTTTTCGGTTTAACGTTGTACGCTGCTTCAAAATAAGTCAATACCTGTAAATACAATAGCAATATGATATAAATATAAATATTACAATAATCATAAATGCATACTTTCAAAAATATGAAACATACAGTGCAGGTTATGTTTTTATGAACACTGCGTTTTCACAGCAAGCATTTATATTGAAAATCGAAATCTATTTTATCACGATATTATGTCTAATGACAAGCAAGATGGTAAAGAAACATTTGGATTGTACGCATTCTCTTTCGCGAGGCAACAAGAAACGATATGTCTAGGAGTAGACAGGAGTAGGAGTACACATATCGTTTCTTGTTGCCCCGTGAAAAAGAATGCACAGATGCGAAAACCAAGTATTAAGCTACCGATCTTTTATATTTATTTTCTATTTGTTTTTGTTAGTCTTGGCACGTGTTCGCACAATTATGTTAAGGGGACGTGTTTGTCAATTGCTCCTCGAAAGAGAAGGCATATATATTCTAAAGGTTTGTTCACAAGTTTATTTGTTCATAATATACTGTAGTTCGATTTTCAATATACAGGTATATGCTTATTGTGAAAACTGTTGACAAAAATGTATCCCGCAGTATATAAGTTACTCGTATGACTTACAAGAGGCGCTTAAGAATATATTTATTAATGTTTTCTCGTAGATGGCCGAGGTGATTAAGGCGTCAACCTACAGCTCTGGAAACCCTGGATCGAATCCTAGAAATCCCTCCCAGATATGTCGAATTCCGACCCTCATCACCCGGCTGCCCGTATTGTGGGCCGGCCGAATCCACAATGGGTATCGAAAAAAGGCCCTTTCATTGCAGACAGGACGGAAAGAGCCGAAAATTCGCAAAAAGTGTTTTCTTGTAGTTCGAAGAGTATTCAATGTGAGAAGTAATGTTCGAAAAGATATGAAATTTTTGTGATTTATCATAGGCAGTACGAATCAGAACATTGTTATCCATCCTATTCGGCTCTATTGAAGATCACACCTATCTACAATAGCCAAAACTAAGCATCGTGTAAGCTACGATATCTCAACTCTCAACTTAAGAACATTTTTACATAAACAGTATTCGCATTAAAAAATCAAATGATTAAAAGAAACGATGGATATCAACCACTTTGAACATCTACGTGGTTGGGTCAGTAAGTCCTCGGACTCACTTGAATGGAGAAACAGAAAAATAAAACTTTTTACTAATAAAAGGCTACTAAATATTACAAATATTTATTTTTTAATGTACAAGCCATGATCTACACATTTTCTCCAGCAGCGGAAATGATCTTCAAGTGCCTTTTTGAAGAATGTTGGAGGAAGAGTGTTTAGAAATTTGGTGACTTTTTTTTCAGTTATGAATGGCAACTACTACTCGGAACTAGTAGTGAGGTCCGCAAACTGCGTCGGAAATCAAAAAAAGTTTCCTTTTTCATCCTTCAAGACCGTGCGCTTGTCCACACTAGCCATTCACAAAAACGACAGTTGAATAATGTGGATTTCAAGAGCTCCCATATCCCTCGAGTAGCCCTGACCTCGCTATTAGTGAGTTTTCTGCTGAAAAATATCTGGATGGATAACACGTCCCATTGATTGATGAAGCGTAAGGAGAAGTGACTAAATTTCTGAGCACCCTTCCTCCAACATTCTTCTAAAAAACACTTGAAGATTTACGTAGATAAGAACGTATAATTCAATGAAATTTCTAAATATTAATGCTTTGAACATACAATTAACTTCAAATTACATTTTAATTCCTAAAATATTCTATTATACTATCCAGTATTTTTCTTGAACGAAAGAAAATTTTTGGAAAATTATTTATTTATAAAAAGAGATAAATACCTTCTTCTGTGCCGTCTTTAATTCTTTAGAAACAGGAGTGCACAATGGATTACCTCCATCATCTTCCATATAATATATCTTTATTTTACTGAAATCCACCTGTTAAATAAATTAAATAATATGATTTCACAAGAAATATATTTAATTTATATTTTAAATTTTTATATTAAAAACCAACTTTTTTATTTAGATTCAGTTGCGACGCTTTATCTCCTGTTAAAATTTTCATCATCGGCAACAAGTCTGTAGCGTAACGACAAAGAGGTCCCGAAACAAGAAAATCCGAATACTGCAGTCCCATTTTTGGTAAATGTCCGACATTCGAAACAATATCTAAACGAATAGTTGTATGACTAATGAAAAGAAATTACAGTATATTCAAATTATGTTTCACTTACCTCTGCTTGGTTTATGACCAAAGACACCATTAAAAAATGCGGGTATTCTAATACTACCGGCCAGATCAGAACCAACTCCAATTATCGATCCTCCAGCACCCAGAAGGCCACCTTCACCTCCTAAAAGCAAATAAAATTAAATAATCTTTCAAATTACTTTGTTAATTTCGTAAATTCGATTCAACTTTTCCATGATAAATCTTTTTCATCTGTAAATTAAACTAAAAATTTCTACTATCTGCTCAGAATCTATATATATAATCGAGACGAGTTAATAATAATAATAATAATAATAATAATAATCAGCGCAGAGCCCAAACGGTTAGGAGTTGAAAGTTGAAATTTGGTACACAGTTAGGGTACGTCACGAAAACGCACACTAAGAAGGGATTTTTCGAAATTCTTCTCCACGGGGGAGAGGGGCAGGATTAAAGCTTCTATATACATTATCGAGACGTGCCTAAACGGTTAGGAGTTGAAAGTTGAAATTTGGTACGCAGTTAAGGTATGTTACGAGAACGCACACTAAGAAAGGATTTTTCGAAATTCCTCCCCACGGGGGACAACATTAAGTCTTAACACTTCCATCAACAATGGAAGTGTTAAGTAACAATGGAAGTGTGAAGCAACAATGGAAGTGTGAAGTAATAATGGAAGTGTCAACAATGGAAGTTTTAACAATGGAAATGTTACGTAACAATGGAAATGTTAAGAGCCCAAACGGTTAAGAGTTGAAAGTTGAAATTTGGTACACAGTTAGGGTACGTCACGAAAACGCACACTAAGAAGGGATTTTTCGAAATTTCTCCCCACGGGGAGAGGGATAGGATTAAGGCTTAACACTTTCATCAACAATGGAAGTGTTAAGCATCAATAGAAGTGTTAAGTAACAATGGAGAACAAGAGAAAGCGACGTGCAAGATTCACTGGCGCTGGAGGAAAAAAAAAAAAAAAAAGAGTAATATGTTAGAACATATTTGATTTTCAAATTTAAACAGACTGATTCGGTTTTTCTCGACTTTTCTTCTTTAGAACATTCGATGAAAATCGAACGATATAATCAGAACACGTCGTGAAAATCGAACAATATTACAATATTCGATTTTCAAATTCGACCTTTCATTAGAAATACTTAGTTTGTTGATGAAATTACTCTTTTTCTTCTGTGACTATAACGTAATAATCTTAATCTTCGCTATCATTACTTTTGCCCGAGCAACGCCGGGCCTATCTGCTAGTACATTAATAATTTCAATTCATTAATGAGATGAGGTAACGCAATACATGGACGATCTGCCAAAGAAAGTGCCTCCCGGGAGGACTTCAAATGGAAAATTGGTCCCTATTTAAGAGAAAAAAACCCGGAAAATTCCACTCGACTTGCCCACTGATCATGCCCGAACCCACCGACCAACTATCATTCGTACTTCGAACGAATCTAACTTCGAACGTTCCATAATTCGAATGCTAAATTCGAGAAAAATTCTTGAGCGTAACATCTTTTGCGTTACTTTTCTTGGATGCCATTGTTCATAGGTAAGGTATGAAAGTTAGTACATGTGTGGTGGATCTGGACATCAGATCCGCCACGCATGTATCATGTTTAAAAGCACTCCTTTGTTTAAGGGCACTCCACGTATCATGTTTAAGATTCTTGCTACCTTACTAATAACAATGGTGCACACTGTCTAATTCGTCATCTTAACGGGACAACACCACTCTTCACTGATATAGTAGGCCTAAATGTAATTATTATTTTATTATAGTGTTTACGTATTTCTCTTATTGTTTTCATGTTTTAATTTATTATTTAGGGCATTTAGTTGCGTTACTTTTACTTTATGTTATGTGTATTTGCTGTTTAAGTTTATCGAAATGGATATTGGTCCGGGAACGAATTAATTCACTTTCTATTATTTCTAATGGGGAAAATTGTTAGGACTTCGAACGATTCGAAGTTCGAACGGCCTTCTGAAACGAATTAAATTCGAAGTACGAGACACCACTATTTATAAATTCAATCGTAATCCGAGCCATAGGCTAACTAAATAGTTCAAAAAAATTATTATTGCTTAAAATTGATGTTAACAAATATAAACATCTTAAACCCGATAGTTATACCGTATATTAAAGCCAAACGAATGCCGGATTATAAGTTACTATAATCCAGCATTACTACTACTATTATTAATTAAATGCTAAGTAATTTGACATTGGAGGCAGGCGTTAGGCGCCATCTCTTGCTAAAATATTAATTTAATTGTAATTATTAAATTTAGCAAGAAATGGCGCCTAATGTCTGACACTAATGCCAAATTACAGTACTTCACATTTAATTAATAATAGTAGTAATGATATAGCCCGATATAATCCGGAAATCGCTTGGCTTTAATTGATGTTAACTTTATCTGAAAATAAATTGAAAAGATGTACAATTGAGTTTCAGATGATCATCTTGATACCGATCTTCTCCATTGCATTTTATCCAACAATTGCGTTTTTGTAAATTTAGCATAAAATTTAATGCCGCGCAGAATTCAGATAATTTAAATTATAAAGTTTCCGAATAAAATAATTTATAAAAGGAAATCGAGAGTGCGCCATAATTGATGAGAATGGCTGTGTGGATAGAACTGCTAAATACAAGTAGTTGGTTCGCGGGTTCCCGCCTCATCAAAGGGCTGGCCGGGTGGAGTTTTTCTGTTTTTATTGACATGTTAAACATCTAAATCTCCTATTGAAAGTCCTTCCGGGAGGTACTCCATCCTTGGCAGATCGCTCGTCTGTTGCGTTGCCTTATCCTATACTCTACACCATTCCGTATCGATTTCTACAATTATTTCTTTATTCATCTAAACAATACCCCACAGAAATATTTATTAGATTAATGGTAACAATGAATGGCTGGATAAAATCCAGGCACCAATCTTCTGCTGCGAAAGATCCGGTTCGAGCGCAGATTGTTCAGCTATCTTTTATATAAGTAGTACTGAATATATCGTACTCAGTCTCCACTATCCACATTTTCATGCTCATCATGAATTCGGCCTGGTCGAATTCATGATGAGCATGAAAATGAACTGTGCCAGATAGTTTTGTAGGGGTATCACTCTGCATTTCCTCTATCTGGAACCTAAAAGTTTGTGTTTAAACCAGTGGCATAGCGAACATAATTGGAGCCCGGGCATAACTGGCGCCCGACACTTTATTGGCGCCCCTCTCCCCTCCAGAAACACATATAGTTTGTCTTGGAGACCATTTGGGCGCCCCTCTGCGAGTGGCGCCCGGTGCACGATACACCCCCTCGCATCCCCCTCGCTACGCCACTGGTTTAAACCTAAATAGGTTAGTTATTACGTACATATTGATAAATTTCTTAATTCATTCTTCAATATATTTATGTAAAACGATTGCATCAAACCATTTATTAGTTCAACGTCAACAAAATTAAACAATTTATTAGTCTATAAGTAAATATAAAATAATAATCATCAATAACATCTTACGTAATTAATTATCTTTCTGATATCATTTGGAATATGAGTCAGATATAAGGAAAGTGTTATAGATAAATACGTACGAATGTTTCATCAAAACAACTGACGGTTGATTTAATAATAATTTTAACAATGAAGGAAAAGATAAAAATTATACATTTCAAATACTTTTATCATTAAATATATGTTTAATGATTTGTTATTGAAAATGATTGAGAAAAAATTTATTAGTTGTCATTTACAAAATCATATTTTACAAAATCACAAAATTTTTTCATTCATTTTATTAATTAAGAAAAGTTTAAAAATTATATTTTTATGTTTTGATGATCGTCCATAAACTAAGTAATGCCATTTTTAGTTTTCAATCATCATTCCACTCCCAGTAATGATCCGTTACGCCGTCGCATATACCCGATCCAAAAATTACGTAACTTATACCTCCATATCCATTCACCAATATCTGAGTTACGTAATTAAAGGAATTTATATTTCTAGAAATGACTTAAATTCGTTATACTTGATCTGAAAAAAATAAAGAAATCCGCCAACAATTAAATATGAAACATCTACAAGATCAACTGATATCAACATGCAATGGGAATGCCTCCTAATAGAATTCCATACAGAACAACGCATTATAATCCGAGTGAATAGAGGGGAAGATCAACTGTCTGAAGTTAAAAGTCAACACGCAGTTACTGCTTATGATGATGACGATGATTTCCAAAAAGTAATTTTAACCCAGGACGTCATTAAGCGACACATCCGGAATTAAATGAAATAATTTTAAAAGTTTATAGCCTATTTTATAAAATATATTGCACGTAACATAGTGTTTTTTAAGCTTCAAAAACATCAGTTTGTTTGATGTTCACTTGTCAGTTTTGTAAAATATATCGTCGTTTGTGTTGACAGAGTAAGCACGATAAAAGACGTTCATATATTTAATCATTAAGATAAATATTTTCGGTCGTTGTAAAGTCAGATAATTAAGCAAACTAAAGACGTTTATCTTAAATGTTTAAACATGAAAACACTCGTTATCGCGTGTACTTTACCTTAACGGGATTGATTATTTTTGTTTACTTCTTAAACTATTGTATTTGTTAACATATTATAATAATAATAAACATAAAAATTCTAGAAATAAAATATTATAAAATGGATAATTATTATGTGATATTTCATAAGAATTCTATAAAATTATAGAAATGGTTACATTAAAATTTGTAGATATACTTTATTTGTTTAGTTATAAAATTTAAAAGAAATTATATAAATCTCTATTGGCATTCTATCGGGGAAATTTCTGTCAAAATATGCCACTTGAAAGGCTTATCAGTATCTGAGTAGATAAAACCACTGAACACTGGCCGTGGGTTCGGGTCTCACCAACGGGCTATCCATGTGAAGTTAATTTTTTGGATTTTCTTCACGTGTTTTTCACGTGCCACACCTAAATAAAGGCCACTTTTCCAAAGAGGAGTGATCTGCTTCCTCTGTGAGAAAGTGGAGTCTTCCCATAGAAAAGAAGGTGACTCTCGAGAAGACTCCCTTGGGAGTCTTTTCGGGAGTCATCTCCTTGGCAGATCGCCCATGTATTGCACTGCCTTATTCCATCATATTCCACTTAAAAGAATGTTTACGAAATTTTTAATAATTTAAATATTATAAACACGTCTAAAATATTTCCTTAAATATAAAATAACATCAGATAGGAATCTAAATTGAAATTTATGAATTTTTTTAAATATAATGCAGTAATTTATGTTTCAAAATTCTATATTGAAGTCATTTAAGATTATCATTAAGTATTTATCACGTTTCATTTATTAGAATAATTAAATAAATTGAAAATTAATTTTTATCTATATGCAAAGCTGAAAGTAATTTAATAAACTCGATTTCGTCAAAAGAAGTGACTCCTTCCAACGAAATCAAGAGTGATATCATTTACACAAATAGGTCAACTTTTTTTCAACGAATCATTTTATCTATGAATAATATATTTTGTAAAAATTACATAAAATTTTATAGTCTAAAATATGAATAAAATGTTTAATAATAAAAATTCACAAAATATTTTTATGTACGAATCGTGGGATAATCTAAATTCTAAAGTTTATATAGAGTATTTATTTATCGGGTGATCATGATCGTAATTAAAATGTCTTCATTCAACTCTATTCAGAGAGATATTTACCAATCCAAATGCAAATAAATCCAGTATAGTAAAATTTCAGAACATGCGAAAAACATTTCCATACAAAAATATTTAAAAAATAGTGTCTAAACGGCACTTTTGGCGCTTTGGAAAGTGTGAAAGTGTGTTTTCACAACCAAAAATTAGATTTTTTTCGAAAGACCGTTTTGTAAAAATACTACTTTTTTTTTACAGAAATGTTTTCCGCATGTTCTGAAATGTCACCGCATCAATTTGGCTGCATTTCGACTGCTAAACATCTCTCTATACAGCATTGAATAAGGATATTTTAATCACGATCATCTGTTCTATGTAAAAATAACTTCAAATGTAAGTAACCATTAACAAAACAAAACAAAACAAATAAATACTATTTTATCAGGTAATGAATCAAATAATAAAACTAAATATAGAATAAAATTTTCACTTCAGATTATAATTTATTTAGATTTATTTATCTCTGATCGTTTTCTACCTTTCGACTTGACATTGTGGTCTTTGCACTTTAGTGTCAGAAAAAAATAATCCTTCTAATCAAATCAAAACATATTTTGTTTTAGTTCTATCTCTAAATTATATTCAAAAGAAGATTATCATGTTTATAGTATGTTTATCTAAGCTTAAACTTGCCTGTACTTCCTCCGGCGATCCTTTTGACATTATAAGGATTACGTGTCCGGCCATATATTTTGTTTGATGTTTCCCAAGTTAAACACAGCTCGCAAACATTAGTAGTGACTAATGGTATGGCACCAGCTTTCTTCAGTAGTGCGACTACTTCGGAATTCTCTGAAGCTCTATTATCTTTATTCGAATACAATCCAGCAGTGTGGTGCATACCTGACAATTAAAAATGAATTTTCAAATTTCATATCTTAAAAATTTTACGATTTCTAAAAATTTTTACGCGATAATATATTATTCTGAGTAATTTTCTTGTATAAAATAAGTATAAAAGAGACTCGCTTTACGACCCTACAATCCTGTTTTTACTACTTGAATTAATTATGATTGTATGTCTGACTGTAGCATGAATGTACAGTACATTCATTGACAAAATAAGTTACGCACCCAGATATAATTGCCCGATTAAGACAAAATTCGGCATGTTAAGATTACAGTTGTGGTCCGATTCCAAACAAAGTAATATAACAGGAATGCCATAAAATCGTTACTCCAGTATCCTAAAAAAAGATTCACAGAGGCTCATTGTGTTCAAAATTTTCAGTGAACTTATTATTTGGAGATCTTCGAACGTTTTTCCAGGAATATCTCTGTCACGTTGCCACAGTTCCTTTGCTTAGCCAGTTTTCAGATCTGTCGCCTAACGAGCATTTGTAGAAATAAATGGGTTACTTTGATAGGATACGGAAATGCAAAAGGTGTTAGATGAAGAAAATCCACAAAACTCCGCGTGATCAAGCCCATTGTTGAGACGCGAACCCACGATCGACTATTAGTGTTCAATGATGGAATACACCGGGCCACTGGTAGGCGGGACCAGATGGAATGCCAACTTCGGCCATCTACATGTGTGAGGGTCTGGAGAGGCAATTGCAACATCTGTGACAAATCTTATGCATATAAGATGTGATATAAGCATCATATGTGACAAATCTATAGCATATGGTGCTTGTATGTCTGTATGCCCGACAGCATGAATCCAGGCAAGAAGAGGTCCTACAAGATACTAAAGATTTGTTTAAACTGTATTATTGTTTCACAGGAAATTGTCTCACTGTTATGATATTGTAATCACTTATTCCCAATACGTTGACAGTAATAAAGTTTCATTCGATTTCAATGCTTTCTTCTTGAAGCGAACCATTTTTTTCGAATGAGTGTATTTTTTTGGTCATTTTGTATGCAGTTTAAATTTCTATATATAACGTCCCTTTAATCCAAAAAAAGTTTGTTTGGTAGACGGTCTCACAGCATTTCTGGTTAGAAAATTATATTTTTCTAACCAGAAATGCTGTGAGACCGTCTACCAAACAAGTTTCTTTTGGATTAAAGGGACGTTATATATAGAAATTGAATAAACAGCAACCATATTACATTAAGTTTGAATTTCGTTTTTAAAAACAATGTCGATTAAAGACACTGAATTTATTAGAAATAGAATGACTCGCTTTACGACGAATTTTCATGTTTTAATTACGTTATAAAAGCGGAAATCTATAATACTAAGCTATTACAATATACATCAGTCTTAATAATTTAATTACTGGAACTTTTTGTACAAATTTATGTGGATTAGTTTTTTTATAAAGGTGTTGCTAAGCGAAATTAGTCAACGACATATATTTATAATTTATTTTGAGAAAATTATTAAACCACAATTACCTCATCAACTTGCACTTTAGTCTATGGACTTTGCATTTTAAGATCATTTAATGTATCAAACAAGATCATTATTATTTATGTTTTGTATTATCGTTTTCTGTATCTGATAATTCTTTATCTGAGATAGAACATTATTTCCTACCACTGATGTACATTGAAAATATAAAAATACAATATTGTATATGTTTTCGAATAGTTTATAATATAATTTATATGCTTTCATTACATCCTATATTCACGTAAAAGTGTTTTTAAGTACATAAAGAGTGACATTTTTTAAAATTTTAGTTTTGACTGAGAAAACATCATTGTATATTCGCGTGTCGTAATCAAAAATATTAATATGTTTTCGTCAGGAATGGGCGAAAAGTACTCGCACTTGCATTCAGTTAAATGCATAAATATATCCTATTGTGTGATTTATAAGTGATTGTGTAAGACGAGTCTCTTACAATATGGAGACTTTTAAATCCAAAAATCTTTAACAATTTAAAATTTAGGTATAAAATTATATGCCCAGGAAACAGCTTTTAAGTATTTGAATGATATTGTGTGATATCTAGATTTTGATAGTGATAGAGGGCAAATAAACACGAATTTCTGTTGTCAAGACAGATCTATTATTTCTGATCGTAAGCATTGATTAGAGATGCAAACTGATTGGGAGGATTACAAAAGGAAGATATGAATCATCACAAAATTCTTCTTGAAAATGTTGAAATATATAACACAACAGTTTTTCCTATTGAATGTCTTATATATTTTCACTTTCTCGGTGATCGGTTGTATTGAACTCTATTGATTGATAGAGTCATTAGATTTTTCATAAGTTTTACATTCCCGGCTGTTATATACAGGGTAGTTATAATTAAAGTTTCTCTACTCAAACCTCTCTAGAGCCCGTTCTCGTGAACGTACTTTGATGAAACTTGGTATGTATTTTATATGGACCACGGAAAAAAGGAAAATGAAAAAGAAATATTTAGTTCGAATTTTTACCACTAGGTGCAAAAATGGCGCATGAAAAACAAGAAACACAAAATGGAAACATGCAAAAGGTTTTTATTCACAATATCTGTTCAATGTGCAATCCATTTGCATCAATTACATGTTCAAAACGCCTTACAATGCTGTAAGGCGTTTTGAACACGTGACTGATGCAAAGGGTTGCATTGTAAGGCGTTTTGAACATGTAATTGATGCAAATGGATTGCACATTGAACAGATATTGTGAATAAAAACCTTTTGCATGTTTCCATTTTGTGTTTCTTGTTTTTCATGCGCCATTTTTGCACCTAGTGGTAAAAATTCGAACTAAATATTTATTTTTCATTTTCCTTTTCCCCATGGTCCATATAAAATATATACCAAGTTTCATCAAAATACGTCCACGAGAACGAGCTCTAGACAGGTCTGAATAGCGCAACCTTAATTATAACCACCCTGGATAACAGAGGAAAGTATCGCAATCGGTCAAAAAATGATCCTTTCAGATTTTTACGTGTTTGGACTCAGGAGACCTTGAAACGTCGAGAAATGCAAAAAAATTTCAGGAAATTTTTCTGTGTATTGGGTACGATTTTGTTCATCCTCTTTGAAGCTTAATAACTCTTGTACCTTTTGTCGAAAATTTCTTAAATTTTGCAAGGAGGTTTGTGTATTAGGGGGATTGATGCTATTAAATTTTGGTGATAAAAGGTGGATGGGACGGTGAGATAAAGGGAATCGTGTGTAACTCGAGTAGGATCGAACTTAATGATTATTCTCCTCGTTATTAGTATTTACATTTTAGTTTTTAAATAAAACCCATCCCTATCCTTAAAATTATTTCTTTTCATTTTATAATGATTAAAAACATCGTAATAAATGGCGTCACCAAATTTTTAAATGTTGCCAGGAAAGTTAAGCAACTCGTTGCTGGATTTTTTCGAGTAATGATGTCTATAGCCATTCATTTACCGTGAAGCTGCACTTTTCTTCAATCCTTTCAACGAAATTTGGGAGGCATTCTTCATAGAATTTAATTCTCAAGCTCATCTCGTCTTCCAAATTTAGTTGAGCTTCGGGCTTTGTATTACTTCAAAAGATTTGATTACAAATAATTTATTGTATTTAATGTGCATAATATTCGATCAGCACAATATTTTATCCTATTTCTTAGTTTTTAACATAGTTTCTAGCACATTTTATAACATTATAAGCCAAATGAAAACAAATATATTTAAAGCAATGTCTGTAGAATTGAAACTGAACTAAGTTAAATATTTTGACCTTTTATAATTAAGATAAAAGTATCAAAAGTGACACAGTTATTAAACAAGAAATAATGCTAAAAATGAAAATGAATTACGTTGAAAAAATTAAATGTAATTCACTAAATGATTGAAAACAGAACCTCATACTTGGTACTATATTCTTTAACCCTAATTCACGTAATTAATGGATAATCGTAAGGGTATTCTTTAATTACGTGTACATTTTTAAGCCACTTTTGATTTCCCTCCTCCCTGTTGTGTGCAATAATGTATAGTACGTTTGACAACCTTTCCTCTTTAATCACGTGTTATTGTACACGTAATTAAAGAGTTCACGAACCCCTCTGATATTGAAGAAATTACTAAAAAGTTTTGTAAATATTTTCTAACTAATAGTTTATTTACATGACTAATAAGTAATCTTGCAAGAATAAATACTAATACTACTAAACGTTCCAAGTAGACAATGTCTCGACCCCTTTTCTCCTCAACGTGTACAATTTACTTTTTGTGACACCTCTTCCCTTAAACTGTATATGTAATTAATGGAGTCAGTTAAGAATTAAAGATAAAGTCCTTAAAACTAAACTTATTATTATTATTAAAATTAAAGAAAGAAATTTGTGTATATGTCTGCTTTACCTTTAACTGCAAGAGACTCTTTACAAGAGAAAGGAACTCCCAAAAACGGAAACCTCCTTTGTAATTCTTCTTCAGAAAACTCTCGAGAAGCCAACATTTGGTCCACTTTTCTCGCATCTTCTAAAGCATTTTCAAATCTACTTTCAACAATAACATTTAATATCGGTTGAATTTCTTTGATTCTAGCTATATAAGCATTTACAACATCGACGCTTTTCACCTAAAAAAAGGTAACTGAGTTAAACACTAGTCTACATTCCATAACACAATCGTAAGGAATATCGTTCTACCTTTTTCTTTCGGATTTTTTCAGCTAACGAAGATGCGCTTTCCAATAATAACGGATTCTTCACGCATTCGATTCTTTCCGTATTCCGTAAATAAATTAATCCGAAGATAATATTTGTGAAATAATCTAAAATAGTCCTAATAATCCTTAATATAAACATTACAATTGGAGTGAAAGTGGTTACCAACTCCATAGTGAACGAGTGAACCGAAACGAAGTGTCTACAATCCTTTCTTTATCGAGTACTTTATTTACGATATTTTTACACGTGACTTATAAGTTTCTATCTCGACGTCATAACCTTGAACACTTGGCCTAATTTAACACGTGAGTTTTTTTTCCCCCTAGTTAATGTAAGAAGCGAACTCTAAATCGTTCCTGTCAAATTTCAATGTGTTACTGAATCGATATTTATATAAATTTGATACGTTCTTTGTTCTTCGCCCCTGTTTTATCTTCTATTGAACTTTCGAACGGTTGCACGCTTATCTTCTACGTAGCAACTCATTTTTCTGTCACTTAGTCGTTAACGTAACACTAAATAAGACGCAGTAACACATAATTAGCACCTTTTTATTTTTTAAAAAAACATTATTTAGATTTACTTTATATAAAAATATAGACCCAAAATATAAATCTGTACCAGATTTCTTATTATAAAATAAAAAACTAAAAAAAAAAGCAGTTACTTACTTGACAGTTTAGACAGGAGAATAGAATATTTTCTAGTTTAAGACACTGTTTAATTCATTATAACATTATTTTTATTCTATTCATTTCATTCATATAACTATAGATGTAGGTTGTGCTTTAATCA
This sequence comes from Centruroides vittatus, assembly GCF_030686945.1. Taxonomy (NCBI): domain Eukaryota; kingdom Metazoa; phylum Arthropoda; class Arachnida; order Scorpiones; family Buthidae; genus Centruroides; species Centruroides vittatus. The sequence continues at coordinate 3,077,686 of NW_027122405.1, read as the reverse complement.
ATCGTGTCTATATTTAGTTAATAAAGGAAAACTTACGTTCACTTTCGTAGGTAGAAGATAAGAAAATTTCTGTATATAATTTGTTACAGTAGTAACATATTAATATTTGAAGAAAGAATAAACAATTTAATCCCAGCCTGTTTCGAATTAGAACAGACAAACAGAAAGAGGAAGTTTTCCGGATGTGAAAGTGGAGGTAATATCTTAACCGGTTTCTATCCTTCATATATTCGTATAAATAGATTAATTTAAATATAAAAATAAGACTATTCGTAACGAATATAAACTACGCTGTTTAAAAAATTTCATCGATTATCTCTGCCAGCTTTGGAGAGTGTCAATCGATATTTGGATTGACGCCAAACTTGTCTGGATATCTTTCCTTCTACCCCCCTTTCTATGTAATGGTTTTACTGATAAATATATTCACGTGAGGAAATATTTTATCACATGATTGATATTTTCTTTATGACAGATTTCCAATGACGAAGCTTCGAACCGATTACGAATGAATAAATAGAATAATTATCGATAATAATACTGATTTCGGGAGATTTTTTATGTTATAAATTCGATTTTTTAAATCTCTATTTAGCACTACCGTTGAATCGATTGATACGAAAGAACGAGGTATGCATGCGCATAATTTTGAGCTTGAGTGTTTGAAATACCACGTGATTTAGCGATCACACTTTCGTATATAATGCAAAAGTCACAGTTACTGAAGAGTTTTCGATTTAATATTTACGGAGATGAGTATTTGTTGGAGCTTCACGAGGTGGCGTTATACAGGGAGAACGTTATATTGAGATTCGGCTGTAAGCTACAATCGACGAGTTAATTATCAACAAGGGAATTCATTATCCGTTTATTAATTCCCAAATGCGTTGATAAGAAATTTAAAGAGAGATTAAGGAAAATAAATATAATTTTAATTTTTCTTATTGGTAATGACCTATAAATTAAAAATAACTTTAATGTAAAAATATCGAAAAAGTCATTAACCTACTTATTTCATTAACGTTTCCGCTTTGAACTTTCTTATTTTCTCTTTTCTTATGATGTTCATTGCATTGCAATTCTTCCTGATGGAATATGTACTTCGATAAAAATCTTATCTTAATTCTCATGCATGCATATTTTAATATCGCAAAGAATAAACAAATTTGAACAATTGACAAAATAAAATAGAATCTAACGGTCGCGAAGTTCACAGATTTTCTTTTGTCAAGTATCCATAATTGTTCAATAAATAAAATTTTATTTGAAAGAATTGTTAATTGAGATTAGATTTTTGACAATAAATCACATACAAGTTAGCAATTACTATATAGACCGGAAGAAGATAGCGTGAGTTTCGGTGCCCGGGGGGAAATACTACATATATGTATGTAATTGCGCATGCTTTAACAGCATGCACTGTTGAATTAAACCGCGATTTTATCATATTTTCTCTATTTAAAAACATTTTCTGCCCTAGCGTACCCACCAGTGCCCGAGTGGATAAAGCTATCGTCAGTCGAGGGTTCGCGCCTGACTACATGAAATTTTCTTGGTTTTTCTTACGTATCTACCACCTAAATAGGAGTAGCTTTCCATAGAAAGTATTCCATTAATCCAATCCTATTCTCAGTCAAATCTAGGATTAAATTGGGTTGATGTTATAAGGCACCAACACGCCAAATAAGGAGTGCCTCCCGGCAAGATTTTTATGAAAAGCTGTCACCTATTTAGGTGATAGACATGCGGAGAAAACCAGGAAAACTCAAATCTACACCCTTCAGAAAGGTAGGCTGATTCCTTTAATGCTTCGATCATCCGGAACCGCCAAAATAAAAAATAATAATAATAAAAATAAATTAAAAGTTGGCAATCAAACGAAACAAGAACCTTATTGTAATATAAATTTTATGAAATGATAAGCCATTATTTCATTTAATCAAAGTTATTTTGGGTCTTTTACGTTACGTTGCTTTATTTGAGAGTATTCATTGGAAAACTATGTCAAGTAAAATGGGTTTTTGAGTGACTAAAACGAATAAAATGAGTCTATTGTTAACGTTAGTATACTTATAAACAATGAAATCTAAAAATACTCTTCACATTATTAATATAATGCATATTACCTGGCTTTTTTAAAAATATAAATTTTTTTTTTACATACTGCCACTTTTTTATAGTTTCGTTGTTTCCCAATTTCAAGGAGATTGTATTATTATAATTAGCATACGTTTGACATTTTTGTTTTCTCTTAAACGTGCGATTATCAGGAAGATAATTCGATCCGAGAAATTGAGAAATATTAAAATAAAAATAAAAATAATATGCGTTAAAACCTCTGCATTATAATAATTTATTAATACTGTTCCCTAATGCAGGTAACTCATTATAGATCATATTCGTTCTATAATTACAAGATGTACTGTACATATTTGTGTATTTAAATTCAGTAATAATCAATATTAAACGGAGAGAGATTACGATTACCATTGTCATCTTTGCCATGCTTCTAATTTCTTCATAAAACATACAGCGTAGAGAATTATTCAAGAACATTAACATTCAACGAGCAATTATTTATTGTAATATCGTCACGATGCCGGGCTGCAATTTTTAATCATATTTTTAATTTATTTCATTTAAAATGTATGCTCTCCTCCTCAAATTAGTAGTGTCTTGCCCATGTACATCATACTTTCCTTTAACGATTCAGTCGTGCCGGTCATCTATCCACCTTTCAGGGGAAAATTTTTAAATTAAAATAACGACTTCCTATTTGTATTGGAAGTTCGTATATAGTTAATCGGGGCCGTCTTCCCCTAAAGCCCTAAGGTTTCATATCTGGTTTCGTCTTCCATCTATCTAATTCTATTCACGAGATTAAGGAAAGACAGTGGGAATTTAGGTCTACATTTTTTTTCAAATTGCAACCCAATTATCAAAAAGAAACATCTATGTTCTAAACGTTATTTGGTATTTGGCCTGTATTTTACAACGACTTTTTATTAATTCTTTCCAACCTCCAAACATTTAGAAGGCTTTTTCTATACTCGATATAAGACCAGCCTATGATGAAAAATTTCCCTACATATATACGAGTCAAACAACCCATGAATATTTGTAAATTTCAAGCAGAAATTGCATTCGGTTCTCAGTGCAGGCCGACGATTTTTCAGGCCATCCAGCTTACAATGGTTGGTATCAAGCATGTTGTACAGGTTTGATTAATAATGTGTATTGAACATATAATTTATTGTAGTATTTTGTTTATATGTGTATGTGAAGCGAGAGAGTGCGAGAAAGGCTGCTACGTTCTTTAATAATAAAACTAAAACTGATCAAGTTAAAACAATATTTAGCGTTTATTAAAACTAACAATAGCCCAACTCATTTGATTCTATATCCATAGATTTTTTTATTTAAAAGTAAAATATTATTGCAAAATTCTGTTATTATTTTACTTTATTTATAATAAATACTTTATCAATATTATCGATTCTTGTCATCGAAAGTTCTATCAATGTTCACAAAATAATAAATTATTATCTTATATCAATAAAGAATTGTTCATTAATTACGTGTACAATTTAAGGGTGAGAGGAGTCACAAAAAAAAATATATTATTTGAGAGATCGAGGCGCAAGTACAAACGTTAAACTTGTACGGCAAGCAGAAGTACACGTTTGACGTTTTAAGTCCAAGTAAAAGACCTTGCGGCGCTCGTTCACAACATCACGTGACTCAGTGAACGTCGCCATTGACTCACGGGAAATTTGTTGAAAAAATGGCGGATACATTTAACATCGAGGGTTACCAGCAAAGGTAAATAAACAAATTAAACTGTTTAAAAGTATTTATAGGATGTTTAATAACACTAAATAATTATTTTTAATTAGCGTTTTCTCTCCTACCGTACGATTGGACTACCTTCGTACTTTTGTCGAGGAAGTAGTGGCTTATGTAAATTCGAAAGCAGCTCGGAAAATTAATTTTTAGAAAATTTACAAACGTATTACGCTGTTGATGGTAGAAGATGCCGTGGAAGAACAAACCTACCTTAAGATAAGCTATTATGAAGACAAATATGTAAATTCTATAGGCACTTCACATCACTTGCTAAAAAATTGAATAATTAAATAATTTCTGGATTAAAATCGTCTGTTTTTTACATTATTATTCGTAAATGCTTAAATAATCATTATTTTAATAAAATACGTCATAATTTTAACCCCAAACACAAAAAAATGAAGAAGTTTAAGCCGATCGTCTACTCGCCATTTTAGAAGTAGCAAACGCCATTATTGACCGTGTAGAATTGCCAGATGGCGGCGCTCGTCCGTCCGCCGTTCACGTTTTGGACTGAATGAATACGTTCGCCTCTCCTCGATGGGAAAGATGTCGAGGCAGTCTAGGTAGACTTTTTTTAATAGTATTAGTGACGTCGGCCCTCTCTTCACACTTTTCTATCATCCTTGCCCCATCTTCCCCCCCCCTCTTCCTCTTCTCACTTCTCTTCTAAGGCTAAGCCATAGGTACGGCCTTCTAAACTTTTATAGTAGTAGTAGTATTAGTGACGTACAAATTTGTTCTTGTAAGCTTACTTGTCAGCTGAATTTGATGCAATTAGACAACGCAACACACGGGCGATCTGCCAAAGAGGGGATGTCTCTCGGGAAGAGTTTCTATGGGGAATAGTGACTCCTATTTAGGTGTTAGGCAAGAAAACCCGGAAAACTCTACGCGGCCAGCCAGCTGATGAGGAACGATAAAACCATTCTAACAATGGTTTTATCCACTAGACAACTGATGAGCGCTCTTACTATCTGATATTTAAGTAGTATTTTCATTTTTTCAGATGTTTTTTGATATTTGATTAGAAAATATTTATTGAAATTCATTTTAACTGACGAAAACAAACAAATTAATATACATTTATTATAATACTATATCGCCTTTATTGATAAGTGTGTTCGTGAGTAAAGTCAGATATTCCGCAAAGACGGAGCAAAACTTTCAACTAAATATAATTTATAATTAAAATAATTATAGAATATATTATAATATTCCAATTTTTACACTGACCAGTATGAAAATGAACAGATGAAATTTCTTATTATTTGGAATGAAATTCTGCGAACTATTCGTCGTTACCGTATGACTGTTTCTTCCAAATATGGGAGATAGCATTTGACTTTATTTAAATTATTAAGTAACTAGCAGATGAGCTCGGCGTTTGCTCCAGAAAAAAGTAACGATAGCGAAGATTAAAATTATTAGATTACCCATTTTCACCGGGTTCAAGAATTAGGTTAAACATCTTCCGAGGTTAATTAGAGAATTTTTACGTGGATCTAAAAATATGTTAGATTTCTCGCAAAAATGCACAAAAAATAAAAATAAAAATAAAATAAACACCACATCTAAAATAGTAGAGAAGAAGGTGGTATTATCGAACTCACAGGTATTATGGAACCCCTTCATTTCAGACTGATAATAGATGCGAACTCTAGCAAATTGTGGCTGAACTGCACTAGGCAGACATCCATATCAAGGGGAGAATGCCTCCCACTTCAATTATGCGGTTGCACTCAATTAAACAGGACGTTTGTGTTTTTCACAATTCCAAACTTTAGAATGGTAAGTGAATTTAATTACTTCTAAAATATAAATCATATAGTTGTAGGTTCCCTGGTGCATGTAGCCCTAGGAGTACATGTTAATATGTCTGATGTTCACGTTTTTAAAGTTTGATGTCGACGAAATTAAGTTAATCCAAGATGGCGATGCATGAAATACGGATCCCATTGGTGCTTTTAATACGGAACCCGACTCCTCTGGGGTTACATATTACCCACAAATTCAAACTGTGGAATAATTTTTGTAAAAGTATGTGATAGACGAATGAAAAAATTAGAAAAAGATACCTGAAACTATAAATAAGTAGATCTAGTTAAATTTTGAAGTTATTTTGGTTAAAAAAAACTGTTCTGGATAGATAAGTGTTCTTTTAAACTGATTTTTTCGAATTATTATTATTTTTTAAAATTTTCAGATGCTTAGAGCTTAGCTGAATAAGCCAAAGAAAAACCCGAAGAGACAAACATGGAGCCACGAAAAAATGGCAGAGGCAGTGAGTATGGTAAGGGACAAGAAAATGGAGCTGAAGAAAGCTGCAAAATTTTTTGATGTTCCAAAAACTACTTTGTGAACTCCCTTTTTGCAAGCAGACGTTCGTCCGGAGCAATTTGTGAAAAAGACACTTGTTAGAAAGCCAATTCTTCCTGAGAATATCGAAAAAGAGCTAGTGGAATATACAGTACATTGTTGATGGAGGTCATATTTTTTATTATTAAAGCATTTTTTCGATAAAATACATTGGAATAAATGATTTTGTAATTAATTAACTTTCTTTGTACTTTTATATTTGTTTTTGAATACACTAAAGCATTATTTTAAAACATACAATGGGGTTCCATATTACCACCCGGCTTCCCAAAAACTACTTTTTGACTTTTTTACAGAAGCCTTCAAAAACCATACTTATAGTTATGCTAACGAAAAATCCAATTAGTAACATTTAGTTTAATAGTTACCACTACTTTTCGCACAAAAAATGTGGGCGTAGCTGTGATACCTTGTTTACAATTCACTATAATGTAAATAGGGTTTCACAATACCACATTCTCCTATACAGTGAAAGCCGAGTTCGTCGGGATAATCCTTAACTTTTTCCTTTTCCCCGCGGGAGGGGGGAATTTCGGAAAATCCCTTCTTAGTGTACATTCTCATAATGTACCCAAACTGTGTACCAAATTTCAACTTTCAACTCATAACTGTTTCGTCTCTGCACTTATCATCATCATCATCATTATTATTATCAACCCATCTCGATTATATATATAGATTAGGGTCAAATTTATGAGAAATTTCGTTTTCACTATTCTATTTATCGGATATCTAATAGAAAAAAATGATTAAAATCATTATTGAATTTTAACTGAATAAATCTTTAGTATTTAAAAGGAGTTTTTATTTAAGTAACCTAAAAAATTAAAAAAATGAAATAACCAATAATATAAAAAAAAATCAGAAAATTTTTCATTATAATGGGGAATTAACTTACTTGATGATAACTTTACCTGAATAAAATGATTCATTTTAAATTCTAAAATCTAAGAAAACTTGTTTGGAACATCATATTTCTAATTTGGAACGAATTCAAATATTCGTTGGAATTCTGAATTTATTATTTTGGGGTTACTCGAAGGGTGGAAATGATTAAAATATTTATTAATTGCCAAAATGTATACTATATGTGCCACTATTTATTTTCCTTCTTTATTATTTACACTTTATACTGACTAAAACTAACCCTCTCTTCCTCTTCTTTCACTGGTGGAATTTCCAAAAATTCCTTCTTAGTGTGCATTTTCATGTTGTACCCTAACCGGGTACCAAATTTCAACTTTCAACTCCTAACCACTTGGGCTCTGTACTTATTATTATTATCAATCCATCTCGATTATATTATAAGATTCATAATTACTTAATAATTTAATGACTGTTGCAGTATGCGAATGCATACTGCAACAGTCATTAATCAACAGCATACTGCAACAGTGATCACTGTTGCAGTATGCTATTCGCATACTGCAACAGTCATTAAACAACAGCATACTGCAACAGTGATCACTGTTTTAACTTTTTCTAAGGCAGTTAGAAAGAGTTAGAAAAATAATGACTGTTGCAACTCAAACAGAAAGTTAGAGAATTAATATTTAATTATTTGTAATTGTTTATTGGTTGTAATGTATAAAATGGTATTTATACGGGATGTTCCGCGAGGAAGTAGCGATATTTTCATCGCGTGCTCTACAGGGCTACAAGATTCAAAAATGTCTTATAAACATAGTTCTTCAAACGTATTGTTTCAGCGCTAGGTGTTAAAATTCAGACTAGTAACGCCTTCAGATGTGCTCTGTAGCACTGAGAAGCGTTGCGGAAAGCCTTAATCCCGCTGCCCTTCAGTTTCTGTGCTATAAAGCAGTGATTCTTAACAGGGGGCCGCGGCCCCCTGGGGGCCCGTAAGAAGTTTGGGCCGCCAAATTATGCAAAATTTCCTTCAGAATATAATAAAAAGAAAATTGATGTATAACCAAATATCGTATTGAAAAGTGAAATAAGAAAGATAAAGTTTTCCTATTTAGTTTTTTTTAATTTTTTATTTCTTTCTACATACAACTTTGTTAGTACAGAAGAAATAAATGCAAATATGCTACGTACAGTACACCCCAGTATTTACTTCTTTTATTCCAAAGTAATTCTAAGAAACTATTAATGCTTGAAATTTTAAAAATAATTAGGAAAAATAGTAGGCTTTGAAAATTTAAATATTTTTGCAAAAGATATGCAAAATCTTTACGACAAGTTTAGTTTTAGCATCGACTTTGGATCGATTTATCGACATGTTTCTTATTTTATTTTCTGTTAAAAATTAATGAGTTTTCATGTTTAATTGTGAAGTTTGAATGTTATTTAAATAGATAATGAAATATTAAAGTTATGATTTACATTTATTATATAAAAAATAAAGCAATAATAAAAAATCAATTTATTATAGATAATTTAACAAATATAAATTATTATTAAAAAAAATGGGGGTCACAAAAATATTATGAAATATTTGCCGAATCGGCACTAGGCACGTGACGAAGGGTTAAAATTAACTCTTTCCGTCTTGGAGAGACTAAGGTCTTCTTTTAGCAAGCCTATTATGAATTCGTCCAGGTCCACAATGGTGTGGCCGTGTGGTGAGGACATACCCGGACGGACTTCCCCCCGGAAAACTTCTGAGAGTTTCCCAGAGAGGTGGGATTCTACATTGACCGCTCAGTCATCCGGCCATTTAAATGTAAGATTCTGAAGGCAAGAAGCCAAAGGACTGAGAGATTGAAGCTATTCCGCAGCGCTTAGCAGTGATGAAGAGCAGCATTTTAAGAGATATCTAGCTTGAACCTTAAACTCTTCTACGCTGAAACAATGCGTTTGAAGGGCTATATTTATAAGAAATTTCTTAATTCCCTAGGTCTCTAGAACACGCTGTAAAAGGTAAAAGTGCTTCCACTTCGGAACACACTGTATATAAAATGAATACATAAATACTGATGCTTCGAATTTTCGAAGCATCATTGTCCAAGCAATAACATTAATTTTTATTTTCACAAATGAACAAACTGAGCTCCTTTAGAAAAAAGTTTAATTTGTTAATCGAGCTTTTTCTAAAGGGGCGTAGTTTGCTTAATTTCAAAAAATCAAATAAATTGTTATTTTATATGATTATTTTAGAAGTCTCCCAATATCATCTTCTATAGAAATGTACTTCAAATCCGTGATGATTTGTCAATTTGAGAACTCAATGTCTATTTTTCACCCATTCAGAATGAGCCAACTCATTATAAGGTCAGGCATAAGAATGAAGAGAAGAAACAATTTTTATATCTCAATTACGGTGACACATTCTTGTAAAATGCATAACAACATTCATCACATTTGAAGAAAAAGTATTGTTTTAATGGTCGAAGCGTTGAAATCTTCTGGAGAAGAAAACTTTTCAGCAGGAAATTCCTTTCAGCTCCGCAAAGTTTTATATAATAATAATTATTATAATTATAATTATTTATTATATATTATAATTGTACTATTATTATTTAATAGTACAAGGGAAACCCTGTATGTACGGGCATATTACAACAGGAAAAAAATTTACAATCATCAGTATCAATTATCACTATCAATTGTTAATAATAATGTACAAAATACATTATTATTAACAGTACAGCGCGTAATAATTAGCCTGTTAAAAGAAAAAAAAACGAGTAACACAATATTAATACCAATAACAAACAACACCGACAACAATAATAATTATATCCACAAAAGAAATAAAAATATACACAAAAATGGCAGCGAATAGTCGACGAAAACAAAAAAATTCTATAAAATAATATAGAAAAAAAATTAAACAATTACCTGAAAAAAATTAAATTATTAATTATAATACGCCCAAAAGCGCCGACTATAGACGCTGCCAACTATCAAGTATTAAATCATCCACTAATATACTACATTCACACCTCCTGGTGGTTAAACTGAAAAATTATCTTAGACTAAACAAATTATCAATAGATTCCTTTAGCCATTTATCTTAATAATAAAACTATAAATACAATGATATTTATTATAATCTTCTAACAATTGCTTATATGATTGAACCGATAAATACAGTCCGTTTCAAAATTATAAACACACCCAACATTTTTCAATAACAAAAACATTAAGTATAATAATGTGTTTATTATATTAGTATGTTGTTTACAACATCAATTTAAACATTTTCTGAAATTTTTAGAGCAATCTGACAATTACAAAAAAAATATAAAAAAATAAAAAAATTATCACAGATTTTCAATTTTTGATTGTTTAAAAAGTATAAACACACGTGCACGAAAAAACGATTTGTGATGTTTAAATATTTTGTAGGTCCACCATTTGGTTTAATTAGTTCAAATACTCTATCAGACATACATTTTACTAGTTTTTGAAGTTGTTCTTGTTTAATATTTTCCCAACAATCCATGATAACTAATTTCAATTCATTTACAGTATTGTATTGTCTGTTTTGGCCATTACCAAGACAACTCACAATGCCCAAATATTGTCTATCGAGTTCATATCAGGGCTCCATGATGGCCAATCAATTACATTAATGTTTTTTTCAGCAAATCAATTTTTAGTTAACTTTGATGTATAAATGTCAGATTATTCCGTTGGAATTGCCAGTTTTCTCCCCCAATAAGTGATTCAAAAGTTATTAAATTTTGATACAACAGTTCTTGATACTTTTCTGAATTCATTCTACCTTCTATAAATACAGTATCTGTTTTATTTCCCCATCCAAATCCTGCCCAAACCATCACAGATCCTCCTTGCTATCTGCTCATTCTGACTTCTTCGTTCTTCCTCAAATCATGCTAATAGTGACTGTAACTGTCAGGTCCATCCAAATTCCACTTTTTTTCATCTGAAAAGACTATTTGTTTCCACTCCTTTTTCCATGTCATCTTGTCTTTGGCCCACTTTAATCTAGCTGTTTTGTGCAATTGTGTTAATTTCGGTTTAGCAGCCATTTTTGTAAATTTGGCATTTTTATGATTATGCATACATCTCCATACAGTTGCTGGTGAAACTGCAATTGGCAATGTTGATGCTGCTTCTCTGACAGACAACTTGTTGACCGTCAGTAGATGAAAAACCTTTCTTTCGTTTCTAGGTGTAAAGAGTTTAGGCTTTCCACATCGCTTATTTCTACCACATTTTTCACCCTGAATTAACACATTTCTCACAGCACGTGTAGATCGATTTATAGCTGCAGAAATTTGTCTTAGAGATTGTAGAGATTGTCCTGATACTTTTAGTTGGTAAATTTAACGTATTTCCAACTCTGTTAGTGTTTTTTCACGAGGAATTGTTTTAAATCACAAAAAACCGTTTAAAATTGACGCCACATTTTTAATAATGAACGATACTCGCCTCTGGTGACAAATAATTAAACTAATAAGTAATAAAGAATTATTATACCAATTTTATGCACCTGTGTTTATACTTTTGAAACACTCAAAAATTGAAAAACTGATAATTTTTTTTTTTTGTAATTCTCAGATTGCTCCAAAAATTTCAGAAAATGTTTAAATTGATGTCGTAAACAACATACTAATATAATAAACACATTATTATACTTAATGTTTTTGTTATTGAAAAATGTTGGGTGTGTTTATAATTTTGAAACGGACTGTAATCTTCACCAAAAGTGTTTTGGTGAAGATTAGTGATCAGAGCCTTACATTTAGTTACTAATAAACAGCATCAAAATTAACACGAGTGCAACAGAATTCACAATAATCCAAACACGGAGTTATCATTCTTCTAAATATATTACATCGCACATATAACACTGATTGTATAATGCAAAATGGTCTTTCTGTATTCAAATCGGCTACCGACCCCCATTCATTAAAAATATCCAAATACCACTCATTATATTTATGGTTAACAGCTCTATCTTTAAACTTATTTAAATAATTATTCGCCAATCTCATTAAAATATTGGACACATCGTTTCATTTAACATTATAAGATCATTTCCATAGCCAAAATTTTGCAACAAGGATACAATTCGATCTCCCCACACTACTACTCTTTGAGAGATTAATAATAATTTAGCGGAGTCGGTAAGTTTACTAACCGACTATTTGCTTAACTATCTTAAAATATTTTTTATTATATTAAAATAAAGAGAGACCCTTTGGAACTCCAAATATTCACTTTACTATGAATATACTTTAAATACTTTAAAAAACGCCTATTAGACTGGAAAAATATCCCGAAATACTTAATCAACTATTTCTATTTTACAATTTTGTATAAAAAAATTTTCATTTTTAGAATGTTTTCCTCCATTTCAGAATACCATTATTTTAGATCTATTAATATTAACAGAAAGTTTTAACTCCCAAAAATCATTCTCTGCTGACCTGTAGGCGAATCTGCCATAACAACCAAATCATCTACGTATGTCAAGATTTTCACCTCCGTTCTCAGAAGATCAATGCCCACTAATTCGGAGTCGCTAAATTTACTTACAAGTAGATTTAGATATAAATTGAATAATATTGGGCTCAATACACAATTCTATTTCACTCCTTTTAACGTGAAAAAAGATCAGACGTACCCCCTTTACTGGACACACATGCCTCTGTATTAGTATATAACTGAATCAAGAAATTTACAAATTTATAACTCAAACTAATCTTCAAAAGCTGTCTCCACAAAAGGTCTCTACCTAAAGAATCGAATGCCGATGTCAAGTCAACGAAAAACAGCGTAAAGTTTACCCCGTTTCTTCTGTAAAGACTTTTGAATTAAAGCATATAAAACAAAAATATTGTCCAATGTTGAGAAACCAGACCGGAAACCAACCTGGAAATCAGAGAGTACTTCAAACTTATTCAACCAAATTACCAATCGCTTACATAAAATTTTACAAAACAAAAACTTTAGAAATTGCCGGTAGTGAAGAAATTATAATTATCAGGTAAATCCTTTTTAAATATAGGAATAGTCTTACATATACGCCAATCCAAATGATCATTCCTGATTGGTAAACATTATTAAATAAATCTACCATATATCTAATCAAGCCTGGGAAGTACTTATATAGATCCACTGGTATACCATCAATACCTGGAACAGTACCGTTTTTCATAGTAACTAAAACCTTTTTGACTTCCTGTTCTGTCAACTCCGTATCCAACACGTCATCCTGTCAATTCACACACCAGTTATATACAGAAATACCCGGTAAGTATTTTCTAGAGTGAAATTTCCTTGAAAAATAAGCTACCCAATCAAGATCTGAAAGCTCCCTATATTTCCTTTTAACAAAAAAAAATTAACGTTTACTGTACCAGACGCCAAATTTTTATTAATCCTCCGTAGAAAAAGCTTTTTCTTAGCTCTACATAAATTGAGAGTCACAATACGTTCTTTAACAAAATTATTCACAGCTACACTATTTCCAATCTTCGCTCGTCTCATCCTGTTCAACGCCTGTTTTCTTCTAGCAATACTCAACCTACAATCTGTATCAAACCACGAGAAATTGGAAGTTTCAACCGGCCTTTGGCACCACTCCGAAAAAAATTAAATTAATAATTATAATACGCCCAAAAGCGCTGACCATAAACACTGCCCTATATATTATTCGTTTATTCAGCAATCATATTTTAGCAAACATTAAAATAGATTTCGGAAAATTAGAACATGATTTTTATAGATTTCAAAAGCGCGGAATACAGGATTTAAAAGTTAATGAACTATTGTAGCTAAAATAGGAAGTATCAATTTATATTATGCAAGTTATTTTCTTATATTCTATATAAACAGTAGAGAAATGTGATAAAATAAAATAATTATTTCAAACATAAAAATGTAAAATTAAGTATAAAATAAAATATACCGGTAGTATAAATTTTAAAAAATGCTATTATTGCGTCAAAACATATGAGTACTGCTTTACGGACTTGATAGATAATGAACTCTTGGCAATTGAAGGACTATTTTAGTAAATATCTTAATAATGTTAAAGTTATATTCAAAATATCATCAATAACAGTTTAAAATTAACCACAGATTTTGCATATTCTAAAGGAAAACGGAGAAATACAATGGCAAGACGGTAGGAAGAGGAAAAAAAGTGATTCTGCCCAAAAACGAAGAAAGGTTGGTCTTATAGTTTATTTATAAAGATTTTCACTTTCATAATTCAATTGTAAAATGAACTGTAACTTAAATAACAAAATAAATAAAAACGTTGTCTCTGTTTTAATGTGTTTTAATATTTTTATTCTTTGATTTCTCTGACACTTGGAAAAGACCTAATTTGGCTATAGTGTCTTTAATAAAATTTAAATACTTACCAAGTTTTTTTTTTTTTTTCGAATTTCTAAATCTTCCTGAGTAGATAGATATATGTACTGTCGGGAGCAGAGCCGTAACTAGCCATTCCTGTGCTCTGTGCAAGAATTTGAATTTAGGCCCCTTAATTTATTTGGTTTGGGAAAATAATAATATTTATTTTAATTGAAATTTTCTGGCTTCCATTTCAGCAAATTCATTAATTATATCAATTTAGCAATTAAAAAATCTCCGGGCAGATTTACTTTTGTTACAAAATGTTACCTTTACAGATTTCTAGCTCTGGACACTAGAAAAATCTAAAAATACGGTTTTGTATATCGTAATAATATTAGTCGTTGCCAGAGAGCGCTATAGAGAAAAATTTGTAAATTTGAAAACTAAACATAAATTTAAATTTCTCAAAAAATAAATAAAAAAGATTTCAAAAGTCGCTACTTTTGGCTGATTTGTCTGCGGTTGCCGCAACGTCACTACGTCCCTCTAAAAGTCGCCACGGTTGGGAACACTGGTGAACAGACATTTAGGGTCTAAGTAAGGCAAAATGTAATCGCCAAACCGCGCTGTAGAAAGGCGGAAAAATTTAAAATTTAGAAATATAATTGTGAACAGCAGTTTGGGCCCCCTTTCCAAGTGGGCCCTGTGCAGGTGCACCTGTTGCACCTGCCTAGTTACGGCTCTGGTCGGGAGAAGAAATATCTTAGGAAAACCTTTTCCCCTTGTAGAAAAGTCTATCGTTTTGGTCTGACAGTGTTGCACGCTAGTGGGTGACTTGAAGTTAGACTTGTATTCGTATCGTTGGTAACAAGAAGTTCCTGCGTTGGATCTATTCCTACAGTATCCGGTAGGAAAGCGATACAATAGAATCCGTTTATTGTTTTCATTTGCAGTGGCGTAACTAGGCAGGAAGAAGGAGCCCTCGAAATTGAAATGACAAAATAAAAAGTAGTATTGATAGTTTCGTTTATAAATACATGTAAACGATCTTGCATATGTTTTGTGTACACAAAAATTATTTATAAACAATTATTTTATCATATTTGATCAGATTTGTTTTGTTATTATTATTATTTCCTTCCTCTCTGAAAATTGAGAGGGAAGTGATTTCAATTTTTAGACTCAGGAGACCTTGAAACGTCGAAAAATGCAACAAGTTGGGTTTCTTTCCTGTATGTCAGAGTGAGTATGTGACTGCGTGTGTGTGTATCTCTGTGTCACGGTTTTGTTCACCCATTTTGAAGCTTAATAGCTCCTGTACCTGTTATCGAAAATTTCTGATAGGCAGGGAGGTTTGTGTATTAAGAGGATTAGTGCTATTAAATCTTGGTGGTTAAAGATCGACGGGGTGGGAAGATAGACGGGTCGTTGTGTGTCACATTTCCAGTGAGGTCATACTTAAAATTCTGCTCGTTATTGGCATTTATAATTTTTTTTTTTTTTAAATTATGCTCGTCTGTACCTTCAAAACAAAGCCTTTTGCCATTATATAGTAATTAATAATATAAAAAGTTTTTAAAATAAAATCTCGTAACAGATAGCTCCAAACACAATTTTAACTTTTTTCTAATAAAGTAATGCAACTCGTTTCTAGATTTTTAAAAATAGAATATAGGCTAATATATTCATTGTGTAAAATAAACCATTCACAACGCATACGACTGAATAACCGGAATAAAATATAATATTTTATTCCGGTTATTCAGTATACTATACTATACTATACGTATACTATATTTTATTCCGGTTAAATACTATATTTTCTCGTTACATAATTCTTTTCGGTTACCCACAACATAGTTATAGGAGATTATTAAACAATTGTAACGCATTATGGACAATTTAAAGTAATAGCATAGCATTTAGATTGCTCGTGTTAATGACCATGCAGGATTGGTTAAGCATTTGAAGCGTGAACTAGCGTCCAACCTAATCTTTGAATGCCGGGCATGTGGGATCACTCTAGATAAGCTCAAAACCATGAAAGCTCACCAACGACGGGCAGACTCCTGCCGTAGTTGCATCGAGGCACACACGCCCCCGGCTCCAGTCCCGGCCGACCGGAAAAAGACCAATATTCCTTTCAGGCCCAGGAGAAGATACAGGACGAAGAAGCGAATCCGCCAGGCTTCCCAGAATGCTTCTACTCGAGTGAGGACCACACCCTTGGGTCACCTTCTCCTGATGTTCCAGCCTCTTCTCGCCCACGGAGGTCCACAAGGCCGGCACGTTTGCTGCTTGATAGTCAACCTACCTCTAGCCAGACACCTTTGCAATCGGACACTGCTTTGTCGCCTGCTAGCTGCTCTGCTTCTTCTTTTTCAGACTCTTTCACTCCATCTCCATCTAGCAGACCAACTCCCGTTCACCCCAGAAGAACGACAAGGTCTCTACACGCTATCGTCGAGGGTAGCCAGGAGCAGGGAACTTCCTCGCCAGTGTCGACATCCCCTCCAAGCAACAGCGACCATGCAACAGCCGAACGTCCTACGCAAGTTCTATGCGAAGACCCGCCTGCAACGATTCCAGCTGTTACTAAACCACGTCGCAGCCAACGTCATCCTAAGAAGCAAACCTCAGAGGATGCCCGACCGCCTATGAGCCAACCTGCCTGGACTGCACGACCTACTTCATCAACTACCCCTTCATTAGGTGTGTCCAACAGCGCAACTCTTATTCCTTTACAGGATCCTCCAGGCCCGCCACATCCTCTTGAACTGGTGTCTCCGTCCATGGATCAACCATATCCTTCAGATAATAGACATGCTCCACAGGACATCACGTCTTTAGCGCCACCATCGCCCATTGCTCCAGCCGGTTCTACCTCCACCAACGAGCCCCCACAGTGGGCCCTGGCCTGGGCTAGCCGCTTTGATGCGGCTCTGGATGAAGATATGTTTTTTTTTTTTTTTTTAACTCTTTCCGCCCTGTGGTCACTAAGAGGGCCTCTTTTAGTAGGCCCATTATGGGTTCGGCCAGCCCACAATGGGGCGACCGGGTGGTGAGGGACGGGGCCCGACATATCCGAACGAATCACCCCCCGAAAAATTCCTGGGGATTATTCGACCCGTTCGGATTCGATCCCGGGTCCCCCAGAGCGGTAGGCTGCCACCTTGACCGCTCGGCCATCCGGCCGTCGATGAAGATATGTTGGAAAGCATCTTAGCTGACCTGCTTCAACTCACCTACAACATCTGCGACATTCGCGAGCCGCATACCAACCAGCGTTCTTCCTCTAGTATTCAAGGGAACCACCATCCAGAAGCCAGCGTGATCCAGCGGCTTTATAGAACCAACCGAAGACGGGCCTTCGATCGTATAATTGGCGGCGATTCACGCTTCTGCCAGGTGGAGTCTGACAAGACATACAGCCACTTCCGTGCTATCAACGAACGACACTTCCCTGTCACCACCTCCCAGGTTCCGGCAGTGCAAGATCCACCCCCAGCGACAAACGACCCGCTGAACATCCCCTTCTCGGCAGATGAAGTCGCCACCCGAATGGCCAAAGGACGTAATACTGCTCCAGAACCTGACAAGGTAAGGTACCACCACTGGCGACGCGTCGATCCAACAGGGGTTATTTTGGCGGCAGTCTTCAATGCCGTGCAGAGGACCGGGCACATCCCCACCAGCTGGAGGAAGTCATCTACAGTGCTTATCCACAAGAAGGGTGATACATCAAATCTTCATAATTGGCAACCCATCTGCCTATCCAACACCCTAGGCAAGCTCTACACCGCGTGTCTGGCAGACAGGCTCCTCAAGTGGTGTGTTGCCAATGATCGCCTCTCGCCGTCCCAAAAGGGTTTCCTCCACTACCAAGACTGCGCTGAACACAACTTTCTGCTGAAGTCCATCATCCAGGATGCTAGGAGAGAGAGGAGGGAATGCTTCGTGGCTTGGTTGGACATAGCCAACGCCTTCGGCAATATCCCACATGACATCATTTGGAAATCCTTGGCCTGGCACAGCCTCCACCAAGACACAATCTCCACCATCCAACAACTCTACGAGTGGACCACCACCAGGGTTAGAACCAGTACTGGATACACTGATCCCATCGCAATGCTCTCGGGAGTCCGCCAGGGCTGCCCATTAGCCCTCTGCTTTTTGTTCTGACAATGGAGCCTGCGCTACGCCGCCTCCAATCCTTGGGCAAAGGCTACTGCCTCCATGGTCACACCATTGACGTCCTTGCCTACGCGGACGATATAGCCTTGGTCAGTAACAGTGAAAGCGACCTACAAGACCAACTGGACTCCATCTCTTCACGGGCCGATTGGGCCGGTATCAGTTTCAACCACGCAAAGTGCGGCACCTTGTCTGTTCTGGGTAAGTCCCACACTACTGGTACTAACTCTTTTTCCATTAAGCAGACAGCACTCCCTAGGCTCAACAATGACGACGCATACAGGCATCTCGGCGTTCCCACAGGTTTTTCCAGGTGTGACACGGAGTCTGCGACAACTGACTCTGTCATGGACAAGATCTGTAAACTCCATGAATCACGCCTTGCACCGTGGCAGAAACTGGACGCCTTAAATACATTTAATGTGTTTGGGGAGAGAGCACGTTTACCCACTTAACTGCTGTGTCTTTTGTTGAAAATTTCTGAAATTTTTCAGGAAGTTTGTGTATTAGGGGCATTGATGCTACTAAAATTTGATGGTTAAAGGTCTAGTGGGTGGGAATATAGAGGAGGGTCATATACAGTATGACTCCGCTTAACGCTGCCTCGCTTAACGCTGATTCGATATAACGCGGTCTGCTCGAAGCCTAAAAAATAGCTCAAAATTTACGCAGAGAAAATTTACGCTGGTTTAAATTATCGCGGCATTTCATTGATTCGTATATAATACGATTATTTACGAACACGAACCAATCAGCAAAAAGTGCCAAAAAGGTGTACTTTTTTTAAATCTATGTTTGTTTGGTGCAATTTTAGAAAAAATATAACTTTATGGATGCCATAGGCAATCGCTAGTTTTAATCGCTAGTTTTTGTTTTCGATCGAGCTTATGATAGGAAAAAAAAGCTTGTATTTGGCTAAACTTTAGTGGATTTTGATTACGTGCCCTATATTTATAGGCTCCCAGTTCTAACGTGTTGGGAGTGGCACGTAGTAATAACTCGTTCAGTGAGACCATTCAATGAGAATAGTCTCACTGAACGAGTTATTACTATTTGGTGTGTTCATACTGCTACTCATAACACGAGATTGGAGCGGCCAACACGAACTTAAGGTGCACTAAGCATCGCCTATGACGCAAAAATAACCTTTAACTTACTAAAATAATTGAAATTTTTCTTTTAGATGTATTATTTGTACTGTACTGTACAAATAATACATCTGGTCTGCAGGTTATTCAATGCACAAATCATCTAGTATTAAAAGGGGGCGCCAAAAACTCTTGGGTCGGCTTTGGAGACTAGGCACCCAGGTCCTCCTTGGCCGACTCCGTGATTTATTTTTCTCACTTCGTTTTTCTCTACTCTCATAACTGGGACTGCTTGTATCTTCTCATGGCCTACTTTCCATTCAATCGCTGTCAATCCTTTCTTTGATTCAAACTGTAAAAAATTTTTCGAGTTCGAATTGGATCCCATTCTGGACCTCGCGAGAATTATCCAACCAACTATCCGAAATATGAATTCAGTTAAAAATCATAATCTGATTATTTTTGTAAAGTATTTGAGAAGAACTCTTTTTTTTCATTCATTTTTTAAATAGAAATTAGCTTGAAATATTTTGAAGTGTTTGCAAAACACCATGGTTGATTAATTTCTATCTATATAGTTATTATACAGGAGTCAACTGATACATGAGCTCAACATATACATGTCAAAAACGATCTCGTTAAGAAATAGTAGAAGTATTAGTAAATAGATGGCAGCATAGTATTTTTCATTCGCAACGAATGACGACAGAATACTGCCATCTGGAGTTACTTTAAGAAAATAAAAAGTTGTTTCTGAATTCTTTAGCAAATTATCGGGAGGAGGGTTATTTTTGCGGATATTTTACACCAAAGTACTAAAGTCACTCATTGAGTGAAAAAACACATAAGGCGTCTACTTTTCCTAAACAACCAGATACTTCAATACAGCGCCTTTTTAAGTAGCGCCATTCTCGTAAAGCGCTAGTGACTACTCGTAAACGGGCCTTAGACTGCTAGATACGTGTGAATTACCATAACTGTATGATTTTACATTGAAGACGCCGAATTTGTGTCAATTGTATAAGAGAACAAATTGTGGCGCTGAATTGAAGTTTAACCGTACTTTTTCGCTTCTTGATTTTCTCTGTTACCCGTAAGGCATTAGAAGCGATTTTAAAACAATCGCAACGTGTTGTGAACGATTTAAAACGGTTGTTTTATTGCTGCAATAGCATTTACAGAAATTATGAGAAACTCAGTGGTGTGGCAAGTAATTTTATTTTTCTGTTTTCTGTCTCGTGCCGTTTTGCAATCCTAATTAAGCTGATAATCGTAACGAGGAAAATTCAGACTGAACTTGACCAGTGAAAAGATGAAAATAAACTACATATTACTACTTTGCATATCATTGGCATATATTATTTTAATACCTAATGTTCCTTATTCTGTAATAGCGGCGATGACGGACTTAAAACCTCCAAATCCCTAAGAAAAAGTGTATATGGTTTACCGGTAGCTTACAAGTTACTTTACGCCCGGCATCCAGAAAAGGTTGCTCATTGCTGATTTACAATAACACATAATGGATTCTTGTTGAGACAATGGTTAATGCTCCTCGCAGAGTTAAAGAACATTTGACTGGTTAACCATATTGAAGTCTGTAAGAGCAAATTCAATGCGACTTTTTAGTATGTCTTGTTTATTATTCAGCTAGTGCAGTTCAGCTTTATTGACACTAAAATTACAACCAACGCATTCTCATGAGCAAGTCATCCTCTAGCATGTATTCTCATTTCAAAAGCCTTTATTAAGAAACAAAATATATTACAGGCGGAACTTAGGCAAATAAGTGGCAAAATTAGCCAGAAAACTAAAATAACATGATATACAAGTAGTCGCGACATGGGCTTGGAATCGCCAACCAGACGGTTAACAGTTATAACCAAAGGACGCGTGACATGGGCACATGACTGCCTGCCAAAACATAATACAAATACCTTGGAGGAGAACAAGGCTGAGAGCAAATGTCTATATGCTGGCTACTGATACTGTGGGGCTGAAGCTGTTGCTGCACTACGGTTGTAGTCGCCTAGATGCTGTCGATAAATGTCATTACTCCAACAGATAGCGTCGCTTACCATGAGTTTTTTCATCAAGGTGGAATATTTGCGACCGATACCCAAGCGTTGAAGAGTAGCCTCGTTGAGATGGTCGTACCCTCCCAGGGCACCCACGATGAATGCGCTAAGATGTGTGTTGTAACCTTTGCTACGGAAGTGTTGCACAAGGTTCTGGTACTTCCGTTCCTTTTCTTCTCTTGCCGCCGCGAAAGCCTGCTGGGTGTTCTCGAACGGTGTAGTTACGTCCACGATCGTCGCGGTCTTCGACGGCTCGTGGATTACTACTAGATCCGGGCGGCAGTTCTCGGAGAATCCCGGCACACGGCGGTTGACGAGCACTGTAGCGTCATTAGGGCGGAAGGCAGCTACAATCCTATTGAGAATTGCGTCGTGGCGGCGGGTGATGAGTCTGTAGTTGGGCGGGCAGTGGCAAAGTACGTGCGAAAGTGTTTCCATCGCAAAGCCACATCGTCGACATGTCTTGGAGTCGGTGCCGAAACGCTTTTGGCCTCGCAGAGCCACCACACTCAGTCTGGCGCGGTGGATAAAGCGCCAATCTGAAAAGCGGGTAAAGCGCCCGTTGTTGAGGAAGTAATTACTTACCTCGCTTGTAGCTGTTACCTTGAATGCCTTCCCTTGGTCAGGTTTTAGCAGGAGGTTTCGAAGGTGGTGTTCTTTTAGGAGGGCACATAGTGTGCCTTGGCAGCCCTTAACGTTGATGATGCTGTCTCCAACAGCGATAGTGGGAAGGTTACCAGGTCCTATTACCCAATTGATGTTGAGGCGGGTTTTCAGGCGTCTGGTCGCCATCCTGAGGCGTGTCCACATCGAGGTAATGTCGTAGGACTTGGAGCCGACGTCACCCTCCATCGAACCATCCAGGTACTGGCAGATGTCCTCTGGGCTGGGTGTTCTTCCTGTTCTCTTGGCAACGACGCAGTTTAGGGTGCCCATTGCAATGTCTGTGATGTTATCGTCCCTAGAGTTAAACAGATAAGAGGCGTGACATATTTGTGCAATGTCAGCGAGTTGGCTGGAGGGGGTGACATTTGCACCACCCTGTTTGTAAGGAAAATAGACAATCTCTGCGCTGGCGCGCTGGGGAAGATTGAGCCATCTTTTAACATAGCGCTTGGTGAGTCGATCAATTTTGTTCAGAGTCTTCTTAGGCGTGGTGCCATTGGTTAGGCAGAAGATGAGCTTCGGCAGGTTAACATCCATACATACAGGGAAAAACCCCAAATTTTTTGCATTTCTCGACGTTTCAGGCTTCTCTGAGTCCAAAAATGTAAATATCTAGAGGATCATTTTTTTTACCGATCGCCATATTTTCCTTCTAACAGGGAAAATATGGCGATCGGTAAAAAATAACCCAAAAAACTGATTTATTTCAAAATTAAATCCTATAAACTGATTCATACTGTTGACGTATTCATGTTAATAAATTTTCCAAAGTTTAATTAATAATTCGAAATGGATCGTTTGATTTGATATTTCGCTATCGAAATCTTTATTGATCAACGAGTTTAAAAATAGAACTGTATATTTATAATTTCCTTCTGGATGGCTGAAAATTTTAATTTTTCCGATAACAAATCACAAATTTCTAAAATCATACACGTATTACGGAGAATATATAAATGAGCCGACACTGCACAAACACAATAGACGAAAGGAAACCATCGAAGAACATGAAGCTTATGCTGGTGTTATTCATATTTGTTTTCGCTTTTTCACCAATTATTTGTTGGCAAGACACTTCTGTTAGACCTGCCGATCTTTACAGAGCTCTTTTAAAGGACTTTCAGCGATATTGTGGTATGTTTCGATAACACCCGATTAATACTTTACCACTGTTTTCATATTTTACTTTCTTTTTAAGCATAGATACCAGCAGAAAATTTTCCAGGGGAGCAAAGCTTAGAGATAGATAATTATCTCAATAAATTTTTATTTAATTTTTTCGGGGTTTCCCCAAATATTTAATACAGTAGTGCATCAAAGTGTCCATGGTTGAGAGTGTAGCTTACATATTTCAGTCACTTTTACTTGATCCCAGGGAGGGCAAATACCCAGTTTGCTCCTCTCATGTTCCTAAGTAATATTATATTTAATATTATTATTTCTTACATTAAAATATAAGAGCGTATATGATTAACTCAAAACGTCGTATTTTAATTAACTCTCAACGAGGAAGGTAAAGACAACGTTCGTTTTTGCTTGATTGAAAACAGAGAACAGTTCGTAAGTGCTCTTAAGTGCAATTTTTTTTAAAATGTATTTTCTTAATATTAATTTATTCTAATCATTTAATACTTAGATATTGGATTTGTATAAAAATTGTGCACAGCAAGTGAAATTTTTCCAAACAATGGCAGAAATAAATGACTTCATATGTAAAATCAGACAAACATCGCCACAAGTAATATGTTCAAGTTTATAAGTTTTCCAGAACAATTATTTACTTTATAAATTAACTGTATTTATACTTGTAATTACAGAAATATGGACAATTTATCAAGTGTTTTGCCTCGGCGAAATATACAGCAAGTTTTGACGACCCGAAATTGTATCCTACTGTCGATGTGAGTATCAGTTGATAAAATTTACTTCTGCAAAATTTAAGTACGATACATTAGTTTTATTCTACAAAGTGGATAGAAAGTAACCAGGCATTCAGAAATCGCTCTAATTTCAATATTTCTAAAGAAAAGATTATAAAAATTATTTCAAATATATCGATACCTTATTAAATGGAAACACGGATACATATATTAAAATCCAATGTGGGCACCAAAGCCATCCACCAACTTCCTTAAACGACCTGGGATCGTGATGTGAATGATGTCCGCAATCGAACCTTTAGACATTAGCTTCTCCGTGCTTTTGAAACCGAACATAGACAAGACGTCTCTTATCGTACACCACCATCTGTGCACAGCAATCACGGATTTCCACATTTTATTGCAAGCAGAAATCTGCACTCGCCCTGAACAAACAAGAGTTCGGTCATTCCGTCCACATCAACTATAAGAAATTATAATATTTCATTAATTGATGTACATAAACACATAACTTTTATTAAGATTGCTACATTATTAAAAAAATTACAGTAAGTCTTTAATGCCTAGCTACTTTACACCCAACCTGTAGATCTCGAACGTTTTCTAGCTTCTCATGAATATAAGTTAAAATAACTTTTATATTTTCCAGAAATACTTCGATCAAGCAGAAAATCGTGGAACAAGATCAACATCTCCAATTTATCTTCATGAACATCTCATTAAATAATTATTCTAATTTAATTTTAACGATTACTTTTTTAAATTACAAAATGTTGGAATAATTCCTTGAAAAATCCAGCAACGAGTTGCGTAATTTTCCCGGCAAAAAATATTTGTTTAAGAAACACATGACAAAATTTAAAATTGTGTTTCGCGCCATCTGTTATGAGATTGTGTTTTTAAAAAATAACTTTTTTATTATTAATTTTAATAAAAATTTTTGAAAAAAATGGATTTATTGTTTGGTAAATTGAAAATTTGTACGAGTAAAAAAATTTCATAACATGGATGCTTTTTGAGATATGACCCTCATTCTCTTAATATCTTCCAAATCAATGGTCCGATTTTCCTGAAAATTTCTAAAAGTATATCCCGTTAATACACAAACCTCCCTGCAGTATTTCCGAAATTTTCGACAAAAGGCATAGAAGTTATTAAAAGTGAGATGTAAAAATCGTGTTTCCTCCCACACGAAGAAATTTGACATTCACACATGCAGAAAAAAAAACCCGACTTGTTTGCATTTCTCGATGTTTCAAACTCCCCTCGGTCTAAAAATGTAAAAATCTGGGGATCATTTTTTTGACAGATACAACACAATTATTCTAATCGCGTATTTCGATAGCAGGTTCTGTAGAGCGGCTTGTGTATATATAGAAAACTATGAAGTTGGTAATAAAATCTTAAATCAAGGAGATTGTCCTTGATTATAAATTTAATTATTTTACTAATCTAATAAAATTTATTTTAGAAATTTGAAATAAATAATTTTTAAAGTTAAACAAAATAATTAAAAATTTCAAAAGTTTTGAAGGATGATGGACAGCCTGCAAACTTTCCATATGGTTCTGATATGTAGTAGTCACCCTTGTCCCAGGTTCGAGGAAAATTTCTTATTTCTAATTTATTTTTGACCTAGAAATATATAACTCACTGTGCATAATAAGGCATAAATAAAAGTTCTCTCGGAAGGCTCTCTTTCTTTGGAAATTATGTTGCTTTATCCAGGGGCGGATTTAGGTAGGGACTAATAGGGTTTAAGCCCTGGGCCTCCAAGTGTCAAGGGCCCGCAAAAATTAAATTATTATCATAAATTTTTAATACTTTTTCATTAACAGTGAATACTTATCGTATAGTAAATATAGTTAATAATAATAATAATAATGATAATTTATATTATTATGTTTTATTGTGATCAATGTAACGTAATTAGTCAAGTCACCAAGTTGCAATTTTAAACTCCAATTTAAGAATTCTTAATCTAACAAAAACTCGGGTCCCATTGGACTTCAATAAGTCCTAGGCCCCGAAAACTTAGATCCGCTCCTGTTGCAGACCAACTAAAAACAATTTACGTGGAAGTATCTAAAGAACAATAACAAACTGTTTATATGGAAGTGTCGCTACTTGTTAAACTTTCAACACCTAGTATAACTAGGTGACGGCCGGATGTTTGGGTGGTTAAATTAGTAGTGGCTTGCCCCTGTACATCATACTTTTCCTGACAACAACAGAATCATGCCGGTCATCTATGTAACTCCCTTTTGGGAAAATTATTTTTATTGAAATCACGTGAATTTCGGTCTAGACAATAAGTTCGTATATAGTTAATCGGGACTTCCTGGCCCTAAGATTCCCATATTTTGTGTCGACATTCATCTATCTTCTTTCATGAGATTAAAGAAGAACAGACATTGGGAATTTTTTCAAGTAGCAGTTCAATTAGTTTCAAAATTTTCTTATAACTTCAGTACGAGTAGGCATAATAGGCAAGAAGCTAAATAGAGGGAATGACAGCAGGACCATTCAGCAGAAGTATTTGTTTGAAATCCCAAAATTCAGTTTTACATACTGCTCAGCCTACATAAAACCGGTGTGATTGATAGTCATATAAATTAAATGTTCTCTCGATACGCGGTTAAAAATATATTTTCATGTTTTTTCTTTGTATACTTTTATTGATAAGAAAGCCCTAAAATATTTATAAATATTAAAAAAATACAATAAAAATTGTTTAAAAATGCATTAAATATTATTTTATGTAATTTTTCAATATAAATTCTGGTCATTTAAGATCATTTTACCATTTAAAAAACATGTTTTATGTGAATGCTTTATTATCTTTTTTTCTAAATGTTAAATCTTATTGACACGACATTAATCATAAATTAGGGACGAGAATAAAGACGACAGTATTTGAAATTCGAAACAGTAAACTCTATTATATTACGATTATTTTTAATAATAATATTATATAACTAATGTTTCCGAGCATCTGTTGATTTTATTTCGAATGTAGCCTTTCATTCAAATCGCAGATTTGATACAAAAAACCTTCGTTCGGTGTTATTTCTCTTCTGCTTCTGACTAATCTAGTAGCTTCTTGAGCTGTCATATTCTTCTTTATCATTAAATATGCCAATACTAAAGTGGCTGAGCGACTGATGCCTTGTCGACAGTGGACAAAAACTCTACCTAAACAAAAATGAAAACTTTATTACAAAGAGAATAAGTTCTATATTTATCTTTTCAAAAATTTATAAAAATTGTTTTGCTAGGCGCGTCCAAACTTTTAGCCCACTCGCGGGCCTTGATTGCTTAAACAGAAAGCTCCATCGCTTACATTATTTTTCTATATTACTTTAAAAAGATAATAGAATCGTCAGCTGTTAGGATCTTTTGGGTCGAACAATGATAGTGACGTAGCTACGGGGAATGTGAGGTAACTAAGCCTCCTAAAAATGTAATAGCCCCAGCTTAGTCAGCAGTTTCCCTATATGTAGTATATATAATATACTTTTGCTTTCATCAATAAACTGTACTTTTTTAACAGATAGACTGCAACTAATAGTGCTAGCTAAAACAGATTCGTTACATCCTTGTCCTCTTTGCATTATTAGATAATGTAAACCTATTTTTAACAGATTAAATTAATTGCAGATTCGTGTAAGCAGTCTTACTAATACCAGACTTATTTATAGGTTTACATGAGTTTTTTAGTTTGTTCCTTATTTATAAATCTGGCCTCACGATGATTTATTCTTTTATGCGAGACTGAACAAAGACCTCAAAATAAAAGAAAAAAATTTAGCAACCCTACCATAAATTTTGACTTAATAAGTATACATCTAGACCACCATGGTCGGGTCTATAACTCAATATTAGAAAAGTACCTATTGAGAGGTTCAGGCTAGAAGAAAAGAGAAGAGTGTCGAGTATTTTAAACATTTTACATATAATATAGTTTGATTATTTTACCACCAGACTGTAAAGCATCGTGGATGTATTCGGCAACCGGATTAAAAAACTGATGTAGAGGAAAACTCGACATGTCCAAAGCATATATTCCATAAAAATCTATATTGACATCTTTATAAAATTCTGCACTAGTATCGATCAGATTTAACTCGGGGTCGGTACCGCATGCGGCATTTACAACGTGAGTAACGTTTAATCTTCTTAATAGCGGTCTGTTGAAAGCAGTTTCGCTAGAAAAGAACATTAAATTAAATAAAAATATAATAAAATGATATATAAAATCAATATGCATACGTACCCATTTCCAAGTAGAATGTTCTCATATACCTCATTATAAGGATCTTCTGGGAATTCGTATCGTCCAGTGGGAAATTTTAGTATAGAAATTAATTCCGATGGAGAGCAAATAGGACTCAATTTGCTATCAGCCATAATAAGAATAACACGGAAATCTACGCATCGTGCTTTCTAAAAATAATCACTCTACGCGACGAGATTTGACCTACTTAACAACTGGATGAGTGAAACGAGTTAATTTCCTTTTAAAACTTTCGCATTTACAAATGTACATTTTATCATAACTATAATTAAAATCTTTAATTAGATATTTTCTTCTAATAGGCTAAATCACGTAATTAAAATATTATAAAAGATTCTTATATAATAAAAAAATTCTTTCTGTTCTGTTTCTGATTAATCTAATTGCTTCTTGAGCGGTCTTTTTCTTCTTTGTCATCAAATATGCCAACACAATCCTTATTAAATCCTTAAAATATAATAATAAAATCTTTATTTAGTGAATTAATTGAGGACTTTTTTATACTTTAGAATGTCTACATTATGATTCTGTAATTTGTTTCTCCAATTACATTGATAACCTAAATAATATATTAAACGTATTCGACTTTTTATAGCTTAAATTCTTTAAATGTATAGCTTAGAATTAATTACATTAATAAATATCTTATTAAAAAATTTTCTAAAATTACAAATCTGTTGTAAATTGTAAAAGCAATGTTTATGATGTTTATTAATGAAAAATTATTGTTAAAAAGTTAACTTTTATATCATGAATTTTGAGTTAATAAAATATTTTTTAGGTATACTATAGATTACCACGTATGGAATTTTGGGACTTTGAGTATATATTTGAACTTAGAGGACCGAGACGAGTTCAACGGTACCCTACTTTTGGGCCGGAGGCAAAAAGTAAGAAAGTTATCATACTTTTTTCGGCGATCGCGCGATGATCGGGAGTCGCGTCGCTCTCTCCGCTAAGCCTATCACGTGTTTAACAGGCAGTCCGGCAAGTCGGCCATATATAACTTCAACACAGGCAGATGTTAATCCACGAGCACACTGATCGTCTACAGTTGGAATTAAGTCCTTTTTGCACACTCTCGCGCTCGATCTCTTTGTCGATTGGATGGCTAGAAGTGCAAAAACGAGTGGGGAGGTGCATCAGTAAGTAGACACGTGTCCTTAAATTCACAGAAGACAGGTCTTAACAAATAAAACATTTATTGATTAACTAGATTAACAACAAATTTGGTCGCCCTCGGGGGCTACGGCTCCTCAGTCTCGCTATCGCGATTTGGAGTCGCGATGCTTGAACAAAAGGAAAAAAAGGAACTGGCGTTCAACTGTTCGTGCTCCCGACGACTCCCCCGGGAGGGGAGCCGCCGGCAGGTCGCCGATTATTTAACGTCACTAGTTATTGATTCACGGTAGTTCTTGAACAAAAGAAAGAAAAGAAAGTGACATTCGATTGTTGGTGCAATTTCTTGCCTTTCGGAGTGCTTTTCTAAATTTGTTTGCAGACTTTACCGCGAGATGGCAGCACTAGCAACTATGGTGCCGTCTGCATGAAAGCATTAAAAAGTATGATAACTTTCTTATTTTTTGTCTCCGGTCCAAAAGTAGGGTATCGTTGAACTCGTCTCCGTCCCCTCAGTTCAGATATATACTCAACGTCCCGAAATTCCATAGGCGATAATCTATAGTATCCCCATTTTTTGTGTTCTTTTTCCAGTGAAGACATCTATATAAATGCAATGTAGACCTATGTATGTTTAATGTATACACTTACTCAACCTGCAATACAATATACTGCCTTATGAAAGCCATGTGAAATGAGATGCGGTCTTCTGACTAGAAATGATTTCACAACTTCGAACAGTTGATAACTAAACAAATTTTGTTTTATAAAATAAATGCAATTTCGCGTGTAAAAATGTATGTTATATGTGTATAAATACTATTTTTTTTTACATGCAAAATATGTATAAACACGAGCAATTATTTATTATGACATCGTCACTATGCCAGGCTAAAATTTTTAATCATATTTTTAATTAATTAAATTTAAATCTTCTTCACTTGCTCTTTACTTCAAATTAGTAGTGTCTTGCCCCTGTACATCATATTTTTCCTGTTAGCAATAGTAATGCCATCATCTATACGCAGTAATTTCTTTCAGGGAAAAATTTTGAATTGAATTCACGTAATTTTCGATTCAGACCAGAAGTTCATATATCGGGAGTATCCAGAAGTTCATCCCAGTATCATATCCAGAAGTTCATATATTAATCGGGACCTCCTGCCCCTAAGCCTTTCCTGTCTGTTCTCGACTTTCACCTATCTAAAACGGTTTTCCAGATTAAGGAAAGACAGAAATGAAAGAAATGTGAAATTAACTCTATTATCAAGTTCATTTTTCTACTTTTACACAGAGAATTTAGAAGTGATTTCGGGACTGCGAGACACTTTATAATGATATTTTTGCATCTGGAAAAAATACTCATTTGTATATAAATAACTTGATTTATTTTTATCTCAATATTATAAAAGTATGTGATTATAATTCATACGGTATTAACCAAAAAAATTATATATTTTTGCCTTAATGGAACGTATATTACCTTTAACATTCTCTAAATACACCTCCTGTCATTCTTCGTCTATTTTAGAATGTTTGCCACTACATTAAACACTCAAAGTTAATTCCTATTTACAATCGAAAATAATAAAATATGTTAATTTTGTTTATTCTAACCTTTCCCCTTGCAACCTCCCAATTTGATCATGCTAGCGAAAAACTTGCCTTAATTTTGAAAATCTACGGTCGATTGTTCAATATTAAAGAATGTCGTTAATACGTTTTACTTTAAATTAATGGTATATTAAATGTCATGAATAGTAACAGATTAAAAAAGGCCTTAATTTACTTTTGTTATCCAGAATGCAGGATCCAGGATATAGTGTACAATTTGTACACATCTTAATGTTCCCAATGTCGATCATTAGGATGTGTAGGATATAGAATCAGGATATAGCATCTGAGTACACATTCTAATAAATGTCATGATTGCCTAAGAAAATACCTTCCAGTCTTAGAAATAAAAAACTAGTCTTATTGTCAAATGCGCAATAGAGTTTTCCCATCAAAACTGTGTTAAAGTAATCATAAAGCGAACTTATATACCAGGCATGGGCAAATGCGGCTCTTTTTGAGTTACATGCAGCTCTTGCTGAAAGTGTTAATTTCTGTTTTTTTTATTTTTATAATTTTGTGAAAATATGTTTATTAAAAATATTTAATATTTGTTTTATATTATATTTATATTATATAATAAAATCGCGCGCCTTACCATACTCTCTGCCACGACAATATAGAATTGCGGCTCCCATGCATTTTGCAAAACCTACATTGCGGCTACCACTGAACTCTTGCCTGTCCACCCCTGTTATATAGTAGTATATAAGGTATATGCTTCACAGACAGCTGCCGTTTCTATTAAACTCTCTACCTAATCTTTCAAATTTCCCACAGCAGTAAATGGTTTATTTCTTCATCTCTACAATAACCAGAATTACAGAGATCTCATTCCTGATAAAAACACGTTTCGATCCTGGCGTAATGAAGCGTCGAAAGGAGCTTCTAAAATGGCAGGAGCCATAGAAAAACATAATACTCGATATGTAGGCCGAACTAGCGAAATATCTTAAGAATGATCTAGTCATATTCCTCAAAACTATCGTCATTTATAGGAATTTATTCTAAGAAAGGGGCCGTCCAGAAATTACATAAGGTATTTTGGGCTGGGTGGGGGGTCAAGGATTTCTTACGATTTCTTACTCAGGGGTAGAGGGGTAATAGATCTCGTCTTACGTAATATTTTTATATTTATTTTTTGATCTTGTTGAGTGATGGTGTTTTGAATTTGGCGGTTTCTATTAAGAACGCTCGTTGTACTAACGTCATCAAGTGTGACGTGATCAGGGCCGGATTATCGAATAGACAAATGAGACAAATGTCTAGGGTCCGGTTTTTAGAAGGGCCCGGTCAAACTGTCTATTTTGAAAAGATTTGTAAATAAGATAGTTTACTTTTCTGTTGGATAACTGTATATAATAAACAAATAAACAAAAATATATTGCTTTTTATATGGATATTGTGAATTGTAAAATCTAAAGAAAATGAGTTCTTATGTTTCTTCTTATTGAGAGTAATTCTTCCGATAATTTAGAATTTTTTTTTATAGCGATAAGAATAATATTTTTTATTAATAAAAATTTAAGATTTGTTTTAGTTTTTCACATTATTTAATTTCGTTTTATTTATTGTTAAATATATATATATATATTGTGCTCTATTTCTTGTGGGAGACGGAGGGGGCCCGGTAAGAAGAAAATGTCTAGGGCCCCAAAGTGTGTTAATCCGGCCCTGGACGTGATAGAATAATAACGCTAGCAGACACATTTTTTATCATGAGAAAAAGGCCGTGTAGTTGTCTCTCTCTCTCTTTTTTTATTTGAATAAGTGCGCCACTCCTATGGGTGTATAACACTAAGAATACATAAACCAAAATACATGATACAAAGTAAACATAAAATTAGTATTCGGTTTTAAGTGAAAACTGAAATGTAAAACTAGAAATTATAAATTATAAATAGTCTTATATTCCATATTTTTTAAACATAATTGTAAAAACCATCAAACAGTGGCTTCTGAACAAGCTTATCGAGTGGATATGGCCACCTGAAACCAAGCGTAAAGATTTCTAATTTCAGAATAAGTCTATCTTGATCGTAAATTGGACAATAATAGATCATATGGTCGCAGTGTCTAGGTTTTCTGTAGATCAAAAGCAAGAGGCAGTTTCTGTCCGGTTATACATGCTCAGTAAGTAGTTGAGCAGTAGCAAACGTTAAACCTCTAAGTGGTGATGAGAACCTGCATTCAGCACTAAGAAAATAAAGTCTTGTTATTCTATCAGTTTTACTGCTCAACTCTTGTTGATTCCATTTTTGCATAGCGTTGTCATAAATATAATTTTTAAGGCTGCTGCGTGAGAGAGGGATGTGAGTGTAGTCTAAGTCAGTGTCCTTTGCAGCTGACTTAACCTCAAAGTCGGCTTTTTCATTTCTTAGTATGTCAGTATGGCCACGAACTAACATAAAGGTTATCTTATTTACAAGATTTTTAATATGATGCTGGATATATGTGATTTTATTGCTATTGCAATTGGGATTTAATAGAGCTTTTAGAACAGACTGAGAATCACTGTAAATGTTGATAGACAGAGTTTCGTTTGGTAGTGAAGTGGCCCACTGAACAGCTTGGTAGACAGCATCTTCTTCAGCTTGATATGTGGGGGTATCTACCTTCTACATTTTTTGGGCAAAATATATCAGTTTGGAGGAAGATACAGATACTTGAGCAGACACGAAGGGGACTTTTGGACCCATCTGTGTAGATATTAATGTCTGCATGGTTATCCATGGAGGAAGCAGATGACACCAAATGTACAATACCCTGAGGATAACCTTGTTTACAGGGCGATGATCAGAGATAGTAGGGTAATTGCAATGTGGTAGCATATGAACAGCCGTAGATAGGAGTAGAGCCCGTTGTTGAGCCTTTGATGTTTTTAGTTCTGATGTAGTAGTTTAGAACCTTTTCTACAATACATAGTGGCAAAGAAAGGAGCTCTGCTAGAATCAGAGAGGCATTAGTAGCACTTTGAAATTCTGATGGCAAACTGTCTTTGAAGAGAGAATAATTTACTTGCTACTGAATTTTTACTAGTTACATGACTCCAGCTACAGGCCGCATAAAGTAGCATTGGTTGTATTGCCCCATTATATAGAGTTTTATAAGCTTTATGATTTAGTCCCCCGGTGCACTTTGCACATTTTATCAGCATGTAGTTTATTTTCTTGGCCTTAGCCAAGATGTAATCAATATGGCAACGGAATGTGGTTTCTATTCTCTCTTGTTTTATTTTATATGAAGTTTCTGTTTACACGTCGATCTGTCAAAGTTTTTTGCGTCCTTTTGTGAAAATTAAAATTAATATAAAAATGAATATTATGATGTTGATTAATGATAATAATAAAAAGATTGTTAATAATTAAAAAATAAAGTTCTTAAAATAAATTGTTTATTCGAATTTATCAAATTTTTATGTTTTTAAATTTGTTCACATAGTCTTTTATAAATAATAGTACATATTAATTAACTAAATAATAATTATATATTTTGGACCTAAGGTTTTTAGGGTTTCATTAAAAAATTTATTTTTGTAAAATCTTTCTATAAAATTATGCCTAAATATTACGTAAGATAGGGAAGGGAAGGGGGATCAAAGAAAATATTACGGTTTCTTACACAGGGGTGGGTGGGGGTCTATAATGGCCAAAATCGCCCTTAACGTAATTTATGGACGGCCCCAAATAACTAGTGTTATGTAATTGGATGTCTTTCGAATTCATTCAATCATTAACGATGTAATTAACAACTGACTGTCGATTGGTTTAACTAACTTGTTATTAGCTTGATTTATTAGGCGAATTAATTTGGACTCTACATAGAATTAAATTCACCGTGTATGAAAAATGAAAGCAAATTAGATTGATTAAATGAAGTTTTGAAATTCAAATAAATATAAATGATTTCAGAGATTTTGGAGATGGCAATACAGAGGGAAAAATTGCATCAGTTCCTGAAACAATAGGAAAAGTTAGAAAAGTAAGTAATGCCTTAGCCCAGTGATTCACGACCTTTTTTTCGTCACGGTACACTTTTAACAATTTAAAAATTTGCGGCAACTAAAAATAAAATAAACTTAAAAGAATTTTACTTAGTTAATTGACGGATGTACAGTACCTAAAATATATTTTGTAAAAATAGCATACTATAATAAATTTCAATGAAATATAAAATGAGATTGCATTACAAAGTAAACGAAATGTTTATTTAATGATAAATTACAAATTACATCTAATGCGAAATTTGAGCTTGGTGTTTTTTGATAACTTCATTTATATTTGGACGTAAAAACGATAACGATAATCTCATTTCGTGATCCAGATTTTAAAGTCTAGATCTTTTTTTCGTGCCCTAGGAAGGTAGAACCGATTGAACTACTTGTCTCACGTCGCTTATGTATAGGTATTCGCAGTGGCGGCACACTTCAAAAATCTCGCGGCACAGTGGTTGAGAATCACTGCCTTAGCTATTTGCAGCGCAGGAGCTGAAAGATGTTTGTGTTTAATGAATGTAATATGTACAAAAATAAAAAAATAAAAAACACTTAAATTGTTGAACATTGAATCTGAATTCATGCAAATAATTTACTAGGAAAAGAATTAAAAGATTTACATTATTTTTACTAATGAATTCATTAATCTAAATAATAGGAGACATTAAACAAATGATTATTATAAAAAAATATATTGCCCAATGGTTGAACTTTGTGCTATTTATTCCTCTAAACATAAAAAGTTAACAGAAACCGGTTTGACTGTAATAATCTTGTCAAAGATATCTTAAAAATAATTTTATTTCTCTTTTAATACAAACTATATAAATATTTTAAGATTTAAATTTTCATTTGCGATCATCTTCTGTTTCTTATATATTTTATATGTCCATTAAAATAAATTATTTATCTTGGTAATATAATTTTTAAGATAATAAATATTATATTTTTCCTGCAGGAATCTAAAAAAAGTCATTAAATAGTTTTATTAGGACGAAATTATAAATAATTTTAACACTTTTAGGTAGGATATTTACAAATATTTTAAATAAAAATTTAATTATATAGAAAGTATATACATAATATAAAAATATATCGCATATTAGAACAGATGTTGCAATGCAACGACCGACTTTGAGTCTTCCAACTGGTAGCATTGAAGTATAGGTCAGTTGTTCTATAATGTAACTAGTTTCTGTCTGTTAAAAATGTCTGTTAAATCTTTCCTCATTACGTTATGGCGCCGAATCTTATTAGGATTCAGGATATCTCTGGACTGTGCAACAAGTTTATTATTCCGTATCAGTTACTGTAGGGAAACACGTAAAATAGAATGCGTTAAAAATCAAATTTTACTGGAAAGTGCTATTTCTTTAGCAGAGAAGATACGAAAAAAGCAGGTATTGATGCATTCGTAGTTGTTATAAATGATCAGTTTTATGTGTGAATGATACATAAACGATGTAATGCTTTTTAACAGTTGAAAAGTGTGGCGGTAATTGAAGCGTATATTTCTAGAATCAAGGAAATTCAACCAATATTAAATGTTGTTGTAGAAAACCGATTCGAACAAGCGTTAGAAGAAGGGAGAAAGGTGGATGAGTTAATAGCTTCTCAAATATACACAGAAGAAGCATTAGAACAGCGTTTTCCCCTTTTAGGTATTCCCTTTTCTTCTAAGGAAACATTAGCTGTTAAAGGTAAGCATGTACAGTACTGTAATATAATAATAATAATAATAAATCGGTTAATGTATTAAGGGGACCTAATAAGGTCCCCTTAATACAATAAACCGATTTATTATTATTATTACAGGGGGTTAGGAAAAAATAATATTATTATACGTATATTTAAAATCATATTGAATACAATTTCATACCTTTGGAAAGGTTAACATATTGTCAAATTAATCCGTGAAATTAAAAAGATTGTTCGTTAATTCTATGGTAATATAGTTGAAAAATTATTAATTTTATACATATATTTTAATGTTAGATTATCAAATTTAGATCTGAAGTTTGATTCTTGATTTCTATAAATTAATTCTTTAATTTGGTATTTTCGACGAAACTCCTCTAACATCGAGCATTCATTGAGGATATGAAATAGATTTACACTAGTAACAATCTCTTGTAAAGTCAATATAGGTATTATTGACAATGATAGAATATTTGTCGAGTCAAATTTGTAATAATATGCGTTTAATACTTAAATTTATATTTCTAGTTAAAATATTCGAATCTGTAGGAATATTTAAGGTAGTCTGGTACCAAAGATGATAGGTTGAATTAAGTATATGATTTTGATCTTTAGTAATTGATTGCGATATGACTGATTCCATCATTAAAGAGTATCCAATTATCCAAGAGTATCCACTCGGAGGAAAATACAGTTTTCCTCCGAGTTATCAAATAATAGATTAGATATTCCATATAATTGAAGAATTTTATTGAATCTAAAGAACCATGTATTTGTAATAGTTGAATCGTTGATTTATGATCTCATAATATTAAATAAAAATTTCACACTATCATCAACGGTATGTAGTAAACGATAGAAAAATCTAAATAGTCGTTTTAGGAAAAAATGAAGCAATTGTAGGCTATTTGATTCTGATCAAATGGCATACCCTGGTACTGTACGTTCTAACTTGAATAATGTACGCAGATAGATAATATGAAATTTCTCTAAATCGTGAAATAGATCGAGTTCCCATATCGGACTTGCATTAAAAAATTGCTGGTAATATTAACGTATGGAATATTTTCACGTGAAGCTTTAAATCTGAGATTTTTAAATTTGAGCATAAGTAAATAGCATTATTGATTAGCTGATTAATTTTAGTATTTAAATAATCCAAATGCTGGTTGAAACTGCCATTCCAGTTGAAAACAATTCCTAAATATTTTATGTTGTTAACTACTTCAAGAGGTAGGCCATTTAAATGAAGTAATTTCTCAAGTTTACATATTTTAATGTTGTTTCTAAAGATAATTATTTTAGATTTTGTTACATTAATTGTTAGATAGATGGAATTTAAATAATTAATTTTAATAATCTTACGTTGCAATGTTATACGTGTCGGAGCCAGCAACACCAAATCATCAGCATAAAGGATGTAATGAAAAATTCGACCATAGACCTATATAAAGATACCTTCTGTATCAGTTGTAAAGAGATTATCTATTTCGTTAATATAAAAATTGAATAGATATGGTGAGAGCGGTTCTCCTTGTAAAATTCCACGACTTAGGTTTATCTCCGGATATGTTTGATTATTGCAAACAATATTAGTACAAAAATGATCGATTCTGTTCCTTTAGATTTTGTAAAAGCAAATTGCAATTGCGAATTTAATTTATGATTCGTGATCCAAACTTGAAATCGTGTAGCTAAAATAGATGTAAAACACTTCCGTAAAGTCGGTGCAAGCGCAATTGGTCGGTAGTTTGCAGGATCAATTCTATTACCTTTTTTATGAAACAAGTATTTTTGCAACATTCCAGGATTTTGGATATACCGAAGAATTATAAAAAATATTAAATAAACCTAAAAGAGTTTGTTTACCCGACGGCGGTAGCAATTTTGTAAGTTTTGTAGTAATTAGATCCAAACCTGGAAATGATTTATGCTTTAATTTTCGAATTGAAGTTTCAAGTTCATCATATAAAATTAATGGATCCAGAAATTCGTTTGTTAAATTTGGCAATTCATTTGTTGGAGGAGTTTCTATCACTGTAAATCTATTGAAATAATTCATCCATGTCGAAAATTCCATATGTATAGGTTGATCAAGATTTTTCTTCCGCAACTGTTGTACTGTCGTCCAAAACAGTTCATTATTGCTATTTTCAGCTAATCGATGTTGTAATTTGTTAAAATAATTTAATTTTTTTGTTTTTAACAGGTTAAAGTATGTAGTTTTCAACTGTCGATATTGATTAAAAGTTACCATCGAGTTAAATTTCCTAAATTGTTGTAGTGCTTTATTCTTCTGTAATTTTAATTTGTAGCAGTCGAGGTCATACCAAGGTTTTTTGAACCTATGTATTTTTTATTTTTTATCGTTCTTGTTTTAATAAATATTTTAATTAGATTTTCTATTTGGATATATTTTTCAATGCCCTCTAAAGGGGAAGTATTGAACAAATATTTGATCATTTCACTAATTTGGTCTTGAAAGCGTTGATAATCATATCTAGTTATTGAGTAATTTGACGATTCGTAATTGCTAGGTTGATTTTCGGCTATTCCAAAAGAAATTCTTACCGGAAAGTGATCAGACAAATCGGTATCTAGAACACGCATATTCAAACATTGATTCACTAATAATTCTGTGCATATTATTAAATCAATTTTCGAATATCCATTATTGTTTAGACATGTCATGTACATTCTGATGGATAATCGGTATTAATTCTACCATTTAGTATATATAATTGGAATTGAGAAGTATATTTAAGTAACTGTATCCCATATTATTGTATCTTTTATCTTTAGATTTACATATGTTATAAATCTGTGTATTCGGCCCTTTATATTCTAAATCCATTTTCTGTGCTATACGAGCATTCAGATCTCCAATTACAATAATAAATGGTGATATATGTTTCAATTGTTCATATTGTTTAAAAAAATCATGTAGAATCTGAGGGTGTTCGGGAGGAACGTAGACCAACATAACTATTATTAAATTATTTTTCAAAAAGATCAAGCTAAATTAATTATTTGTAATATCACTATTATATAATAATTATTTTTTTTTAATTGATTTAATTTCTCCAATGTTTTTTAATTAATTAATAAACTGAGTCCACCAAAAGCACGTCCAGGGTCTACTGGTTTTTCAGCTGAAGTGGTTATGATATAGTAATTTTCATTGTTATTAATTAATTAATTAACTAATTAATCCGGTATAGAAGTCATCCAGGTTTCCGTAATTCCTAAGATGTCTGTATTATTTAGAAGATAAATAAAATCATTAGTAGCAATTTTCTTAGTTAGACCTTGACAATTCCAGTTAATTATTTTTAGTTGAGTTTTATCGGAATTTTGGTTTTGGCTGATTGGTTTTTTTTTATTTGAGTGGTAAAACCGATTGATCTAAATTTTTAAAGAGAAAATTCTAAAAAATCACCCGCATAGACTAGTTGTGTTTGTATGAAGCAATAAATAATTTTTTGTCGTTTTACGAGTAAATAATCATCACGTAATTTAACCTGAATGCCATGATTTTTAGGTTAAAATAGTAGGGTAGTAATAATTTTCGTCTGATACGAGAATTTTTAACCAAATCTGTTGGTTAATTTAATTTTTGACAATCTT
Organism: Centruroides vittatus; assembly: GCF_030686945.1. Taxonomy (NCBI): domain Eukaryota; kingdom Metazoa; phylum Arthropoda; class Arachnida; order Scorpiones; family Buthidae; genus Centruroides; species Centruroides vittatus. The sequence continues at coordinate 3,036,962 of NW_027122405.1, read as the reverse complement.
CTAACAAATTACTTTGTTTTAATTAGTTAAAGGATGAAATTATATTATTTCTTAGTTGATTGGATTTTAAGATAATACATTTAATGATAACTTTATCATTAAAGCGATACGAAATTCATCATACACTATAGGAACGTGTTAGCTGAATGACCTTGGTCGAAACAGTTTTTACTAAGCCATTTTGTTAAAACCCGTTTTGTCTAGTTAAAACTAGTTTTAACTCAAATTCATTTTTGGCTAGCAGTAAATTCTAGTTTTAACAATGACATCCAGTAAAAACTAGTTTCAACTAGTTAAAACGCGTTTTCACTAAAAACGGGTTTTTACTGTAACATATAAATAAATTAACATAGGTATACTGGAATTGATGCGAATGTAACATAGATATATGTCATCGAGCTTTTATTGTACAAAACCACGTGCGAACCTCAAAGTCAGTCCAGCATTGAAAGTAACGCAAAGTTGAAACGTTCTCATGAGTGGTTTTTGTATTTATTACTGTCCAATTCTAAGACTGGATTGTTTTTAAAATATTAATAATTTTCTAGTTCAAACATTTTTAATTTCAATCTAGGAAATTTAATAGTAACATTATTATTAAACAGAAATTCTAACTTGAATATTTAAAATTCGAAATTCTACATTAAAAATTCTATTTCCGTAAAATTTCAAATATTTAACATACCTTTTTCTATAATTTGGATAAACCACAGTAGATTAATAGTAAAAATTTGCAAAAAACCAAAAAAGTAAAGCGTTGGTAAAACTTTACAGCTCTATATCAAGTGTGCAGTGAAGTCGGGTTAAATTACCAGATAGTCTTGCAATTAGGGTTGGCCCTTGAATTGGTTTATTTTTGCGTCTTTAATTAAAAGATGATAGAATTGTTTACCAATGTGCATATACTCCCTCGGGCTGCATTTAGTCTTGAAAAGGGGTCAAGCGCGTATGAACAGTCTTCGAAAGTATATGTGCACTTGTACGCAATTCTGTCGTCCCTTAAAGACGCAAAAGTGAACCTACCCAAGGGCCAACTGTAGTTGCATCGAATATATATACGAAGCGGGCTCTTGGTATTTAGTACGATTACAAACGAACGACTAGATGTCAGTATTTTAAATTTTTATTTTATATATTGTTTTGTAATATTTTGTGCGACGCCGCAGGTTGCCCATCTACAATCAACGCCATCGTAAGTGAATGGCAAACTAAAAATTAGTTAGCTGAATCTAAAAAATATATTATTCTTAATTAAATCGTTTGGAATATAGAGAAATTATTATTGAATAACATTTTTACTTACCTAAAATAAAGGAAATGATATAATTGGCCATTAAATCTGTTATGACTACAATCAGCGTTTTGGTGGCCGGGTGGAAAACTAATAACTCGTGCTTTCAAAGTTTAGCATTAAGATTAATAGAAGTGGTGAATAGTTTCTAGCAACGTAAACAAATGACTAATTTTGTCTGTTTTGATTATTTTTTTCCTAGGATGCTTTGTATTTTTGGGCCGAGTCGGACCAATGTAGTGTTGGATTCGGGTCGGCTGGACTAATTTAACTTCGGACTCGGGTAGGGCCGGGTAAAACGATAAAGGCCTACACATATAGGCCTATCTATATTACACCTAAAAATTGAAATTTATCTTACCTAACAAAAAAAATAAATAAATGAAATTTTTAAAAATAAAATCGAACAAAACAGTATATTATGTACTGTACTGTACATACATATTTAGAAAAACGGCCCAAATTGTTTACGGCCCATATGGAATTTTTCACATTTTCCACATGGCCAGTCCTCCCCTGGGGACATTCGTAGATTAATTCTTTTCTCGGAGATTTTTCGTTTAAAAAATTATAAATTGAATAATAACAAAATGAATAGTAATTCCATTATAAACTAAATTAATTAGGTATGCGAGTAACATGTGGATTAGTTTGGAAAAGCGATAACTTAGCCTCCGAAGACTGCGATGCTGTAAAATTGTTGAGAAAAGCCGGTGCAATACCTTTAGTTACTACGAATGTACCGGAAATGTGCTCATCTTGGGAATCGTACAATAAAGTATACGGTCTTTCTAAAAACCCTTATAACGTTAAAAGGAGTGTCGGTGGAAGTAGTGGTGAGTACAAGTAATTTCTATTGTTACTATAAAATATTTAATTAAATTCAATTGTGAAATATTATAGTTTTTTTTAAATAAAGATTTCTCTAAATTATTTTACAAATTTCTACACAAAATAAAAAATACTTCTAATATATTTAATGTTCTAAATATTACTAGGAGTTGTTATAAAAGAAAGCATTCAGTGATCTTAGAAATTATTTCGTAACAAATTATTTTATTACGTTTAAAATTATGAAGGAAATTTAAATTTTCAATTAAAAAGTTGGTGGATTCTTGGTTAAAATACAGAGTGGCCTAAAAGACATTTAACCGAACAATATATTGCGAAACAATAATTATAATTGTAATATAGTTAATAACATGCGGCTGTTTGGAAATAAGTTTTAACTACGTATAACCACGTATAATTAAGCTTAATAAAATATATCGAAGTCGGTGATTAAAAATGTTATTGTTCCATATAAATTCTTACTTTGGAGAATTTTTAGTCAATAAGTTGGCGAGTTCTTGTCTCAAAGATGAAAGCTTATTATATAGAAGTACTGTACAATACGTTGGGTCTGCTGTACAGGGCGAGATTAACAAATATACATTTAATATCTACATTAAAAACATTATTATCCCAAAAAACTTTCCCGATAAATAGGACCTGGAGATGAAATGAAGCCCGAATAAGTCATAAATGTGGTCTCATCTCTTTGCGATAGCCATAAAAATATGTAAATAAAATAAGTAAAACATTGTTAAAACATTTATCAAAAACTGTTATATTACTTTCATATAAATTGTTTAACATAAAAATTTCCAAAATTAAGTAGGGTTTTATGCACAAAAGGACTTGCTACACTTGGATCCTCTACTCCGTATATACTCAAACTTGTTTTTCTACTTTCTCTCTCTGTATTCTGTTTATTTATTTAAATATTTTAAACGTATATTAATAAATATGCATTTTGTATCCAGGGCTGTCGAGAGGGAGAACTGAGAAATTTTTCCCGGGCCCAGAGAAAATACTTAGAGGCTGGTAATTATTCCAACCACCATAAAATTAACTTTATTTTTACTAAAACAGAAAATAAAATCTTTTACTGACATATCTTTCCTCATATCTTCGTGCATTTCGTAGATAACGCATACATTTTCTTAATTGATACTTGTTATTTATAGTCGATGCGATAGAGTTGTTCCTTGAGTTGCGTCATTTTTCTGTCTTTAAGGGGTGAAAAAATTGTTCATGAATACACATGCTGTAATCCGTTTGGCTTCATTTTGTCTTAAAAATGGATCGAACGCGTGTGGTTAATTTAGTTAGTTACAGCAGCATTATTATTTTCTATTAAATATTTATATTTATTAAAAATTCTTGATTACAAATTAAGGAGTAAAAGACGTATCGTTTTATCAATCTCTCCTATAGCATAATAAGATGAACCAACCTAACGACTAATTCTGCCATGAATGGTCGTCCGTTTTATATCATTAAATTTTATTATATTTATTTCAGAATTTCTTGTATGTTCCTTTATTTAAGGAGAGATTTGTTTTCAAAATATCTTTCTTGAGCTGTTAGCTAGACTACTGCAGAGTTTTTATAGATTACAAAGCGCTCAACCCATGATTTTGAAAAGAGCTGACATCAGACCCAAAAAAGCTGACATTTGCCCAAAACACATCGAAAGCCGAAATTTTAATCGAAATGTAGTAGTTTTGACAACATTGATGGAGTTCTTTAGTGCAAGGTGTACAAAAATGGTAAAATAAATTGTTAAATATGATTATTTTATCGCATCCGTTATCATTTTTCACTCGTTATACTAACACAGGGTAGTGTAGAACAACGATTCTTCTAAATATAGAATTGAGACCCCCAAGTAGGGTCACTAATTCTTCTTATGTGGCTGCGGAAACAACTTTTCATAAATATTATTCCTCTGCTTAAAAAACTCTTCAAAAGTGTTGCGTAAATTTTTTCGTTTGGTTTCTTTGACAGCGTTTGTTTTATTTTTTGCCTAATAATATAGAAGATTTTTTAAATAAAAACTCATAACAGCCGGAAAAGTTACGCAACTCTCGTTGCTAGATTTTTTAAATCATTAAATTTATTTTCTTAAAAAAGTATGTGGGTGCCACATTCACCTATATGACAGGGTTAATATGTCCCGACTTTGAAAGGTGTATTTTATGCTACAGTTAAGAATTGCTGATTATCATCGTGGTAACTACGGCACCTTTAGAGTCTACTTTCAATATTTTTCCTGGAAATTTTAAACTCTTATTAGATCATCCATGTTAATAATGCAATCTGGTCCAATACCATACAATGTGTGCGCCAAATTCTTGTAAAATTCTTCTATAGTTTCAGTAAAAATTGTACCTCTCTCCCTGTTGTGATATTAGCAGATGTTCGTATAGCTTGCTCCTTATTGCATTGTAAAAATCTTTTTATAAAATCATATCCAGATAAGCCGATGAATTTTTGCTCCTTTATGGTCAAAATAATTCTTTATGATATGACGTAATTCAATTGTTGTAATAGGAAATTCAAATTCTGATGCCGTAATAAGATGTTAACTAATATTTTTTTCCCCTCTTCTGCGCTGAAAACTGATTAATTTTATTTTATAAAGTTGTACTTGCAATGTTGATGTAAGAACTAGCTTCTCGTCGTGAAATTCAATTAGATTTGACAGCTTCAACTACAGCTTGTTTGTTTACTATGAACACACCGTATCGCATTGTCCCACTTTTTAGGCATGTAACGCCTTGGCATTATTTCTAAAAATATGACAACATTATTTTAACATAATAAATATAATAATTAATTCGTATAATACTCGAAACATCCAAAAATACAGAAATAATCAGCAAACCTTTTCTATGGTTTGTTGATTACTTCTTACAGCAAGCCACATGATGAAAAACAACGCCATTTATAACTTTTTTTATTGCAGGGGAATGTGGCCACATTGGCCACATTAACCTCCCAAAGTAGTTTTCGTAATATAATAGTAATTGATGAAAAACTAATTATGCTTCAACTTTTTAATATTTTAAAATTGAAAGTAGAGGCATTAATAATTATTTTAGCAAAATATAGACTCAAATGCATTTTCCATTTATTTTCTAGATCAACTAATCAGAGGTTAATTTTTATCATCATTGTAGTTAAATATAAAAGGTAACTACAAAAACAAATGTATTCAAAATTTGCTTAATATAATTTCTCCTAGTTTTAAATGGATTTAGATAAATATTAAAATTGTTCTCAATAGGCCTATTATACATTTGTCATATAAAATGATTACACATTACATCAAGATCCTTTAAATTTTCTATCAAATCCATTAGTTTCAAGAGTTAATATCAAATTTTATCAATCTATGGGCTACATTATATGACATTGTATGGCCCATAGATTGAAATTTCTGCAATAGGTTAAAAGCATAAACAATTTAAAAATCGATGGCCTATGATGGAACATTTTGCTTTTAATATATACATATATAATATAGAGATTATAACTGTCTGTTTAGGAGGTGAAGGTGGTCTCTTAGGAGCTGGAGGATCTGTGATCGGAATTGGTTCTGATCTCGGTGGTAGCATTAGAATTCCTGCTCTCTTCAACGGAATTTTTGCTCATAAACCAAGCAAACGTAAGAAGCGATCGATTTTTCTGTATAATTATTTATTATCTTTGATATGTATTTTGAATTAAAATGCAAACATTGCCATGTAAACTTCCATTACGCTCTTTAGGTATTGTGTCAATCAAAGGGATATTTCCACAGTTTTTACACGATAACGAAGATTTTTGCGTCGTTGGGCCTATGACTCGATATTCTGCAGATTTATCATTAATGATGAAAGTTATGGCAGGAAATAATGCATCGCGACTGAAGCTTGACGAAAAAGTTGGGTTTTTTTAAAGTAATTACATTTACAGAACTTATTTGAATTTACTTTTATTAAATTTGATTTTATTTTTAAAAGGTAGATCTAAGGAAAATAAGAATATATTATATGAAATCTGACGGTGGTAAAAATCCGTTATGTACTCCGATGTCTGAAGAAATGAAGAATGCGTTAAATAAGGTTAAAAAAACTATTCAAATCTATAACTAACAGTAATTTTTATGTACAAATATAAATAACATATTCGTACATAGAAATTCATTTTTCTGATTTAGCCCACTAAATAATTTTTAAAGTTGTATCAAGTAAAGTGTCAATATGATAATAAGCTATATTATTGCATATTCATAATATAATAATCATCTTGTTATAACTTTTTACACAGATTTAAGATAAGGATATCTTTATACATAATATTAACTTTATGAATTACTTAATACAGTGTCATAAGGCTTCTTTCGTGGTAAATTATTGAATTTCATTTTATTTTCTATTGGCCTATTTTTATTTTCCTGGCTGTTATGTATAACAAAGGAAAAGTATGGCGATCGGTCAAAAAATGACCTCCAAGATTTTTACTTTTTTTGGGCTCGAGACCTTGAAACGTCGAAAAATGCAAATAAATTTCAGGTTTTTTTTTCTGTGTGTGTGTGTGTGTGTGTAGAGGAGCACGATTATATTCACTACTTTGAAGCTTAAATAACTCCTGTGCCTCTTGTCGAAAATTTCTGAAATTTTACAGAGTAGTTTGCGTATTAGGGGGATTGATGCTATCAAATTTTGGTGGTTAAAGGTCGAGGAAGCGGAAAGATAGAAGGGGGTTCACTTGTCACATTTCGAGTGTGGTCGGACTTGATCCAGATTTTACTCGTTATTATCATTTACAATTTTTAATAAAACTTATCTCTACCTTCAAAATTAAGCCTTTTACCATTTTATAATAATTACAGGAAATCCTCGTTAGTTCGAAATTCAGAGGACGAAATATTCGCTACTTTGAATTATTCGAGATTTACATATTTCTGTACAGTGTGCCAAATGCCACATAACTGAAGAAATTTATCAAGCAAACGGAATTACTTATACTGAACGCTATTTTCGTTAATTGTCGGAACGTAGTGACGACTAATACTTGACTTCGTGCATTTTTTGTCCGCAGAATAACTCTGGAATGAGTTGTCCGATCTTGATGAAATTTTCTACGACGACTCATCATCACTGAAGGATGAACTGATTAAAATTTCAACTTTCAAAAATGATTCGTTTTTGTAGAACTGGAGATAGGTGTTTTTCTTCAGTATGGATCATTTTTGAGAGTTGAAATTTTAATCAGTTCATCCTTCAGTGATGATGAGTCGTCGTGGAAAATTTCATCAAGATCGGACAACTCATTCTAGAGTTATTTTGTTGACAAGGAATGCATGAAGTCAAGTGTTAGTCTCTTCCTGCACGCACGTGTAGAAGCGCCATCTGGTGGTCGGAAAATATGACAAGCATTAAAACGGTAATTTTGAAAGCTAAATGTTATCGCTAACTGGACTCACAACAAATATAAAGAATCTTTATAGAATAATAAGTTTAAACAAGTTTTCTTTTTAAAACGTGGAGCAGCAGCGATCAATATTGATGGCTTTACGATCCATTCTCTCCTTCGTCTTCCTATCGTTAGCAGGGCCGGATTTACCAATCCAGGGGCCCTGGGCACAAATTCGGTGGGGCCCCCCTTTAAGAGTAGGCAAATTTGATGATTTAGAAAATTTACACAAAATACTGTACTTTCAATTAGATTTGAACTAGGAAGTTGTAAATTTCATTTTAAAATAAGGTTATTGTAAACATACATATATTTTATTGTGTAAAACTAATTATTTTAATTTAACTGAAAAATACCTATGTGAAATTTTTTCTTGAAATTTTCTGATGTTTCATAGGTTTTTCCCGGGTTTGGTTTTCTCTGCCTGTTGCCCTCATGATTAGACCACACTAGGCTGTCGCGGTAATAGAAAAAAAATTATGTTTAAACATAATTTTTTTTTTAGTTTTGTGGGGGCCCCTATTTTGTGGGGGCCCTGGGCACAGGCCCCAAATGCCCTTATGTAAATCCGGCCCTGATCGTTAGTACGAAATTTCGATCTCTAAATGGAGAAGCTGCGCAGAGATTCCAAATTGAGATGAAGTCGTTCAAATTCATCATCATCGATGAAATGTCAATGATTGGTGCAAGAATTTTTTACATGATCGAGAGAAGATTGAGAGAGATAAACCCCGAGAAAGATGAGCCTTTTGGTGGATTCTTTATCTATTTGTTTGGTGATTTTCGTCAGCTTCCTCCTGTTAAAGATACTCCTCTCTACTCGAGTGTTTTTTACGATGTAATGTCCCAACAAGGTAGATTCGCATTTGATTCTTTTGAGAAGTTCATTGAACTTAGTAATTCTCATAGACAAAATAGCGCAGATAGTTCCTTCACGGATGTCTTACAACATCTAGCTTCGGGTGATTTCTCTGATACAGATCTGAACATTCTGACGACAAGAAATCGAGCCTATTTATCCAGAGATGAACTTGATCAGTTCCAAACGGCAGTAGAGCTATATCCAACAAACGAGCAAGTTAAACAAAGCAATGAAGACTACTTGCAGTCAACTGGATGCCCTTTTGCTTATATAGCAGGGGGGGCAAGCAAGAGTTCAGTGGGAGCCGAAATGTAGGTTTTGCAAAATGCATGGGAGCCGCAGTTCTGTACTATCGTGGTGGATAGTATGGTAAGGCCGGAAAGGATAGCACTTTCAGCAAGAGCCGCATGTAACTCAAAAAGAGCCGCACTTGCCCATGCCTGTTATATATCATCTGAAAACACTCCAAATATTGCCCTGCCTTCGTCCAAAGATGACTCAAGCTCTTGATCTCTCGGTCCTTCCAAGTTTTTGAATCTCTCAGTTAATGCCAGAATCATTCTGAGAGTCAACTTATGGGTGCAAGGAGGTCTCGTAAATGGTTCACTAGGAACTATACGCTACATTATATATGTTCCTAATGCTCGCCCTCCAGCTCTTCCTCTGTTTATTTTAGTGGAATTCGATAGCTATCAGGGATTTTTCATCTATGATAATCTGTTTTCAATAATCCCCATAACACGCACTTCGAACGATGGCAGTATATTGCCATCTCGTAGACAGTTTCCTCTTACCTTAGCATACTCGATGACTATACATAAATCACAGGGATTAACTCTTCCAAAAATCAAAATAGATATAGGGAAAAAAGAAACAGCTATCGGTCTTATCTATGTTACATTGAATACAGTGAAAAAATAACTGACACAGTATTTTTAAAGAGTTACAATAAAGATCGCAACGAGTCAATCTGTAAGTCCAAGGCCTATAGTGATAGACGAATTTCATGAGACATTGGCATAGCAATTAATTTATGGCTTATTCTGACCTTATATTTGTACCTTTAAATGATTCAATAGAAATCATACATATTGTTGAGAACGAATGATTTTTTGTTTCTTTTCTCCTCATAATCTAGAAAATAAAGGTGCGAGCAGCTTCGTTCCGACTACACGCTGATGTAGCGTTACTTAACTAGTTAATAAATATTAATTATAATAATATAAATAAACTGCAGGTAAACAGCACTTGTCCGGTGAGGACCTCACAGGTCGCCAGATAGTTTTTATAAAAAGTAAAGCAGAATTCTTCGAAATGTAGTTCAAATTATTCTTAACGTACGCATACCACACACAGTTCGGACAGAATTTTCACTTCGAATTACGAAGCAACCGTATTTTGAACTAACCGAATTCCTTCCTAAATCTCTGTATCCCCGACCGGTACAAAAGTACGGTTACGAACTAACGGGATTTCGAACTATCCGAGTTTGAATTAACGAGGATTTCCTGTAATTGTATATCAATAAAAAGTTTTTTTTTAATAGAATACCATAACAAACGGTGCCACACGCCGTTTTCAATGCTGTCTGGAAATTAAATAACTCGTTGTCGGATTTTTAAAATTAGCCTTGCTTGGCAGGAAATAAGTTATGAATTAATTAATGTACAGTACAATAGCTTTGTTTTACAGATCAAACGTAACATCGGCAAAGGGGTATCTAAAACTGGGTGAAAAAATGTGACAAGAAAAAGTTAAATAGTCAAAAGGGACATAAAAATAGTAATATCATATTTAAATGTAAAAATTTCATGTACAATTTTTAATTGTTGAAGTAATTATAATTCTGCTTTGGACATATATCGACTGCAATGTATTTTTGGTTAAAGTTCAAAATGGAAATGTTCAACGTTTAGTGCATTCTAGCGACCAATATCCGGTATTTTGTAGTGAAATTTTTTACTAGTAGAACATCGGTTGAAATACAGTCTGTATAGGCCTATTATAAATTGCCTGGACCAGTTATAGTCGTTTAAACACATCTTTAATTAAACACGAGAACACTGCTCGAGCATTTTACTTGTCCTTACAGACAATAGCTGCTATTATCAATTCACATAGAGTTAGGATATGCTCGAACACTATGGGGCTGTCCATAAATTATGTTCGCATTTTTCTTGAAATTTTTACTCGCCTTCCCAGTCTGTCCAAGTTTCCGTAATCCCCTCCCCTCTTCGACGTCCAACAAACCTTTATCGCTTTGCGAATGATAGATACCATAAGTAGAAACGAAATATATAAGAATTTTAGAAATAGATATAATAAACTGTATAAAATTTAATGTTTCGTAAAGTTTAATGTAATGGTTGAAACAAGTCGGACAAAGGAAGAGGAGAACGTCCACTGAAGCTCTCTCTTGCCTTTTGTTTGACTTTGTCCGACTTGTCTCAACCCCCTTCCTCCCTATAGGCACAGATCCCACACAACGACCACGAATACCAAAAATCAACACGTCGAAGGAAGTAGGAAAAACACTAAATTATGTAAACACTCACTTACTACCACACTACATTCATTCAATTTCTACACTCTCAGACATTCATACATTAGTTTATGCTGGGGCAGTCACAGTAGTGACACAACATGGACTGAAAGTACAATCACAGACAAATACACAGAAAACACAATTCTATCACAAACCTGCCCGGCAGAGAAGAATAGAAACACAAATAAATGACATTAGACAGCAATTAGGCAGGCTGACACAATACACTAAAAACAACATAACACCTAAATTAAGGAAACAGCTCAAAAACATTTTCAAGAAAATAAAAACACACACAAAACATGAACGTCACAACACACACATTACAGAATACATTGATACACTAAAACAAAAACTTGCTGCCAAAGCACGTAGACTCAAACGATACAAAACATGTACACTACGAAAACAACAAAATAAATTATTTACAAACAATGAAAAACTCTTTTACAGACAAATTAATAACAAAGCAAACACTGATACACAGCACAGTGGCACAACAACAGAAGAAGAACTCACAACATATTGGTCTTCTCTTTGGTCCAGTGCTGTCACGCACAATGCTGAAGCAGGCTGGATCGAGGAGGAGAACAAAAACTTACACAACATACCAACTATGCCCTGTGTTGAAATAAGCATATGTGATTTCCAATACACTGTTAACAGAACACACAACTGGAAGACACCTGGTGTAGATAACATTCACAATTTCTGGTACAAAAAGTTTACATCACTGCACCAGGAACTAGCTAAACACCTAACACACATCATCATCAATCCACAAGACATGCCAAATTTTCTTACTCAGGGCATCACCTACATGAAACCTAAAAACAACAATACCACAGACCCCACACAATACAGACCAATTACATGTCTTCCAACACTCTACAAATTATTGACATCCTGTATTGCAAACAAAATATACAAACATATCGAAGAACACGACATTCTTACGGAACAACAAAAAGGTTGCCGTAGAAATCACAGGGGATGCAAAGAACAGTTACTCTTAGATTCAGTCATTCTACGGTAAGCACACAAACAACACAGAAACATACACATGGCATATATAGACTACAGAAAAGCATTCGACAGTGTTTCACACAGTTGGCTGCTACATATTCTACACATGTACAAAATACATCCATCACTCATTGCATTCTTTCAAAACACTATGCAGCACTGGAGAACAACACTACATCTCAGGGTTTTTTTTTAACTCTTTCCGCCCTGTAGGCACTAAGAGGGCCTCTTTTAGTAGGCCCATTATGGGTTCGGCCAGGCCCACAATGGGGCGACCGGGTGGTGAGGGATGGGGCCCGACATATCCGAACGGACCACCTCCTGGGGAGGTGGGGGTTCGACCCGTTCGGATTCGAACCCGGGTCCCCCAGAGCGGTAGGCTGCCACCTTGACCGCTCGGCCATCCGGCCTTACATCTCAGGGTTAGTAACACTTCCATACAAACAAACCAAATTTTTATTAGGCGAGGAATTTTTCAAGGAGATTCCTTGAGTCCTCTCTGGTTCTGCTTAGCCCTGAGCCCATTATCCAACATGTTAAACAACACGCAATATGGTTACAATATCAGACATGAAAAAACAACACAGTTTACACTGTCACATCTCATGTACATGGATGACATAAAACTTTATGCATCCACATAAAAACAACTTCATCAACTCCTACAAATCACACATTCATACACCAAGGACATACAAATGGAATTTGGCCTAGATAAATGCAAAACACTTCACATAGAAAAAGGAATCCTGAAGAAAGAAGATTTTGCACTTGGAAATGGAGACGTTATTGAATCCATGGAAGAGGGCGAGTTCTATAAGTATTTAGGATTTAGAGAAACACAAATTAGTAGACATCCACGTACCATACTACAAATACATTCCACAGACAGTATTGGAAAACAACACGCACAAAATGTACTACGACAGAGCCATAATCACAGATAAAACAATTTACCACAACAGACCAGACATCACACTCATTGACAAACACAATAAAATCACATCCATTATAGACATATCCATTCCAAACACTCACAATATACAAAACGCATGCACTGAAAAAATTAGCAAGTACACAGAACTCGCCCAGGAAATAAGGCATCTGTAGGGATGGATAGGGTGCTCATTGTACCTGTTGTTCTCTCCTCTACAGGTGTCATACCACACACACTACACAAAAGCCTGGACACATTACAATTGAATAGAAACACATACATCATACTACAGAAGGCCACTATATTGAATACATGTCATATTGTGAGAAAATTCCTGAATACAGACACACACACTGATACACTTCTTTAATTTCTGTTTTGGTTACTATGCCTTGACTTTGGTCCGGCATAGTACACAGCCACTGGTGTTAACCGAGTATATCTCACTTAACCCAACATAATAATAATACATAGTCTATATACACAGTCTTGCATTTTTATTAGTCATGTTTTTTCTGTTTGTGGAGGTTAAAGTATCTAATGCCGATTGCTTCTCTCTCTCTTTCAGGATTTTTCGGAAGTAATTAATAGCATTGTAATTGTAGAGATTCCCAAGCCTATTAACTTCAACCTGGTTTGGATGCCGTTCTAAGACCGTCGTTCTGACATTTCTCACTTCTTCAAAAGATGTTTAATAGCGAGTATCGGCATTAATCCTCTTTTTCAGAAAAAAAAAAAAAAAAACATATCTTGCAGAGTTTCTTGGTGTTCTTCATCAAGAGTTCTTGGAGTTCTTCTGTCGTCAGATCAGTTTCAGGTTCCATTATGAGCTCTTCAATGTTCTTTATTTCTCAGATGTGATTTCTGTTACTCCTTTAGCTGCTTGAATCGTCTTGATTATACTGTATCTTTCTTAGATAAGATTGAACTGCGGCCTACTATAGACTTGTTCAAGCTATATTGCCCAGCAACATCAGACATTTGCTCACTCTCTACCTTTGCTATTATACTCTCACCTTTCGAAAATAAAAATCGACGCAAAACTTAACGAGTGCCCGCCCGACAGTCTCGCGAATACTATAAAAAAATTGTTTCTGTCAGAAAAATAAAAGGCTGGAATTACGAGGGAGAGTTTCAAAGTCTGGCGGAATACTATCCGATCAGTATATACCGGGTTGAGCGTCGATGTCGACGTCTCCCGCGCTCCGAAAAGTTTTGAATTGTTGCCAGAAGACAAGGGAAGACCAATCGGTATTCATTATTTTAGGTCGCTTCTTGTTTGTTCTGTGAGGTGTTCGTTATCCGAACATAAAAATCTTTCGCGGAAGTGATCGTTATCCGATTTGTTCGTTAACCGATCACCCACTTTACATAATTTTTTTTCTCAGTTCGAGCACGTTACAAATAAAACGAGCTTTTGGGCCCTGGGAAAAAAAACAATTTTTTTGAAAGTTTCGAATGTTTTTTAAGTCTTAAAATTTTTTGAAAAATTTTTACCTGCGCGAAAAAATTTTATTGCGATTTTAATTAACCTTTAATGACGCGCGATTAACGCTTAATTGTTTTTTTATGGGATTTTTTAATGGAATTTCATTCATCGTTCTAAAGTTCTAGTGCGCCAATTTTACTTCGGTAAAGTTATTTAAAGCTATTTTCTGATGTCAAAAACAACATCCAATAGTTTTTTAATTTTTTTAATTAATATATTTTATTATATATACGTTTAATTAAGTCGGGGGGTCAGAAATTTCAATTAAAATCGTAATTTTAAAAAAATATTTAGAAATATACCGCCATCTAGTATTCACCCTACTTTTTACTCTTCTTCTCGTGAGACTTTCATGAGAATGTCCCGCGAGAGTACACCAGCTGTTCTCAAGGTCATCCAGCTGTAAACACAATGACTTATCGGTGTCAGATTTCACGGAAAGGCGAGACAAAGGAAATTGTACTTTGAAGCTTTTTCTTCAAAATTAACACATTTCTTTCGTTTTTTTGTTTTTATGTTTAATTACATTAAAATTAATAATTAATAAATTAAGCCGGATACAAACGGGTTAAAAATCGATTATAAAAGAACTATTTATCATACAGTGGCCAAGATTAGTAGAGTAATTATAATGTCTATCTATCTATATACTTCTAAAATTCCGAGATTGTTTGGTTGGTTGTAATTAAATGCAGAAAAAATGGCGCAAAATACTGCCACATTTTTAAGAATCCTATA
This sequence comes from Centruroides vittatus, assembly GCF_030686945.1. Classification (NCBI taxonomy): domain Eukaryota; kingdom Metazoa; phylum Arthropoda; class Arachnida; order Scorpiones; family Buthidae; genus Centruroides; species Centruroides vittatus. The sequence goes on along the minus strand of NW_027122405.1, from coordinate 3,021,786 downwards.
TCCCAAACGAGAATAGAAACAAAATAAAACAATTCTAAAAAATCCAGGACGAAATATATTTTAAAACATATTGTAAAAAATACAAATAATAAAGACTTGCGCAAATAAAAATATTATTGTAACCTTCCTTGTAGCTTATAAGGAAAGGTCGACTCCGCTTGTATGAATTATGTTTCCTGTGATTGTGAAAAGGACGACAAGGAAGACTACAAGAACATTTTTATTTGTATATGTCTTTGTTATTTGTATTTTTTCAATATGTTTTAAAATAAAACAAGTTTCGTTAAAATCTGTTTACGGATTATCGCCCGTTTTCTGCCGATTACGCCATTCTGCACGCCGTTTTCTATTAAAGTTGCCGACTATCGTCCAATGGGTTAATTAATTTCGGTGCAATATTGAAAATATCTGGCATTCTCTATAACTTCCGAGTACTAGGCGACCTAACGGGTCAAAGGTATAGTAGTACAGTACTTAACTATAAGCGGCCGGATGGCCAAGCGGTCAAGGTTAGCAGCCTACCAACCCGGGATCGAATCCGGACGGGTCGAGAAATCCCCAGGAATTTTTCGGGGGTGGTCCGTCCGGATATGTCGGTCCCCGTCCCTCACCACCCGGCCGCCCCATTGTGGGCCTGGCCGAACCCATAATGGGCTTGCTATAAGAGGCCCTCTTAGTGCCCACTGGGCGGAAAATGGTACAAAAAAAAGTACTTAACTATAAATTTGGTTATAACTTAGATAATGAATTTTAATTATTTAAAACTTATTATTTATATATGTAAAATAAAATGGCCGCCAGTTTGTCCTCTATACTCTTGTAAATCCTTCGATCGATCAGAGTTTCCAGATCAGATACTCTAAAAGTAGCAAAATCCCATGGTGCCACGAATTTTTTTTAAAACTTTCCGCCCTGTGGGCACTAAGAGAACCTCTTTTAACATGTCTATTATGGGCTAACAAGTTCTGTCATTGTGGGCCTGGCCGACAATGACAGAAGCACCACTGTCTATGGTAGTTCGCATAGGCGAAATGCCATTTTTAGCTGTAATATCTGTGAAACGGCTTAGATGCGCCAAAAACACCTACATAGTGATTCGGGGAAAGATACCTAACATTTTGCTTATGAAGGAAATTCTAGTGATAATTTGGGTTTTGGAGGTCTCTAACGATAATATCATATTCTTGAGTATGTTTTTCAAATAAAACTTTGGAGTATATGAAAAATAATTACAGTAGAGCATCGCTACAATATTTAGTTATGTTTTGGCTACTTTAATATTATTTTTGTTAAATTTTTGCATGTTTTAGCTGGCAGCACTGGCTCGACCATGAAAGGGAGGCTAGTATTTAAACTAGGCCTAATACACTATACTAATAATGTATTTTTTCATACTTTTTGGTTATCCGACCAACCCGTCCCCAATTAAGTCGGATAATCAATGCTTTACTGTATTCATTGTGTTTGCAATGACGACTTTTTCACTGACTGGCATTTTAGGCATCTCACCCCAAGTATCCAGGTGAGATGCCAAATGCCATTAAGGTAAGATAACAAATATAATAGCATTATATTAATTTTCGAATATCTTAACCAAATTTAATTGATTGCATATGTTTTTTTTTTTTTTTTTTGTAACTCAGTGGGCCACTAAGAGGGCCTCTTATAGCAAGCCCATTATGGGTTCGGCCAGGCCCACAATGGGGCGGCCGGGTGGTGAGGGACGGGGACCGACATATCCTGACGGACCACCCCCCGAAAAATTCCTGGGGATTTTTCGACCCGTCCGGATTCGATCCCGGGTCCCCCAGGGCGGCAGGTTGCTAACCCTGACCGCTCGGCCATCCGGCCTGATTGCATATGTAGTACAAAGTACTTTATAGTACAGCACAGTATAAATAAGTATTGTTAAGTTTCCTCCTGTTCTAACGTGTTCTATAGCTAGCTGAAAGTTTTTTTCAGTCCAAAAACCTTTTTGAGAAGTCCTTATATAATTTCTATGCATATCCTGCAATAAAACGAGAATAAACAAATTTATTAAAAATAGGCATATTGGAATTCAATTAACTCAAAAAATAGGCATGTTACCCCAAGAAAAATGTGGCATCTTTCCCATTTATCGGGGTAAGATGCCTAGTGGAGTCGTGTTCTAGCATGTCCGATCGGGATCGGCGGTAGCTGACAATGGAAACTTTAAAGCCTTAACTATATCACACATTAATTGTTTTTCGCAATTTTTAATAAATTCTATTTTAACTTTTAGTTTTAAAATGACTCTAGAAACATTTCACAACAAAAACTTCGTTTTTATCTTGCTTTTATTCTTCTCAGATGTAGAATATGTGGTAACGGTAGCCAACTGCGGCTTTCCGCGCTCAATATTAGCCCAACAATTTATCATACAAACACATTACAATATCTGACGTCATCGTTTGAAAATAACAAAAGTTAGGCATCATCCCCCGCTTATCATCTTACCCCGAATCACTCTATATGTTGAATAAGCGCAAAAAATTTTACTATGGGTATTTTTTTCAGATTTTAGTTACGTGTGCATTAACTTAAACAATACACAAAACTTCACAAAGACAATTTTATCATAATAAAATTTTTATTTTTTATTTATTTACGATTATATACTTATATATGTTACCGGCAAAACCCGATTTTACGCCAAACTAGTTTGGCCTAGAAAAAACTAGTTTGGCGTAAGCGTGTCAGGCCGAACTAGTTTAGAATTATTATTCAAGTATATTAATGGTTAAATATATTAATAGTTAAAATAAAATTAAAAGGCAATCAATTAGATGAACAATATTTATTCAAACATAGTCTATTTAATTATAAAAAACGGGGTTGATGTTACCCTAGATATCGAAGGTGGCGGCTCGTCTCCGATTCCAGCGATCAGAAGACAGGGAACAGTGGGGACGCGCGTTCTAACCTAACCTAACCTATTCTAATAAATTACCATAATTATTAGCAACCAAATTATAAGAATAGGTTAGGTTAGGTTAGAACGTGCGTCCCCACTGTTCCCTGTCTTCTGATCGCTGGAATCGGAGACGAGCCGCCATCTTCGATACCTACGGGTAACATTAACCAAAAACAGTATTGATTAGAAGTGACACAACACTTGTACAAAACTATAAAATAAAAATAAGCTAATCAGTACTTATCAATTTGTATGTTTTTATTAAGCCATGCACTTCTAAAGGTAATTATTGATAACTTTCGAAAATATTTTCAAAAATTCAAACGAAATAATAAAAATAACTTTTAAAATCAAACTAAAATTAAAAATAAACTTATTTCTGTTTTATGATGAACTTAAATTAACCATTAATATATTTAACTATTAATGTACTTAAATAATAATTCTAAACCAGTTTGGCCTAACACGCTTACGCCAAACTAGTTTGGTGTAAAATCGGGTTTTGCCGGTAACGTATATACATTGAGTCCTGAAAGCCAATAAAACTATTCAAGAATACTGTGCAATATCATAAAGCAGTGTTTCTCAATCTGTGGTCTGTGGACCACATCTAGTCCGCAATGATGGAACACGTAGTCTGCAGAAGACATGGAACAGTATGTCCCAAATGTTGGTAATACCTACACAGGTTTAAAAAATTGAGGCCTATATAACTTTTTCAGACGTCTAAACGTTGAGAAACAGTCATAAACGCTTCAAAATATAGCCAACTACAGCGTGCTTGCGATGTTTTACTATATTCTTTAAAAACATCATCGATTGAAAAAAAGGCCATACTGGCTGCGATGTTTTTCCCCTCCCAGACGGAGTATATTTTGTGTCTTCTTTCCCAAAACGTTCTCTAAGTAGCTTTCATCTAGCCCGGGCTTCAGGAACTGAAAGATAGTATATTTTCAAATAACTGCACGTGCATATCTTCTCTATATATCATACATTTTGGTGAATACATGCTTGTCATTTGCACAGTCTCCGCCACGGTCGTCCACGAGTTATTTTTGTTTTGAATATCCTTAAAGTCTATATCGCTTTTATTACATAGGAAAGGAAATTCTTGAATAACTTGAATTAATAAAGCATCACCTAAATACTCTCCAGTATTCTCCATCGTAGTAAAAGCAGCTTGACGTTCAAAAAATGGCAGAACAATAATCGTAATGGTAGTCGACGATGCCAGATCAAGCAAAAGTAACAAATTGATTGAAACGTAACTTTTGACGATAATGCTACTTTTGAAATAATATAAAATTTTAAGAGTTATAAAAAATAGGCCATACGGTAGTTTATAACTATTGCTATAGATATCCAGTGTAGCAAACATTTACGAATACGGATACGGTTACGTTAGTAACCTCGACCCTTAGTGTTATACTCCCATAGGAGTGGTGCACTTATTTATAATAAAAAAAAAGTAGCCATGAGAGAACGTACTGTACCTGCTCCGTCCTAAAATATGGTCACGTGATTACGCATGCTTTTACGCTAGTAGTGTCTCGGCCTTAGTTTTAGATTTTAAGTTTTTAAATAATTTTTTTTTTTTTTTTTGCATTAATTTTGCCTGCATTTTTTAAACCGTTAATTATAATTTTTATTAATAACCGGAACTCTTTTTCTTCGGCGACATAACTATAAAAATTGTTTGTGTTGTTTCGCACAAAAGTTCATCAAATTTAACTTGTTTTAGTAATTTAATTTTTGTTACACAAATTTGTCTGCTTAAAGTTTCTTTTTTAATTTTAAGCCAGTTAACATTAATTGAACTATTGGGCTACCTAGATACCAATAAAAACTATAATTACGAACTCTAATAAAAATACAGTATAAATTATTAACAAAGTTCTAAGGATTAATTTTGTTAATTAAATTAAATCAATAATATGACCATACAAATAATTTTGGGTCTTTGCAGAATTATCCTTTTTAATTGTCCAATCAGAGACAGATGGTAACAATTTAAAATCGACAAATGACATTAAAAAATACATACAATACAATTGACGCCGACCTTTTCTTTGAAGATCCGACGCCAAGAACACAGTATCACAAAGATGCAAAGACCCAAAATTATTTGTATGGTCATAATATTGATTTAATTTAATACAGTATAAATTTTTAAAAATATCTTTATAAATTTAAAATTTAATTTCATTATTGCTAAAAACTCTTGGAATATCTTCATTTAGTTCAAGCTCAAATTTAGATTAGTAGTTCTAACCGGAACTGTTTGACATTCGGTGTGGAACAATTCTTATTAATTCCGGCCCGGCAACAATCAAACACCGAACGTCTGTACTCGTGAAAAACATATTACAAATATTAATACATTTCGGACATGTCAAATAAAAAAAAAAATATTTTAAACAGTTAAAGAATGTAAGATAACATCTAAAATGTCAGTAAAACATTTATTGATTAATTAATATCGGAAATTATTTCGAAATATCCTATAATTCTATAATAGTCAGATCACGAATAGGAAATTCAAGGTAATAATTATTCGATAATATATTGTAAATGAAAATAAAACATAATCATAAATTTTCATTTTCCTCAATTTAAAATAATCAGGTATATAATTACAATAATGTAATATTTATTTTTAGCTTTTATTTTCCTTAAATTTAAAAAAAAAGAAAAGAAAAAAATGTCTTTGATCCTAGAGGGCGACTTGTAGTCAAAAAATCTTTTGACGGGCGTCTGTCGTCTGCTAGACTTTGTCCTTTACGAAGTAAGCATAGATTCAGATTTATCGGTGAGATCTTATTAATGTTTTTTCGTCTAAGTTTAAAATTTAATATTAAAACTCGTCTAGAATATGTCTTAGAAGTTATTTAGGTGAATGAACTTAATCTTCCTTGCGTTACAGGAAATCATGTCTGCTAAATATTATGTATTGAAAGCGGGTAGAATTATATTGGATTTCGTTACACATTTAATATTTTCAATTATTTATTCTGGAAAACCTGAAAGAATACGTCCCGTTTCCGATCCTATTTTATTGGAACCGGCTTCTACACTTGTCAAGAAGATAATTAAGCAGCAGGTAACTATTAAATACATCTTACTTTTAGATATTAATTGTATACAGATACAGAGCATAGATACTTAGAAACTGGCCTGAAGAATTAGATAAAAAAAATTTAATCTCAGACATATTTTTATTGATTTGTTGCTAAAATTATATTAAATTATCATAATGTAGTGTACTGTACATATGATCACATGACTGATATTGAAAATTTGTAATTATTTATTATCTAACAATATTTCTAATATAAATTATATATTGTATTTCAGTAAAAATGATTATTTTTGATAAATTTCAAGTTGTAAAAATTATGAGTACAAAGATATAAGTTCGGCTAAAATCTTTTATGAGGAAACTGTTCGTTTATTGCGTAATTACAATTCAAACCACTGTATATCAACATCATGTAAACATTTGTCACAACACACAAATGTGTGTTGTGATGAGTGTTTACATGATAAATAAATAATTATTAATTAGAAATAAAAAATCCAATTGGCTTGTGGGCTATTTTAGATTACGCTAAAGCTGTATGATTTATACGTGTAAATCAAATCTATAAAAGCATAAAAATGCATTCATATAATAAAATTAAGCTTTACGGTCAGTATTAATAATTATTTAGCTTATACTGTTATAGATAAATGATTTTAAAGTTGTTGTTTGCAAAATATTGATAGGTTTTATTTGATATTGATATGTTTTATATAAGCATTTCAGTTACCTTTAAATAGAATGAAAGAAGAATTGCATATAAAAATGTAGCATGATCTAATTTAAATATGATCTAATCTGATCATATTTAAATTCTGTTAAACAATATGTTATAAAAAAGATTATATAATAAGCATTTTAAAATATAATTAAATGATTTTATTTAAAAGTCGTTAACAAATAATTCGATTTTTACATCTTATTAATTTAAAATCCAGCAAAATTTATTCATAATACACTAGTACTTTTGGATGTATTCTATGTTCTTTGGGTCATTATAAATCAAATTCTAGGATCTGAAGATCTGATAATGGACATTTGAGGACTTTGGGTTCTAGAATGTGATCTATAAAGACCTGAAGAAGAACATTGAACATATCCAAAAACATTAGTCTGTATTGTCAATAAATTTTGCTAGACTTTAAGATGTAATAATTATTTTGTTAACAAAATCCAGTTGAAAGTTTAAAGATAATTCAGTTTGTTTACAAAATCAAATTATAAGCAATTTCTATAAACTTTAGATATCTAAAAAGATGAAAGACTTTATATTGGGGTACTGCAGCCTTACAGAAATCGTACAGTTTAATTTAAAGTGGATTCTGTCAAGAATAAACATTATGATAAATGCAATATTTTTGTATTGTCTGAATCCTATTGCAGTTATTGCCAATGAGTAATTTAAAGATAGATTATATTACATTTTCATTATTGTATAACTTTTTTGTGTTCTATAATTCTTTTTCTTAGAGATCTTGTTAGAAGTTAATGTGTAAAGAATGTAGTGAAGGTAATTATCATGTTGATATTACATTTTTAAGCTAACTCAGGTAACTGATAATTGTGATTCAGATTTTTTTTAAACTGAATTTTTATTTGGCTGGGCAGCATGATGGGTATAACATAGAAGTATCAAATAAAAGATCAGCAGTTGTTTCAAAGTATATAAAATTGCATAATTTGGGATTATTGCCTAATTTTGGTATTTTTGTTTTTTACTAATTTTAGTCTTTCAGAGGGTAACCCACAGCAAATTGCAGCATAACTTTGATAATGTTTTGTTTAAGACATTGTACTGTACATAGGTGGAGCAGAAATGGACTTCAGTATTTCCTATTTATAGTATGTCACCACCTACGTGGTAAATGGTTATTGTGTTTCTAACCATTTAGTAGTTTTTGAGATTTGAAATGGGTGATATTGTATCTACGGGGTATTTGCTGCTATGCATCTTGTGATGTAAATATACTTTGCATTTAATTTTTATTTATTTGAAATGTTTTTGAAAGAGAAGCTTATTTTTTGCATATTCACTGCATAAATATCTTTATTTAATGATGTCTTAGGTTTCAATAAATTCTTAAGCTTCTATTAGTTTGAAAATATACTGAACAACTTTTGGAATGCCTAGATTTTTGTGATGTTTCTAGCTTTTAAACAATATTGATCCAGAACGAGTTGGATGATACTTTAGAACAAGCCATGAGAAAATTGATAGGAAAAAAGAGAAGAGCCAGAAGAAATTAATTATGACACTGAAACTGAATCAGAAGAGTGGGAGATTATAGAAGATAATCAGGACAGTGACTCCAAATAATCAGCTGATTAGATAGATGGAATTTTTTGTAGAAGACAAGAATAATAGAACAAAATTTATCTGTCAAGAATGTGGTAAAAATGTCTGCAAGAAAGACAATCATATGATGACTATATGTGCCAAGTGTAAAGGTGAGCAACAGATGGAAGTGAAGTGACCTATTTTTATATATCTAGATGCATTATAACTGCATTTATTCAATAAAAAGTTTTGATATTAATTCTCTCCTTTATTTTATTCATATTTTAAAAAACAGTTACATAATATTAGCCTACTTCATATCCTTTAATATTTATGTGGTGTAACAGCCACAATACTCCTCCTTATGAAACTTTAAAAGACAAGCCCACTGAAGGGTTAATGTGTTTTGATTTATTTTCTAACTTATTTACAGTATTTCAAGCTTATATTTTATTTCTGATCTGTTAAATTATTTTAAATGAATTTTGTTGAATTTTCCACTAATTCAACATATGCAAGTTGAAAGTATTCTTCTGACTAGGACTTTTTATAGACTGGAGAATTTCAACAGTAAATATTTTAAACTGTTTCAAAACTTTAAATTTCACATTGTAATTGATTTGAATAAATTCTGTTGGTCTTTATAGCCCAAAACTGGGTACCACATGATCTTAATCTTAATCATTTGCATTTCTCAGTTACCTCTACCTTTCCTGAAATTTCTGTGTAGCTGTGCCCATCCTTTGTGGTGTTGCAATTTCACTTTTGAGGAATGTAAGAATTCATTTACGGCTGTTGTGAGTGTATTTATGTAAGAATGAGCTGCTTAAAGCGTATAATTTAAAAAATTTGAGTTAAATACAATGATTTGCAAAAATGAACCATGCAACTACTTTGTGACACTTGTAAACATTCCATAATTACCATGGTTCTTTGAATTAAGTTCTGTTCAGTTTGTCATGGATTACTGTGCTGTTAATTCCACATTGTGTTTAAAATGTTTTAGTATATTTGGAAGTGGTTTACATTTCATTAACTATAAATACAAACCATATATAAATGAGCAAAAATTATTGTGATGACACAATGCCAAGTTGCAATTTTTATTTATTTAATTTAAAATATATGACTCAAATTAGTACTGTCTTGACCCTGTACATCATACTTTTCCTGATAACAACAGTCATGCCAGTCATCTATGTAACTCCATTCCAGAGAAAATTTTTGAATTGAAATCACATGATTTCCAGTCTATACCAGAAGTTTATATTTAGTTAATCGGAGACTTCTGTCCTTAAGCTTCTCGGAGCTGTTCTCGACTTTCATCTATCTAATATTGTTCTTGAGATTAAGAAAGGTCAGGCAGCCAGACGGATGACAGTCGGAATTTATAGGTTTACAATTTTTTCAAATTGCAGCCCAATATTCAGACTTGCCTGAACTTGTTTGTAAGTTGAAAATAACTTACAAACAAGTTTCATTCATAAGTCTGTCTTTAACTTGAGAACTGCCTGTACATTCAAACATATGGGATTTTACTTCTTATTTAAAGGATGATTGAAATTACAAATTTTGATACTTATATCTAACAGAGAAAAACATTACTATAATTAAAACTGTCAATAAAAATCAGGAATGTTTTCAACCTAATTTTCAATGATCATCAGCATAGAATATAAGTTTGAATGGAATATAACAGTTTTTTCTATTTGTAACTGTTTTTTTTTATGTATTTAAGATGGTTGAGAAAATCAAAATTTATAGTAAATGAAGTTAGTGTCTTTTAAATAAATTTTTTTAAATTACAATATTGTCAATTGTGAGTTTGAATTGATTTGAATTTTGAATTTTTTAACTTATTTATCAAATGAAACTGTTATTATATAATTCAAATAATAATTTATTTGTAGTTAGCAGCAATTATTTTATTATTTATATTGTTTTTAATATAAAAATAGGTGTATTTCCTGTTACTTACATGTTATCAAAATAATTGGCACTTATACTTTAAAGATTAATTTACATAGCTAGCAGAATATAATATTTATTAAGTAGCAGTGAGGATTCAAATTTATTTCTTACAACAAATTTAATCAAATTTATAATCAAAATATGAAATATACAATTACTAATATGTTTCATTTTAACATATTTCTAAATTTATCATTTTTAATGATTGAAGTTTATATATTGTGATAGTCACGTGAGTGTACAATAGTCCACGAGAGGCAGTACATAAAAAAATTAACAACAATTATATATTTTTGTCTCATGTGATTAGCAATATACAGGATTCTTTCAGATTCCAACTCTTAATGTTATACAATATCCCAAACTGGGGTGAGGAATCAAGCGAATACAGAACAAAAGAATGCACTCGTGACAATTAAGAAAAGACAGACTTGTAATCTTACAACTAACTTACACTAAATTACAAACTAAAAAGGAAAGGAAGAATAGCAAGAAGTTTTAACATGATAGAGGAGGTTATAAGGAATACCTGGGTTCTCTGTTTGGTATTGATGCTCTTCTGGTGGGGAACCACTCTAAATTGTTTCTCACTGATCTTTTTTGGATCTCTTTGAAGATTCTCCTTTGTACAAGAGACATTCTGTCTCTCTCTCTTTATGTTAACGAGGTCCTTTCTCTTTTTGTAGGCCACCTTTGTCTCCCTTTGTCTTTCCAGATGACGAGCAGGAGTATAACTTTTGCATGTCTACCTTTGCCGAGAGTCCGACCCAAGAATGAACCTTCTTATTGTTCTAGTAGCCTCAGGGACTTCACTTCCCATTGTTAATGCGATTTGTAGAAAGGGTTGTCCCACCCACAGAAAGGAATGTTAATAGAAAATTCGAGAAAACAAAAGGAAGATGAAAGAAAACTTAAAACTAAACTTATATCTAATATATACATTAATATGGCATACTGCCACAATATAATATATTAAACTTATTTTAAATCTGTGTTGAGGTAAATGATATAATTTTTTATATTGAAACAGTATTGTTGCTTTTCTAAAGTTTTAAAGTTAATTTTTATAAACTATTTTATATTGCTACAGTTTATTGCATGCCAATATAGTATCATTGATTAAAAAAATGCTATAAACATATTTTGTAGTGGTCAAAAAATTTCAACTAAGAATTTTATTGTTGAAAACTTATTTCACATAGAAATTTGTGACTCTTATTATAGATAATTGATGATTCATAATTATTTAAGTTAATTAATTATAGTTTAGTTTAATACAGCTGCAGATCTAGACATCTGTCATGGGGGGAGATAAAAAAAAAAGGTCGGTGCTCCAACAGTCGGGGCATTTTTAATAATATAAACCAAAGCATATATATCCAAATAGCCCAATAGACTAAAAGTGTATATAATATATAAATGCATCCTACATGACTCAGCATGCTCAGGAGATTAACCGATGCTTCGGATTTATCTATTTGTATTGGATAATGAAAAATTCAAGAAGCAGCACACTGGGCACAATCTAATCCATCCAATACAAGCAAGCTATAGATGGGTTTGACAGTTTTAAGTTTTAATGTCTAAATGCTGAGTTTTTGGGTTATTGGAATATTGGAATCTTGGGGGTGATTGTCCCATCATCCCCCTGAATCTGTGCCTGGTTTAATAAAGGTATTCTACTACCTTGCAAAATCAATGTGTCAATTATCTTGGGGGTCAATTATCTTTTTAGAAAAGATATTTATGGGATCCTATGGGAAAAGATTTCTTAAATATTGGATTTATATAGAAGAAATCCTCATTAGTTTGAAATTCAAAGGACAAAATAATCTCAACTTCAAATTATCAAGTTTTGAATTATCAGAGATTTACATATTTCTGTACAATATGGCAAATGCTCTGTAACTGATAATTAATAATAACAATGTAAATAAACTGTGGGTAAACAGCATGTGTCTGTGAGAACCTCACAGGTCACCAGATTGGTTTTACGGTTAATGTTACCTTAGGTTCCGAGATGGCGGCGCTGGGAATTTTTCTCCATCTTGGCGACTGCGGCGGGGAAAAATTTTTTCCCTAGAGTCGTGACGTCGACGCCGTTGAGAATTTTTCCCCGTTAGGTTTCAACCCTGAGTTCGATCACAGCCTACAATAAGAAACAGCCTAGTCATTTGCTCTGAACACGTGTGTCGATTCCTGAGGCGGTTTGCACATAGTCCTCACTAGGAGCGCTGATGACCGGACTATTCGATCAAGTGATCAATGCTAATTCTGTTGTAAAGACGTGGTTATAATATATTTAAAAAATTAAAATTTTGAAAATATTTTACATCAAGATATTGGTAAATTTTTATAAAGTTTGATTTAAAATGGTTCATTGCTCTGTGCCGTTTTGTACATCAAATAAATCAAAAAAAGATGGAACAAGTTTTCACGAATATCCAGCGGAAGAGAGTTTACGTTTAAAATGGATAAAAGCTGTCAGTAGAAAAGGTAAGATTTATTTAATACTCCATAATTAAATAATGTAGGAAAAACGAATAATTTTATAACATCTATGCTACTTGCCATTGATGCTACACTTTTGCAATTATTTTATTATATGCTGTAAGGGTTCGTGCAAAAACCACGTGTCCCCATATTTCCCAAATCTTGCTTCCCCTTCCCATTATGATCTTTTGTGGCTTTTATAAAACCTCCCTAAAAAAGCACATGGAAAATTTCAACCCTCGAAAATTTATATATTACTTCCTTTTATCAAATTTCTCGGATATTTCAAAAACGGTAGAAAGACATTGCTGAAAACTACATGGGTGTATTTGAAAAGCATTTAATTTCAGCTTTTTAAAATACAAATAAAATTAAATACATATACTCCCCCTTAATGAGGACAAGTACGGTTTTTGCACAACCCCTAACTTCAATGAGATTAGGCTATATTGCAATTGCATTTTAAATTTTTGTACAATTTATCTATTTATGCATACAAATTATTTATAGATGGTATAACTAATAGATTTACTGTATAAGCTAACTCTTTTTAAAATTTACAGATGAAAACAGTTCCAAACTTTGGAAGCCAAGTGACTGGTCAGTTGTCTGCAGTAAGCACTTTCTAGAATCAGATTATAAACCAGGATTGAAAAAGAGAATATTGATGGTTGTTACAGCTGGTTGTTTACAATAAACAAAAGCCTCGTTGGAGTGACAACACAGTAAAATACTGTGTCTTATGGAGCAAAAAGTCTTCTAGGGCATATACATTTGCTAGGAAAACTCCACTTTTATCATTACCATCAAAATCAACATTGAAAAGATATATAGGCTCTGTTTCTGGGGTTAGTGTGGGTTCCCTAATTAAGCAACGATTAACTCAGGAGGCAAAAAAGTTGTCACAAGTGGAAAAATTAGGTTCACTTATTTTGGATGAAATGACCATTAAACCTAATCAACAGTATAACAAGCAAGCAGACGAAGTAGTGGGAACAGTAAAAATGAATGGCCTGGAAAAACAACTTGGACTTGAACATGTCACAGCAAATAGTCTCCTGTGTTTTGTGTTTTCAGGATTATCAAAAAATTTTCGAATTCCTGTTGCATATTTTTTTATCAATGATTTAAAAGGTCAGGAACTTTATACTTTAACTTTAGATGTGATTCATTCAGTGGAGACAGCAGGTCTAAAAGTACTCAGGATAGTTGCTGATGGCCATAGTAAAAATGTTAAGTTATTTGAATTACTTAGTGCTGTTAACCCTCCAATTCCAAAGATTCCACATCCAATGGATAATAATCGTTCAATATTCCTATCATATGATCCATGTCATATATTAAAAAATTTCTGGTCATTGCTTCTTTCTCCAAGTAGGGTAATGGTGAATCATGGAAAACATATTAGTGGTGTATTTCTCCGAAACTTGTTTCACCTACAGAGAGATCATGTTATTAAACCAGTAAGATGCTTAACTTTTAAACATGTCTATCCAACAAATTTTGATAAGATGAAGGTTAAGCGTGCAGTGGACATATGCAGCCAAAATGTAATTGCTGCACTGAAGTTTTTACAGAAGCACGGACACAGGTTTGGGAACTTGAACTTTGTTGAGGCCGAGGGCACAATTGAGTATTTGGAAATGATGCAAAAATGGTTTGCTATTCACAATATCAGCAAACTCAACACCATACGTTAGTACTTATAATAAATACAAGGTTGCCACATATGAAATCAAACCACATTCATTCCAGAAATGCAACAGTGATGCAGTTTGTTTCTGCTAATGATGAAAGGCTCAATTGGTTGGATGGTGAGTTTTTGGGATATTTACAGTCCTGGAAAGATAGCTGTGACAGTCCCAATGTTCAATTTATCAGTAAGCAAACTTATGAAGCTGCTTGTCTCACAACCAGATCCACTGTTCTGTGTATCAGGTATTTGTTGGAGAATGGTTTTGATTTTATATTAACCAGAAAATTCAATTTAGATGATATAGAGAACCTTTTTAGTGGACTGCAGTCCATGTCTGGATTCAATGACCAGACAAACGCCTGCAGCATAATGCAAGGACTGCATACAATTCTTAAAACAGGACTAATTAGTGCATCCCTTGAAAGCAATGCAGAAAGCTTAGATTGTGAGGAATGGATGTCTCCTAATGAAGACATGTCCATTATTGTAAATCAGGTATTATATTTTGATTAATAAATTACTTTAATAGACCTAATTTAATTTAATTTAATATACCTAATAAAGTAATCATTATAATAATAATTTATTATTTTTAAAGGCATGCATGGATAAGAACTATACTATCAAGGAAGTTACTAAGCATATTGAGCCACAACTGAAACAGCTAGAGATTAGACCTTCCAATATTATAAAGCCAAACATTCAATCTGCTACAATGGCATACATTGCTGGATACTTAGTACATATCACCGAAGAGAAAATTGAATGTTCCGACTGTTTGGACATACTTGCATCAGTGAAATCCCCTGCACCTATCATGGGCATAATAAATTTAAATGATCTAGGCGGGCTCTTATATCCAAAAGTAGAATTTATTGGGTTTTTGCAGCAACTGGAGAAGGCTATTCATGCAGGCTTACCATTTTTAATTCAGCAACCAGCTGTGATGCATAATTTATGTAAGATTATTCTTCCTTGGATGGAGAAAAATCCATTTTTTATGTGTGGTAAAGATGGACACCAAAATATACTGTGTAATGTAATTCTAAGAAAATTCATCAGACCCTACATTTCCAACTACATAAGAACTGTGAACGACACTTATATTCGGGAGAATCATAGACCCAAAACGTCAAATAATAAAGCTTTATCAAGAAAAATAATAAAAGTGGCACCTCTATAAACATGGGGTGGCCACAACTGGTACAGGCCTGTTGAAAACTTGTGATTTTTGTATATTTTAAAAAATTTAAATTTCGTTTATAAAATGTTAAAATTAATAAAAATTATTGTAATAAAGTAAAAGAGAACATGTTTTTTGCATTATTTTTACTGTTTCATTGCTTTAAAAAATTGTAAGGATATAAAAATATTTTTTAAAGTTGAAAATTGTTTTAATATGACCAGAATAGGTACAGTACATCTAGCCCATTAATTATTATCGCATTTAACCGTCTAGATAATTATTGATAACATGTCTATTGTTTTAGATTGTTCTGCAGAAATCCGGGCAAAATCTTAATTAAAAAAAATCAATAATTTGCTATATCCTGTTTGAATTACTGTTTTATTTTACGAACATATGACAGCATGTAGCTAGGATAACTTAATCAGTGTGTGTTGTTATGGTCCGTTGTGTGGCTCCATCTAGCGGGAGAAAATATTTTCGTTTGGACACAACTCTTCAATGGGATTTCCCCCATTTGACTAGGCTGTTTCTTATTGTAGGCTGTGCTCCAACGTAGGGAAAAATTTCCCCCGTCGCCATCTCGGAACCTAGGGTAACATTAACCGGTTTTACAAAAAGTAAAGAAGAATTTCTCAAAATGTAGCCGAAATTATTTTTTAAAGTGGCCCAAAAAGTAGTAAGTCACCCAAATGTAATAGCCCAGAGTCCTACAGATATCTAAATCTGCTACCAATAGCCCAATCTTGCAGTCTCAAAACCCAGCTATTGTGAGAATCGGGGGTTACACAATGAGGTCTAACCCGTTATCCGACAACGGGGAGGTGATTCCCGCTCACGTGGTCAGTGGATGGCAATTTAGGAGGGCAAAAATCGAGTGGGAGGTCGTGGATAAGTCGATGAGGCGTCGGCGATACATGAGTAATCACTCTCGCATAATTAATCAATAAATTTAATAATAACATTAACTAAGTGGGACATAGACGAGTGATACAAGGCAAAACGTTGGAAGAGGGGTGTCTGCGTCCGCGACATTCCAGAGATCGAATCCCCTTTCAATTTCCGAATATATAAAGTTAACTCGCGGTCAATTGAGGGGGAGAGAGAGAGGTCTTAAGTAACTAAAGCTAAATTTACCTCGTCGCTTGTCTTCGCTTGGGGTGATGGCTGGATGGAGTAGATGGGGTTGACCAGTTCTTGTCAGTTGCTTAGACGCCACCCGGGCAATTGGGTGTGCGCCCTTTTTATACTAATTTCGAAGGGCAAGAACTGTCAAATAGTTGAAGATTAATATGGACACCTGTCAGCTGTGCCGGGTCCATATCCAGCCGTCACGGATTGTTACAGACATATTCTTTGGTCGAATTGTTGACGTTGGTGTCTTGAAGGTGAAATATTATGACATAAATTCCTGTGAATTTGACAGTTCTTTCCTATTAATTATCGTAAAGTTTGACAATAATTTCTTAATTTCGCCAACTGACTCTCGGTTGTTTACATTAACATCGTTTTAATCGACAGACAGTCTATAATCGACGGCCGAAATTCTCTCTTCGGGTCAAATGTCATAGACAAAAACGATAAATTCGATCTCCGATAGCTTCAACTACGTAATAACAGACGCAAAAAGGACATCAATGCCTGACCCTTTGTCACCTCCTTTTGCTGCACGTGGCATGTGTCTGCAGACACCTGCACGCTTACTCAAAACCACGTAATATTCATCGACTCGTTTGTTGCTGTAAACTATCTCTCTTTTTCCTTACGATTTACTGGTGTGGCAGGGAGAACGATAGTGAAACAACAATAAAAAAGGGGGGCCAGAATATCACACTATATTTTATGAGATAAGAGAGTAAAGGGTAGTTTATGGGTAAGGTGACTCCTGAAAATGTGTTACTTTACAAGCAAAATCATATTGACCAGATTAGATTAACTCAATCTAAACAAATGAGTTAACATATGTATGCTTTCACAGTTCGGACAAAATTTTTACTTCATATTTCAAAATAGCTTTATTTTGAACTAACTGAATTACTTAACATGTAAATTTCTATATTTATGACCAGGACAAATAGTACAGTTGCACACTAATGGGCTTTCAAACTATTCAAGTTCAAATTAACAAGGATTTCCTATATGCTGAAAATTACTTTACTATATTGAAGTGTAAAGAAATTAGTGTAACAACTGGTACTTTTTTTTTTTTTTTTTTGATAAAATGATCATTTAGCCTATAGTATTTTGTTCAATGAAGCAAATCATAGATATCATTAATAGAAAAAATTTATAAATATACTATTATGGACATTTGATTATTTTTTATTTCAGTATTCAGAAAATTGATTTAAAACAATTTCTCATTCTTCACTCATATGATTAAGATAAAATTCTTTTTTAGATTAAATGTATAGATGTTGTGCAGGCATATATTTCAAGAATCAAGGAAATCCAAACCATTATTAATGCAGTTTCAGAAGACAGGTTTGAAGATGCCCTGAAAGATGCACAAAGTGTAGATAATCTTATTACATCACATAAATATTCAGAAGAAGAATTAGAAAAAAGATATCCTTTCTTGGGAATCCCATTTACTATTAAGGAAAATATTGGTGTTAAAGGTAATTCTAATTTATTTTCAATATTTTCCACAATAAAATAGAATGAAATGCAACATTCAGATATATTTAAATGCTTAATATATATTTAAAAATTTTTAACAAAATAAAAATTAATAAGGAAATATCATCTCCTTTAATGTACTGTATTTCAAATATAAGTTTTATATACAAAGAGAAATCAAAAAGTCTTTGTCAATTGCATGTTTTCTTGAAAAATAATCACAACTTCAAAACATATATTTGAGAGGGTAGTTCCTCTGTGTTGCCTCAGCAGTTTCCAATGCTTTCTAGTGAAATGTGGTAGAAATATAGACATTTGAAAATGGCAGGTGTTCTGTCACTTTCCATGCTAGAGGAACACATAAGTATGATTCAATTTTTTTAAGCATCTGGCAAGAATACAAGCAAAATTTATTGAGAAATGAGTGATTTGTAAGCAGACAATTGTCTATTGCAGCAAGGTGTGGGGTGATGATGTGAGAAGTTCAGAAACATAATCATGAATATCTGGGATGCCCAGATCAAATTTTTTTTAATTTGCCATACAGTCTGAATTTGGAATCTTGTGATTAATATATTCTGACCTCCTGAGGAAGGAATTAGCAAGTCATTTTTTTAAAAATGACAATAATGTGAATACAGAAGTTTTACTATAGCTGCATAAGCAACAAGACAAGTTTATAATTTTTAATTGTTGGGATAATAAAATGTAATATTTTGCAATAATTTATTTTTTGGAAATAATATGGTAGCATTAAGCAGATTGTTCAGCTATATTTTCCAGAATTTATAGGTGAAAAATAATTGATTAATTTAATAAAATCAACTAAATGGAAGTTAGTTAAAAGGTTTTCACTATTCATAATTCAACAAAAATAAAATAGTGCATATGTTTGTTTATAACTATGTATTTATGGTTTTTTATAGATGTGTAATAAACCAATTATAAAGATGATGATTGTAATTTTTATGTAAGAGACACTATTTCATAAATTTAACTTTTATATACTATGTCTATTCTTACAGATATGTTAAATACTGCTGGTTTATACTCAAGTAAAGGAACAAGAGCTTCAGAAGATGCTGAAGCAGTAGCATTAATGAGAAATGCAGGAGGCATTCCATTAGCTGTTACTAATCTTCCAGAATTATGTATGTGGTGGGAAACTAATAATAAAATATACGGACGAACTTTGAATCCTTATGATACTAGAAGAATCGTTGGGGGTAGTAGTGGTAAGATTTTATTATTCATTTTCATATTAAAAAATGATTTATAATGATATAAAAAATTTTTAACAAAGGAGGTGAAGCTGCTCTGTTAGCTGGTGGAGGTTCATTAATTGGAATTGGATCAGATATAGGTGGTAGTATTAGACTTCCAGCATTCTTTACTGGTGTATTTGGTCATAAAACAAGCAAGCGTAAGTAAGAGCATTTTTACACTAAAAATCCATTCATATTTTCTTTGAAAACAGATACTTTTTGATTATTAAAACATACCTTTACATTTGTTTGTATTTATTATGCTTGATTATAAAAACAGTAGTGTTGGACTGAATATTCTGCATTATTCTGTATTCAGGATTATTTAGCTGCAAAGTAAATATCTGGTTTTTGGCCAAATACTAAATACCTGTATTTGATATTTGGACAAATATGTTTTCAAAAACAAACTATTTGATCAACTAATCTCATTTTAATTGAGAAAGAGAGAGAGAGAGAAGGATGGAAAGAAATATGAAACATAAAAAAGAATGAAAAGAAAATTTTAAAATATTGTTTTTTCACACATTCATTAAAACTGTACTTCTCGTTGGAGTTGCTAAAAAATGACAAGTCTCATTGGTAAGATAAGGAAATGTTTCCTTTTCTTATTTTGCCACCATTAAGTCAACTGAATTTCAGTGTGTTGAATGATCAGATATGAAATGTACTTTTGCACTTTCTTTTTAATGACATGACTTCAGTAGACTGTGAATACTCACTTTGTCTAAATGTGTTGTCTTCTGAGATTTGGGGCTACATACATCTGATAATTTTTGGATTGAATAGAATCCACATATGAGGAATTGTTTTCCATCTTTTCAAACACAGATTGATTACACTGATTGAAATTCTGATATGATTTAATATGTTTACATGCCCAACAAAATAATAAGGCTGATTATCAGTAGCTATCATATCCTTGATTTTATAATGGATAATGTTTGATCTCTCATCATTGATATCTCCTACCTTTTTCTTTTAACGTAGCCTAATCACTGATGTCTGAGTTTTATCAGACTTTGTCTTTGGGGACAAGTAAAGATGTAGCTTTCCTTTTTTTTATTTTATTTTTCTTTGTAAGTAGTATATTTCATCAGATGCTGTAATATGAAATGCCTTACAAGTCCAGACATATTAAAGGTTTTGACATTTTTCTTCTTGTAATAAGACTTTTCTTTCAATGCGTAATTTATACTCAGCTAAATTTAGTCTTGTATTCAATATAAATTTCATAGTACTTCTGTACTGCTTTTGATTGTGACATTTTGTCAGCTCTTTTATGCTGTTATTAAGTCTGTATTAAATCCAGTATTAAATAATAAAATAGTCAGTTGTTGGGAATTATTATTTCATTCTAAAATTAAAATTTTAAGTTGAATTTGATCATATATGCAGCATGCAATTTTGTAACATTGTAGATGCCATTTTTCTCTAAATAAGTTTTATTGAAGAAATGAATTCTAAACACAAGATTTTCTGCTGCAAAAAAAAAACCATTGTATTGATAGTGGCATTGTAAGTGGTTGTATTTTTAAGTTGAATTTATGTGCAAACCATAATGTTTGAAGTGCCAAGTGCAAGTCATAATGTTTGATGCTTAAAACATTAGTGATTTGATCCCTAAACGTGACAGCACAAAGCTATTGTGTTTGTTTGTAATATACCACGTGACCACTCCTAAAAACTGAGGCGGAAATTATCATAAAAGGCAATTGCACATGTAACATGTTACAGTTCTGCTTGGAGCTTAAATTATTGACAATATTTGATTTTAATGTTAGTTTGTCTCCAGAAGTAGCAAGTGGTTGTGCTGCATTTAAATCAGTAAATCAGATATATATCTGTATCAGTATAATATTTTTGCATTTAAACTAGTTCAGTTTTTGTAGATCAGGTGAGAGAATTATTGTTTTTTTTACAGCAATTGTTTTTATTATCATTGAAAAGGATTATGTTGTGACAATAGGGACTTGAATTAAAAAGCAGCATTTTCATGGACTGGATATATATCAGGTGTGGAACGTATGCTTGTTTGTGATAGATAAAGAGTTATTTAGGTAATATTGGACTACTTTTACATTCTTTGTGTAATAGAGAGAGTTGCTTAGGAAATATTTGTATTTGCTTACTTTTGCATTTGTTATATTTTGCTCTATTTTTACTAAATACATATACGTTGAAGTGGACACAATACAATGACAAGTTAAAGTCAAAACGGCTGCTAGCTGTCAATTTGACAGATATTCGTTATCTATTTACTAGCAGATGAACCTGGCATTGCTCAAACAAAAAGAAACAATAGTGAAGATTAAGATTATTATAATAGATTATAGCCAATCTTACCCGTTTTCACCAGGTGCAGAATTAGGTCTCCTTCTTCCAAGATTAGAGAATTTTTACATGGTCTGAAAATATGTTTGATTTTCTGCAAAGCCGAGTTATTTAAGATAATCCTTAAAGAATTTGAGTTTCCATTTAATAAAGAAAGATGTAGATTTTTGTCCTCGCATTATTTGAAAGTGCTGAGCAATGGTGAAGTTGTTGAGAGAAGTTGGTTTATTTATTCTGTCACAATTATTTGTGTACAATTTTTTTTACTATTGTTGTATTTTATTTGATAATTTGTCTGCTATTATTGACTGGCCCAAAAAAGGCTATTCTGACTGGGGAAATCTTCCAAGAGCCCTCACAATGCACGAAATGTCTGTAAATCACAGAAATGCTTTTAGAGCATGGAAAGAATTGGACATTTGATTAAAACAGGAAAAAAAAAACTATTGACTCTGAATATCAACGAATTATGGATATAGAAATTGAATATTGGAAAGGAGTTGTAAAAAGAGTTATGTCGATAGTTAGACTCTTGGCCTGACAATGCTTAGCTTTTTGTGGAACAACTGAACATTTGTTTCAGGAATTTTAATAAATACATTATCTATTTTTTTATTTTTAACATTATATCTATTATTAACGTTTTAGACTTTTTATTTTTAAAAATTAAAATATTACTTTAAATATTTAATTATTACTTAAAATGCTCTCATAATTGGTCGAATTCTCACACTTATAATCATTTTTTTAATTTATTTAATTTGAAATATATGCTCTCCATATCAAATTAGTAGTGTCTTGCCCCTGTACATCATACTTTTCCTGTTAGCAACAAAGTCCTGCCAGCATCTGTCTAACTTCTTACAGAGGAAAATTTTTGATTTGAAATAATGAGACTTCTGGTTTGCATTGAAAGTCCATATACAGTTAATCGGAGCCTCCTACCTCTAATCTTTCCATATCTAGTTTCGGTTTCATCTATTTAACTCCATTTTTGAGATTAAGGAACGATGGACAGACAACTGGAAATTTATAGGTCTACAATTTTTTAAATTGCAGCCCAATGATTCAATATTAAGAAAAATAAAACATTTGTAGTTAAATTTACAACAAAAATTAGAACTATAAATATAAGAATAAAACTATAATTATGTACAAAGTATATATGCATAAATTATAAACAATCTATCCATCCATATCTATCTATAATCTATTTATATTTTAAGAATGTTGTCTTTAATGTGAATAATATATATTGATATAAATAAAAATAAATAAATATACTTGATATTGCATTTATAGTTTTAGAGATATTTCTAGATTATGATGTTTTGTTAGAAATTATTCTTTACTTTATGTTCAAAACATTACATTGAAAACATAAATAAATTATATCATACAGTTCTATGTTAGTAAAAGTAAGCCCCAATTAGAATAATTAAGAAATAAACACTGCTAAGAAATTTCTCAGTGGTGTTTGTTTCTTAATTAACACTATACAAAATGTTAACTCTAAAGTTTAATTTTTACAAGAGAGGACAACACTCTCTTTAGAATGAAAGTTTCCTTCTTTCACAGAAGTTATAAACCTAGCATAAAGCTATATTGGGCTCAGTCAGTTTAACTAGCTTAAGGTCAGTCCTGCATCAGATAACTTATTAATATAAAATCTATACTTAGCAAATTAATATTAATGTACATTTTATTTTCTAAAATTGATAAAACTAATTGCTAATAATTTTTTGAACAGGTATTATTTCCACAGAGGGAATGATTCCTAAGAAAGATGGCTTGTTTGACGATTTCCTTTCAGTTGGACCAATGTGTCGCTATGCCAATGATTTATTACCAATGTTGAAAGTTTTGTCTGGAAAAAATAGCACAAAACTTACATTAGAAGAAAAGGTTTGTAATTTTTTATAAATGCTATACATGATAAGAATGTAATATAAAATATTAAATAATTAAATTGTATAAAATTTAATACAGAGGAACCTGGTTAACTCAAACCAGGATAACTTAAACTCATATTTATTCAAAGTTATTTTCTTTCCCTGATTGTCCAGCATAGGGATTTACATGTCAAATCAAACTGGTTAATGCAAATTTATTGAACTGTTTAACTCAATTGGGATTTTGATACTGTATTTATGAAAATACTGTATCAAATACTGAATATTAAGGGTTCTTTAACAAGATGAAATATTTCAAACTTAATTATCTAATCTATTTTCTAATTATCTAACTAATTAATTAATTAGCTAATATATATATATATATATATATATATATATAATCGAGACAAGTTAATAATAATAATAATAATAATAAGAGGAACCAACCCAGCCTTGGTGTTTCTGTGGCAATGCATTCACAGACCACAAAGACTGGAAACTGCGCCAACGGATGAAATGGACAGTAGAAATGAACGAGTTTATCATCCATAATTATTACACCATCACAAAACTCGAAACAAACATGACAGCATACAGACAACAACTACACCATAAATTTACACAACAATATCCTCACCTCACTGTTACCAAACAAAGGGTTGTTGATCAAAAAAGAACAATTATACACAACAACCTTATCTCACAAACAACACTTGAACTTATCAAACAACAGGTTGCTGATCAAATACATCAACAGACAGAAACATCTAACATTAATGAAGTTCATGTAACCTGTCAGGATAATCCAGCAACAAGCATTGATAATAACACACATACAACAATTACCACTAATGATACTATAGACACTTCCTCATCCATCACTGATAACATAGACATGGATTTAGTTAATACGCTCTCAC
Source organism: Centruroides vittatus (assembly GCF_030686945.1). Classification (NCBI taxonomy): domain Eukaryota; kingdom Metazoa; phylum Arthropoda; class Arachnida; order Scorpiones; family Buthidae; genus Centruroides; species Centruroides vittatus. The sequence continues at coordinate 2,997,112 of NW_027122405.1, read as the reverse complement.
TTATATTTCAGGAAACACTCACTAAATATACAGGTACAGATCCCACACAACGACCACGAATACCAAAAATCAACACATCAAAAGAAGTAGGAAAAATTGGTCTTCTCTTTGGTCCAGTGCTGTCACGCACAATGCTGATGCAGGCTGGATCGAGGAGGAGAACAGAAACTTGCACAACATACCAACTATGCCCTGTGTCGAAATAAACATACATGATTTCCAATACACTGTTAACAGAACACACAACTGGAAGACACCTGGTGTAGACAACATTCACAATTTCTGGTACAAAAAGTTTACATCACTGCACCAGGAACTAGCTAAACACCTAACACACATCATCATCAATCCACAAGACATGCCAAATTTTTTTACTCAGGGCATCACCTACATGAAACCTAAAAACAACACCACCACAGACCCCACACAATACAGACCAATTACATGTCTTCCAACACTCTACAAATCTATTGACATCCTGTATCGCAAACAAAATATACAAACGTATTGAAGAACATGACATTCTAACGGAACAACAAAAAGGTTGCCATAGAAATCACAGGGGATGCAAAGAACAGTTACTCATAGATTCAGTCATTCTACGGCAAGCACACAAACAACACAGAAACATACACATGGCATATATAGACTACAGAAAAGCATTCGACAGTGTTCAACACAGTTGGCTGCTACATATTCTACACATGTACAAAATACATCCATCACTCATTACATTCTTCCAAAACACTATGCAGCACTGGAGAACAACACTACATCTCAGGGTTAGTAACACTTCTATACAAACAAACCAAATCTTTTTAACCCTTCCACATAAAGATGGCGGACGTAGCCTGATTGACATTAGTTAACCTTCACTACAAACAAATACAGTCACTGCGAGAGTTTTTCTATAAAAAACAAGAAACATCACAATTACATAAAGCAGTAACTCTAGCAGACTCAAATAACACACCATTAAACTTACACTCACATCATATGGACACAATGCAACATATAAAAAGCATAGACACCATTAAGCAATTGTGGGCTCGAAAGGCACTCCATGGCAGGCATCCTTATGATCTGGCCCAGGATTTTGTTGACAAAACTGCATCAAACAGCTGGTTAGCTTGGGGATGCCTCTTTGGGGAGACGGAAGGATTCATGATCGCCATACAGGATCAGGTCATAAATACTAAGAAACTACAGAAAACACATACTCAAAGATGCAACACTCACAAATGACACATGTAGAAAATGTCACATCATGCCAGAAACTATACAACACATCACCTCTGGTTGTAAGCTCTTGGCACAAACAGATTATTTACACAGACATAATCAAGTAGCAAATATAATACACCAAGAGCTTGCAAAGAAACACGAATTAGTAGACATCCACGAACCATACTACAAATACATTTCACAGACAGTATTGGAAAACAACATGCACAAAATGTACTACGACAGAGCCATAATCACAGATAAAACAATTTACAACAACAGACCAGACATCACACTCATTGACAAACACAATAAAATCACATACATTATAGTCATATCCATTCCAAACACTCACAATATACAAAACGCATGCACTGAAAAAATTAGCAAGTACACAGAACTCGCCCAGGAAATAAGGCATCTGTGGAGGATGGATAGGGTGCTTATTGTACCTGTACCTGTTGTTCTCTCCTCTACAGGTGTCATACCACACACACTACACAAAAGCCTGGACACATTACAATTGAATAGAAACACATACATCACACTACAGAAGGCCACTATATTGAATACATGTCATATTGTGAGAAAATTCCTGAATACAGACACACACACTGATACACTTCTTTAATTTCTGTTTTGGTTACTATGCCTTGACTTTGGTCCGGCATAGTACGCAGCTACCGGTGTTAACCGAGTATATCTCACTTAACCCAACATAATAATAATCAGTGCAGAGCCCAAACCATAAGGAGTTGAAAGTTGAAATTTGGTACACAGTTAGGGTACGTCACGAGAACGCACACTAAGAAGGGGTTTTTCAAAAGTCCTCCCCACGGGGAGAGGGACAGGATTAAGTCTTAACACTTCCATCAACAATGGAAGTGTTACGTAACAATGGAATTGTTAAGAGAAACTGACGTGCAAGACGCAGATGCAGTTTTTTTCGGTTTTGCAGGAAATTGAACATATTTTTAGACCCATCTAAAAATTCTCTAATTAGTCTGGAAACAGGGGATCCCAATTCTTGCATTCTGTGAAAATGGGTAAGGTTGACTATAATGTAATAATTTTAATCTTCGCTACTGTTACTTTTGCCCAAGCAACGCCGGGCCTACCTGCTAGTTATCTAATAAGTTGGAACATGGACAAACACAGATAAATAATAGTTCTGGTTTTATTCATGTTAACTTAAAAATGTTTTAAAAAGTGACAGGATAAAGTTTATATTTAAACTATCCTGTCATTTTTTAAAAATATTTTAAAGTCAATATGACAGTCTGATGTAGGAGAAATCACAAATTTGTTTTGATCTAATGCTGGTCCTTACCTGAATGGTCAATAGTTGTGGAAGTAGAAACCTATTTTTTGTTTTTATTCATACTAAAATTAAAAATGATTCAAAATATATAACAAAAAGTATAAAGAATATTTTTATTCATTATATAATTAAATAATAAATAAAGGTAAGGTTTTAATACTAGAAATGCCAAAAAATTATTTTACTTAAAAAGTGCCATTGCCAGTCAATATGACCAGTATAGAAATGGCCAATTTATTTTAAAAAGTGTCAGTTGTACAGTACATTGCAAATTAATTTCAAGTAAGTGGCATAGCATAATTGATTGAACAATACAAGCTTTATTAATCCTTTCTTTGTATAACAAAGAAGAATTATTTAGATTATAGTTGTAACCATGCAGTTTCCATTTAAAAACTACACATTACACAAAATACAGTAAGGCCGCAACTCCACTAGCTGTAAAAAGGGCCGTAAAACCCCTCGCTGTAAAAGCTTTTGGTTAATGTTACCTTAGGATCCAAAATGGCGGCCAGGGAAATTTTTCCCTACTTCAGTGACTGCGACGGGGAAAAAATTTTTTCCCTAGAGTCGCGACGTCGACGACGTGGAAAATTTTTCCCCGTTCGGTTTCTACCCTGCGTTCGACGTTACCAAGTATCCTGTAACCTCGAAACAGAGACGGTAGTATGTAAACTTGCGACGGTAGAGGGAGCCTTTTCGTGACGTCGTGCTAGAGTAAAATCGGCGGGAAATTCGTAGGTGTGTTACGAACGAATATGCAAATGCATGATCTGTGACGTGATTTCTGTTCATTTCTGGGCAATTTTATGCAAATCGACTAGTTTCCAGTTTGAATTGTTTACTGCTGTGTTGCGACGAATTGCGTATTGGATTAATTGCTGTGTTTTTTTTTCGTAACGATATTTCATTTGCACACAAATTGCTATCGTTGAATATTTATTATTATTATTTCCTCCAGTATTAGTAAGTACTGTTATTTCCTTTATAACAATTTAATCCTAAAAGTTAGAGAACCAAGTAATCAGAAATTAAGGAAAAAGCGTGTTTTTCCCTATCCTTACCTCCCCTCGTTTAGTTTATTGCCAATTGTTCGATAATGACTAGTTTTGCCGATTTGAGTTGCAACGATGAATTTTGGTCGAGATGCACTTCCCGTGATTTCTACAAGTTGACGGAAGACGACTTTTCAGAGCTAGGTTTGCCTCCCCGTATCAATAACGCATCGAATTTTGCTGTAAAATTAGGCATACAGCCGACCGAGTCCGTTTGCATTCATTGCGATGAAGATAATTGCTTCATATGTCAGGTGAACGACAGATCAGAAAACACTGTGAATTGGATCGTTTATAAATATGTGAATTCTGGCAGTACAATAATAACGGACGAATGGAAAGGATATATGCATATTGACAACATAGAAGGAGTAGTGGTGGAACATAGAACTGTCAACAATTCAAAAAATTTCGTTGACCCCCAAACAGGAGATCATACTCAGAATATCGAACAATCGAAAAGTGAGTAAAAAACTCCTCTTTTTGTTGTTTTTTTATTGTTTATTTCGGTGAAAAAATCCGCAGAGTCTGCAGAGAAATTCAAGATGGTGGCCGGAACCGCGGCCATCTTGAATGGAGGGAAAAATTTTTTCCCCGTCGCAGTCACCGAAGTAGGGAAAAATTTCCCTGGCCGCCATTTTGGATCCTAAGGTAACATTAACCAAGCTTTTAATCACGTGACCAAGATATTTTACGCCTGAGCAGGTCGTAAAACCAATGTAAAAGTGAGTTGAGCAGTGTTCAACTTTCAAAGCGAATACGCCCATAAAACGGTACCATCCACCAATTAGAAGTCACTGAAATCTAGGTCACCGTGACACGGTGCGAAAATGGCGGAAAACGAGCTTTTGTGTGTGTTCTCTCGTGGCTACTCTAGAAGATCTGGAAAGATTTATCGAAAACATCCGAAAAGTATTCATGTATCTACGACAAGAGATATCCCGATTATAATAATGGATGCCTAAAACACACGATATGAACGGCCAAAGGAAAATCCTTCAATTTAGAGGAGTATATAATAAAAAAGCTAAGCTTATAAGTGCTGTATATTATCTTAATAATACAATAATAAAAGTCAATATATGAAAGTAAAGATATTACTTTTACTACATTTGTAATTATCGTACAGAAAAACTCGTAGAATATAATCATTGTCTTTATATCGATATATCACGTATACAACCGTAATAGTACTGTCGCCGTAAAAAGCTTTGCTAGCCAGACCTCCACCGCAATCCGAGCACAAACACAAATAGGTCACGTGATTAAAAGCTTTTACGGCCGTTTTTGTGCTAGTGGAGTCGCGGCCTAAATATGTTTGGTTATACACTGTCCACAAATGGAGTTTTTGTATTTTGTAATTTTTGGATGTCTTACTTGTGCAATTACATTTAGTAAACTTTTGAACTTGGCATTTGTGTCAATTGACTCCAGCAAGTTGATTTCAATGTTCTTGCTGCTAGAACACTTTCATTGCTAATGTATCACTTGAAGGTTTTCTGCCAGCTCTAAAATAAAGTTGCCATGAAAATTCAATAAGCAGTTATCTCCTTGAAAACAATCATGACTAATTGATGATTGCTAAATTAATAAATTATAAAAAAAACATGGACAGGTACAGCTGCAATGCATCTTTTACTGTATACTTCCTTGATATTTGGTCAACAATGTGTGACACTTATGTTTCATGCTACTATAAAACAAGATTGTCTCTGGCATTTACTTTATAGTATTGTCTTCAATTGTAATATTGATGGCATGTAATATTGAAAAAACAATTGTGATTTTATTCCTTTTTTTTGATAGACTGTCATATTTGCAATGAATCTGCATTTCTGAGAAGTGTTATGTTGTAAAGATGAGCTTGTTTAGGGTCTCATTTGAATGGCACTTTCTTTTGAGCATTATTTACAATGCCAACCAAGCTCGTCTTCTTCTTTATGAGAATATAAGCTAATTTTGCAGTTGTAAAAAGTTATCTACCATTGCATTTTTTCCTGCTTCCATGTGGTTTCATTAGACACACCACCTATTTTCTGAGTTACTGATCAGAAGCCTGTCTTGCTTCTTTCTGAGATAAGGAAAGCCATTTGGAGTCCACTTCAAAAGCCATTCAAAACTGTAGGCCAAACTTATCAGGCTTATTAGCCAAAAATTGGATAAAGCGACATTTTGCTTTTGAAGGAAGTTGTTCATCTATTGTGACATATGGCCAAGGTCATAGCAGTTCTGAAATTTTTTATGAATGTATTCAGTGGTGATATTCAGCGGGTTCACACAGGTTCGGCCGAACCTGTTGTTAAAATTTTCAGTTTTCTGAACCTTGTTAAACACACGGAACATTTCTCAGTGGTTTTGTTTTTTTTTTTTTTTAAATATATTAAAATATACGTATTATACTCTGTAACACTACTAAACTAGAGCCTTATACCCCGTTTGCACCGAGCATTTCAATCTAGATTGTGAGCAAAGTCGGGGACTATGCCTTGGTGCGATCTCTCTCAACCGTTTCAATCTCGACTGAAATGAGGTTTAATCACGATCAATTCAAGAGAGTTCTTGAAACTAGATCCAGTCATAAGAGAGATCCCACAATCTCACGCACGTGAGATAATACAAGATGGCTGTGGAAGACGTGTCGGGCTATGGACAGCGAAATAAAAAGGATATTGTATTACGAGAGATGATGACATCTGTCTACTATGAGTAGTGCGATTCGGGGTGAAAAATTTCTCTGCCTGAAAAAAAAAGGTCGACAGCACTAATATACTATTGTTACCTGGTCTTCGCCCAGGGCTCGTTACGTTCCAAATACGCCACTGATTATTAGATATATTGCAAGAAAAGGTATTGTATTTATTTCTAGCCAAAACTTCCATTTTGTTTGTCGGTGACTGTCAGGGAAAAATTTTCTGCTAGCGAACCCTTTGTTAAATATTTCGAATATCACTACTGAATGTATTCAAAATTTCAGAGGCTATGGCAAACTTGTCCATCTGTAGACAATGGGATTGTGTTTACCAGATATTGAAAGATATTTTATTATTTCCCAGAACCACTTTCTACTTATAATTTCATGAAAGAATAGACCTCCCCACTTGCCTGACTAAAGGCTGTCATAGTCTAACTTATTTCCATAACTGGCACCTTTAGGTAAACATGTGTAATACTTGTTGTTAATTATTAAAAATTTGTTTGTAATATTAGTCCATATCAAGGCAAGTGTTGATATGGATTAATGTTAGTTTAACAGAAAAAAATTTGATAAGATACTCCACTATAAATTTAAAATTATATAATCCATAATGTATTTAACTTAAATAAATAAAACATTTAAAATCATTAATTCTCAAATAATTAAAATCAAGCTATCTAATACATTTTAGGTAAATATTAGCAAGTTAAAGATTTACTATATGGAAAATGATGGTGGAAATCCATTGAGCTCACCAGTTAATTCAGAATTAGTAAATGCCCAAAAACAGGTAAGTTCCAAATTTGTATTTTGTACCTTGCTACATACAATATTCAATAATCAGTATCATAATATGTACTATAGCATTTTATTCTCACATATTTGTCTCATCTAGTAAATATACTTTTTGAATTTTAAAACTCTTAGAAACTGATAACCTGTGTGTGTAATGCTTTAAAATCTATAGAAAACTATTTTATGTCAAATTTATGTGTGAAGTACAGGTACATAAATACATTTTTGGGTAAAAGTAAAGTTTAAAATAATATTTTATACTGAGTTGTGAGATATAATCTATGATTCACAACTTATATGTTGACAATTGGATAATAATGTTAAATAATGAGTAAACTAAATACCAGTAAATTCATAAACCATATGAAAATATGGTTTTTATTGTAATTTGCACCATTCTTTTACTAACGATTGTATATATTGCTTAGATTTCACATTGTAATTATTTAAGAAATTACATTTCATTAAACAATTATTCTTGAAACATTTATTCTTTCTCAGAAATCAGTTCTATATTTAACATTATTTTTACAATTCAGAAGTTAGAAAATCTTTCTAAAGATTCAAAGAAGATTAATATGGCCAAAAATCATCAATAAAAATGGGTTGATTTATCTCAAACTATATTCAATTTTATCATAAATACACACACAAAAAAAAATTTATTCCCCTCTGCTTATTACATTTAATAAACGGGACTGAATATGACTGTTGTTTATTTTCATATAATCAAAAATAAATTACAGTATTTAAAAAAAATTTATATTAATCTAAAAGGATTAGTTTTTAAAATGAAACTTAAGCTTTATTTTACTGTTGTTCATCACATTTACAAATTCAACAGAAATATATGCAAATATAAACATAAAAATTCTCTCAAGATAATGTTATATATCATCTAATAAATATCTGTGTTTCAAATTCTGTCAGTGTAAACACCTATAAATTGACACATTTTGATAACAATTTCAAAAATTTGTTCAGATTCTATTTTATTTTGTAATTTTTTACTGTAAGTTTTGTTCAAATCTCCAACCAACCCACCTTTCTAACTTTTCTTCAAATTACTCTTGTTCCTTCCTTCACCCATCTTTTTTTATCTTTTAAGGCTACACCTTTGAGTACAGCATTTTCTTTCACATGTATGTATGTATGTAAGTTTTGCATAAAAAGAATTAGAAACATGAATCAGTTAAATATAAACATTAAGAACCTATTGATATTTATAAATCTATACTGATTATGAGATTAAAATTTTGGAAATTTGAAAAAGAGAAGGTAATGAAAAAAACAAAATTATATGTATCTCATCTATCCATACGGCACTGTAAGGACCAAATGGACAGATGAGACAGAGCAACAACTGCTTCAGGCACCAAAATTATTTAAAATGGTCCTGATGATAGTTTGCAGTAATTTTTTTTCAGTTACTTGAAAAATTCACAGCCTAAAAACTACTACAATGGCAAATTTTAACATTTTTTTCTAAAAAGTTATCCATTAACAATTACAATAGAAAATGCAATTTACCAATACAGACTCTTTCCAACAGGTACATGAGCACAGTGCCTGGAACAAAGAGGACCTCAAAATGAAACTGACAAAATATTGTCAAATATACTATAATAATATTTTTGTTTACAAATTCAGTAAACTCTTGATTTAAGACAAAAAATTTCTATCCTATAGGAAAAATTTTTTTATTCATGAGAAGAGCATACTAAATGGTTGAAACAATGGGCATAAATTACTAAATGTATATTATCATAATAACATTTTAACATATGTTGCACATTTTAAGTTCATTGTTGATACGTCTTTAAAACAGATTAGATTTAATGGACTTTTGGTAATAGCAGACACCACAATTATTCATTAAGTTGAGGGTTTATTGTGTATGTGAATGATCTTGTATATTTCTTGTATTGCTAAACTTTTGCTCTTGTATTTCTTGTAGAAATATATATATATATGTGTGTGTATACAAAAATTATTTATAAACAATTGTCTTAATAATATTTAATGAAACGTGTAGTAAGTTAGTTTTTTGTTTTTTGGAAGCCAAACTAAACAAGATATATTCTTTAATATAGGGATATGCATTTTGAGCATTTTTTGCACCTCTTCAGTTGCTTTAATTTTACTGATGTAAAATAAATTTAAAACTTATTACAAATTTATGAAGTAAAAATATATTCCTCTGATTTACAATTTCTTGCAATAATAAGAAAGGACACAATTTAAGATACATAAATACTAAGAATATTGAAAATATAGCATTTAATGTGAAAACTTACTCTCTCAGAAGAATTTTTTGCATTTAGCATACAATACATCCACAATTATTCAATTATTCTTACATGATGTATGACTTATAAAACACTGTTAAAGCCAAACAATTGCCAGACTAAATCAGGCTTCATTACCACTACTATAATTACATTAAAGCCAAATAATTTAATTCAGCAATTAATTGACTTTAATATAATTATCAGGCTTTGAGATGGCTATATGTGGGACCTTTGTTTTTGAAAAATAACATATGTCAAAATTGGAAAAAATGGGCTTTTCATTGCATCTGACAACTCTAATGGTGGGTGACTTGCCCATGAAATATGCAACAACAGCAAATGCCAACAAAGATATTCTACATGAAAGGTTTTGAGGTTTTACAAAAACAACACATGTCAGCAGGTAATGTCAAGATTTACTCATAAAAACAATAGATGTCAAAGACATCTGATGTTTTTATGAAAAAGGTTGACTTAACAGATGGCCAACTACATTGAAAGGTATCCTGGATTGCAGTAACTTCAACATCATTTGAAGATGTCAGGTATTGATGGGTATTTGCAGCCAAGAAAGAAAAAGAAAGAAGACATTATTTGAGAAAGGAGAGAAAGGTTCCTATTTCCTTCCTTTTGAGAGAAAAGTCTCTCAAAAGGAAGGAAATAGGAAAGCGTGTCATGACTCTCGATTGCAGGTGTGTAAGCATCACCCACTTATTGAGTAAACGTTGAATCTCAAATCAGCAAGGATTAAAAGTCACTGAAAATGAAGAGGCTGTTCAAATTTGTGACACATTCTGAGTTATACTAAAATATTCTGATTAGAAGTTCCAGGATCAATGAGTTGACTGCCACAAGCCTACAAAGATCCAATACCTATACTGGACATGAAACTTCTGGACTGCCTGAAGCCATCAGCTTTCCTACAGAAGGCAGAGTAAGACGTTCTTTTATAGAACGTCTTACTCTGCCTTACGTATCTGTGAAGTGTTGCAGGTGATAAATAATATGGGGACATTGAAGAGTACAACAACAGCAGTGGCTGTGAGGACTCAGAAGTGACTCTGACAAGTGTAAACTTTTTCATGCAAAAAGAAACTTTGCTCCCACAGTTATTATGTCAGTTATCAAAAATTTAATTTTTCTTGGATCCTGTCAAAGGCAATATTTTTGCAATATACTAAAACCTTCAGAATATCTCACTGTTTTGGTAAATGGGAGCAAAAGATGTCCATGTGTAATGCAATTTAATAGAAATAGATTTTTTCAATTTTCCCAACAGTGTGTATTTTGTTTGACATATGCTGTTTTTGCAAAAAAGGTCCCATGTTATAGAACACTGTTCTGTTAATGGAATATGTTAATAATATAATATTTTCGTTGAATTTATCCATTATTAATTATATTTTAATTTCAGGTTTTGAAGTATTTTGAAGAAAAATACAATATTAAACCAATCAAAGTAAATATAAGAAAGATGAAATTGTCCTTAGCAATTTGGAGTCAGAATATGGCAAGTATTCCAGCTCCATCTTTTGCTTCAATTATGGTACAGAAGAAAGGAGAAGTCAATCCAATTTTAGAATTATTAAAATGGTGTATAGGAATGTCTGATTTTACTCTACCATGCATATTGTTTGCTATATTTGAAAAACGAAATCGCAACAAAGTTAGAAAAGAAAATAAATGTATTCGTATGGCAAACGAATTAAAAAAAGAATTCGAAAGCATTCTTGCTGACGACGGAATATTTTTATATCCTTCTCAACCTGAAACTGCAATATTTCACAACCAATCAATATTTAAATGTCATAATCCTGGTTATACTGCTATTTTTAATATTCTGGGATTGCCAGTAACTCAATGCCCTTTGGGTTTAAGTTCTGAAGGTTTGCCTTTAGGCATACAAGTTGTCGGAGGTCTTAATAAAGATCATTTAACAATATCCGTTGCTGTAGAATTAGAGAAAGCTTTCGGAGGTTGGAAAAATCCGAATTTGCAATAGAGGACTAAGATTAAATTGAAGATGACCAAATCAGTAATGCTATTTACTGGATGATAGCATAAAAAACAATATAAAAGTCGTTTTCACATATTACACACATAAATTAGCACATTAAAAATTGCTACCAACTTATGTCTTTTATTATTTAATAAATAAATGTAAATTAATATTTAAATTAACGAAATAAATGAAAACACAATATATGACATGCCTTACTTTTTTCCTCAAAACCTCATAAAAATCACCCTGCACCTAATTGAGTCATTGTTGGGCTAGAGGATTGTAGTTTCTGGCATATGATGAAAAAGTTAAATACAGTAGAGCATCGATTATCCGACCCCGATTGACCACGTTCTAGTCGGTAAATTCAAATGTCCGCTAGTGATGTGGCGCTACAATATTTGGTTATGTCTTGGCTACTTTAATATTATTTTTGTTAAATTTTTGCATGTTTTAGCTGGCAGCACTGGCTCGACCATGAAAGGGAGGCTGGTATTTAAACCAGGCCTAATACACTATACTAATAATGTATTTTTTTCATATTTTTCGGTTATCCGACCAATACCCCCAGTCCCCAATTAAGTCGGATAATCGATGCTCTACTGTACTTCATTTTGTATAGTGATAGGGTTGCAACTTTCAGTATAAACAATTCCAAACAGTGTGCAAAAATTACCAACTTGAAAAAAAAAGTTGAACAAAAAGAAAACGTACAAACTTGGAAACATTTTGGACTGCAATTTTCAAAAATTCTAAGCCTATAAGTTTTCACTGGCGTCCATTTGGTTGTCTGACTGCCCTTAATCTCGAGAAGGGAGTTAGATGAAAGTCGGGTTCAGATATGGACAGGAGGCCCCGATACACGAACTTCCGGTTTGCACCAAAAATCAGGCTGTTTCAATTCAAAAATTCCTCTAAATGGAGTTAGATAGATGACCGAGACGGCCGGATGGCCGAGCGGTAAAGGTGGCAGCCTACCGCTCTGGGGGACCCGGGATCGAATCCGAACGGGTCGAATAATCCCCAGGAATTTTTCGGGGGGTGGTCCGTTCGGATATGTCGGGCCCCGTCCCTCACCACCCGGTCGCCCCATTGTGGGCCTGGCCGAACCCATAATGGGCCTACTAAAAGAGGCCCTCTAGAGTTAAAAAAAAAAAAAAAAAAAAAAAAAAAAAAAGATAGAATGACCGACATGACACTATTGCTAAAAGGAAAAATATGATTTACAGTATATGCAGGGGCAGGACACTACTAAAAATGAGAACGTTGTGATGAAATATTGCAGCCTGTTATTATGACGATGTCACAATAAATCATTTGTCGCTTTCCTTCCGTTTATTACGATTATGATAAGATAGCCGGATTACTATGGCACATAAGGTGTGTGAAAATGAGTTATTTTCTTTGTTAAAAAGAAATACACGTGAAACCAAAATAAAAATGAAAAAGGAAAATTTTAATTTAGGTAAAAATTATTAGCTACAGGTTCTTTTAGGATGCCAGTATATTTTCCGTCCCGACAGATGGAAATAATCGTATGAACGAACAATATTGCACAAAATTTCCCCGACTCATATATAGCTCGCGACAAAGGGAAAATAATTAAAACTAATCTTACGCTAATGTTATACTATTACAAACACGAATAAAAAAATGAAAATTAAAACTAATATTAAACTAAAGGAGGAGAATAAAGGACAGGTAAGAAATTAGGAAAGGGGTACCCAGCGTTGGTCTTTGAGGTCTTCGAAAAATCGGTCTCTTTTATAACGTCCTTGGCGAGAGTCTTACACAAAATATGTAGAGGGGATTCTATTCTTCCTTTCAGTTCATTCGCTTGCCAAAATTCACAGTTAATTCATCAATGGATCGATCACAACGAATTCTTTAGTCCGTCTATGAAACGCTACTCTTTCTCTTCTGCACGCTGCCAGAACGCACCAGAAGCTCGTCTCACTCCACTCCTTTCTTGAGTCCGAATCCTTTGTTCTCTCATTCAAGACCCTCCTGCCCTCTGGTTTCGTACTCGACTCCTCAGGGGTCGCGCACCCTTTGTTTTAGGGGATATACGATGACCATATAAGGAAAGGAATTTCGGAGAGACATTCCAAAGAGGAAAAACAATAGGTAAAGAAAAGAAAGGGGATAAAAGCGTGAGGAAGTGAAATTAAAAATAATAATAAAATATAAACTATATACAAACACATGGCGTACAGCCTCAGGTGTCAGCCTACTGCTCTAAGGTACCAGGATCGAATCCAGGCAGTGGCATGCCGTCATTGGAAGCGATGGAAGCGCCGATTCCACCTTCCAATGACCTTCCCTTGAATTTTATAAAATATAAATTTTCATATTTTAACGTACTTTGAATTAATTAAAATTAATATTTTATTATAACTGCATTATGTATCTTTTACAAATTTCTATACTACATGTGAAAAAAAACGATAAGATTGCTATTGTATATTCGAATAATTCGGTGGCGGAAGGAATGTCAAAACCGGGTCAGTCTCCAATCAGCCAGATTATATAGGCATTAGCACATGCGGTTTACAGTGCACCAACCTCACCCGGTTTAGCTGGTAGAAGCGACACACTCGTAAAGAGTACAGCTTTATATCCCGGAGCGGTTGTGGGCTGTTATCCGCCTGCCTGTCAACTTCCAAGCAGCCAGATTATAGGCATTGGCGCATGCGCTTTACATAGCACAAACGTCACGGTTTAGCTGGTAGAAGCGACACACGCGTAAAGAGTACGCGACTTTATATCCCGGAGCGGTTGTGGGCTGTTAGCCGCCTGCTAGATATTCGGCCACCCTCGCCCGATTATGTGAATCACGAGCAGACTAGATCAACGGCGGGCGACCCACGGGCCAGCTACGGCTGGCGAAAAGTTTCTATCCGGCCCGCGAGATCTTTAATAGATTATTAAATTGGAAAAATAACTAATTAATAGTTATTTTTCCAATTCTTTGTAATTTTCGAAAACGATAAGAGAAATAAATGTAGTAATTAACTTTTTATTTATTTATTTCATATTTGCAGACTAAAAAAATTACGAGTCACAAGAAGGCGTCAATTAACTACTACGGCGCGGAAAAAAACGTAAAATTTATTCTGGCCCATGTTATAAAAAGGGTTGCCCACCCTAGACTAGATTTATAACAACCCAACCGATAGGAGTTTACTGGCACGTTTTTATGATAGTTCTGTATAGTTGACAGGAGTTTAAAAAAACTCCATTAAAATATTTGATATATTTATTCTGCGTTTATTCCGCTCTCCCATCTTATATTACTTACGGATTTCGATGTTAAACCGGTGATATTACGATTTAGTATGTCCCATCTGTAAGGGGATGCAGAAAAAACGTGTACAATTCTAGTACAGTGTTAAAAATTAACTGTTACTTTGGCAGCATCATTTACAACCAAATTTAATGAATGAGACGTACAGTACATACAATGGTACAAAAAAAGCTCTAGAATTTATTTTCCTTAAATTTACGATTTATATATCCGTTGTCATAAAAATTTGTCTTTCCACTGTTTTCCCAAGACTACAGATATTCAGGTACAAAGTAACTGGTTTCGACTTATTTCTACTTAAGAAGTGACTAAATAATTAAGAGATTAGGGAATGGGGACATAAATAAAACCCTGTTGAAAGAGCCAGAATTTTGCTTCAACAAAAGCTTAACAGAACCAATCACTCGCTCAGTACAGTGGGAAACTGATTTTCGTGTACACCTGGTATTAAAACGAATTAGTTAGAAAACGAATGACTATTAAGTTTAACATAGTTAGATTTTTACAGCTACGGTGAGAAACGTTTAAAATTTACAACAGCCCTGTGGCGTCCTTTGAGATATACTAGTGATGCGACAAAAGAGGCATTTGACATTGACCGGTATCGGCACCCTCGGGATTTGGCACGCACACACTCACTACACACCTACCTGGACCGTCACTAGTTCCATCCATTAGCTACTCGTATCAAGATATTTGACTAAGTGGATTGTTTTAAGATTTAAAAAGTAAAGACTATTTTATGTTATTTTTATGTACGTTTCTTTACAAAGCTATATTTTAATTATAATTTTCTTTAAAAGTATATTAATACAATCGAACAATACATTGTACCAGGTATGTATATCCATCGCACATTTTATTTCACCGAGTAAGTTTTTATAATTTATTTTTAATTTTAGCCCTTATATCGTGGCTAGCGATTCAGAATGTAATTGTGATATTAAAAATACATTTAGAGAAGTCTACAGTTTTTACTGGCTTATCGAACAAATGAATACGAATGGACCCTAGACCAGTGATTCTTAACAGGGGGCCGCGGCCCCTGGGGTCCATAAGAAGTTTGCCGGGGGCCGCCAAATTATGCAAAATTTCCTTCAGAATATAATAAAAAGAAAATTGATGTATAATCCGAATATCGTATTGAAAAGTGAAATAAGAAAGATAAAGTTTTCCTATTTAGTTTTTATTTATTTATTTTGTATTTCTTCCTACATACAACTTTGTTAGTACAGAAGAAATAAATGTAAATATGCTACTTACACCGCAGTATTTACTTCTTTTATTCCAAAGCAATTTTAAGAAACTATTAATGCTTGGAATTTTAAAAATAATTAGGAAAAATAGTAGGCTTTGAAAATTTAAATATTTTTGCAAAAGATATGCAAAATCTTTACAACAAGTTGGGGTAGTTTTAGCATCGACTTTGGATCAATTTATCGACATGTTTCTTATTTTATTTTTTGTTAAAAATTAATGAGTTTTCATGTTTAATTGTGAAGTTTGAATGTTATTTAAATAGATAATGAAATAATAAAGTTATGATTTACATTTATTATATAAAAAATAAAGCAATAATAAAAAAATCAATTTATTATAGATAAATTATCAAATATAAATTATTATTAAAAAATGGGGGTCACAAAAAAATTATGAAATATTTGGTGGGCAGCGAGTATAAAAAGGTTAAGAACCACTGCCCTAGACCATCACTGACGCGCAATTAACTGATTGCCCCTGGAAGTCGGCTTCTTACAGAAACACAGCTTCCCTGTCATCAAATGTCACGGCACGCCACTGAATCCAGGTGAGAAATCCCAGAAAGTTTCATTCCGAATATATCAGATCCTGTCCCTCATCATTTAATCGCCCTCATTGTGAGAATGGCTGAACTCACAATAGGTATGATTACCAGTACAATTAGTTACCCAAAGATAGTAAAATTGGGAAAAGCGCAAATTCGCAGGAACGAAAATAATTTCGATTATAAATAGGGGTGCCAACTTCTCTGTAGAAAAGAGATTGCGGCGGTCGGCAACACTGTGCCTGACCACCGTCCCCAACCGGCGTGACGTCAAGATCGTGGTTAGCCACTTTTTGGCTCGACGTGCTTCGGTTCAGACGTCCGTCTCGTGTGCTCCGAGCTTTGTCACCATGATCGACATTGTTATACTTTCTGTATATAGAGTTGTATTTAGCTGTAAATAAACACGTGATAACGGCATTTAGACTCCTTCTTCAACCCAAGAATATACCACTCAACGCCACGACGACCCTGTTCGTGGATGCGATCGGATTGACCGATCTAGCCAACTTCGACTATAGAGAGGTACCCTTAACGGTTCCCTCAAGAGAAACAAGGTCATTTGTCTAGTATTTAATAAATTAACGAGCTATATTTTTTATTAAGTGGTTACCTTACTTAATTTTTTAATTTTTTCGACAATCGCCATTTTCAATAAGCACTTTTCAAAATTTTATATTTTTCTTGTTTAAGACTTCTATAATTAATTCTTATTATAGTTCTTAATTTACAAAAGTCTTTTATTAAAGAAAAAGATAAAACTTTTTCTTGTTTTGATGTTTCCACGACAAATTCTGTACATCTCCGGAGCCTCTTTTATATGATCGTTGGATGTTGGAGGAAAAGAAAACTTGATAATTAAGCGTAAAGATCAAAATGAACCAATTAACATTATTCTACCTTTCGATGAATACTATGAAAAATTTTTAGAAATTCAGATTTGTGACTATGGAAGCTGGGATAAAATGATTATGCTCTAAAAAAATAAGTATTCAATTTCAAAGCCGGTGAATGAAAGCCTTATTTGCTTCTCTAGTGCAGAGTCTGCTTAAAGATCACAACTTCGTAAAGGTTTTGTTAGTCTACCGATTGTCTCAAAAGATTTTAATGTAAGAGGCCGAGTTGATTTGATTGACCTGAAGTCATTCGCTGATGGACATTTCAAATGGCTTTTGAATTATCAAGATAACGCTACTAAGTTTGTTCATTTAAAGCTCTAAAAGAGTAGCAGGGATAGCCTTAGAACTCCGTAAAATATTTCTTGAATTTGGAGCTCACACATCCTTCAAAGTAACAATGGTCGTGAATTTCAGGAATTGATAACGCTCTGGCCAGAATGCGAATGCCTGGCCTCCACGTCATCCACAGATTCAAGGAAGTATAGAAAGAAGCAACCAAGAAATTGAAAACATGCTTCGTAGTTGGATGCAGGAAAACACTTCAACAAAGCGGAACATTGGCTGCTCCTTCGAACAATGGCGAAAGAATTGTTCTTCACATCGGATTATCGGGAAATCCGAGCTCTTTTTTGGTTGCAATCCCAAAATTCGACTTAACAACACAGGACTTCTAAAGGCAGTTCTTGAAAAAATAACTTGAAGAAGAATTAGAGGGTATCCGCAATACTGAAAATGATACTATTGAAACAGAACAAGGGTTTGGGACTACAGTCACATCAGAAAACGTTTCACTACCTGACATAAGCGGACCCTCAGAGAATAGTGCTGGTGAAATGTTCTTCCAACCAGCAGATAATGAAAATGGACTCAAACAAAACAATTCTAATTGTTGTCCCATCGTCACAATGCCGTTCTGCAATTTTTAATTTATGTAATTTAAAATATATGCTCTCGCTCTCAAATTAGTAGGGTACTGCCTTTTTGTACATCATACCTTTTCTGATAGCAACAGAGTCATACCGGACATCTATGCAACTCCATTCTGGGGAAATTTTTGGATTGAAATCACGTGACATCTGGTATAAACCAGTAGTTCGTATAAGTTAATCGGGTCCTCCTGCCCTTAAGCTTTCCGATGCTGTTCTCAACTTTCATCTTTCTAATACCGTTCTCGATATTAAGGAACGACCGACAGCAACGGACCGACGACCGATTGTGGGAATTTATAGTTCTATAATTTTATCAAATTGCAGCCCAATGGTGCTGTAGGTTGTCAAAATGAACTTAATATTTCCGTCTAAAGTGGTATAGCGTATAGAAATATTAAACGTGCAGCAAAAAAATGATAGAGTCAGCCGGCAAAATACTCCCGACTTTGAATGTTGGTAACTCGGTGATATACTGTACTATATTCCATATTTTACTTTAAAAATGTCTTTTTATTATACTGTAAAGTATATTTAAGTTTTTTCTTTTGTCAAAAAGCTTTGTAATGACTAGTTTTGTAATTGTTGTCATTTCTCTGACAATAAATGCTTTTTATATTTACAAAACAATTACAAATTTGTTTGATTTGGTGATAATTACCAGTTATGACTGTGAAAATACTGGACGAAGTCGGTCTTTTTACAAAACGACTAGAGTTAGTTAGCCATTTCATAATCAATTGTAACTATTACAGAAGGGCTGCAAGTTCCAGCCCTATTACAAAATGGCTATGATTTATCAGCCTAATTGTGATAAAAACGCATTTCGACAAAAAGGCTGATTATATAATTATCCTGCGACATTTTATACAAAATTTTAAATAATTTCATTTGACCTTTACCGTGTTTGTATTTGATTATGATTTTTAAATATTAAAATTTTGTTTTTAATTGGCGGTTATTATTTAAAGTGCTTCTATAAAAAATAGTACATTGACATCGTTATAGTATTAACGCAATATAAGTTATTTTCGTAAAACTAATTATGAAATATAAAGCGAATATTATATAGTATATTAAAAAGGCAGAAATTCAAGGAGAAAGAATGGTGGCTTCTCCCTGGCTCAATCTGTTTATCTTCCGTGTCGGTTTTCCTTTTGTCTCGGACTTCATTTTCGTTCCGCCGTATTATAAAGGTCTCGGTTTTTTTTAATATTAACTTTATCCAATTTTGATGTTGCATCAATACGACGAAACGTACAGTACATCGTAGTCTTCCTTTAACTATAGAGTCGTGCCGGTCATCTATTAACTGCTTTTGGGGAGGAAGTTTTGAATTGAAAAAAACGTTACTTCTGATAAAGGTAATAATGTTGTTCGTATATAGTTAATTGGAGCCTTCGTCCCTAAAGTTTCCATATGTGGTCTCGGGTTTCATCTAACTCTGTTCTCGAGATTAAGACAGCCGGACGGATGATAGTGCGAATTTATAGGCCTACAATTTTTCAAATCGCAGCCCCGTCAGGTCAGGTCACGGGTCGACGCCAACTAACGGATAGGAAAGTTCAGAATGTCAAATTTGAAAAACAGCTCTGACTCTGACATGACAAAATTTGGAAATAAATGTGGCATTCCTTTGAAAGCAACATTGTCGCGTTGTGCGTAATGAAGACATAAAGGAAAGTTTTTAGTCAGGAAAGAAAATATCATGGCTTGAGATACCAGCAAAAGTTTCAAAGTCGGATCAACACTTATCGATCAAGTCGAACGGAAGAATCAAATTGATTAACCGATCAAATTAAGAATTTAGGGGACAGATTCTTTCAAAATGAAGAAATTCAAGGATAAAGAATAGTTTTTAAATACACTAACCATTGTTTGCTGTAAAATATTTCTACCTTGTTAGTAAAATAAATCAGATAAATGAACATACAAAACATTTGTCCATTTTTCCAGAATTATTGAAACTGCTGATCGTGAAACGTGGAACCTATAGGCAAGATTATTTTGACATAAGTTCATTTTTAATTTCATCAAACACACAAATAATTCCTGAAACTTTGTTAATTCACTTTGTTCTAAATGGTGAACAACGGCAGAACATAAGTCAAATTCAACCAGGACATTGAAATATACAACTACTGTAAAAAATCTTGCTTTTTCATCATTTCCTTGAAATGACTCAAGAGAATAAAAATCATTTATGGTGGCTGTGCTTTTAATGTTGCCAGTTCTCTCCGTAGTTCATCACATTCCTGCTCGAAATTATGTATCATAATGGAAGTGAGTTTTGTTTGTGACATAGATACAACTCTCTCCATTATTGCACAAATCTAAAGCTGTTTTTAAATTTACAACATTTTCTGAAAGTTTGTGAAGTTTCTTCTATAAAGGAAACTTCACAAACTTCTTCATTGGAAGAAACCTATCTAATGCAGTGTTTTGCACTGTCTACTTTTTCTTCTTTACATAGCACGTTTCATATCGTTCTTGTCTTGCTCCCTTTGGTCTGCTACTTTCTCTCATGTTTATTGTTGGAGCCAATTTGGACATTCTAAATCATACAGCTTTGCTGGTTTTCCTTTAAATAAAAAATATTTTCATAATAAGTTTCGCTCACATACATATTTACTATTGTGTTTAAAGTAGAGAAAATTGGGAAGCAGTGAAACAACAAAATTTATAACAAGAAAGCAACTTTACAAGACAGGATTTCCATCAATAACAGTGGCGTGCCGTCATTGGAAGCGGTGGAAACGCCGCTTCCTTTGTATTTTCTAAAAAATAAATACATATTGTGCGATTATTTTCATATAATTAAAATTAATATTTTATTTTATTACAAATTTCTATACTACATGTGAAAAAAACGATAAGATTGCTATTGTATATTCGAATATTAGTGGCGGAATGGAAGCGCTGTATTGTCAGCTTCCAAACAGCCAGATTATACTCATTCGCGCATGCGCTTTACAGAGCACCAACCTCACCCGGTTTAGCTGGTGGAAGCTACACACGTATAATGCTTCCAATTTTATCCAGGACCGGTTCTGGGCTGTTAGCCGCCTGCCTGTTAGATATTTGGCCGTCCTCGCCCGATTATGTGAATCACGAGTAGATTTATAACTTAACCCAACCGATAAGAATTTACTGGTACGATGTTTTTATGATAGTTCTGTATAGTTGACAGGAGTTTTAAAATATCCATTAAAATATTTGATATTTTTATTCCGCTCTCCCATCTTATATTACTTACGGATTTCAATGTTAAACGGGTGATATTACGATTTCGTATGTCCCATCTATACGAAATCGTACAAATTTTGTACAATGTTAAAAAAATTAACTATTACTTTGGCAGCATCATTTATAACCAAATTTAATGAAAGATGCATAAGGTACAAAAAAGTTCTAGAATTTATTTTCCTTAAATTTACGATTTATGTATCCGTTGTCATAAAAATTTGTCTTTCCACTTTTTCCCAAGACTACAAATATTCAGGTACAGAGTAACCGGTTTCGACTTATTTCTACTTAAGAAGTAGTTAAATAATTAAGAGATTAGGGAATTGGGGACATAAATAAAACCCTGCCGAAAGAGCCAGAATTTTACTTAAACAAAAGCTTAACCGAACCAATCTCTAGCCGAGTACAGTGCGGACTGATTTCTTCGTAATATTAGATAATAAAGACAGAAATTTTTCCAGTTCAATGAGAGTGACTAAAAAGTTGTAAATTTTGAAAATTTTTGTGGACACTGGTCCTAAAACGAATTAGTTAGAAAACAAATGACTATTTAAGTTTAACATATTTAGATTTTTACAGCTATGGTGAGAAACGTTTAAAATTTACAACAACCCTGTCGCGTTCTTTGAGGTACACTAGTGATGCGACAAGAGGCATTTGACATTGACCGGTACCGGCACCCTCGGGATTTGGCTACGCACACATTGCACACCTACCTGGACCGTGTTTGATTCCATCATTAGCCACTCGTATCGAGCTATTTGACTAAGTGGATTGTTTTAAAATTTAAAAAGTAAAGAATTTTATGTTAATTTATGTACGTTTCTTTACAAAGCTACATTTAATTATAATTTTCTTTAAAAGTATATTAATACAATTGAACAATATATTGTACCAAGTATGTACAGCACATCCACCACACATTTTATTTCATTGAGTAAGTTTTTATTATTTTATTTATAATTTTAGCCCTTATATCGTGGCTAGCGATTCAGACTGTGATTGTGATATTAAAAATACATGAAGAGAAATCTACGGTTTTCACTGGCTTATCGAACAAACAATACGAATGGAACCAAGATCATCACTGACGCTCAATTAACTGATTGCCCCTGGAAGTCGGCTTCTCACAGAAACACAGCTTTCCTATCATCAAATGTCACAGCACGCCACTGATCAATAGCCCTTGTAATTCATTCTGATATCTTCTTTCATGCCATAACAGTCTGAGAAAATGTAAATACATATCATTTTCTTCATAAACATTACTGTTCTATTGAACTAATTTTTTGTTCTCTGCAATTTAGCTTTATAACATCAAGCCCAGTTATGAAAAAGATATTAAGGAAAGAGGTTTATTTTTTATTGCACCTTTTACTTCAGTTTGTTTAAATATTAAGTAAAATCCTGTTTTATTTGTAATTTTAGATTAAAAGTTAATTGTGTGTATTCATTCTGAAGGGAACAAAGGATTTTATGACCACGAAAAAATCATCTCAAAAATATTGGTTCGTAATATTTCACTGTTTCACCAATTTTATCAACAATCCATTATTTGCATTATTTCATCTATTATTTTTCTCAGGATTAAAAAAAAATCGTCGTGAAACAACCGTTTAGTAGGATTAAAGCGTGAATTAAGGAAAGCGTCATACTGTTTCCCACTCTCCGCTATACCAAATACAAGTCAATGCAACCTCAATTTATATAAAAAAAAACATTACCAAAAACAAGACCAATTATGTACCTGTACATTAACCTAAAATTTATTTCAAAAGCGTTTATTATCCGCCACAGAGGAATCGGAAGTTTTGCCTGCTAATTCTGGTAATCCATTCCGTTCACCTTTGCTGTGAAAGATCTTCGGTTTTTTTTTTCATCTTGATGGTAAATTACCGCCGGAATTCGGAAAAACCACCGACCTTTACGCTCTCCGCGGTTGGAATAGCAACCAAATACTACGCAATGAACCATAATAAATTGAAATTAAACTTGAAAGAATATGAGTTGGATGGAGATATCGAGATCGACAACAAATCCAAGCAACCAATATTACGCTTCTTTGCACAGTCTCTGTATATGTGAGCGGAGTCGTGTGACGTCAGGTGCACCCCCTCTATTGGGGCCAGTTTCCCATAAAAGATATTTCGGGAGGCCTCCGGGAGGACTTTTCGGGATTTCCTCCTTGGAAGATCGCCATGTTGCGTTGCCGTATACAAATAAACCAAAAATATCCTAGTTTATTGTAATTAAGGGCGAGTGTCAATATTCAATTGTGTTATTCGTTAAATTAACCAAACTTTATTCCAACCTTGAGTCTAAATGAACCACATTTGACACTATTATATAAATAAACTAATAGATGTGCCGGAAAAAATAACAACAGCAAAGATTAAGATTATTAGATTATTTCGTACTTCTTAAATTTCTATTATATTATACTATTTGATTTATATTTACAAAGGTTATCTTACATAAGGGTTTATCACATTGAGTGACCAATCTAAAACATTTTTAAAATTCTGTAAATTGTGTACAGTAGAAGAATAAAGAATTTTTAAAATGTGTTAAATTGGTGTGTTAAACCCTTACGTAAGTTAACCTTTTTAGTTATATAAATCAAATACTATAATACAATGAACTTTAAAACGAAAACCATATAGTTATTTTTGCCTACCATTGTCATGTTTATGGCGATACTCGGATGGTACGAAATAGCACAATTTCATTGGTCAGCTAGACATCAATTGATTTTAAATTTAAATTTTTTAAGATATATTTTTCCTAATGTTAACTCTAAGAAACTGTGCCATTCACAGCAAATATCAATTGGTAATCTGCTCACCAATCAAATTTCGCGAAAAATGGACCAAATATTTAAACTCGGCTCCCTCGAAAAACTTCTTAAAACATATTTTGTGCTCGCCGGTAACTTTGTATTATATAATTTTATTATTCGAATGCCATTATGCCGGTGAGTCCGATAGGAAGAAGGAAATGTCGCGGAAGGGGGTTGAAATAATTTGATTAAAAGTAGTAGTTGACCTCCTGGAAGAGAAGACGGTCTACGACTACTAATTAATACTGTACTGGTCTATATTAAAATTTAGAAAGTGATCCGTGTTGGATGGGATGCGAATCCCGCCTCGCACGGGATGAAAGTTGCTGTCCTTAACGTCCGAAAGACTTGATATAAAACTTGTTTAAATAAAAACAACATTGTAACAATGCCAGAATAATTGTTTTGATATAAGTGTTTATATTTTTGCAACAGATTGTATAAACTACGTGGGAAGTACGTCCTCGTAAATATCACGTTTATAGAAAAATTATTGGATTGCAATTTGAAAAAATTTCAGATCTATTATAAATTTTCACTGTCCTCACTGCCTGTCGTTCCTTAATCTCGAGAATTGAGTTAGATAAATGAAAATCGAGACCAGATATGGAAAGCTTACGGACAGTAGTCCCGATTAACTATATACGAACTTCCAGTTTGGACCGGAAGTCACGTTACTACGATTCAAAATATTTCCCTGAACGGAGTTAGATAACCGATACGACTCTATTGCTAACGGTAAAAGTATGATGTACAGGAGTAAGACACCATTAAAAGAATTGAGAACATTGTGACGAAAAATTGAAGCCCGGCATTGCGATGATGTCACGATAAATAATCGCTGGTTAGAATTAGTTTGGTTTATTTGATTAAGGTAGCGCGACACGTGAGCGATCTGCCGAGGGGGTGCACCCCGGGAAGACTTTTATGGGAAGCTGGACCCTATTTAGGTGTTACTAACGTGAAGAAAACCCGGAAAATGTGGCCCATGGCCGAATCCAAGACTAACTACTGGTGTTCGGTGGTTTTATCCACTCGGTTACCGGAGGGTGTTTGTTGGAATTAAGAAAGTACCGTTCAGAAATGAAAAAAAAGTCGTTAGATGTGGAAAATTAAATACTGTTAGAATTTTCACAAGTTAACACTTTCGATTCCTCGCAGGCAAATTCTATATGCTACCTGTCCTAGTAATGATATAGCGCTTCTATTTTGCGCTACGTCATTGTAACAGTAATTAAGTGAATGTATGTAATATATATATGTGGTTTTAAGATTATATCCTTTTTGTAAAAATTATATTTAGTTTATTTTCTTAAATTTTGCGAAATAGATGGCGCTACCTGTAAAGCCAACAAATGAATGTAGGTAGAAATTAATTTATTTATAGAAATCCAATCGATATTTTAGGATGGGATGTACGACATTATCTAAGTTAGAAGTGAACGTAACTGCCTAATTTCGTAGCAATTGGTCGAACGGCTTAGGATTTTATAGCAAACAAACAAACATCTTCGTTTATATATATAGATAGATATTACTTTCGATTGAGTAGACCATAATATTGAGAACAGAAGTGATAATTATTACAAGCTCCTAAGATGAACACTAATGAAAAAGTATCGAACGAAGATGTTGCTATCCCTGAAAAACTTTTAGGGCGGTATATTACGGTGTATTTCTCAAATGCAAGTTTTAATTGCATGCATTTTCTACTTGGATGCCATGTATTTCAAAAACTTAATAAAGTTCTCTCACTAACATTAGAAGTTTAAGTCTGAAGATTACAAACGGAACATAAAGTAACGTATACAACATATCTGCTTTATTATGCAAATAATGTAACAAAAGTACAAAATATTTATAGAGTTGACATTTCTATATGAAATATTTTGAAAATAATAGAATCAAATGATAATATTAGTATTGCTTTCATTCTTTCTTATTCGTTTATAGCAACAATTGTCACAAAATAGAAAATTTTTCTATTCATTTAATTTGTAAAAATTTCGCGATAATTCTTTGAATTCGAACGCTACAAATTCGGATTTCTCCATCCACCGAAAACTTTTTCTAATTCTTCTGCCACGGATACGGTCAAAAGATCGTTGTTGAGACTTCCGACAATTTGTACTCCTAATGGCAACCCTCTAGAATTCAATCCTAAAGGGCACGAGGTTACCGGAAGACCGAGAGCGTTGAAAATGCCCGTGTAGACAAAATTATGACTCTTGAAAACTGATTGTTGAACATATATGGCCGCTTCCGGGTGGGGAGGATAGAGAAATATCCCGTCTTCGCCCAGCAGATCTTCCAATGTTTTCTTAAGTTCTTCGGTCATGGCTAAAAATCGATTACCCCTTTCTCTAGGCACACTGGAGTTTACTTTATCAACGATGGCGTAAATTAGGCACGGCAGCGTGTGTTTGGATACTCTCAAGCACCATTTGATTAGTTCGAAGAAAATGTTTACGTCCTTGCCGTTTCCTGACATAAGAGTTGTGAATTTTTTCGCGG
Organism: Centruroides vittatus; assembly: GCF_030686945.1. Classification (NCBI taxonomy): domain Eukaryota; kingdom Metazoa; phylum Arthropoda; class Arachnida; order Scorpiones; family Buthidae; genus Centruroides; species Centruroides vittatus. The sequence continues at coordinate 2,970,194 of NW_027122405.1, read as the reverse complement.
GAACGGTCGCCATGTTTGCCAAAAATATATCCGCAGAGTAATACATTTGCCTTAAAGAAAGTTTTTGAGCTTTAATGTTGTAAGTTTCTTCGAAATAATGTATAACCTATTTTAAAAAATAAAAATTTAAAAATTAACAGTAATGTAAATTTATTTACTACAAAATTATGCAAGTTAGTCATTTAAAGAAGTATATTTTATCCTAATTTCCTAAGAGTTTGTTGCCTACATTATGAACATATTCTCAAAGAATTTATATGAGGATAATGAACCCATTACTAATGTTTCTATAAATTAAAAAATAGTCAAAACTCGATACAGTGTCACTGAATCGGGCGTGGCACTAAACGAAACTGAAGTACAGTACCTCAAGCAATGAGAATGAAGACTACACGCGAGTTCGAGTTTGAAAGTCGTGTGATTTCACAATAACAATGTCGTTTGCAATGCAAAATCATATATTTAATAATCTATAGATTTATGGGCAAGATCCATTCACTCGTATTCTTCGGCGTCCTAAGGGTGATACTATTTAAAACAGTGCTATATCGAGATTTGACTGTAAATTCCTAACTTCTGATGAAAGTTAAATTATGTTTATTATTATTATTCTAGTAGTTTTTACGAAATAAGGCACATAATTCAAAGAAAATAATAATTTTTGGGAAAATATTTACATTTTGTTACAGTATACGAATGGTTTACTTTACCTTCATTTGAGCCTGTTTCATTTCGGAAGTGACTCGGGTGCAGAACGGGTGACCCGCTTCGTCCATATAATAGATTTTTATCTTACTAAGATCGATCTAAAAAACACAAAATTTATGTGTATGGATTATAAATCTAGTTCAATAATTTTTCCTATCTATTCTATATTTAATTATCTATTTAAATAATTAGGCCTATTAGGCCTATATCAGCTACAAAAATTGATTAAACCTTTGCTATAAAAATTGTTTTTTTTTAATAATTATAATTCCTTACGTAAAGATTAATTTTCGTTCATTTTTCTCGATTCCAGCTCCAATATTTATACATATCTCGTGTATAATCGACAGTTTCTATCAACTCGCATCTCATCAGTTTACCGCACGTATTGAGTCGCCATATTGTCTGACTAAATTCCCGAAATTGTCAATTATCTATTGTATAAAAGATGATTTTTATGAAGACGAAATTTAATATAAAACGGGCAATCCTTACTGGCAAAGAACTTTGTTTTTATCTTTAAAATTTTTTTTAAACAAATAATAAGTATATTATATGCTTTTTTTTCAAATGTGTGGTATTATATACTTAAAACTCGTTTTAGAAGTAAAACCTTCATTTACAGTACTAGGAAAGAGCTTCTAGAAAAGTGAGTCCGAACCATAAAAACGGGTATGTGGTGTAATGGCCTACGATTGATAAATTATCTGATTATTGCCTTTTAAAAACGTAACTAACCTTTCTATCTAGTCTAAGTTTGGATACATTTTTGTCGGCCAATACTTTTAACATAGGTAACAAATCCGTAGCGTAACGACACATTGGTCCCGTTGAGAGAAACTCGTCATATAGATGACCGTTGTCCGGTACTTGTCCTATGTTAGAAACAATACCTAATAATAGAAAATATAAGGTTCTCAATTTTATAATTTAAATTGTTAACATAAAATCGGTTAAAACGTATTAAATTCAGATAAATTAACAATGTGAAATTTAGCTATTTTAAATTTTAATCAGCAAAGGAACCTGAAGCATTGAAGATGGATAAAAATCCTCCTGCGAATTACTAAGGATCAACAGATTGAAATGAAGAAAGTTATAATTATCAACATAATGTGATTTTCATTAGATTTTCCTTATTTCATTAACGGTTTCAAAATTATCAATCATGCGTAAACTTATATAACAAAAAATAAATATGTAAACTAAGTAGCTTTGAAATATTTCACATATTTCAAATTTAGAGTAATATTCAATGAATTATAAAAAGATATTGTAAAATGTTTTAACATGTTGCTGTTTACACGTTCTAAACACAGTACACAAATTATTTATAACACAACAACAAACCTATTTGTAATTTATTTTCAACACTAGTGAGTAACACTCTGGCACTCCACAAACGAGTAACACTCAGGTACCCGACAATTAATTAATAAAGGCACAACACTGGTTCTTTGCCAGCCACACAGCCACACAGCCACACACTCTGGTCAGCACTGTCCGGCCACACCAAAAGGAAAGCACAATTTTTCCTTCTCTAGGCAGGAAGATCTCTCCCCGCATTCTCAAGTCTATAGTTACACAACACACCTGACACGTGTGACAGAGCTGTGGACTGTACATCAACATACGTAACATAAACATACGTGTTACAATTTTGTTAAATTGAATATCGAACTTAACAGATATTACACAATACTTTTCAGTATTTAATAATCGTTTCTTATCAAACAACAATTGTAAAAACTTTTTTTAAAAAATTTATAATTTATATTTTCTTTCTGAGCTATTTATAGGCCTACAAACACGCTGAATTTTCAACTTAAAGCAGTTCAGAATCTAATATCGTCAATTCTTTTATTTACAAAATTACTGAAAAAGTAACGATCGTTTCACTCTAATTCAATTTAAATTAATCTTAATGCGTATTTTTAAACTATAAAAACTATTCTTACCTTTGCTTGGCTTAAGACCAAATATGCCATTCACAAACGATGGTATACGAATACTTCCTCCTACATCCGAACCAATGCCAATTACTGAACCACCAGCACCTAAAAGAGCTCCTTCTCCTCCTAAACGTAACAGTTTCGAATTACTTTAACACAAATGTAATACAGAATTTATTAGAAATCGGTGAATATTCTTACCGCTGCTTCCACCGACAGTTCTTCTAGGGTCGTACGGATTTCTAGATATGCCGTACACGTTATTGAATGTATCCCACCACATAGTTAACTCGGGCACGTTGGTAACGGCCAGCGGAATTCCTCCAGCTTTTTTCATAAGCGCTATGGTGTCGGCATCTTTCGATGCTCTTCTACCCTTAGAGCTGTACAAGCCTGCAGTATTCAGCATTCCTAAAAATTAAAAAAATAATAATACAGGAATAATTTCTTTGAAGTCAATTTTAAACTATTACAAAAACCTCGTTATTTCAAAACAACTATTATCATAATGCAGAATAAAAAGACGAAAAACGTTTACTCCTGGTCACAAAACCGCTTGTTTAGCGCATAAACCAATACACAAAACGGTTAATGTTACCTTAGGTAGCCAAGATGGCGGCTCGTCTCTGATTCCAGCAAGGAAACAGCGAGACGCACGTTCTAACCTAACCTAACCTATTCTAATAAATTACCATAATTATTAGCAACCAAATTATTAGAATGGGTTAGGTTAGGTTAGAACGTGCGTCCGGCTGGTTCCTTGCTGGAATCAGAGACACAAAAAGGTTCGTCATCCCTGACCTATACGATAGCCGAAAAGTCAGTTAATCGTTGGAAAAACTAAATTCAAAGTAATTAATCAAATTTAACTATAACGTAAACTGTATCGTGTACCATCAATTTTGTAGAGGAAAAAACACGTTGTTCTAACCTCAGTTTACAATTCATATTTTCACTAATGTATCCGAGAGCAGAAATATTAACAGACTTTTGAACCGCTTTGCATTATCCCATAACACTAACAAAGATCCGAAGGTTACAGAGAAATTTGAGATCGGAATTTGCTCCAGTTAAACTGCAAATTATTTGATAACACGCTTCCTTACATACTATGACAATTTGTCAAATATTGTGCCTGTGTGAAAGAGAACAGTTAACTTATCTGGGTCATTAAATAGTAAATATTTGACGTTTTATGTTTTCTCTTAGCTTTTTGATAGAAAAGTTATTTTTAATTCACATTCCAGATTAAAGTCCTTGTTAAATATTTTATTTTTAATTAATTCTGAAGTAATCTGACACCTGACTACACATGATTAATTAATCAAGTTCAAAAATTTTACTTAAACCTAGATGACTGGTTCTGGACCTATTCGAGCGAGTGGCACACTTACAATTTTGGTGGCACGCCAACGAATCAGAGAGGCTCTTAGCAATAAGTATCTTTAAATATTTGTAGCTTTTCTTATAAAAATATGCAAATAACATTAAAAAGTAGAGAAACGATTAGTATTTTTAATTATTTTTCGAAATTTTGTATCACTCCTTTGGGAATTTCGCGATAGAACCAAGGATATAGAAGTTAAGGCTTATTAATAATTGTACCAAATTGCAAAACTTGAAATTAAACTGAAAGAGAAGTATAAATATACTGTAATTGTAATCTCTTATTAGAATAATCATAAAATTCTTAGCGCTGATAACATAAAATGATTCATGACTTATCACTTAAGAATTTTTGCACTCCCTCTTTCAATTATTATAATCCTAGGATTATATATACCGAATTTATTTAGCCATTGTAAGTATACTGTATTTAATAAGATTATTTGTTCGGAACAATTTTATCAAGTGTAAAATGAAACTAACTTATATTACGTAAAAACGCAAAGCATTCATTCGACAAAAGAATGCTTACATTTATAGAATGATCAGGTAACAGAATATCAGTGTTTTGCAGACACGAGACTAAAGAGTTGGTCTAGGTAGGCATGTCGTGATGCTAATGATAGTTTATGTCATTAACTCGTTCATCCGAATGCTTGCCATTTTCAGGGGCTGTACATAAATAACGTCCACACTAAAAGGGAGGGAGAGGGTTATGACAAGTCGGACAAAGTCAGACAAGAGGAGGGAGGGAATGAACTTCAATGGACGTCCGTTTAATTTCATTAAATTTTATACAATTTATGCATCTTATTATTCATAAAATGATAAAGGTTTTGAGGGGATTGAGTTTTGTTGGAGGTTCAAAGAGGGGGGGGTTACGGAAACAGGACAAACTGGGACAATGGGAGAGGGAAAGTAAAAATTTCAAGAAAAACGCGGACGTAATTTATGGACAGCCCCTTATGCCCCCAAAATGAGACTAGATTATCTTTACCACTTTAACACATAAGTACTGTAACGGAGTTAACGTTCATAGATAAGAAACGTTACACCTTACAACCTTTTAGATTAATACTGACACTTTTTAAATAATAAAATACTTTAAGAAAAATTATAAAAACCTAAATTGCTTCTTAGAATGTAATAACTAAATTGGAACTAAAAAACTTCATAATTCTTTTTAGTTCTTAAAGGGATCCGTTGATTAATTTAGTCTTTTTTAGAATAAAAATGGAGCCGATGTTCATTAGTCTACATATGGAAAAGAGAACAGTTACGTATTCGTTACAAAGTAGAATATAACATATATTTTAAAAATTATAAGATATGTTTTAATTGTTATTATCTATTCGAAATTTCCAACTATTTGAAGATAAATTTAAGATTATATTTGAAAAACAACGACGTCACACGACGTCATACTTTTTTGTATTTCATCGAATGTTAAAAATCGTGTATCAAGAGTTTTCAATCGTCATCCGAAGGATTTGCTTAAAATTCAAATAAATTTGCCAACTGAATCCAAATCTATTCATTGCAAAGAATAGAACATTATTGCAATATTTTAAATATATATGGGCTACATATACTTATTACAAAATTTAAGCAAACGTAGGAAACACCAACTGAAGATACTTTTCATTTATCTCAAACGGTAGGACGCCACTTTACGATAAAGAACAATATGGAATGATTTCACAAGAACGTCTGATACATAAGCATTTAATAGGAAAGTCTTATCTCAATTATTCTGCATTTGCATTTAGCGGAACATAAAGTTAATACATTATTTTATTTTATATATTCTAAATGTTTACTATCCTTACACTCGGTTTCAATGTAATTCTACATTCTTAATTGAGAACAAAAATTAAGATAAATACTCAAACTCTAAACCTATTTATCATGCCGATAATTTCAGACCAATTCAGATTTCCAATTGTTATCATTCAGAAAAATAGACATGGTAATCTTTAAATGACCTATTTAAACAACCCGATAAAGAGCAACTAAATTATAATGTATTGTTTCGAAAACCTTACAGAATAATTGTTCGCCATTTTGGGGCCGTATTCTAGCCACCGTGTCTGGTCTCGCGCTGATTGGCTAATCATTTGGATTAGCCAATCAGCGACCGGCTTGTGAGAGACACGAGACCAGAGATGGTGACCAGAATACGGCCCTAGGTTTTGATTTCAGACAGTTATTCAATATTTAAGTATCAACTAATAGTTTAAGTGTTGCTTGCATAACTATTTGTTTAATACTTCCAGGATATTAAACTCCATTTAAAAGTTAAATTTACATTGGAAAGAATTAAATTTATATATCAATAATTCTTCACTAAAAATTAAACCTACTGTACATAAATTACAAAAAATAATCTCTAAACATTGGTAATCACAATATACAAAATGGGAAAATTTCTATTTTGTTGATTGTGTGGAACGTCTTGCCTGTATTAAATAAGAGAGATATCAAATATTGTTATTTTAATTACTTACCTAACAAGGGTGTTTAAGACGTCTTTTTCCTGAACGTTGTCTTACTAAAATATCGCAAATATCCCGAATTTTACGAGTTTCTATTTTTTATGTGGGCATTTAAACATAGTTTACAGCTAATGTGTTAATTCGCAATATAAATCGCAATATTTGTATTATAAACTAAACATTGTCCTGAATTCTCCTACGTTATCGAACAAGTTTTCCCTTATTCACTCGTGTTCATCTTATAACAACACGAATACTAATGTTTAACAGTAAAAATAATTAAACAATAGAAATACTTTTGTTTATGAAATAAAGAAGAATCTCTATTTTTCTAATATAATGCCGATACCACAATTACCCACCAGTTATGATACCGATTAGAACATCGAATTATTAACTTAAATTATCGAATAATTTGTCATAATGCCAAATTATCGGAATAACTTAAACACCTATTTCTTCATTTAAACGGCAATGGACAATAACCATAGTGGGAAAATATCTGCTGTCTGGTGTTTGTTAACTAATTATGTCTTAAACTTTGATTTTTCTGCAATTATAATGACTACTTAAACTAAAAATTACGTATTATGCATTACATATTATACATATTATCCTGCATCTGCATTAAACAAACTTAATATAGAGCTAAACAAATTTTTTACCCTCAACAAACTATTGCATCTGCCCTATACTAATACAGGGGTGGCAAATATTGTCGCTAAATTCAATGTAAACAAAATAAATATTATAATATTGTATGATATATCGATTAAACAGTATTAAATTACAAAACATTGCTGCTGGACGATGACCTCATTGGGAAATCATCGACGTGGGAATCGTATTTCTTTACATCTGATTGCTCAGTTACTCTTGTTACTCTTCCTATTTCATTACATGCATTGACTTTCCTGTAGTCATATATACAGGTATATTGAGATATAAAACGGAATTCTGATATTCTTAATTAAGAAATAAAAATACATAAAATTTTATTATTGTCATTATTTTTGTTGATTGAATTTTATAAAAAATAAGAAGTTGTCTGCAAAGAAGAGTTCAATGTATCAAGTTTATGTCTATAATATTGTTATTGTTAATCTTAATTAAATAATAGGATCAAATTATACGTAAATATACAGTGTATACCGGTTATATAATATATATAAATATGTACTGTACGTTTAAAAGAAATCGTTTGAACCTCAATTTCTAATTACATTCTCTGTTTTCTGCTTAAAGTTCAAATGGAAGGATTGTAAAATGCAGAACAGTTTTTCTTATGTTATTATATATATATTCTAAGTACGATTTAAGTCTAATTTGGTTTGACTTTTTGAATTATAAATGTATTTGTTTACTAAAAAGCAAAAGAAAATACCTTTAACTGAAATCGATTCCTTAGTAGTAAATGGAACTCCTAAATAGGGATAGAAATCTTCTAATACTTTCACAGAATTTTTCCCTGATTCGATGAATTGGTCCGCTTTTTCTGCATCTTGTACGGCATCCTTAAACCTTTCGTCCGAAATTATATTTAAAGTAGGATTTACTTCTCGAATCCTCGTAATATACGCTTTTATGACATCCACCGACTTTAACTAATAAAATCAAAGTACATCGAGTTATTATCGATTAAACACGTTAATAAGTTATGAATTTTATGATTATTGATAGATCTATATAAAAGTTTTTAAAATTATTTTGGTCTTTATTGAATTATTATGCATAAAAAAAAAAAAAAAAAAAAGCTGGCAAGAGCTCTTGCTCAATTTTCCTGGCACTGGAACAGGAGCTTGAGGAGATCATTAGGATGTCCAATAATTTTCATTATACTAGAACATAAAATTATATAATAATTAAAGCTTAAAAGGAGTAATTTTGTTGAATTGTGACAAAAATCTCCATTTAAAAACATATTTAAGCTTAAAAAAAACTACGACACCAGCTCAAAGTCGAAAAATTGAGTATCGTGCGCCATCCATTACTAGATGTTATTAAAGAATAATTTTTATATTATTAATTATTAAAAACAATTTTCTCGGTGGAAATAAGGTTTCAAAAATATTGTAAATACCAATAACGAGTAAAATTTTCATTAAGTCCTGCACACTCCCCATTCCCTCGACTCCCGTATTCCAAAATGTATTAGCACCAATGCTCCTTATACAAAACTTACCGTGCCAAATATCGTTCTTTAATCATTGCCCTATCCTGAGACATTAAAGGAAGTAGACGCCAAAACACAAACATTTCCCTTTTATTTACTCGGCTGTTAGGTATAGGTATACATAACAAAGGAAAGTGTTGGAATCGTGTCAAATTTAACCCTCCGAGTGTTTTGCAAATAAATCACCATGTTTTGAGACCCTAAACCCAAAAAAGTCATAAAAAACGGCAAAAAAATTCCGTGGATCTGTATGAATGTATTGTGCGCGCCAGTGGCGTGCCATGATATTCGATAATAGGGAAGCTGTTTCTCCGTAAAAATTTTAAACAAATACTGGAAATGACAAAAATAAATAATGCGGTTATAATAAAATATTAATTTTAATTAATTCAAAGTATGTTAAAATATGAAAATAATCGCGCAATACGTATTTATATTTTAGAAAATACAAGGGAAGAGGCGCTTCCACTGAGTTTTTCATTGTAAACATTTTTACAAACAAACTATAACTAAAATAAAAACACAAAAACACTACTCATAAATTTCAAAAGAAAAAAAAACAGTGTTCGAAAGAAATCAACAACGTACCGAGTATGGTACGGATCAGACTGATTTCGGTACACGATAAATAAACAATCATATGGCTTAGAGTAAAGACCTTCAAGACCTGGCTCCTACGTAGATTATTAAAATATTGTTATATTGAGGGTTATGTAGTCTAATACACTTACTAGTTAAACTCTGATCTTACCTTCTTTATAATAATTAAATAAAATCTAGAAAATAGCTAAATTCGAGATGAAACAATCTAGATTTAAATGAAAAAAATAGATTCTAAATAAAGTGACAATTCTGTCCGACACGACAGACTTCAATGTTTTAACTTAAAGAAAAATGGCGGTCGATAGTTGTACTTGTTGTTGTCACCACGGTCACAACCACTCTATGTAGTATATTCTAGCTCGTTGGTTTAAGCAGTAATTTTTCAACAATTCAATATGTGCGTGAAAAGCCTTTTAATGATTGAAAGAGAAAACTATCGCATTTTACTGGATTATCTCGTTGGATGAAGGCAAGCAGAATCGATAAAAAATTTCAGAAAAACAACAAGAAATGGCTGCACCATCGATTTCTTTCTTTCGACTTATAGAGAATAAACGTGGTCACCCAGATGTTTTTCATTTGAATTATGTTCTGAGGAAACAAAACAATTAAAAACAAAAGCGTTAAAAGAGTCTACTCCTATGCCTTTATTAACATAAACCACACAAATGTGCTTAAGAGTCAAAGGACAAGCATAAGCCCGAAACATTCTGATAGAGATAACGACAGGAAGTCCAAGCGAGAGAGCAGATATATGAAAGCATACATAAAATCATTGGAACAATCACAGCTAATGTCAGGTGAAGATGCTCTAGTTGCTTTAGTGGATGCTAAACTGTCTCGCCATCAATATGATATGATAAGAATAAGTGCTCCAGAAAGCAATGTCCAGGAAATAATTTTGAGGAATACCTTTGGTATTACAGGGTGCGTGAAAAGTCCTGTCAATTTTATTTTTGTTCGTTTTTCGCATTTGTCATTGCATTTTTTGTTATTTTTTTATTATTTTATTGGATTGTACGTGCAATTTTGATCAAGAAAGTGCTCTAATCATATATATATATATATATATATGATCAGAGCACTTTCTTATATATATATATATTAGTTGTGCTAACGTTATGTCTCGTGAAAATGAACGTATCATCATCGTCGAGTTGCACAAGTTGGGAATGAAGACAGCCGACATTGTTCGCGCGACTGGTTTCTAACAGAGGACAGTCTACAGGATCGTAAAACGTTTCAAGGATTTGGCACGGTAGCTTGTATATAAGGGGCCATCAATGCCCCTTATATACAAGCTACCGTGTCAAATTTGGTTTCTTTATCTTCAGATATTAAGCGAAATAGATACCAACACACACGCGCGAACAGTGATGATATACAATTATTTTGTAATGATTTTTCAATAAAGTTGTTTTGCACAACTAAAATGGCATAATGAAATTACATTCGATTCTTTATCACCAATTATCTGCACCAATATTTAATAATTAAATTTTGGTTGTGAAAGGTCAAGGGAATGAGATTAGGATGTGATATCTCGCAAGGGGTCAGACTTGAAAATTTTACTTGTTGTTAGCATTTACAGTGTTTTATAAAGCTCATCTCTACCCTCAAAATTAAGTATTTTGTTATTTTATAATAATTAAAAATATATAAAGTTTTTATAACAAAATCTCGTAACAAATGGTGCCACATACAATTTTGGTTATTTATTTTGATTAATAATACAAACGTTATTTTTAAAATCTCATAAAAGCCGGGAAAGTCACGCAACTCGTTGCAAGATCTTTATTACTTTTTGGTTCAACCAGTCAAAACGTCGATATTTGCATAATACCCGGCGGGTCAAATTTTACACGATTACAATACTTTCCTGGGTTATATTATAACCAAATAACTAAAAGGGAAAGGAACTAGAATTGCGTCATTGTATAACAAATATACTGGATAATCAAAAAGTCGGGCACAGTTCTAAAAGTTCATATCTTTGTAAATTTGAACTCTAAATAAACGAGTTTTCATCGAAATACCCAAAATAACGCAGGAATTTTGAAGTGAACATTATATGCAAATTTTAGTTAATTTGTATAAAATGGGTTTAACAAATCTCCTTTACAACTCTAAGGAGTTGTTCTGTCTCTGTATATGGATCACTTTGATGATATCGTGTAATAAACTCACTGTAAACAACACCGTTTAATGGCATACGTTCTGTATAAAATTTGCATAAAATGTTTGTACTTCGAAAATAAAAAATTCTGTGTCATTTTCAGTATACCTATCAAAACGACGTGTATTTATGGTAAAAATTTACTAAATTATGTATTTTTAAAGTTGTTCTCGACTTTCGTAAATGGTGATACGAAAGTCTGCATTTATACCATCTACATTATAGATTCTATAATGTAGATCTGTGCTATACACTGCAATAGCACACTCAGGATTTAATCTTGGGAAAGCCGAGTTGAGCGAATAATATATCTTTTAATGCTAATTCAATAAAATTCCCACCTCATGTGACCGCTAATTCATAAGTAGTGTAGAAATAGAAGACACGACACAATATAAATAACAAATGAATTTTAATTAGAAAAAACTTTTCCCTTTTCTTTGGAGGAGGCCAGGGTCCCTTGGCCCTTCCTCTGGGTGCGCCATCAATACACTGATATACATCCTTTCTTATATTTAAATCAGGATCCTTACATATTGTTTTTTAATATTTCATATTTAATAATTCATTTAGATAACTCTGAATGAAAACAAAAATATACGTAACGTTTCCGGTTAAATCAATCTTATACAGTGACATATCCAATCTATAAAAAGTATAGATTCTAATTCTTTTTTACTACGATATAATAATAATTAAATTTTAAATCAAAATTTCCATAATCAACGCATGACTTGCATACTTCCGTTTGTTAGCTGACACATCTTTGCATAGACTTGTGGAAATGTGCGAGTCATCTGTCGATTGTAAACAACATACTGTATTTGTCATCCGGGTATGAAAATGGAATAAAATTTTAATACTGTGAGGAAATTATAAAATGTAATTTAAATATATTTCGATAAAACAGTTTGCTTTCCCTTCTACTATGCTCATACCATGCAAAGCAACTTGACAGATAGTTTATTGGATTCTTCATTATTTTTTGCATTTACTTAACTGGGAAATGATGTGCAACATTTAACGAGTAAGCAAAGTCTTTTTGAATTCTTTTGCTTTTAATTAAAATTAACGTATAACTGTAACCATAGATTTTTTTCACATTACACCATTAGCTCTTATACGTGTAGTTTTTTTCCTTTTAATGTAAAATTTTAATATTTGTGCCAAAGTAAACGTATTGGATTCTCAACTATACACTAGTAAAATCGATAAGAAATAAACGATAATTGAAAATCGATAACAAATTTAAATTGGTGGATATTCGCGCCAAAATGTTAAAATATGCTTCAAGTTTTTCGTTATTTATAATTGTTTTGTTTATTCTAAAAGTTTCGAAAAAATCATACGAAGAAAAACATCCGTGGGGAGAAGCGGTATCTTAATTCGCAATATCTTGATACGGAATGCAACTATAAACTTTGATTTAGTCTCATTCCGTAGAAAATAGGCCAACATATCAATAGAAAACATGCAAATATTTAACACATCACACTATTATACTTGTATTTTAAATCGAATAAAGTTCCTATTTAACGCCAAAACTAGTCAGGCTAATTAAACATTTATTTTCGATTACTGTTCGATTTTAAATGTTTGTTTTCTATCTAAATTAATGTTAGTATGTTAAATTTCTCACAAATGATTTTCATAAATATCCGTTTGTTTTCCACGGGTTCGGATTTCCTGTACAGATATTTCAAACTAAATTTCCTTCAAGTTTTAAAAAAATATACAGTATATTGTTACTGTATCACGACTGACAAGTATTATTTTATATTCATTGAGTATGCAACATTTTTAAGATTAATTTGCCAATAGTTTTTTTGAAATATCTCCGTATCACCTAGATTTACGTGTAAAGAATAATGAATAATATTTACATCTTTTTGTTTACAACAAAAAAATCGCAATACCAATGCGTTATTTTCTCGCAAATTTATTAAATTACTGCAAAAAACAAATTATACGGTGTATATTTGCATATTGAATAATGTCACGTCTACTTTCCTGATCAATTCTGATTATAGCGTTACTTTACCGGTATTTTTAATTACAGAAGTTTACAAGTCTCAAAAACTGATCTATTTCAGACATTTTAAAACTAAAATTACAGTATTCATTTGGTATCAAATCTTTATGCGGGTCAAAATACAATTCTGATATTTAAATCGTATATATCTTCAGTAGTATCTCCAATTCGTAGAATTTAATTGATAATAATCATGAGGTTATCCGCAAAAATTCAAGGTTGTCCAAGGTTACGATAAAGTTTGATAATTGTTACGTGACTCGAGCCTTTAGCCTAGGACTTAAAATTATTTAAATTAAAATACATTAATTTTTTACAATATTTTTCAACAATTTACTACAATTTTTCTTTTGCAATAATTTTAACAGTTTTTGTCTGTAGTGCAATTGTGATTTTCACTATGTAAATATACAACTGAATTATAATCGGCCTGTTTCACCAATATAATAAAGTTTATTAGAATCGGTGCAATTGAAATTAGGAATAACCCATTTCTATGTGTATATTGTCTACTTGGACTTTGTTTATTAATAGGACTTATCATACTGGTGAAGTATCTGATTAGCAATGAGAGGAAATCTTAGTCAAAAGTCAAAACAAAATGTCTATATTTTATTTTGACTTTTGAGTAAGATTTCCTCTCATTGCTAATCAGAAACTTCACCAGTCCAAGAAGACAATATATACATAGAAATGTAAAAAGTAAAGACAAAGGTAAAAAGAATTAGAAATATGCCATCGGTTTCTATATTTTTATTAATTTTTAAGTTTTGTTTTTCTGAATAATTATCTAAATTAGGTTTTAATATCTGTAGAGAGTGTGTTAACTTTTGTATTTTTTCATACAAATTTTAAATATTTAGCACAACGTATTTAAATATAGAAAGAAAAGCCGAGCTTGAATATTTTGACTATTACAATTTTCTTCGTGTCATTTTAATACTAAAATAAATATAAATTGTATAAATGTGGTGCGGGATGATAACCCAAGAGAAGGGCAATCATCCCTTCCCACATAGATATGAATGACTTGTGAGAAAATATTCTTAAAAATTAATATATTTTAACGCAAATAACTTCTTGCCTTCGACTAATGTGATGAGTAAGACATCTCTCTCCGTACAAAAAAAAAAAAAAAATCCAGCAACGAGTTGTTAATGAAAATTTTAATCTTAATAGGCATTTACAATTTGTAAAAACTCATCTCTTCCCGCAAAATTAAGCATTATTTACTTTTTATAATAATTAATAATATAAAAGTTATTTTTAAATGAAATATCGCAACAGTTGATACAGCACACAATTTTAACTTTGTGCTAATGTGTTGTAGTGTTTCTTGGAAATAAATATCAATATATAGGGGGGCCTATACTTTTTAAAATTCACTGCAAATTAAATATTTTATAGGAATTTTTAAAATTGACAATTTCCTGGAATTATCAACTAATTTTCTAACATACTTTTACTATAATTATTTTAACATTTTAACAGATCGTAAAATCAGGAATCAACTTTATAAATGACTAGCTGACCCGGCCACGCGTTGTTGTGGCTCAAAATGTATCTATTATAAATGTGTAACACTTCCCCGTGGGGGAATTTCAAAAAATCTCTTTTTAGTGTATATTCTGTTGACGTCACCTATTAAAACGCAATTAAAAACGCA
The DNA here is from genome assembly GCF_030686945.1 of Centruroides vittatus. Taxonomy (NCBI): domain Eukaryota; kingdom Metazoa; phylum Arthropoda; class Arachnida; order Scorpiones; family Buthidae; genus Centruroides; species Centruroides vittatus. The sequence goes on along the minus strand of NW_027122405.1, from coordinate 2,955,003 downwards.
AAAAACCGCATGTAAAATAGTATAAATAGAAGCCGAGTTCTTCACGGTAAGCCTTAATCCCGTCCATCTCCCCCCGTAGGGAGAATTTCGACATGTATATTATATAAAAACACGTGCGTATTCGAATGCAACGTTGTGTCAAAATTTCAAAGGAATCTGTAGGAACAAACAAACGTTGTATTTTATTTATATAGATAGGTAGAAAATGATCTGCTTAGGTCCATTCTCACAGAAAAGCATAATGCCTCACAGAAAAGCAAACTTAGGTCGTCTGAAGTTAGCGCCATCTGTTGGACATAAAAGCCTTAATCCATATATAAATATATTTTTGAAAGGGGGGAAATGGTGATTTTCACATATGCCACAAACCTTCGCGGGAATGTATTAAACAACTTCCCAAAGTTTCATGGCAATCGGATAAATTGTGTGGTAATGCATGAAGGACAAACACACACACACACACACACACGAAGGACAAACACACACACACACACACACACAGACATACATTCGTTTTCATATATATAGATTACTGGAAAGTCGTCGTTAAGCGAACTTTAATTTCACAAAACTGTGTTGGAAATAAATTTTTAAACTATGTAATAAAATATCGAAATTGTAAACGGAAAATTCTGCATTAAATATAACCAGTATTTTATAATATTTTAATATAAAACAAGTCATTAAATACTCCGCAATTAAATTATTTTTCCTGTATTTAAATTTTTATTTACGTTTGCATTACGAAGGGGTACAAGGTCTACTGGGACCCACCCTGGTTATGTCAGTGTGGAATATTTATTAAATAAATATTTAAATTCGAAAAGAGTTAAAAAGTGTCCTTTCCTTGATAAAATTCGATTTTATGGTATTAACGGACAGCCGTTTGCCTCTATTTTTCCGTTAAATCTAGGATTTACTATAGTAATAAAAAAAAACTTTTCCAACACAAAAATAATATTTACTACTCCAATTAAAAAATAGCAATATCTCTAAAAGCTAGAGATAAGTCGAAGTTAATGTTTATAAGAAAAAACAAGCCATCAATTAATAATTTTATCATTTCTGATATCAGACATGAATTTCGACAAAGATTTTCTCTCTCCGGGACATCATTGCATTCTTTTTATATTTTGCTGAAAAGTCGTCCTTGTGTTAGAAGAAATAGGCAAAGAAACCTTTGCAAGAAAGGAAAGTTACCAAATATATCTTATATAACGATTATAAACGTGTTAATTTTGCTCTGCAGAAACACCCTATATCTTATACGTACTAAATGTGCCAACGAAATCTCGTGTTACTATACAATACAGTACAGTGCTCCTATTTATCTCGCACGATCTAAACATTACTAGTTTATCATTGTAGAGTTCGATGTAAACGTGGTTTTAGGACACACTTCACTTTAAATTTTGCATTGTTTTTTGCGAATTAATCGACACTTTTGGTAGCTTTGTTGATGTGCCGCTTGTGTAAAGACAGTTTACAAACCTAGCGTAGTGTCGATAGAACATTTTTATTCGACATTTTGTAATAGGTATAAACATTTTATTATTTACAGAATTATTTCAATTCATTGATAAAGGTGTTATCTTTCTGATAAGACATCAGAGAATGTCTTTTCTTATAAGAGCCTATCTTTCACAGAATGAGAGATCTTATTTCCTGAAAGAGAATTCTTTCAGGAATTTCCTTTTCATGTAAATTATCAGTCTATATTTATTAGACTATTTGCCAATCATTATCAATAAATAACTTTATTATGTAACAAAATTTTAGAGAACAAAATGTGATACTTTCCTTTTCTGTGACACGTTAAAGTTTCATGTTTACAGAATGAAACTTAAATTCTGATATTTACCTAACTTCCTGCGAAATTTAATTAATGTTATAAACATAAAACAATGAAGATAATGAAAAAAATAGTTTTTTGCACGCTTTCTAATTTTGAATGGAAAATTTATCGTAATAAATAGTTTAATTTATTTCCTTATTCTTCTATTGTAAATTTATATACCGGGTATTCTTCCCCACACATAAATGTAAAAAGAATGAATCATATGATCTTTCATTTCTTTCACTATTTAAAACATTAAATTGGAACGTTATTTCTATAAAAAAAAATGTAATACTGCATTCCATTTTCATGTGCCAGATGTTGCTGGATGTACTGTAGTTTACACAATCATTTTTTAAACATTAGAAAGTATGTAATATAAAAAATTGTTTAGATGTACGATAAATAATTAAGGTTAACTGTATTTAAAAACATGGATTAAATGACGCGGCTTTCTAGTCAAAGTGATGTTTATAAAAGAAATATAAACAAAGAGAAAATTTAGCAGGAAAACTATAATTATACCTAATTTATATATTTTATAATAAAATAATACTTTATTAAATTGATGTAATTATTCCATGTTAAATTGCCCGATACGCCTACTTATCCGAAGCTCTACTTGTTAAAAGTTCGTTAAAATATATCAATTTTATATACAAAAATGATAGGAAAATATACCAGAAACATCACTAACCTTTCTCATCCTAATTTTTTCGGCTAGAGACTGAGCGGTTTCTAATAAAATCGGATCGGTGACGGGTTTTATCTTCTCCGGCTTTCGATAATTTATAATTCCAAATATAATATTCGATATAAAATCGAGAGATAATCTAATGAGCCTTAATAACACGTAAATAACGGTACGCCTCCATCTGGAATTCATTTTCTCTCCCGTCTCTTCGCCCAGACTTCTACACAGTACAACGATTACGCGGAGTGTACAGTGTCACGCCGAACGGTACAGACTGATGTAGTCATGGCAACTGCTGATAACATTACAGAACTATTTCATATACAAGATAAATTTAAACCGTTATTGAATACTCGCCTGTATATTCATTATACTAATATCATGCTTTGTTTAAATTGTATTTTTTTTTTTAATGAAAATAAAATTATATCGATTTCATTTGTCACATTTGGAAGTAAAATTCAAAACCAGTGATTGCACCGCCTCCTGTGTACAGTATTAATAAAGAATTTATAGCCTGTTGTTATTTTTTTATATATATAAACTTGTTAAATTATTAAATACGAGCAGATAAGACCGGCGTTGCTGTACCATTTACAGCCGAATATCAAATGATAATCTGCTCACCAATCAAATTTCGCGAAAAATGGACCAAATATTTAAACTCGGCTCCCTCGAAAAACTTCTTATAACATATTTTGTGTTCGCCGGTAACTTTGTATTATATAATTTTATTATTCGAATGCCACTATACCGGTGAGTCCGATAGGAAGAAGGAAATGTCGCGGAAGGGGGTTGAAATAATTTGATTAAAAGTAGTAGTTGACCTCCTGGAAGAGAAGACGGTCTACGACTACTAATTAATACTGTACTGGTCTATATTAAAATTTAGAAAGTGATCCGTGTTGGATGGGATGCGAATCCCGCCTCGCACGGGATGAAAGTTGCTATCCTTAACGTCGGAAAGACTTGATATAAAACTTGTTTAAATAAAAACAACATTGTAACAATGCCAGAATAATTGTTTTGATATAAGTGTTTATATTTTTGCAACAGATTATATAAACTACGTGGGAAGAACGTCCTCGCAAATATCACGTTTATAGAAAAATTATTGATTATTAGAGATCTATAAATTTTCACTGTCCTCATTCTGTCTGTCGTTCCTTAATTTCGAGTATGGAGTTAGATAAATGAAAATCGAGACCAGATATTGAAAGCTTACAGACAGTAGTCCCGATTAACTATATACGAACTTCCAGTTTGAATCGGAAGTCACGTTACTACGAATCAAAATTTTTCTCTGAACGGAGTTAGATAACCGGTACGACTCTATTGCTAACGGGAAAAGTGTGATGTACAGGAGCAAGACACCATTAAAAGAATTGAGAACATTGTGACGAAAAATTGAAGCCCGGCACTGTGACGACGTCACGATAAATAATCGCAGGTTAGAATTAGTTTGGTTTATTTGGTTACTGCAACGCGACACGCCGAGGGGATGCATCCCGGGAAGACTTTTATGGGAAGCTGGACCCTATTTAGGTGTTACTAACGTGAAGAAAATCCGGAAAAACTCCGCGTGGCCAGCCCGTTGGCCATGGCCGAACCCCCGACTAACTACCAGTGTTCTGTAGTTTTATCCGCTCGGCTACTGGAGGGCGCTTATTAAGAAAGCACCGTTCAGAAATGAAAAAATCCGAGTGGCAAGTGCTGTATGCTACCTGTCACAGTAATGATATAGCGCGTCTATTTCGCGCTATATCACTTTCCCAATAATTAAGTAAATATAATATAAATGCTTTAAAATCATATCCTTTTTTGTAAAAATTATATTTAGTTTATTATTTTCTTAAATGTTGCCAACAGATGGCGCCACATGTAAATCAGCAAATCGAATGTGGATAGAAATTAATTGATTTACAGAAATTCAGTCGATATTTTGGGGTGGGATGTACGACATTGCCCAAGTTAGAAGTATATAAACGTACTGTACCTGCCGAGTTCCATAGCAATTGGTCCAACGGTCTACAAGCGTATAGCGAACGAACAAACAAACGAACATCGTCATTTATACATATAGATTAATTTATTATTACTAAAATACGCAATCAATCTTACAATAAATCAACATATTAATTTAAAATTGGCGCAAAAATTAGTATTATTTAGCTTGTTTTGCGTATAATCTTAAACGCGATTCTCAAGCCTTTTCGTATGTAATCTAATCATGTAATTCGTATGTAAAATGTTCTTTCATTATTTTTAAGTATATTTATTAATATTAACATTTTTAAAAATAAACATTTGTTTACGTATGTTTTGAATAACGAATTATGATATTTTTATAACGATGTAAAATTATATTTTTACAGTAGAATATTAAATATAATGTCGCATTATCTAAATCAGTGTTTCTCAAACTTTTTGGACCGCGACCCCCTTCTGCACTTAAAAATTTCAAAGGACCCCTGAAGAATAAGTATGTGTCAAAAAACATCCCGGAGGGAGAGGGTTAGGCTCGTATTTAAATATTTATATTATTTTTATTATTTATATGTGCAATTTATTTAAGTAAAAATTATTTTATATATTTTTTATTTCTATTATTTCTAAACATGAATCCATAGTAAATTTATAAAATATTTGAAAAAATTGATCTGGCATCAATTTTTCAGCGACCCCCCAAATATTTTTCACGACCCCCTTGGGGTCGCGACCCCCACTTTGAGAATCACTGATCTAAATAATATCGAAATACACCTGTTATATTTTTCTTAGAAATCCTGATATTTTGAAATCGTATCGTTTTACATTATTAATACATCATTTAGTTTCTGACAAATTTATTTATATACAATTCGATTATCATCTAAATTTGTAAATGTTCCCAGGACGAGCTAAACAATCTTTTCTCTCTCTCTAACAAAATACTTTTTGACTAAAACACTAAAATAAAACCTCGACTAATTTTATAGGAGTAAGAATCACTATTGCTCCCTAAGTTTTCTCTACACCTGGGGAAAAATCCCCAGCTCCCCTCAGCAGATCTCGTTAGACCAGACTGATAATGGATTAGCCAGATGATGAGGAATGTGGCATGACACTGAAAAATTCCTGTAGTTTTGATCGCTTGGATTCAATTCTAGGTCTCCAGAATGACAGGCTAACGCTTTAACTTCCTCGGCCATCCAACCAATCCATTCTTGTATTAGGCTAGATCAGGGATGGTGAACCTTTTTGAGTCTGCGTGCCATATTGTAAGCATACTTAGCTTTAAAGATGTTAATGCATGCCACCTATTATTATTATTAATATTATTATTTTTTTGCTTTTTTACGGTTAGTATAGATATGAAGGATGAAAAGTCTGAAAAACAAAAGTTTTTTAAAGTAAGTAAGTTTATTTCCAAACAACACAAAAACATTCAAACAAAAGTTGTTATTATAAAGGTATCTGGTGATAAAATGAGCTCTCAATTTTTGATGATTTACTAGTGGTAATTGATTCCTTAGCTTTGCTACCAGTAACCACTTCTTGATCATTAGAATCTTCATGTTTTCTTTTTTAATGAAAAAATTATTCATGATATTGAACGACATAATTAACTTTGACATTTTAATATAAAATTTAATTACTAGTTAATAATTATTTTTCTTGCTGTAAAAAAGAAAAATATTTGTATATGATGCTTTTTCATTATTGTCTGAACATATTATTGTCTAACAATAATAAAAACAACTACTTACTGAATTCAACGCATTTATATTGCACTTCTACTCGCTGCAGGAACAAAGAACAGACTAGTAACTAGTTCATTTTTTATGTAGTATTTTCGTGTCGCCAATTACCAAGTCACTGAGACAAGTGGTGACGTAACAAGATTAGTAGAAAAACCCAATATTCATTTTTTATAGTTGTTTTAATTATTTATTTAATTTAATACTTTAATTCCATTATTTTAAGTAAGTTTAATTTAATTATTTAAAAATTTCGCGGCACCCTTGTGGCGTACTTGCGGCACCCTAAGGTGCCGCGGCACCCACTTTGAGAACCACTGGGCTAGATCATGGATGGCGAACCTTTTTGAGTCTGCGTGCCATATTGTAAGCATACTTAGCTTTAAAGATGTTAATGCATGCCAAAGTCTTAGACTTCGAATAATGATATTTAAAGAAATTAAACAAATACGTTTAATTCGAATAAATGTAAAAGATCTGATTGAAAAAAGGATGATCAGGTGATAAACAGAAAAGATGATTGAAAAGGACAGAAAACATATGATAAATTACGTGCCACTTTGGGCTTGCGTGCCATAAGTTTGCCACCCCTGGGCTAGATGATAGTGGAATTATTCAGAGTGCATAGTAGCTTGTAGATTATGCTTATGATATTCCGATTTATGCAACTCTGTACACTCTTCAGAGAAGCAAATGTTTTTCATTTACTTTCCTAAGGTCAGTCAGTTCTTAGATAAGAATTATTGATGTTTAAAGCAGTCTGTGCTTTGGAGCTTTCTTGTTAACAATCTCTCAGCTTTGATGTTTCCTGAATATTATGTGAACATTGATGGTTTTCTAAGAGAAAGAAAAAAATTATAAATTAATTAATTAATTTTAAAAAATTTTTTAAATTAAATTTTTAATTCTAATTTTTACGAAATTCGAACATTGTTGACGCGTTTTTTAACGTTTGTTCGAAATACGTCACACATGACGAATCGCAGTTCGATTGTGTTTCTGGTAGTGGTCGGACGCGCTTTTGTTGTGCTCTTGGATTGCGTGCTATTTTTTGCGGTTTGAGGACTTTTGCAGAGAAGATTAAAGGTTTTTCAGTAAGTTTTAGTCCATATTGACCCTAGACGTAAGAATTTATTTAATATTATTTGGAGAATCGGTCCCAGAAGACATCTCGGCACATCGTTCGATAGTCGACCGTTTGCGCTTCGGATTCGAATCTTTTAGATTTAAAAAAGGCAGCTGCGGTGAACATTTTGCTTTTACTCGGAAGAATTTAAGCATTAATTTAAGTTTTTGTTTTCACTGGACTAATTGCAAATTTTCCCTTTTACAGAATGAAGACGTTGGTGCGGCTTTGGAGGCGATTCCGGCGGAGGCAGGCGGTGGCGCCGGAGGGAGAGGGTTCCTCGGACGACGCGGAACGAGTCTGTCGTTCCGTGCCGTTGGAGGAGCGGGGACTCGACGAGCGAGAGGCAGCGGGTGAAGAAGACCTTCCCCAAGTGCGCGTGGCGTGGCATCCTCCCGGAGTCGGGATCATGCGACGCTACACCCTGGGTCCAGTGCACTTGGCCAAGGTCTTCGGGGGTCATCCGGCCACAGACCTTGCTGTGGAGGATGTTGAAAGTGACAGCTCGTCTGAGCTGTCATTTTCTGGTTGGTCGCGTTCTGTCCGTTCGTTCGCGACGGCGACGCCACCGCCTTGCCGAAGTCGGAACAGGGAGGAGTCGAAGGAGAGAGCCGCCGAAGTTGAAGGACCGTGCTGTCTGTGGTTTTGTTGCTGCGGACGGCTGCGGTTCCCTTGGCCTAGGCGGTGATCCTCTTCGATTTCCTCTTCTTCACCCGGGTGCGACTTTCTTACCGGATTCGACACCTTTTCCCTGACGTGACCTCTTTTACCCGATTGTGACCACCCGGACGTGACACCTTTACTCACCGGACGCGACATTCGGCCGACCTTTCTTCCCAAACAGCTGTTATGAGGATTGAGCTTCCGGTTAGGGTAGGTTAGGTTAGGCTAGGTCAGGTCCTTCGCTCTTCTCATAACACTGTTCGGGAAGAAAGACTGTCTGATAAAGGTAATAATCTTGACCTTAGGTAATAAATGAATAAACTTCTCGTTTTCTCACAGCCTTTGTGTTTTGTAGGAACATTTGGGAGGGAGAAGAATCTCCCTCCCCAACTTTACCACGAACGGACCAAGTGGTCATTTATCGTACAAGTGAATATTTTCGGAAATCTCCGATGGTAAGAACGCTTTCGTTTCATTTTTTAACACATCTTATTCTCGTATCGTAATTTACTGTTTTCTGTTTATAGGCATGCCGAAGATGTTCTTCGATCACACACATGCACACACACGCACGGACATAACATCACTGTACACGAAGATATACACCGTCTAACCTTTACTCGAATTCTCGCACTCACGCACTAACACATCAAGCGCCTCTTTCTGTGTAATTCGACACAATGAAACAACCCGAACACTCGCTTCCCACAAATCCAACCCCTGGGTCCTCGTCCCGGGAAGTGGAAACACCAATTTTAAAGATGAAAGGACTTTAAATTGGCGGCCGAAGGGGCTCTGGTAATCACACATCTTGCGCCGATTAAATGGAATTTCACACATTAGCATCAATAATAGTTTGGTGATGAATTTTTCTGTTAAATTTAGTGTGGTAAGAGATCATCTGCGCTCGTATTTCAGTATTGCTAACTCATTAAAGATCTTCGTGTTTATCGTATATTTCATCACACTTGCAACCTGGCAGCTGGTTTTGTTTATCGAGAACTGTCTTAATCTTATTCATTTTTGGTTTGTTGAGATCCACAATGTGGGCTGACGGACTGTATGGAACGGGACTTGACACATCAGGTACAGACTGTCGTGGGTTCTTCAACAGCCCGAATTCGATGTCAGAGCGGTATACTGAAGTCTTAATCGCTCAAACATCCGGCCGTCACCTTGTTATGACACTTGCGCATAAATTGTTTAGTTGGTCGGCAATGTCACATAATATATTATTTCGGCGAGAAATTGATATTCGATGTACACCATTTCGTTTACGACGCGTTTTAGGAACTTAAGTATGACATGTATTGAGGACATTCTGTATTTAATAACAACGGATGAAATTTGATCCAATAATCTAGTGTCTTATATCAGGAGTCACGGTAGTGACCCTGACGGCTACTAAAAAAGTCACTGACAACATATACAGGAATTAGTTTCCGATTTTCGGGAGTCGATTTTTCTTCCCCCAAACACCTATGGTAATTTCGAATATCTCGTCTCGTTCGAAGGAAAATTATTTTCTTAGGTAGTGTGCAAAATTTCAAGTATTTTGTATAAAGCGGTTGCTGCAATATAAGCATTCGAAAAGTGCAAAAATCTGCAAAAAAAGCGGTATTTTCTTCTCATTCTTCTTCACCCGGTACTGCAGACGCTCGTAGAGAGAGAGAGAGAAACCACTGGGTCCAAAAAGCTCAAATTTTAAACTTAAGCCTTTCTCGTTATCAGTGAGGTGCTGACGAAACTTAAGGGTCTATAGGTCAAAGTTCACGGGGATTTCCCATGGAGCTAATTCAGTTTGACGGCTTCATTTTATTCAGAATGATACAAAAACTCAAATTTATGCCAATTAAAACTTTTTATAACAATTTTACTAAACGGCATTCGGAAAAAGGACGGTAGTTAACTTCAAGGAGACAGACTGTATTTTGTCAGGCTGGATAGAGTATAAAAACTTATAAGTGAAGGTTACTTTTTCCAAAAATCAGACTAGTAATATAATAGCATAATTTATAAACTATCACTATGCTATTACAAGCTTATCATAATAATACAAATCCCTCAACTTTGAAATTCTTAGAAAACCATCAATGTTCAAATAATATTCAGGAAACATCAAAGCTGAGGGGTTGTTAACAAGAGAGCTTCAAAGCACAGACTGCTTTAAACATCAATAATTCTCATCTAAGAACTGACTGACCTTCAGGAAAGTAAATGAAAAACATTTGCTTCTCTGAAGTGTGTACAGACTTGCATAAATCGGAGTATCATAAGCATAATCTACAAGCTACTATGCACTCTGAATAATTCCACTATCATCTAGCCCAGGGGTGGCGAACTTATGGCACGCATGCCCAAAGTGGCACGTAATTTATCATATGTTTTCTGTCCTTTTCAATCATCTTTTCTGTTTATCACCTGATCATCCTTTTTTAAATCAGATTTTTTACATTTATTCAAATTAAAGTGTATTCGTTTAATTTCTTTAAATATCATTATTTGAAGTCTAAGACTTTGGCATGCATTAACATCTTTAAAGCTAAGTATGCTTACAATATGGCACGCAGACTCAAAAAGGTTCACCATCCCTGATCTAGCCTAATACAAGAATGGATTGGTTGGATGGCCGAGGAAGTTAAAGCGTTAGCCTGTCATTCTGGAGACCTAGAATTGAATCCAAGCGATCAAAACTACAGGAATTTTTCAGTGTGTCATGCCACATTCCTCATCACCTGGCTAATCCATTATCAGTCTGGTCTAACGAGATCTGCTGAGGGGAGCTGGGGATTTTTCCCCAGGTGTAGAGAAAACTTAGGGAGCAATAGTGATTCTTACTCCTATAAAATTAATGTTACTTTTACTAACAGAAAATAAAATATTTAAGACTGATCTCTATTAATAAACAAACATTCTACATATTTCATTTATTAAAAAAACAAAAAAGTTAAAGGGGCCCACTGAGACAAAAGAACCAACTCTACCTCTCAACAGCCATGGGTCTTAATCCATAATAGGTATGATTAAAAAGATCACAGGGAAAAGTTTTAAAAATATAGGTATCCATCTTTGATATAAATGAGAACTGTGCTTTAAATTTTTCAATTTGTTTTGCCAATCTAAGAAAAGACTGGCAAAACAAATTCTTATTCAAATACAGCTTTCCAAATACATTACAAGGCAGACTACTTATCAGAAATATCTTTATTGTATCATACAACAAACACTAACTGGGTTACCATACATTTCAAATATAAGAAAATGCACTTACATAAAAAAAAATACATGTACTACAAAAATTTATATTTTGCTTTTTTAAATTTAGGAAAACTTCCATTAAAGTGGCCATTATAATTACTGAAAACTAAGTTATAGTTTTTAAAAGTATCTTACATAACATTTATGAATAACAATTATATTAAGACTTGGCATAAGCAGTACAATGGCAAATACATAAAAAGATGTGTTCTTTCAACATTGCAAAACATGCTGCTGTGACTTACTTCTCTCTCTCTTTTTCTTTTAATTTAATTAAGGCCTATGAGAAGCATGGATAGTAATTACTATTTCTAATAATTTTTTTTTATTTTATTTTTGCTGCCACAACACAATTATCATTGTTGTCTGGGACAACTATAAACATTAGGAGAAATTAAAATGGTTTCATTTCTTTTTTATTTTTTTTATAAAACATAGAATCTCTGCTTGAAAACAAACATTGAGATTATTATTCTTTTTATATCTAAAAATGTACAATCACAATTTTTATTCATTTTTTTTGATATTCTAATTTACTGACATTTTGAATGCTTATACTGATGTTATTGAAAATCATTTATAATGGACAATGTATTTAGTTTTGTAACATTCCTGGCTAAATTTTTGCATAACAATAGGCAGGAAAAGTGTGCCATGTAGAGACTTTAAACAAAGCAAAGTAAATTGCACATAACATATTTATTACAGAAGCGTCACATGTGAAATTAAATTGTTTAAGAAGAACCTTTCAGGTATCTTTTAATAATTAAAAATATTTACTTTGTGAAACTATACGAAAAATAAATTCGAAAAATTCGTAAATTGTTCATTTTTATGAACAATTTTTTTATTTTAGACAATTTAGTTTTTAAATAGCAAATTATAAGTATAAAACAACTATTTTTTCCCCTCTAAAAGGTAGGTATCTCAATTGCACTTTTAATAGAAAAGAATGGGTATTTAAAATAATCAGAATTTTAAAATGCAATTCACAGAGCAACTAGTCTGGTTTAATAGATTGTGTACATTTTCAATATATTATTATATCAACTCTATTCAGTAGGAATGATATTAATTTTACATAGCATTCTAGAAAATGCAAAGATATTTGTGCGTCAGTAATTTTGCTAAGAACTGTCTCAAAATAATTCAAATATATATATATAATATATAAATTTTTTCATTTAAACTTACATCAATATTTATATCACTTCAGAAACTTTGATCATTATTGATAATATTCATCCAATAATCTGATTTATGTGTACGTGAAGAAAAGAAGAACAGAGTAAGGTACTTTCATAAACTTTGATTAATAACAAAGTGATCAATTTTAAAATGCTTTGATCATCTCTTATAATGGCAAACTGACTTATAGTCACATTTGATGATATGACAAAATATATCACTCAGATTATTTCAAATTATCCCCATTACAAAAAAATAATAATAATTAAAACAAATAGAAAGCTACAACATATTTAACAACAAATGCAAAAAGTTAACAAAGATGTGAGTAACATTTAACTATACCACAACTATGTTTCAGAACTCTCTACAGACTTATAATAGTACAAGAATTATCATTTTTATTAACAAATTTAATTTCAAATATTGGTATCGAAGTCATATTTTTTTTTTTTTGCCTCCTAATTTAAAAGATTGCAGTTGCAATGAAGATATATGTTTATGAATATATATATGAATGAGTACGTTTATAAGAAATAAACTGATTCTGTAATATCATCAATTTTTTAAAAATGTAGGTAGGTTAAAATTCTGAAGATGGAATGAAACCCATTAATTTATATATTTTTTCTCCTTAAATTCTAATAAAAGATTTGTTAATTAGTAAATATATATATATATTTATTTATCATATGCACAGAAATGTTAAAAGGTTTCAATGGATTTCAATTTCCCCTACAAGCTAAACAGATAGAGTTAAAATGGCAAAGACATTTCTGTTCTAAAATAATATAATCAAAATGCAAACGACACAACCATTTAGTGTGATGGGTGTCAGACACCATCCTCCATTTGTCACTTAATTTAGAAATTTTTTATTTTAGTTTTTTTTTTTATTATACTATGGGATGAACATGAGGTCAGCATTCAAATGTTTTATATCCAATCTTTAATTGGCAGTTGCTGCCATTAACAATTTAATATGATTTTGACCTATAAGATGCATGACAGAGTGATATGATTTATAACTTGATGCATATAAAGGATAATGACGGCTTTACATTGGAAGAAAATAAAGAGATAGGTATAATGTGTTAGCTATGTCACTATCTTTATAATATGCAATATTTAACATTCAGCAAATATATGCAATATCTGCCTTTAATGCAACTGGATCAATATTGTTCTTATCAACAGGAACAAAATCCAAGATGCCAATGGTTTCCAAACTATCTGAACTATACCATAACAAATCTGGAGAGGTAATAGAATTTTCTCCATCCAAATGTAACTCATGACCCTAAAAATAAAAACAAAAATTATAAGGAATTTTACAATATAATGTAATTAATATAACAAAAATACTAAAACATTGGAAAAAAAAACTCTTAAAATTTAACTAATGTCCTAAATCAGGGGTGTCAAACTGGTGCCCCTGATGTGTTTTTTGTGGCCCACAGCCACGATGCTCTGAAATTAAATAAAACGGTTTACAGATCAAGATTAACTGATGAACATCTATCTGCCATAATGAAGACTGTTTATCTGGATTCAAAGAATGAGAACATTGGAAAACTAGGAGAAGGAAGATAGTGCTGGAAAGTTTCCAGTGTAAACAATTAATTTTAGTTTTATAAATATGTACATTAAATAAAATAAATGTTTAAATAAAAGCAATACTATAACAAATTATGTAGTTCAGTGAATTCAACTGAACAATATATATGTGTTTAATTGCCCTATCTATATTCCTAAATTCTCACTTCAAATTGTAATTTTAAGAAAATTTGTAAATGTAATGTGGCCTGTGTGAATCTTACCCATCACATTAATGGCCTGTTGTTTAAATGAGTTTGACACACCTGTCCTACATGTTCTATTAACTTATTACTAAATTGATTAAACAATTGTATTTACATTCACTATTATATTGTTTAACATATAATCTGTAGAACGTATTGTTTAACTAAGTAAGTAGAATAAATCTGACTCATATTCAAATGATTATTATATTATGCTTTGCTTAATTATTGTAATATTAATTTTTCTCTTAAAATTAAGTCTTATAGAAAAATAGATTAAATAATATAAAAACATTTATAAAGTTTTTAAAATCATTATTTCTTATACAATAAATTATTATATTCTATTGTATATATACAGTAGTGAACCGAAAATCGGAATCAATTGGGGACTGGGGTTGTTTAGATTAGGGATTTGTTCCGATTACGGATTATGTACGAAAAAATATATTAACCTGTCCGATGTTCAAATTTTTCTCCGTTGCGTGTCACTTCGTGTTGAATTTTTCTCCATTGCGTGTCGCTTCGTGTTGAATTTTCGTCGATTTTAAGCCTAACGAAAATTTTTATAATAATAATCGAGGCTATCATATCATTAAAAATTATTTCTGCGTTTTGTACAAACAAAATAAATATATTGAAGAATATAAAAACATGAAAATTATACTTTAGAAGTAAATTTAGTATCAAAAACGTTTGATTCAGCACGACACAGTCTGACTGAAAATCGTGCCGATTACCGGCGATTCCGATTACCGGGGTTCCGATTTACGAGTCTCTACTGTATTTCAAGAAAATATAATATTCAATAAAATTTATTTATATTCACAATATCATCTGGAAAAGAATTATATAAACAATTTAGTTTTATATAGTAAATTATTTACAATGTTACTGAATTATTTTAAAACAATCTGTACATTTACAAACACTTTAACTCTTCATATGTTTTCAGATATGTACTGTACCTTGATCAGAAGTTCTAAGACTGTTTATTACAAGCAATAATGTGAAGGCAATAAGCCATACTTTCCAAGAAAAAATATTACTGCATTCTTGCATAATCCCATACCACTACCAAGTGTTGATAAATAGTGAAAGATGCATGAGACAGTTAAAGCACCATAACAATAAACTTTGAGGGGATGCAGGACTGTATCCAGGCAAGCAACTCTAGGAATTTTTGTGAATGGTCTATCCCAGATATGTCAGACCCCATCCCACATTTCCAATTGCTCACATTATGGATCTGGACAAACCTGCAATGGGTATGGAAAAAAGTCTCGCTTAGTGCCCACAAGGCACAGAAAAAGTAAAAGAATTTTCCATATGTTTATAATTGCCTTTGGTGATTGGATAAGGCAGCAATTTTTCAATGAACAGCATTTCAAACATAATTAAGAATCTATCAAAGATGGCTTGTGCTTACATGACCTTTGACAACACATAATGATGAAATGATCATTAATGTAAATAAAAAGAAACTTAAAATCTGACTGACAATCAACCATACAAAAAAATGATGATGATCAAAGCTTATTAAATGCCAACTAATTTAAGCTAGAGATCTTTACAAGCATTGAGTATGCACAAAACTTACTTCATAACAGCTGACCAATGATCATAAATCCACTGAAAATTTTTATCAAGGATAATGTGCTTGGTGGAAATGCAAATCTGAATGAAACTTTTGCATTGTATATTCTTTGGAACTTAACATAAAATTGCTAGTAAGAACAAATCATACAGGAATTCTTCTTTTGATAGAAAATGTAGATTTACTTTTTATAATTTACAACAGATATGCATTTTGGGCTGTACGACCCTCTTCAGTCCTTATTTTATTATGTAAATCGGTAAAACTATTGATATATAAGAAATTACAGATACTGATTTACATAATAAAATAAGGACTGAAGAGGAGCATACAGCCTAAAATGCATATCCATTGTAAATTATAGAAAATAAATCTACATTTTCTATCAAAAGAAGTATTCCCGTGTGATTTGTTCTTAATAGCAACTTTATGCTAAGTTCCAAAGAACATACAACTAATTGACAGAACAGCAAGCAATTACTAACAAACTTTTGTAGTTTATAGGTGGAGACCTCTTGAGTACACTCAAAATATTAGATGTAGATATTCAGCAATTTAAGAAAATAAAAGATCAAGAAAAAATTTCCAACTTGTTCTAAAATTAAGAAATATTTTAGTAGAAATTTGGAAAAAGGAAAAATTCCAGCAACATTAGGATTCAAACTCAAGCCAGTGCCATAATAGACAGAGGTATGCTACCAAGCAGCACTTCGAAATGTCATTCTTATCAATCTTGTTATAATGGAAACTAAAATCTTTTTGTTAGTTATTATTGACTAGCTGATCATTTAAACCTAATATTTTGTGTACACACTCAGGTAGTCCCCCATCTACAAACTACAAAATTTTCATTCAGATTTACATTTCCTACCATTCACTCTCTCTTTGTAAGAATAATAACTGTTCTCAAAACTTTTCTATGACTGTAAGATTCACTATTGAGACATTTGTGAGAATTTTAAAAAATAGGCATATATCTATTCAATTTCATCAACTGCATTGTTACTGATGTTAAATTCCTGGCATTCACTTATGATACTGACATAAAACTCCAAAGACATAAGTCAAAAAGGCATGATAATTTTATGTATGAGATAACATTTATCAGAATAGTGATTTAGGGTCAAACAATCTTCAGGCTCTTTGAATATTTTAATTTTATTAAAAGAAAAAGTTCAGGGAAATTGTTGCAAGACTTTTGAAATATGGCAATGAGTCTGACAAAGTGCAACATTTCCATGATAAACCATATTCTTTAAATGGCCACATAACCAGAAATCACACTGAGAATGTGGTGGCCAGACAATTAGAAACAAATGACTAATCACCTAGTGATTGATGAAATGTTGACACAAAACCTGTGTACATTGCATCCAATATGAGGGCATACATCCTGCATAAATATTGCAGACACAAGGCATTATCACTGTTAAAATTGGGACATGACAAAAGCACCAAACATGTCATGTTATCAGTGCTCCTAGTGAAAGTTTCTGAATTAAATTTTATTTTTCAAAATCGTTTTCATAGTCTATATACAAATTTTGGCATCAAACCATTTATTGGTTGCAGCTACAGACTGTGCTAAGTAGGAAAATTTTAATTATGGCCAGTCTGTCTGTGATTTTATTTGTGTCTGGTCTGTTGTGATGAATTGTTTTTAGATTTTCAATGAACTATATTT
Source organism: Centruroides vittatus (assembly GCF_030686945.1). NCBI lineage: Eukaryota > Metazoa > Arthropoda > Arachnida > Scorpiones > Buthidae > Centruroides > Centruroides vittatus. The sequence goes on along the minus strand of NW_027122405.1, from coordinate 2,937,414 downwards.
TAGTGATATAAAAATTAATGATTTAAATCATTTGTTACTGAAATAAGCAAAGTTATAATCTAATAATAATTGTAATAATTGAAAAATTTACACTAATTCAAAAATGTCTGGATAAAATCTGCTTGACCTCTACAAGCTGGACAGATATGTTTCCATTTATGACATCTGAGCTCTCTCAGCTAAATTTTCTTCTAGAAAAACGAGAATTTTAGACTATATGACCATATAAGTTAGTTCTTGCTATGTTGATTGAGTACACTATTAACAAAAAACAATTTTGTAACTATATATATACATATATATCAAAATTTAATCCAATAACAATTTGAAAATAAATTCTATTAATTAACCAGAAAACTTTTATATTGATCAAATTAAGTTGTTTTCTATTCTATCATTATTTTTTATAATTTACATTTAAAATACAGTCAGTTCAAAAAATTTAGAATAACTTAACTCCATTACAAAGTGTCAACCCTTGAATGACAATAATTAGGTGAAATAAACTTTGTGAAAAAAATTAAATAAGTGAATATTTAGCCTGGTCTTTTAGCTATATTTTCATGTAAAAATATTAATTTTTGAATGAAGTGTTAAAATTTTTTCTTAATGATGTTCAAAAAATTTAGAACATTTAAAATCTTGTTCAAAAAGTTTAAATATGAAATAAATTAATAAATATTGTCCAATTATGAGTACAGTAAAACCTGTCTATGGTCACCACCCATGATTCTTTCAAAAAGTGGTCTTTTAGACAGGTGGTCATCCAAAACAGGTGGTGCTGTAGTACTGTATCTCTGCACGTATTTTGCACACAGATATGGCTAAAAGCCATATATACTAAGCAAAACTCTAGGTGAGCAAAAATAACTAAATTTTTTCAACGATAGAACTATATTGATACTGTACTGTATTTTATAACTCGATTTACAGGAGTCATTGTGATTTTATAAGACAGATTTAATACCAATATTTTAAAGATTAATACAGTACTTGCATTTTCTCTATTATAATGCACACTTTCTTTTTCCGACTTAATTAATTCAAACTTGGTTCTTGTTGTTTGCTCCTCAGTTACATGTATTATGTCTTTGATATACAAGCGCGTTGTATATCAAAGACATAAGCGCGTTGTATACTCTCCATCACTTTAGTTTTGGTTTTCGTTAGTTTAATCTTATTTTAACTTTACTGTATTTTTTTAATATTTAACATTTTATATTAATATTTAATATTTTCTTAAGTATAATAAGAAAAATTAATAATTAATAATAAAACAATTTTATTATTTTTTCTCATAATACAATTTCTTTACATTCTGCAACTGTCATTGGACAATTGGAGTATTTAACAATTTGTTAATAGAAATCTGTTAAATACTCCTTCATAGATGCAGGAAAATCAGATTTAATGAACTAAAGTCCAGAAAACAAATGCTCAACACTAACTTGTGTTGTTGGTAATGCCTTGATGACCCAAGTTACATTCTGAATTATCTCTGAATACAGGGTTATAGCTTCTTTATAAAAATTCATTGAACATATATCTTAGATGTTCAATGAATTTTTCAACATTCATTAAGGTCTTACCCTAATCAAGATGACACATGGCCCGCTCTTTATTTCCTCTTTGACCTTTAAACATCAAAATTTACTAGCATTTTTGCACCTAAAATTTTGAAACTTGGCAGGGTCATTTCTATTAAATAACCCTACCAAGTTTCAAAAGTTTAAGTTCATCCAGTCCTGAGGTATAATGCAAAATAGATGCAAGCATGCACATGCACACACACACACAAATTTGTAAGGGTTTTTTAAAACATTTTTGGGCTCACAAAGTGTCGAGTGAAAAATGCAGGAAAAAAACCAGGAGGGTCAAAATTTGACTGATCACCATACTTCCCCTATGTTTTATTCTATAGCAGCTGGGAAAGTAAAAATAATTATAACAGAAACTTTCATGAAATTAATTCGTAAAGTTGTAATTATTTTAATCTTTTTTGAATAAAGTAAAAATTCGTAGCTACAATCTAATCATCATTAGACTACCAGCAGTGGTGGCCTTAGGAAGTAGCAAGCAGGGCAATTGCCCGGGGCCTCACTCTTGCAGGGGCCTCATGCAACAACCCAAGTAGAAAAAAGTTGATATTTAAAACTTTTATTTTATCCTTAGCTATTAGTTAGAACAATAAAATAATTTTGATTAATTCATAGTACAGTATATATTAATATTAATAAGTGCCTAAATAAAATTTCTCATTTAGGTTTATTCAATCTCACATTCGTATAAAAAGTAAGATTAGCGATATCAAAATTAATTAACTTATCAGTGAATAATAATATTTTTTGTAATTTGACTGTAAAACACATTTGAAAAATTCATTACTATTTGGATCCTACGCCTCGAGCATTAGAAAACCACTTAAATGTGCAATTTTGTTACTTTTGTGATTCATCATGTTTACAATTTACACTCGGGAAATCCCAGTGTTTCATTTCGTTTGTCAACTCTTGTCACCTGATGCTTATTTTGCTAGCAGCTGTATGCATTACATAATCGTTTATTTATCTACTGAAAGATATATACAAACATTAAATGATATTAAGTTTTAGTGAAACTTACATTATTAACCTGTCAGCTGCGCACTCGATAATCCGAAACAACACCGCTGTTGCGTACAGGTTTTATGGTTTTTAAAGTGGTTTTTCAATTTACGATATCTCGCTTAAAAATTGTAGTAGATATAATCTGTTTTCAGTTTTCTATAACGTACGTATTACACTTTACGATTGTTAACTTCAAAATATTATGTACGTTTAAAAAAATTAATAAAATTTAAGATTTTAAAATATTTAAAAAAATCGTTTTTTTTTTTTAAATTTTCCATTAATTTGTTACATACATTACTTAGACATGTATATTTTCTGTCAAATAAAAAAAACTGCAGCTTTCTAAATCAACGTAGAGAAATAATACGGCCTATAAATTATAACGCCGATCGGCGTGGGGGGGTGGTGGCCTTTCTAAATCTAGGTTAATACACTTTTATTACTGATGATGTGTATTTGATTCTATTTATACGTTATTTAATTTATTGTACTAATTGTAGACTATAATAAGCGATTATTACTTTATTATATTAACGACTATACATGTATATCTTATGTATTACGGAAGTACCACCATAACCGGAAGTACTTTGTTTTTTGAAAGATTTATGGCTGAATGGCTTTAAAAACAAGCTTATTTGTTAAATAGGATAAACATACATAAAAATTTATTAAATTTATGCTAAAAATAGATAAGAATAACGATTTATAATTGTTTGTTTACGTTTGTAGCTGACAATGTAGCTCGAAGTTGGTATAACTTTTTCCAAGAAAGTTCCCACCCCACAAACCCAAGTCAATGCTTATTGGTCAAAGGATAGTCATTTAGCTATAATATACCAATTAGAACTTGACGGGCATGCTAAGTAGGATTTTATTGTCAAATAGACAAAAGAAAGGTCTCCCATAAACTTAACATGAAATGGAGGAGTTTTGTGCCTAAATTTAAAAATACGGGGTGGTAACAAATATCTTATTCGTTGAAACAGACTTAGTCTATGTAAATAAAAGCCAATCAGTGCTTAAATCGCCACCAACTAGTTAATTACGAAAGAAAATTGACAGTTACTCCAACTGGAGTACTCCGCAACAGTTTAACGAAAACTGGTTACTCCAATAGCAGTACTCCGCAAACAACTGGTTAACAGTACTTATAGTAAACAGTGAATTGTTAAAAAACTGTGTAAAACTGCTTGTAAATTATTTCTGAATTAGTTTTATGTGCGAAACAAGATTTATGAAATGAGTTCGTGTGATCATGATGCTGGTAGAAAATTTGAGTCAGGTAGTTCAAAAAGAGAACTATCAAAAGAAAGCAGGTAAAAGAAAATCTATGTAGGTCTTTATATAAATATATAAAAAGTGATGGTCAAGTCACTTCTAAAAACCCTTCATTGACTAAAATTTGACACATTATTACACTGTAATCCTAACCCAGCTGAAATTATTCCTTCAACATCATTATGGGTGCCACTGCCACCTAGTAACAATAGCAAGGATAACGAGTCAACAACATTATTGTCTCTTACACCATTGCTGCTGTCAACACTATCCAGCCAAGAGTACGTTTCTGAGTCTACGTCTACATCCATGACTGGCAGAATTGAAAATCTGAATCCTCAAAATGACCCAGGTTTGTGGCCATTAACAATTACTGATGTAGACCGAGCTGAGATTGTATTAAAAAGTCCAATCCAGGTTAAAGTTGATTTTTTTCCCCATAAATGATAATGGATGGCGATTCAGCAAATATCATTTTAGTAAAATATTAGCTAATGGTGAAAAACTTGACAGGCGCTGGATGATTTATTCACAAACAAAGGATGCCATTTACTGTTTTCTATGTTGAATGTTCGAACTAGAAAATACAATTGGATCCAGTGAAGGAGTGTCTGATTGGAAACACGTGGGTGATTACTTAAAGTCTCATGAATCTAGCCGACAGCACAAAGATTGTATGTTGAAATGGTTAAATTAGAGAACAGGTTAAAAAGCTGTACCACTATTGACTCTTTAGACCAGACTCAAACTGAACAAGAAAGGCAGTGTTGAAGAGATATTTCAGAAAGACTACTTGCAATTGTAAATTTTTTAGCATCTCACAATTTGGCCTTTAGAGGTCATAAAGAGAAATTAATATCCGACTCAGATTCAAGTGAGACTAGTGGCAACTTTATAGATTTAGTAAAGTTAATAGCCCAATTTGATCCAATGTTGCAACTTTACCTAAAACAAGTAACAGACAAGACAACTAATGACCACTATCTAGAAAAAATATTCAAAATGAGCTTATACAATTAATGGCAAGTCACCTGAAGGTTCAAATTGTTGACAAAATAATAAAGAATAAAGATTACTCAATTATTCTTGATTGTACTCGTGACGTTTCTTGTGTTGAACAACTGTCAATTATTATAAGATTTTTTAATACAAATACAACTGACATTGAAGAACATTTTATTGGATTCTTAGCCGTTGAAAAAACCACAGCTGAGAGTTTGACTAATTATATAATCACAGCTAGATTGGGTATATCAACTGCAAAACTGCAGAGGCCAAGGATACAATAATGGAGCCAATATGTGTGGAGAAAAAAGTGGTGTCCAGAAACGTATACTTAAAATTAAGCCACTTGCTTATTTTTTACCTTGTGGGAGTCACAGCTGGAATCTCATCCTAGAAGACACAGCATCATCTTGTGTTCAAGCAAAATCTTTTTTTGGTTAGCTACAAAGGCTATACACTCTGCTGGCTCAAGTCAGAGGTGGGCTATTTTAAAAACATATGTAAAATCCTTATCGCTAAAACCATTTTCTGAAACTAGATGGGAACACAGGGTAGAATCAGTGAAGGCCATTAAATACCAACTAAGCGATATATGTGATGCTTTGAAGGATTTAGCAGAAAATACAACAGATTGTCAGTTGGTTAGTGAATGCCATTCTATAGAAAAGGAAATAACTACCTACAAATTTGTAGTTGCTCTCATCGTATGGTATGACATTCTTACAAAGATAAATGTTATAAGTAAAATGTGGCAGAGCAAAAAAATGCACCTAGATGCGGCTATACAACACCTAGATGCATTTACACATTGGCTTGATAATTATTGGGAAAATGGTTTTCAATCATCCTTGGTAACAGCGAGAGAAATGACTGAACTTTCTGTCAATATCATTTTCCTCAAAGTCATGAGGAGGAGACTTAAAAGAACAAATTTTGATTATGACAAGGGAAGATGAAGCTCTTGAATTGCCTGCGGAAGAGATTTTCAAAATAAAACTATTTTTATGTCTGTTGACAATGTGTGTGCAAGCTGCCAACCTAGATTTGAGGCACTTAAACATCATGAGAGCATATTTGGTTTCGTGTATAACATAAAAAGATTAAAGGAAATGAATGATTTTGAACATTTGAAGCAATGCAGCAACTTGCAAATATCTCTAACAGTAGGAGAAACATCTACCATATTTATAATTTAACTTTGTGACTCATTAATTAAATTAATTTGGCATAATTCTAAAATACAGAGTTTTTGCATAATTATATAAACAATAAACTGCTATTTTATAACCACTCATTTTATGTACGACTACTTTTACAACTAATATAAATTTTTTGGTTTGGTTTATAAAATATTAGGATTAATTTTTTTTAAAGAAATGTTGTATTTCTAGAAATACCTATTCCAAGTGTTTTATTTCTGAAATAGAACCTCAAGTTATGAGACAATATATAGGAGACCAGAATTTATTTTACAATGGTTCACTTAATAATGGTTTCCAAGAACCCAATCAAGTCGTAAATGTTAGGGACTATTCATATACTTGTAATCTAGAGAATAAAGTGTATGTGTATTGCTTTATTTTTTCTTACTGAATTATATAATTAACATTATTACAATCATATCAAACATAAAATTAAATTGAAAATTTTGATTTTGAATATTTATTTGAAAGCACTATATTTTCAAATAAATTTTATATCATCTTATAATAAAAACTGACTTTGAATGCATGCAAAATTTTGTATTTTAAATTGACTCCAAGTTCATGTTATAAAAAATTTTTAAAAGTAAACACACACATACTAAAACTGAGAAATTTGACAACTGTAAAACAGTGTGTGCAATAATTTTAATAAATCCTTTTTAATATGATATAAATAAGCAAAATATAACATGATTTTTATCTAACAAAATAGATCTGCACAGATTATAACCTAACAGGTGGCACCACAGAATATAATGAACTAGCTGTTACCCGCAACTTTGCTGTGCAGATTTTGCAAGCAAACACCATTTATATTCAGTATTTCAACAATGATAGTAATTGTTATATATCACCTACCACTGAGAATGATGAGAATTGCTGAAAATCAAAAGTTTTCAATTTCATCAATTTTCTGGAAAATTGATCTAATTGAAAACAATTCGTTTGATTTTCAGCAATTCAAACAAAAATCGCATCTAAAATAGTAGAGTAGAAGCCGTTCTTCCAGTTAAGCCTTAATGCTCTCCCCCATGGGGGAATTTCAAAAAATTTCTTCTTAGTGTGTTTCCATGACATAACCTAACTGTGTACCAAATTTCATCACTTTAGGTTCAGTGATTTGCTCTGGGCGATGATGAATCAATCAGTCAGGACAAGTAATTTTATATATATAGATAGACTCTGATATGCACAATAATCAACTATAATAAAAAATTTCTTAAATTCAAATCATATAACCAGCATCTCACACTAATGTATAAAAAAGATTTCCATCTCTAAAAACTTATGATTTATCTAAACAGTAATTTATTCTTAGCAAACGTGCCAGACTGACAAAAAAAAAAAAAAAAAAAAAAAAAATACAATTATCTAAATTAATTACTATAAAATAGCATATTATCAATTATTAAACAATAATATTAGTATCTATTTTCACAATTTCATGATATTCTTCATTATTCTAAAAAAATGATAAAATAATTTAGATAAAAAAATACTTTAAGTTTAAAGAAGTAATGATGAATAATATGAAAAATACTTACTAAAACTGTAGCATAACAACTGCGCAAGTTTGAGGACGGGTGTTGAAAAGCTTTCCAAAGTAAATTCACTAGTGTGTCATTCTGAAATTTAATGTATGTTTGAAAATGTATGTTTTCATGCATACTACTTCACAAAAAGATAATTTAAATATTAAATAAATCTAAAAAATGATAAATTAATAATGTCAATATCAAAATTGAAGGCCAGTAATTTCAATGATTTAAAACAATCAAATTACTAGCAATAATAATCTTGAATGTTACAATAAAGCATATTACAAAACTTTAACATTACTATTGTTAATAAAATATAAGAAAAAATTTCACTCATCAAGTTATTAAAAATCATCAGATTTATCAGATCATTAATTTATATCTACTCATAAGAATTTAAATTTCTTATTAAAAAATGAAATTAAAAATTCAATACAATTAAGCCATATTAAGCTTCTAGCAAATGTTTTAAGTAAATATGTTGAACTTAACTTACATCTTTTCCAGGTAAAGCAACATCTTTTCTCTTTTGCAACTCTTCAATCATTTCATTATTCAAGTAGCCTTCACGTAATAGCTGATAGGCCACACCACCTTCTTTCATATTAAATGAACCACACAGAATATGAGGTCTAGCAATGTCAGCAGCAAAATTCACTACTTCTCTTACTAAACTAGACATCTGAAATATTAAAGGAAATTTGAATAAATACACACATTAAAATTTTAGTAACTTTGTAGATAATACACACATTAAAAGTTTAGTAACTTTGTAAATAAATTAGAATCCATTTACTGTAATCATGCATATTGTTATCAATCATTAACATTATCAGAATTAGCATGTCACAAAACAAGTTAAAATATATTTATAAAACATCATTTAATGTGATCAGCATTTGTTATAATCATCATTATCTGCAGATAAATAGGCATGTTAAAATAATCTTTTCAAGCTATCAATTTCAATATTTGGCTGATAATGTGCAATTTTGATCAGTCTTAATCAGTGGTTTAAAAGTTTATAATTTAATTTCTACTAATTGTATGGGGCCATCAACATGGATGTTGTGTATACAATCTAGTATACACAAATATGAAATATTGCCTGATTAGGAAATCACCAGCATTTATTGGTTTATATTAACTGGGGAATGCATTTTGGATTTTATTGTCCCTCATCAGCTCCTATACAAGTTATACATTGCAAGTAACTGTGCATTTTTTTAGATACAATTTCTTATCTATGTATGTATATATTAGGGGTAGTCAAATGAAAACGAGACAGATGGGAAAAAAGTAAGTAAACTGTTTATTATTTCAAAAGTAATCACCATAACTGTTAATACATTTATCCCACTGTGAAAAAAGATGGTCAATGCCTTCATGAAATAATGTTTGCGGCTGCCTACAGAACCATGATTGTACCCAGACGTGCATCTCTTTGTCCGAACCAAATTGACAGACAGCCACAAATGTCTTCAGGGCTCTAAAAATATGGAAATCGATGGGGAGGATCAGGACTGTATGGAGGATATATAAGGGCTTCCCAGCAAAACTTCTGCAGCGTAGTCAAAACAACCTTGGCAACATGTGGGCGGGAATTATCCTGTAATGGAATGATGCTGTCCATTAACATTCCTGGGCTTTTGGACTTGATGGCATGATTCAAGTTTCACTGGAAAGCCTTTACACATCTTTCATACAGTCCCGATCTCTCCTCCATCGATTTCCATATTTTTGGAGCCCTGAAGAAAGACATTCGTGGCTGTCCATTGATTTGCTTCGGACGAAGAGATGCACGCCTGGGTACAATCATGGTTCCGTAGGCAACCGCAAACATTACTTCATGAAGGCATTGACCATCTTTTCTCACAGTGGGATAAATGTATTAACAGTTATGGTGATTACTTTTGAAATAATAAACAGTTTACTTACTTTTTTCCCATCTGTCTCATTTTCATTTGACTGCCCCTAATACATAGATAAGAAATTTTACACATTTTGATGATTTTCTATTTTGTGCATAATAAGTCTAGTATTTACAACAAATGTTGATGGCCATTAATAAAACTAAGAAACAACAACCAGACATGAAGCAAATTCAAGAAATAGCAATTGTATGGGGTTCCAATAAGGAGGGGCATGATGGTCAAGATGGATGAGGGGTCAAGAGTGCCATATGGGTGCAACTGGTACTGAGACAGATACAATGATTACAAGAAACTGTTTATTTGATTTATTTGACATGAAAGAAACTTATAAAGTTTCTGCAATCTTGGATATTCAAAATCAGCAATGGTCTCCAAGTTTTCCTCTCCTTTCCAAAATGGTCCCAGATGAAGGAGTGTCTCTGGTTCACGAGTGAGTGTTCCTTCAATGTCTCAACAGCTCTAAGATGATGTGGTTGACTTCTGGTGATGGGAAGATGTTGATCCAAGAAAAGGAAAGAAACAGAGATTGGCATGAGACACTCACAAAACAAATGGTCCAACACTTGGAATTTTCAGGCAAAATCATTGCATCCTTAAAATTAAGGATTAGAGAGGATTAGGAGGAGAAAAATTATTTTCTATCCTTGATCATCTATCCTGATTCATTGCTTTCCTCATTCTTGCTTTTTAAGTGGTTCACTCATTGCTAAATGTAACGAGATCTCAAGTTATGTCATGGGAGAAGTCAAAATCAATATTTTATTCGATCCCAACAAGGGATGATTGCTCTTAGTACAGTAGAATCTCATTTCTATGGATTGCGGAACAATGGATTTCTCAGAATAATGTATTTTTTCTCCGGGTTCCACCAAATCAATGTAATTTTATCTCCTTTTAGTAGATCCATAATGTGAAATAACAGATTTTTTTTCTGGCTCCATCTATTGCAAACTTTGTTTTTTCAACGTTTAGTTAACATTTGGGTCTTTCCAGAAATTTGTAGAGATCAATGATGCACTTTTTACATTTGGAATATGTATAGTACAATTGTAGAATTGTACAAAGGGAATCAACAAACTGATACATTTAAGAAGGAACTACCTGGATTCTGACACTGGTCCAAGTGTAGTGCTGAAATTTAGCAAGGCCATGGAGTCTTTCCAAGTTGTGAAGACCACCTGACGAGTAAGTTCTGGATTTTTCAGATTAATAAAAATGGAGTTTCAGATCTGAAATCTGATTGAAACGATCATGTTTTCTGATTTATTCTCGGAACAAAAACAATAATAAAATTAAAACAAAATTATCAAATTTTCTTCAGTTATCTGTTTATTAATTAATACAGTATACAATGTTATAAACTGTTAGAATATGATCATGCACGTATAAGAAATCTACTAACATTTTCTTCTGTCAGACTGTCGACAGTCAGTGAGAATGTTTTTATACAATGAAAAACTTCTCTCGGCCTTGAATGTAGTCACAGGATAGTATTTCTGCAAAGGTACATGACAAGCCCTACAACTTCAGGGATCTCCAACTAGACGGCTATTAACTTGGCAAAGCACAGAAAAACCACTGTTCTCCAAAAGTGCCACCACCAGCTTCATGCAAAATTTGTCTCCACATAACCAGGAAGGTTTTGTATTGTATCCTCTATGGTTTGAAAATTTTTTAAAGATTCTTCAAGTAAAAACCCTCTTGCTTCTAATGCTTCAATGATATCTGGAAAATTTAACAAATTGGTGCAGATGTAAACTAGAGAAGCAATTAAATGTGGACTCTCCAAAGCTTCCTTAACATCCATAATGAAAGCTTTCTGATTCATCCAGTTCATTGATAAAATTTTGAAAAGTCAAGTTAATGGTCTGCATAGAATACTGCCGCCTATATCCACATCATGACCATGGGAGAGGGTGGCAAAGGAGTAACTGGAAGAAGCTAACAATGCATAGCAGTTTGCATTGGTGTCTTTGCAAGTACTTTCTTGCCGGAACAAATGAAGATTTTTACATCTTTAAAATCAAAACAAACTTGTTCGGCTAGAAGATGTAAAGTGTGATTCAAGCAGGTTACATGAATAAGATTATATAAAAAGTTCTTGTCATGCTTACAGATGCACAGCCTTCAGTAAGCATGACATAACTTTAATTATACAACAGCATTAAACCTTCCTGAACAATTCTTGCTATCACCTCTGCATTCATCCTCTCCAGAAATTTACATAAAAGATAATAAATTTTAGTGCAATCTTTTCCATCAAGTTTTTGTACTACCATTAAATATTTATCTACAGCAAACCATATAGCATTGTCACTAATTTCTTTGCAATTTCTTCAAGCACTTCCTGATGAACACATGGAAGATGATTCTTCTGCAGTGTTGATTAATCAGGAAGATTCTGCTTCATGTATTTTTCTAAGTATTTCGGGCAAGGGATACTTCAGTTTATGCAATTCTATATTGCATCCTATAAAGGTCTTTGTTGTATTGAAGAAAAATATTTCTTTGATCTTGAGATTCCATTTCTGTGAGCAGTATCTGGGATATTCGATCCTGTCAATGTGCAAGCAGCATGTGTCTTGCAGAACGCACATGATCCTCAAAATGTGATTTCTTCATGCACACAAATGCATTTTGACATACCTTGCAGAACACTTTTGAGCCATCCACTGTGAAGTCTCTCTTGGCTAACTTCGCTTCCCTCACCCACTTCAGCAGAAGTTGAGAGACAGAACTTTTATGCTTACCCATTAAATTTCCTAGTCTGTAGTTGAATATAAAACTTCGAGGCTCACCACACTTCTGCACTTTACACTGTCACCAATAATTTATTAAAAAGTAACCAAAAAGATACCAAATAAAATTAAATTAGCTCAAAAGATAGCCAGGACATAAATAATTTTTATTTTCATCAATTAAAAAAAACCCTGAACCCTTAGGCCGCGACTCCACTAGCCGTAAAACAGCTGTAAAACCCTCACCGTAAAAGCTTTTAATCACGTGACCATGATATTTTACACCTGAGCAGGCGTAAAATATCATGGTCACGTGATTAAAAGCTTTTACGGTGAGGGGTTTTACGGCCCTTTTACGGCTAGTGGAGTCGCGGCCTTAAAGTAATTCAACCTGGTAACATTGTTTACAAAACAACGTCCAAAAGTCCATGCTTTTGCTCTGAAATCCGAAATGGCTTTTTTGGTACCTACAATAGCATCAACAGCTATATACATGACAGTATTTATACCAAAAGTTATGAATGTATTTTAAAAAATTGCAAGAAAATCCAATAAATCGAGCATTTTTGCTGATTTCAGTTTAAAAAATGTAAGAAGTTCATTTTCATCAATTAGAAGCAAAATGTGTTATTTTCAGAACTCTGCTTGGATTCTCGGATAAATCCAGAAAATCTGGGGACTGCTGATGAGTTTCAGCATAAACAAATAGGCTGCACTGTACACAACATAGCTAATATCAAGCAGTTGTTGAATTCAGTAGGCAGAAAAGTGGCATCAAAACAAACCAAGATGGATGAGTTTTTTAACAAATTGATGTCAAGTGAAATGCTAATAAGCATACCTTTTTTTATGCTCTAGGTATATACAGTTTCCATCAGCTTTGTCTTTTACATGTACAGCTTCATATATGATCTTGTAATATACCTGTTTTTATAGAACAGCAATCTCAAGAAACTGAATAATTTCAAATAAGGTATTTCTTATATGTAGGGGTTAAATAATAGATATTTTTCTGGGTTGGTGGGAAATCCATTGTTCATGATATAACAGATTCTCAAAACAACAGATGATTTTCAGCAGCCAGAGTGATCTATTAAAATGAGATTCTACTGTGCTTATATTCTTCTGTTGTTTACATTCACATTGTGCTTTTCATACAAAAAAAATTATTTCTGAATTTTTTTCTTTCAAAAAAATATTTTAATGAAAATTTTACTGAAGGTTTGAACCTGTCTATAGCCTCACAACTGAATCTTATTTATTTATTCAGTAGCAGTAACTTGCAATAAACATTGCAAACCTGTAGCATTCTCAAAGAAAAATAAAATCAAAATATCTCTATTTTTACTACTTAGTAATTAAATAAATTATTATATAGGATTAAAATTAATATTTGTATCAAAATCAGTGCTGATTAAAACAGTACACAAAATAAAAACGATTTTACTGGGGTGGTTGCGTACTGTGTGGCCTCCTGTGACAGCAATGTTAAACAGTGAGGTGCCACCTCCTACACCTCCCAGTCAGAGAACAGTCCTGCTTGTTCAGCCATTGCATCTCACGATTTGATGAAATGAAGTACAGTGCATGAGACACTCATTTTTGTAACTAACTTTTTTGTTTCAAATAAAATTCCATCACCATAGAAGTCACCATGTAAAATATGACATCATTCTGTTGATTAGTTCCAAAGTTATATATTTTTAAAATGTAAACTTCAGTTATGAACACACTGCATATATAAAATATTAAGTCGTATATCATTGGAAAAGCTTCATATCTAGATGATAATTTGTGTACATTTGACAGATGTAATGATCATTTTTGTAGACAGAAAAAAAAAATTGTGCGTAATCATAGATTTTTCAATATCGTCATTTATGTATGTAACTTATTAATTTCTTACATCATTGAAATAAAAGAAACAAAATGATCAATCAAAACACATTTTTAAAACATTAAATTTAGCATTTCTGACATATTAAAATATACATTACATTAATTGTACAATTTGGTCTTAAATAAAAACAAGCTATACAAAATATGGATTAAACAAAAAAAAAAAAAATTTGAATGAAACTGCAGATAACTGCTATCTGAAAGCTATGAATTTTTATTTAAATACTTTTTAATATATAAAATACATATTTGTATTTTATATATTAAAAACAAATGTGTTTGCAATATTGAAATCATCTAATCAGCATGTTGTAACAGCACTGAATTATTTAGTTTTTCCCCTTTCATTCTTTTTGTTTATATGAGTTTATTAACAATGTGATTTGGGAGAAATTGCACAGCAGATTTACAAAATATGCTAATAATAGTATCTCTCAATAAAGCTTGATTTTTAGATATGCTAAAAGCAATATCTTATAATTTACAAGATGAAATATAATTCTTAAAAGTTTTATTTTGTTATACTATTATCAAAATACTATCATCACAGAAAACTTCAAACTGATTGTGCTTGATCTTGGCCAGTATCTTTCATGAATTAGTTGTTACTTCTAGGAGTTCTAGCCATTACTGACCTGTGACATCATTTCCTACATATTACTTTCGTCCTGCTCTCTTTTCACTTGTGATATCATTTCCTATAATTCATTTCTCGATCCCCTGTAGAAAAACGTTTCCTTCTTCTGCTGTTTGACATTATATCCAGCAAGATGGCACTAAATGTATAAGTTGAATGTCAATTAGCAAATTTTAGTTCTGGCTAAAAGTTACTATTTATTGTTATATGAAATAAAAATCAATTTTATTCAACTATAAATAATGTAAAAACATTATTGAATATCAGATATGTATTATGCTTAATTATTAACTGTATTGTATTATTATTCAGAACAATTGTGCAAAAGATATCAATAAATTAATATCTAAATCCAGTTATATTTGCATTTTCAACATTATTATGTATTAATTTATCAAAAACAGGAGAAAATACTATGTTAAACAATCTAATGCTCTAACAAGAAGATCAAATAATTTCAACACTGCAAACACAATTATTTACACACTCCAAGTATTCCAAATTTAAGATTCATAGCTTTTACAAACAGTTTACACTATATCTCTGCAATCAATTTATATTTGAGTAACTTTTCTTTTCTGACTTAATATCAATCTGCTTAGTTCAACTGACTCATTTTCTTCAATATAACAATAAAAAAGCTATAAATAATGCTTTATCTCATACATTCATTTTAATTTTCATAAATAAATAATAATGGTGAGGACATCAATGTTAGCAAAGAAGATATTTTTGTCTCCATATTGATCATCTTATTTTTCAAACTATGAATTTGCAAAAAATAATACTCTTCCAGATTTCTTCTTACAATTTGATAAAACAATTATACAAATGTCTGATTCATCAATTAAAAAACATAGTGGTATTATGGAAGAGTGCATTCCTATGATAAACATAACATTCATATCAATTTCCAATATTACAGTAATATTTATTTATACTACTTTGCTTTCTGTCTTGTTTTCTTGTTCATTTTGATTTTTATCATAATTTGTTCTTTTTGTCCCAAAAAAACTCATATTAATCAATCAATCAGTCAATTATAACTTGTAATTTCATTTTATACATTTTGTTTTTTAATAACAATTTTATTTGAACTGCTTACACTTTACTTAATATTTAAAACAAGAAAAACAAAATTCAATTTGATATTTAAAGCATCCTGTCAAATGAAGTATGATACATCTGTCAATTAAATGCAAAATTATCATCAAAAAAGGTCATTTTCAAACTTTTCTGCTAGTCACTCAGTGTAGGAATGATAAATAAAAACATAAAAATATCTAAATTCAAATATACAAGATTTTTGAGGAAATGACAAAAGCACATTTGTTTTGATACTCCAAATCTACAACCTATTATTCATTAACCTTCTTATCAATTAAAAGACAACCAGATTCTGGCAGTCAAATTTCTATTCTCTTCAATCATCTCCAACCCTTCATCACATTTATCTCAGTTTCTAAAACTTCAAGAATTCATGAGAGATCACATCATCTTTTTTCTTCAGAAAATTTTAGTTATTATGCTTTATATATGATAGATACTCAAATTTAGTCATGATAAACTGATACAAAAACAGTTTGTTAACATTGAAATGTGACTTCAGGAATAATAATAAAATTAATTTTCTTATCAAATCTTATTTTTAATTTTGCTTGGGTCTGTCTTTGTTTTTATTATATTCTTTCAGTTAATCCTTACATTTAATTTTCCATATATTTATGTACAAAAAATAATTGTTATTTTGCCTGTTTCAATATTTTCTAAGTCTAGTTCTGACATACTTCTTGTTTTCTATATCAAAAAGTGTACTAGGCAGATCCCAGTAACATTTCTCTTATGATTTCTTTGGTGCCATCTTACCCTCATCTTTTAATTGAATGAAAAATTAGTAATAAAACAGGCCTAAATGTGCCAACATAGAGAAAAATAAAATAATGTATACATTTTTATTTGTTTAATCACTGATTTATGTTTATTGTTTGATCTTTGCTTTCATCAATAGCAAAATATTAAATAGAAAATTAAGCATTCATTATATGCATGAAGAAAAGAAGGATGCATTTAGTCTTTTTACATTAATGAGAAATATAATGTAAGAATATCATCAATATAATTTTCATATTAAAGTTAGTATTTTTCTTCTTTTCATATTGTCTATTGCAATGAATATTATGCATAAATATATATAAATACAACATTATTTATATCTAGTAAAACAGAAAATAGCATACATTTGAATTTAATTGTACTGTACATTTATCTATAGAATTCATTAATAATTTAATATCAATGAATTGTATGTACAGTCCCAATAAACTGTTTTATCCATTTAAGAATGATTTCTATTACATCATATTGTCATAAAATTAACCACTGCTACACAAAATAAATCATATTTGAATTCTCACTACCAATAAGATGTTCCATGCCTTGTCAATTCTCACAAGTCTTCGCAGCCATATGTTTGCAACAAGAATCTGATACCAATTATATTCTTCAATAAATTTAAGTACTGTTTTAATTTCATTAATTTAAGAGGTAATTCTCCAATAAATTTTTGATTATTAAATGACTAGGAAAAAAGTATATAGATAATGAATTTTATGTTTCAATGCTATTTAGGCTATGACTATAGTCCTGCTATTCTTTCAATATCTTTCAAATTAGAGGTATTGATCTAATTTTTTGTTTCAACAAGTATTTCATTATTTTATTACAAAGAACTTTTCTGTCAGTTGCATAGAGTAAACATCATATTTACATTTTAAGTTTTCTTTAGATAGAAATATTTTTGCATAATATAAACAAAAATATTTATTCTCTACCATAAGTAATACATTGCAAAATCACTTACTGGATATTAAAAATGAGAAAATTAAATCTCATATATTTTGTAGCATGTAAAAATTTCAGTAAAACTAAATTTTATAATAAATGCACAAAATGAAAGAATGTAATTAATGCACTGTAACTGTATAATTTAGTTACAATATCTTTATTAGTTGAAAAAAATTTCATGAAACAAATATTATGCTTTAAACCTATATTTGGATAATATCTGTTCAGCATCTTTAATCTGTACTGTTTATTTTCATGCATTAAGTACTCCAATTCATAATCCAAAAAATCCACAGGTTGCTTTATTTTCAAAAGAAGATTGCTTGTTTGTATAATTCTTGAAAACAGATAAATATTCCAAAAAATATATATTGTTACTCAAATGATAATGTATGAACAAAAACATAGCTTTTTTGTCAAACTGTTCAATCTATATTGACAAATTTGATATTGTTATGAAGTTTTTGTCCTCTTTTTTTTATTTTTCTCCTACCAAGAGATTTGCTGTTTTACAGTAATGTATCATGTTATGATAATGTTTATATGAAATTACACATGTTTTGATTCATCTATAATGTCATGTATGACAATCAATTATGACTTCTAATAATTACAGCATGTGATATTTTTATGCAAAATGATAAATCAATATTACATATAAAGTAAAAAGCCATTAATCCAAATATAAAAGAAAGAGGTCATCTACATTATAAGATAATTTAGATTTGCAAATTAAAATTGTCAATATTAAGTTCAAAATATTCTCCATGAAGAAATCACATAGCCTCAGTTGAGTATAAGCATTAAATTTGCACTGTTCAGATCTGATCTAAAATCCAAAATGAAATAAAGAAAATGTGTGAATGAAAACCAAATGAAATATTTAACAAATTTGTGTCAAATACTAATTACTACATGAATTGACTATAGAAACTAGAAATGATCTGAGTATTTGAATTATTATCAAACTATTTTTCAATTAATTTGATATTTTTTGATAAAACTGTTACTTAACATTCTAAATTTTTTTTACATATCCTAAATGTTTATATTTATAGGGGACAGCATGATAAAGTGGCCAGTGCGGGTAAAGTTGCCATCTGCTGTTATTTTCTGAAATATATGTTGCTGTCTAGCAGCAAGCATTTGCTTTGGCATGAAGCTGGAAGTGTTATAAAATCATCTGAGATAATTTTTTTTGTGTCAGTAAAGTTTTTGTGGTTTTCATCTTGTCTGATGTAAGGCAAGTGATAATACTTTTTATTTTATCTAAGATAGTAATAAGTTTATAATTATTTACTTTAAACTCATTGAAAGAGTATGCTTTTGGCTTTAAAACCTTATGCAGTAGAATGAAGTAGCTTGCTCAGTTTTTAGTCTAGACACGATTTTGTATAATGGCATACAAGAGGACAAAGTGGCCACCTTCCTGGCCAGTTTGCCAGAAAAACTATATTACATTATTTTATCAATAAAACTGTAATAAATCAATGTCATGTAGTAATTTAAAATATAATAAAGATTAAATCTAATTTAATCTAAAGCCTAAGAACTTAAGATTACTAATTACTACCTACAATAAATTAATTACATTTTACAGGTAGATGACACAATGCCATCCAATTACAGACGAAAAACAAACCAGCAGGGCTGGGATTCTCAGGTCATGCAAAGGCCATTAATGCTGTATGAAATGATGGAATTCCATATGCTACAGCAGTTCCTGGCCACTTTATCCAACTAGGTTGGGTAAAGTGGCCATTTTCATATGAAAATTTGTAAAAATTAAAAAAATATCCATGTTATGCTAATAAAAAATAAAACTTTTTCTTGCTTTTACACTATATGTAGTTTATATAGAATTATTTTAATCATTTTTCCAAATTAGAAAATATGAGTAAAAAATCATTTTAGCTTAGAGTGACCACTTTATCCTGCTCTCCCCTATTCAAAAACTTATTTCCTTGATCACCAAAAATTACTCAATTTACATTTTACATGTTGCTACATGTTCCACATAGAATAGCTATATATATCTGCAAATAATGGAAATATACAAAACTTATTCTACAAAATAATGCACTAATATGAGCCACAATTAGTTGTAGATGTGTTTTTTGTTCTTTTAAATTTATCCAGTTTTAATTCTAATAAAGCATTTTGTGGATATTTCCATTTTTTTAATATGGCAAGATATTTAAACATTTTACCATAATTATGTATGTATTGTGTCTGTGTGTGTTTGTTGTGTGTGTATTTATGTATATTATAATTTAAATAAATTAGTAATAAACATTTAAAAATATTTCTTACCTGTAGAGCATGTGTACTGATATCAGATGGTGGAAAGAATACATTGGCAATAGTTAATGTGTGATCATTTCCAACAGTACAGAACTGCATCATTAATACATAACCACATTTCTGAAGAAAAGTACGTATAGCTGTTTTATCTGCATTTTCTAACGATGAAGTTTCAAGATCCTTTATGAAAAAAAATATATATATATATATTCAAATAATTTATTATTATATTTACAATAATATTAAATTACATTATTGTATTGGATTATATAAGAAATCCTCATTAGTTTGAAATTTAAGAGACAAAATAATCACAACTTTGAATTATCTGAGATTTATAGTACATATTTCTAAACAATATGCCAAATGCTATTATGTAACTGATGTAATTTATTAAACAAACAGAATACAGTTACTTAAACAAAACACTAAATTAATTAATTAATAATTATTATTAATAATAATAAAAAAACTACATGTAAATAGCACATGTCCAATAAGAAGCTTACAGCTTGCCAGATACGTTTTATAAAAAGTAAAGCAGAATTCTCAAAATGTAGTCCAAATTATTTTTAGGTAGCCCAAAAAGTAGTAAGTTGTCCAAATCTAGTAAGCAGCATAACGCACTATAGATATCTCAATGTGCTACATATAGCCCAATCTTGCTCAAAGAGAAAAAGGATAGTCAATGGGTAAGATGACACCTAAAAATGCATTGCTGTAAAAGCAAAGCCATATAGACCAGATTAGAGTTTTTGTTGGGCTATTATTCTCTTATAGTATGAAAGAATGTGAACTTCAATCTAAACATATGAATTAACATATGCATAGCACAGTTTGGACAGAATTTTTACTTTGAATTTCAAAGTAACCAAATTCCATAACATATAAACTTCTATATCCCCAGACAGCACAAATAGTACAGTTACAAACTAATGGGATTTTAACTATCCAAGTTCAAATTATCAAAGATTTCCTGTAGCTACAAGAGTTTGGTTCTGATTGTCGAAAGTTAAGTCTACACAGCAACATTGAGTTGGCATTATGTCTAGAGTAATGTCTCTACTGTCTGTACATTGCAACTAACTAAAGAAACTTAAAAGAGTACGGATAATAAAATATAACAGACAATTATTGAAAGAACTGCATTTGTAGTTTCTCTTAGAGATAAAAGAATTAAGCTAAATTACATGTATAATCTATTCCAAGATTAACAGAATAAATATGATATTAATACTAAAAAATCTAAAGCATAATCATATTTATATAAATATAGAAAAGATTTTTTTGTTTTATTTACTTATTTTTATTAAAATCTTTAAAGTTTCTAACAACTAAAAGAATTAACAATTATTTAATTCTTTAATTATACAAATGAAAGTTAAAAATGAATTAGATAAAATTAACATTATGGTTATTATTAAAACAGTATTAATAAAATTTTTAAACAAAAAGATAAAAGTTCATGCTGATGCAAAAATCTCATTAATGTAGACATTTTGATAACTAAACATATTTAAAAAAAAATAATTTCATACATTATTAATAACAACAGAAACATATCATCATCCAGACTAACTTAAAGCATTCTCTTAAATCACATTTTATATTACACTAAAAATTATACTCAATTTTATGTTTAAAGTACCCTTCTATTCTCAAATTTTAAACTAATAAATTATTTTATAATATATATACAGGGTGTCCAAATTATAATCGGCCCAACTATGATGATGATGAAACATTAGTGATGTAAATTTTATAGGGACTATTTAAAAGAGAAAGTGTATGAAACCAAAACCAGAGTTACATACAAATTAAAGAAAAGCATTCTCGGAAACAGTGAAGCTATCAACATCAGAATTTTATAAGGTTAGTTTGAACATGATTACTTGTACATGAAGGTGGATAGATACACAAAGACACCACTTTCATCATCATCATTAAGTTTTTGTACATTTAAATAATGTTTTTTACAAGTGATCTTTGCTTAAATTCTCATTTCCAATGAGTGGACCAATTTTATGTGGGACACCATGTATATATATTATAAAATTATTATATAGATCTATGTATATACTTAGAAAAGAAGTAAATTAATATCTTACCTGATCAATAATTTTTTGTAAGGATACACCTGCTTGTCTTTTTAAATTAAATGAACTTGTTTTATAAAAAGTCCCTAGTCCCCTTGTTTTATTTTCTGGAATTGAAACTAACCCTTTATATCCAAGACTATTAAGGTCAGATTCAAGGATGTCATAGTATTTTTTTGGAATTTCCTGCAAACAAATGAAATCTGAATTTGTTCTTTTAAGTTCTGTAAGTAATTTTTCATTTTGAGGAAAAGATTCATTTGGTATGGCACTCAAGTTATATGAAATAAGGCTAAATGTTTTATCTTGAAGACCGGTTTTTGAATCTTCACTCAGACTAGAATTATAAACGTATTTGCGATTGGGCAAATCAAAACTATCACTGGATTGCATCAAATTGTTGGGAGCACCATTAGGTTTTATTAAACATTCAGTATTTGATGGTGCTTGAGAAAATGATTCTACTGCTACATTTTCAGTTTCTGAGGCACTATTATCACTTGTTTTTGACATATCAAGTATATCATCACTTTCATTATTATTTCTAGATTTTTCTGTAGAAATATTTGCACCATTAACAGGTAACATTTCTGTTAAACTATTTGTGGCATTTTTTTCTGGAAAAGAAATTTTACTCGGCTGCACAATACTGCAAGATGAACTATATTCTTTCTGATTTGATGTAGCATTGTTTTCAGTGTCTTTTAAATTGATTTCCAAAGGTTTAGATGGCCCTTCAATTTCTTTTGAAGAATCTTGGGTATCAGATTTTTCTAAAGGCAATGTATCTGATTTTGTAGTACATTCTGCTACAACAGAAAGTTTGTCTTGTAATTTCTCATTTTCAGGCTGTATCTTTTTAGTGTCATCAATACTAGTACTGACTAAATTTGTGCATTCTGTAGAAATTTTTGAATTTGACTGCAAATTATTTTCACATTCTTTGCTAACTTGAGTAATATTATTATGAGAATTACCTGTATCATGTGTTACTGAATTAGTTTCTTTTTCACTTGTTAATTTGGTTGTACAATAATCTCTCTCTTTTGAATCAATAGTTTTTTCTTTAATTACATCATCATTTTCAGAATTCTTACTTTCTTTGTAGGAAGTTTTAGTATCTATTGAAAGGTTTTCTGAACTTTTTTCTTCAATAGTTTGATTATCATTATCTACATCTACTTCCATTAAGTCATTAGTTTGTGAATCATCTTTACAAATCTTTTGTGATAAATCAATGGATGAATTTCCTTTTGATGCAGAAGAATTGGAAATTTCACTTTTCATACTTTCTGTATTATTTGTTTTATTGGGCAGTTCATCAGAACTTGTTTTATCAACTGATATTAAATTGTTTACTTGAGTTTTGCATGTTTCTGATAAAACTTCTTCAGGCTTTTCTCCCAATTCCATATCACTCTGTTGTGATTTTGCACTTTCTTGAAGAGATTCTGATTTTTCATGTTTTTCCTGATTTTCATCTTTTTCATTTTCTAAATTTGAATCATCTGTTTTAATACGTTTCTTAGCTTCTTTCTTAACATCCAATTTACGCTTTTTTTTATCTTCTGTACATGCTGTATCTTCTACATTGTCACTAGTTTTATTTTCCTTTTTCATATCTACATCTTCAAGTGGCACATTTGCAGTTTCAGAAGATATTTTTCTATGTCGAGTTTGTCTAGTTGATGAAGATAAATGTATTTTATCAGTTTCTGTAGATTCTTTTGGGGTCTTTCCACTTCTTGTTGATCTCACTGGTAATGAATCTGACTGAATTTTTCTTTTAGTTCCCCTTGTTTTCCGTGTACCCTCTGAATCATTTTCTGATTTATTTCTTCTTGTTGTAATTACCTCATCAATTGTATCAGATTCTTCCATAGCTTTTTCATCACTTTCTTCTTCTTCCTCTTCTTCATCATCATCGTCATCATCAAAATTATCTTCAGCTGAAGTAAATCTTGATTTTCCTTTAACTGCTTTGGGAGGTCGACCTCTTCCTCTACCTCTGACTTTAGGTGGCGACTTAGTAGTAGTTCTGCTCCTAGTTCTGCTTTTGTTTGATTCTTCAGAATCAGATTCTTCTAAATCATCTTCTACATGATATTCTTCTTCTTCATTTTTCTCTGTAGTTGAAGTCATATCTTCTTCTCCTTCACTCTCCTGGTAATTAACACGCCCAGTACTTCTTCGTGTTGTTTTTACACGTGATGCAGGAGATTCAAGAGTTACCTCTCGAGTTTGCCTTGTGCGAGTACTTTCAGGTGGAGAGGAACTTCTATTTCTATTACTAACATTTCTACTTCTTGTAACTCTTGACTCTGCTAGAGATGCTGCTGTCTGAGCTGTAGTTGAACTGCGTCGAGTGCGGCTAGTGATTGATCCTGAGGAATCATGACGTGAACTAGATCTTGTAGATCGACGTGATGTGTTTTCCTGTAAAAAAAAAAAACTTAACCATTCAAATCAAATCCTTGGTATCAGATTAAATTTTTTATTAACAAATATATTAACTGAAATTTTCAAAATTCAACATGACTACCTAAAGGAATCAAATGGTTTTTAATGTTGAATGTTTCTGTCGTCAATCAACAGTTAGAAAATAGCAATTTCCATTAGATTAGCTGTAAATAAAAAATAACACTATTGTGTTTTTTGTATTTATAATAATGTGAAAGTAAGGCTATAATTATAAAATGTATTCCTAAAGAAGAATATTTGTCTTGGAAGATTGTTCTATTCATGGAAAGCTAATAAAATAGGTTTATATTCAGAAAACTGGAGTAAAATTATTAAAGAAAATAAAATTTAAAAGTGTATATTGACAATAGCAGAAGCAAAAAATAATCTCTCTCCTCTAACATAAACTTCTGGACTGGCCATCAAAATAAAATATAACCACTCATTTCAAATCAAATTATAAAAATATAATAGTACTTGCCAAATAACTATTTGCCACAAACCAGATCATAAAAGTTTACTTGAGAAATATGGTCTTTTTCTCTTAAAAAGATTTTTAAAATAATAATAAAACAAAAACTTATCATTTTACAGTAAAACCCCACTTAACGCAGGGGATATGTTCCTAGACAACACAGCGCTAAACTAAACAGTGTTAAACGAGGTCATTTAACATAGAGTAAATAGGAATAGGGGAACATGCGACCAAAAGTAAACAAATTTTACTTTAATTTTAAGTTATTTTTATATTAATTTGTATAATAATATATGTTAAATAACACACAAACATGTGCACACAGAAATGTAAAGTTCATTTTTTTGTGATGAAGGTCCTGACTTTTCTGAAGTTCTTGTTTTTTGCAATAAAGTTGTGAAGTTTCATTTGTCGCTTTTTTCTTTCCTTAAGCAAATGTTGATAGCAGATTGCATCCAAAATGCTTTTGCACTCCTTTCAAAATCTGGATCATTTGCTACAATTTGATCAACAATTTCAGTTATCATTACCAAACTTTTACTAAGGAAATCTGTAGAGAAATTTTTTGAGTTCTTTGTTTTCAGAACCTCTATTTTCCAGTTCTACATGAATTCCTTATTCTGCCAGTTCTCGAAGGTCATCGTTGGTAAGATTCTCATCAGAAACCTGCGGTAACTCCTCAATATCCTGCTTGTCTACATCTCCTAGTCCTGCTGTATTGATTAGGTTGACTTTGGTCAACCTAATTGATTACTTGGTCAATACAGGTGGATTGCTGGTTGGCATCGTTTATGGTTAGAACTAGGTTGGTATCAGATCGCCTTTGAACCTCTAACTTTCGTTCTTGATTAATGAAAACATTCTTGGCAAATGCTTTCACAGTAGTTCATTTTGCGACGGTCCAAGAATTTCACCTCTAGCATCACAATATGAATGCCCCATCTGTCCCTCTTAATCATTTACTCGTTTTCTGAAAACCAACAAAATAGAGATGAGATCTTATTCCATTATTTCATGCACCATTATTCAGGCGGTATGCCTGCTTTGAGCACTCTAATTTTTTCAAAGTAAATGTGCCGGACACCCAAGACAATCGGCAAAGAGCATCAAAGGAATCTGGCCAAATGTCCAGTTCCTATAGTAACCACCAGGCGGTGGATCGCAACCTCATAAAGCGAACGCTTGCCCTGCTCCGCCAGATGGCACTACAGGGTTAGAAGAGACTATGCCTTAATCAAGGGTCTTGGTCTCTCACCTGAAGGTAGTCATTGACATCTTTTCTTTTTAGTTGGGCCACCGAGAACGTCTCCTGGGCTGCCATCTGTCCTCTTAGGCCCAACTCACTAACTTTGGCATAACTTTTGTTTGTTGTGCAGCCTGTTCTGCACTTTAGAATAGCTTTGTCCCTTTTAGCTCACATAAACTTTAACTTTTATCAGTAAGATAAACGGTCAGTGGGGTCCCCTCCCTTACAAGGAGGAGGACCCATTTAGTGCATCCACCAAGTCTGGGTCTAAAGATCAAAAAGATCTATGACCCTTCCCATCAATTCCTTTAGTTTCTTTAAGTTTCCTTCACTTGCTGCTAGCGTTTGAAGTACTTGTTCAGGCGGCTTGGTCCCGTCGACTTGGCCAGCCCCTCAAGTATGTAGTGTCTCACATCACTGTGAGAACACCCACAGGAGCAACAACCATCTCCTTGTCCAAACTTGGATTTGAAATGGGGAACCTCCCATGTCCGGTCAGTATTTGCATTGTAATCCTATAATAACTCACCGGGGTAAGGCCAACTTCAGGCACGAAGGCATAGGTTGACCTACCTACTGTACTATGAGTCCAGCACTCTTGCCAGTTTGTCATAGATCATTACAGTAGAGTACCTTTTATGTATGTAGCCGAGGGTTCTATTGTCCTCGTTACAAATGGGGCCCCTGGCCCCCACCTTGGCCAGTTGGTCGGCACATTCGTTGCCTGGGATCCCAATGTGGCCTTAGACCTCAAAGCAACATGCCATTCATGCCACACCCTCAGTACCTACCTCTGATCTCCTGTACCAGTTCATCTCTATGGTACCCATCACTCATGGCCTGAAGCAATGACTGGCTGTCAGAGTTAACCGTGACTGGCTCTGGACCCAGATGTAATAGGATCCACTGGGATGCCTCCTCCAAGGCCACCAGTTCTGCCTGGAACACGAACACCTCGTCATTCAAGCTGATTGACTGACAGTACACTTGTACTCTGTCAGAAAAGAGACAGTACGCGACACCTACTAAGCTACCATCTTTAGAGCCATCAGTGTATATTTCAACACTGATACCAGTTGGTTCACCAACATCCCACTCAAGTCCGATCCTATGGACTGGTTGGACCTTTAGAACGTCTGTCTGACATCCAACTACAAGCTTTTTAACCACAACAACTTTAATATATGCTATTGGAGCTGGAATTACCATGGCTGCTGGCACTAGACTTGCCCTCCAATGGATACTTGTTAAAGGGTTTAGATTGTACCCATTCCAATTACAGGGCATCAACAGAGTCCCGTATTGTTATTTTTTGTCACTACCTCCCCATGCCGGGAATGAGTAATTTGCGCA
Organism: Centruroides vittatus; assembly: GCF_030686945.1. Lineage (NCBI taxonomy): Eukaryota > Metazoa > Arthropoda > Arachnida > Scorpiones > Buthidae > Centruroides > Centruroides vittatus. Next base: position 2,909,790 of record NW_027122405.1, on the reverse strand, counting down.
CCTGCTGCCTTCCTTGGATGTGGTAGCTGTTTCTCAGGCTCCCTCTCTGGAATCAAACCCTGATTCCCCGTTACCCATAATGACCATGGTAAGCACATAACCTACCATCGAAAGTTGATAAGACACTTGAAAGATACATCGCTGGTGCTAGACCATGCGATCAGCTGAAAGTTATCCAGAGTCACCACCATTTGCGGGCCTAAGCCTGATTGGTCTTGGTCTAATAAATGCACTCGTCCCTGAAGGTCGGAGCTCTGATGCATGTATTAGCTCTAGAATTATCACAGTTATCCAAGTAGGAAAAATACAATAGGCTCTTCTCATTGAGAATTCTTGGATACCTTCAGCCATAACTTCTTCCAAACTTTGTTCATGCATTTATTAGTTAATTCTTGGCAAAGCTGATATTGCCTATTGCATCCATGATGTTATATATATTTTTCCAAAACTGTACCAAACAAACATAGATTTAAAGAAAGTGCACCTTTTTGCCACCTTTTTCCAATTAGTTCGTGTTTGTAAATAATCATATTATATGCGAATCAATGAAATGCCACAATAATTTAAATCAGCATAAATTTTGAGCTTTTTTTAAGGCTTCAGACCATGTTATATCAAATCAGCATTAAGCGAGGCAGCGTTAAGCGGGGTCTTACTGTATTTCCAAACATGTATTTGGGAAATAGTTTTGAATATTAGAAGTTTGTTAATCTAACATCTATGTGAATAGAGTGATGTCAATTACACTACTCTTGCTAATCTGGCCATTCCTTGAATAGAGGAATGCCGGAATGTGTATGAGGTCTACAGATTACCTCAAAGCAATAAATGATATTGTCGTGGCTATAATTTGGCTATAGGAGGGCGGCAGGCACATCTCTGCGCTGAGAGGGCGCTTTTGTACCTTTGAACCACGAGGTGTGCTTGTTACCTTTCATGTAGAGCTGGTGAAACCTTTATAGTTGACAATAAAGTTTTTATGTTGTTAAAGGATTTAATTAATTGAGAATATAGATATCCAAGCATGCGACATTAACGTAACAGATATGACTTTTCACTCTATGGTACTGATTCTTTTTGGAGTAATGCTGTCTATTATTGTGAAATTATGTACAATAATACAGTAATTGTAAGTTTAATTCTTTATTAAATTTAATATTACAAGTTTATTATGTGTAAGTTTATTTGCTTTTTATGCATATTTTAAAAAATATGCATAAGAAGCAAACATATTATAATGGAGGTATATTGGATAATTGAGTGGCTGGATAATTAAAGACCATTAGCAAGAGTGCATGGTATTGAAATTACTGGATTTTTTTTTCACAAAGTTTAAGAAGTTAAATGCAATTTAAGCATTGTAGACATTAATATAAATTTTATACCAGTATGCAGTGCCATAACTAAGCAGATGCAACAAGTGCAAGGAACATGGCATAGGACAATGGGGGCCTCAAAACTGAAAGAAAATATCAAATATTCTATAATATTTTTATTTATAAATATATGTGAATGATCTTGTACATTTCTTACAGAAGAATTATTTGTAAACAATTGTTATGAACATATTTATTTTATTATTGTTTCATCCTCCCCCAAAATTAAACCTTGCACAGAACAGATGTATAACTAGTTATAAAACTGCCTTCATGCACCACTGTATGCTTCCAAATTGTTTACATATGCTCTTTAATCAGTCTGAAGATGACAAAGTGCATGGCTGTTCTATGTTAAGATTAATTGAAAGACTTGCAAAAATGTTAATGAACATATTGCACAAAATTAACATTTCCATATGCATATAAAAATAAAAGAAATTGAACACATGTCCATTCACACTGAGTAAAGTGATGGAGTGAAGTCTTGTCTCATAGTGACAGGTTAGAATGTGCTCTATAACCATCTCTTTCTCTCTCCCCTCCAATTTTCAGTTCCCAAGCTATAGGGTCAGTCTCAGTTTTTTTTTTTTTTTTTTTTTTTGTTGAACTTTGTATATTCTACCATCATCCAGTAATAAACAGCTTTTACTGTCAAAGATCTTGGCTGACAAAAAATTAAATAGGTGGTATGATGAGGATTATTTACTATTAATAATTAGATATTAAGTAATTTGGTATTAAAAGGTAGCCATTAGGTGCCATCTCTTATTGAAATTAATAATTATAACCATCCACAGTTACTCACAGATATATCAAAAATTAAAATATGTCTGAAAGCAAAGAATCAAGAGATCTGGGTGGTATAACTGGCAACAAAACAATATGGTAAGCCAGAGTTTCAGGTTCAAATCTCACTCCTGGCCAATTCTTTTCTTCCAAACTATTCTATAATCGTCAATTTCGATAAGAGATGGTGCTTAACGTCTATCCTTATACCAGATTATTGAGTCAAAATGCATTTATCACAATAAAGACACTACAGAGAAGTAAATTAGTTTTGATTTGGTTATTCTTTTATATCTTTTTTAAAACAGTTTTATTTCAGATAAACAATCAGTAAATAAGTTTTGTAAAACATATTTTGGATTTAATAACTGACTACCTTTTGGATATTCACATTCTAATATATTTCACATTCACTATGTAGTAATATAATACAGTGGAACCTCGCTTAACAAGCATAATTTGTTCCAGAGTCTTACTCGTAATGCGAAACACTCATTAAGCAAAACAATTTTTCCCATAGAAATTAATGTAAAATACGATAACGCATTCCATGCCAAAAAAATGTTCAAATGTATTCAAAAAAAATTGTACAATATACACTGTTAAGGAGTGTGAATCATCATTATCTTTTCTTCTAGCGTGAAATGAACCATCCTGAAATGAGAATTCGATTTGCAGAAACAAAATAAATCACAGCTAATATGTTTGATAAACACTCCAAATGATATGCCAAATTCTTGGGTTATGTAAAGGCTATAATTAAATATTAGAAATTAATTAATTTGACTAGAGGTAGGCAGTTATGTTTCCATCTCGTATTAAATTTAATAATTATAAATAGTTCATTTTTAATTCGGACATTTCTAAAATTTAATGACCCAAGAATTTGTCATATCGTTTGGTGTGTTTATTATATAATGGGCTATGTGGTTGTTGATGTTTATAAGTAATATGTGTGAACACAAGTTTGGAAAAATACATGATCACAAGTGACAGTAAGATGTTAGCAGAACAAGTGCTAAACACAGACTGATGGAGCATGCCGTATGGGCATAATTCGGGACTTCCCCTCTCCTCATCACTCGTTATGTGAAACATCACTCGTTAAGCAAGGCAAACTTTTACAATTTGTTTTGCTCGTTATACAAAATACTCGTTGTGCGAGATGCTCGTTAAGCGAGGTTCCACCGTATTCAATTACAATAAAAATCTTATTGACAAAATATGCATTTCTATGACAACCATGTTCAAACTGAAACTTTCTTTAGAACAATCCATTAAATTTTAATAAATAATTAACAATTAAATTTATAATGAAGTATTTTTTCAATTCACTTACATTCAATAAATTACTTCTGATGCCATGATTGAGCCTAAAATTGATTATTGATTAATTTCATTTCTTCATCTCATTATTCAATGTAAAAACTTGTTAAGAAATTGTTTTTTACTTAAATGATTTTGAAATTAGTTTATTTTGTAGCTATTATCTGAGATAATAGCTTCAAAAAAAAAACTAATTAATTTGAGGCTCTACACAAACTCTTAAAATTTAACAAATTGTTCTAAGAAGAAATTGAATACAGTTGCAATAGAAATGCATGTTCCACCAATTTTAGTTTTTGTCATTGTTATTTAGCAAAATCAATAATTATTTTACAAAATCTTAATAGTGAGAAAAAATAATCATCATCATTTTGATAAATCCTAATAATGTATTGCATTTTGTAGTGCAGTTTAGCTAAATTTAATCCAAGCCTATTTCTGATAAGGCTCATCAGAAATAATTGATTTTCTTGAATGTAAATGAACCAAAACTCAAAAATTATTACAAAAATTTTATCTTAAATATGGCATTGACAAACTTCACTTGATAATGTTATCTCTGGCAGATGGTTTTTTTTCACATGTTAAATATACTAATTTTACTGTGCAGTGCATTCCCAAATTCAAAGAGAGAAAAATTGCACAAGTCAGAATGATATTTGGCAACAATGAAGACCAAAAGGTTTATACTTTGGGTTCAAGACAAGGACAAATTAAAAGATAGTAGCCTTTCTGAAAAGTATGGTGTAATAAAAGAAATATTTTTTTATTTCATAAAGCTTGCATAATTTTAACAAAAACTCAAACTTTTATTTTCTTATTTCATCATATTTTGATGGGATACAGCTAGTATTTTAATAATTTTTCTTTCTTTTAAGATAATTTCACTTAATAATGATTCATGTTATTTTTGTAATAAGAAACAGTTCTCAATGCACAATATATTTACAGAATATAGAATGTTAATGTTAAGTTAAACTAATAAATAAATGTCAAACAGATTTCTGTAACAATAAAAAATTTTATTTATTGTTCAATAATCATTTAAAATTGTCAATAATAAAAATAATCAATTTTATTAACTTTTAAAACTTGTATTTATATAACTATTAGTTGTAAACCTTTTGTTACTTTAATTTTTTTTTATATAAATCCCTAGTTATGGAAATCTACTTACGGACAGTTATCGATCCCTTCGATCAATTAAATGAAAAATTATTATTATTTAATTTTTGTGCAATCTTAATTGATATAATAATAATAATAACTCCCTTGCCAGTCACCACCTTACTGTGATGAAAGAGATCAATAATTCTGAGAGAGAAATAAAGCCAAGAGTGACAGAACCCACATCTGTGGAGATGTAACCATGATCCAAGTGTAATACTGGCTCAGGCTCAGACATCATCCAGATTAACAAGGTCACACTCATGAGTTAGATAGAGGCTCACATTCAAAAAATTGGCCACCAGTGGTAAAAGCAGCAGTTGTCCAAATATGGCTACTGCAATGCCCACACCAGTTGTGAAAAATCAGCCTACTTTTGATGTTTCTGAGGCAATCCAGCCACAGACCAATGGATGAAATGGACATCAGAAATGAACGAGTTTTTCATTCGTGCTTACTTCACTATCAGAAAACTCAAAACAGACATGACAGCATACAAACAACAGTTAATCACTTGTTTTCACAACATTATCCTTATCTCACAGTCACTGTACAAAGAGTTGTAGATCAAAAACAAACATTGTACATAACAATGTTATACCACAAACAAGATAAAACAACACTGGATCATGGAAACAGTGTTTCAAACCAGCACAAATCACTTCAAATGACTTCATCCAAACAAGATCATGCTCCAGACTGAAAAGGTGTTGTATTCCATGAGCTTCTTCTGAAGAACAAAACAATCAACTATGATTAGTTGGATAAATCAAAATACGGTTATCCAAAAGAAGTGTCCAGAACTAATAAACCATAAGGGTGTCGTCATCTATCATAACAATGGTCAGACGTCATTTATCCTTGCAAACATGACAAATTATTGGTCTGGGCTGAGATTAGGATTTCTCATTTCCCGGTCCTTTGCTTGTCCCAGGATTTTGAGAAAAAAGTGATCTGTTTCCCAGGATCCCAGGATATAATTAATTATTTTTAAGATATAATATAAATCTCAAAATAGAATTATATAATTATTTTTCATTTTTTAAGTAATTTAATATGTCCTGCAATCTCCAAAATAACAATAATAATAATGCTGTGTAAAATATGTATTAAAAATTATCTTTGAATTACATAGAAATTTTCACAAATAGAAAAAATTTATTAAAGTTTGTTGGAAACTGCTTACAACAAAACAGCCTTTAAATTGAGTTAAAAATTAACATAAAAAAATGAACTTAGATCAAACTTCTAACTTAAAAGATAATTTTCGTTTTTTAAATAGAATATAATACAAAATATTGTAAATTTTTATAATAAGATTTTAAAAAGCAAAGATGGTCAATACTCCGATCACTCTATCTGGTTCTTATTTTATTAATGAAAAGTCCTGCTACCAAGAATGCCCTTTCAGTTTCAATTGATGTGGGTGGAATCATCTTTAATGCCTTTAAGAGAAGACAGATGATGTTTTTTTCATCTGTAATGTCATTTTCAAGATGCATTGCTGTACTAATTTTGCTGTCTAGTATTCTTAATTTGTTACCTTGGCTACTTTAAAAGTGGAATCAAGTGTATAGCCCAATAATTTGGCAGTTTGTTTGACTTTAATAATCAGGTTTATGATACTTGCATACTTCGTACTCATTTGTATCCTTGCCCAATTTGCACAACATGGTGTAATGAGGTTATTGAAGCTACTGGGCGTGGTTAAAAATTAAGACAGCATCAGCACAATTATTCAAGATATTACAGGTTCTGACAAATAAACAATTTTCAGTGTCCTGCCACAAATAGGCTACATATTGATTATTAATAATCTGTGACATGTCATAACAAGAAAAAATTTAAAAAAACTAATAAGCAGGCTTAAAATTAATAAATACAAATGTATTCTGACAATTTATGAGTTAATTATACTTTCCATTTGCAAAATTTTGTCAACCTTAATACAAAATAAAAAAAGAAGTGAACTTTAAAAAAATTTGTGGGATTTCCTGGGATGAAAAGAATTTTCTAGGTTAAAAGCCAGGATCCTGTTAGAGAAACTCCAGCTTAAATCCTCCACACTCACCAAATATTGTCCCTTCTGATTACGACCTGTTTCATTCTCTTCAGAATTCCTTAAATGAACAGTGCTTTGTTTCCTCAAGAAAGGCATCAAACAACAGTTTTTTTTGCCATGAAAGACAAGTTCTTTAAGCAAGGAATTATGAAACTGCCCAACAGGTGGCAAAAGGTTGTAGATCAAAATAACCTATACATATTACCTATATATATATTTTTAAATAAAGTTATTGCATTCTCTAAAAAAATTGTCTTTCATTTATGCATTAAAAAAAACCACATGGACTTATTGGTCAGCCCTATACAATCTCCCATTTTATTAAAAATTGTTTTAATTGTTTCTATGTCAACAAAATGCCATATATTTTCCACTTATTAGAACTTTTCCACTAATTTTTGACAATATTTCTTTATATTGACAATAAACCAAATTGTTGAAACATTCAACATTGAGCAGTCTTTATGAATCAGTTTTGTCTGAGATTGAAGTTTAAAGCAACCACACAACCATAAACAAGTTTTTGCAGATACAGTAGACTCTGCATAAGTCGACACCCCAAGAGGAAGTGGAAATGTGTTGAGTTATCCAATGTGACAACTAAAGCAAAGTTGGAAATAAAACCACAAAACTACAATTAGGAAAATACAGTAGTTGCGTTATACAGTAGTTTAGGCTTACAATACATTGTGTCCTCCATTTACAATTATTCTGTAGATGAAAAACTGAAAAATTCATTTAGTGTTGTTTGTTTTGAGCACTTAACTGTCTCAACTTTCTTTTTCAACGATCACGAATGCCTTGAAAACATCATCTTCGCAATTGTCGGCAAGTAATGTCTAAGGATTCTTAATGCCTCTAGCGTGAGAAAATGCGAAATTGGATTCCGGTGTGACATTGATGTAGATTGTACATTTTCTTTTTGTTTATCTGTTATTATTTTATACATAAAAATACATAAAATGTTAAGGCATTTTTATTAATATGTATATATATTAATAATAGTAATGTATTATTATATTATTAAATATATTAATTATATATTAATAAATAAATCGACTCTTCCTCCTGAAAAAAAAAAATATGAGTTTGCACCACACATGCAGAGTGAATTCATTTTTTCAGGAGGGGTGATGACTTATCAGTGTGTGGGACAGCAAAAGTATGTCGACTTATCCAGTGGTGACAAGTTAAACAGTGTTGAGTAAATCGGAGTTTTTTAACATTAATGCCTATGTAAGTCAGCCGGGACCACAGAAACTGACTACTTATCCAATGGTGTCGAGTTATCTGGGTGACGACTTATGCGGACTCAACTCACTACAGGTCACTAATTATGATACATGACATTGAATCTAAGACCCATTCTATTTTCAAAGATAATAAAACCTGAAATAAGTGCATTCTACACTTGAGTAAATATCTAAATATGATATTTCTTCTATAAGTATTAGACGTTAATGGTGCGGTTTTTTGTATATATTGCTTAAGTATCAATTTCCCTTGAAAATTTTCTTTTTTTCAATAGATTAATTGATTTAACTTCACAGTTAGTTTAACCGTAGTTATTTCGTCTGTACCACATTTCATCAGCGACAAAGACTATTGGGTTTTATTCACATTATTCTTTATTTCACTATGCATTTCGGGTGCAATCTTTTCCGTTTATTTTGCACCCCTCATCAGGTGTTACATTTCTACAATTGGTAGAGAATACATTTGTTACATTAATTAATGTAGATGGGTTTCTTAATATATATAAGTTATAAAAGATTATTACAGTTTTTTTGGACTAGTCATAAAGAGTTATTACAATTATTATATTGATACATATACAATGATATTTCTTCCTTAATGTGTCTCACCTCCATCACTTTACACATATCTTCATATCTCATTTTTTATGATTTATGTTCTATGGCTATTCTTGGAAATTTGTATCCTTACATAACCACACCATATTAACTGGAGGGCAGTTAATTAGTTTTTTTATTTCATCAATAATCAATTTCTTAATGTTCATTACTTATTAAATTTTTCAGTTTTTTACTTTGTGTATGAATAATAATCTATATAATCTTGCCAGTGAATCCATTTCAACTGCACTAGCCAGCTTTTGTCATAAGTCAAATATTGGGTTGTTCGGAAAGTTCGTAGCGATTTTTAAGAGAAATAAAAGAAATTGTTTTAATACTAAAAATATACTTTTATTCCATTATGTATGTGCCATTGTTTTTAATGACGTGTTGCCATCTATGGGGCAGCTTCATGATACCCTCTTCGTAGAACTTTCCAGTTTTTTCCGCGAAAAACTGATCCACGTGGTTTTTGCAAGCTTCCAAAGTATCAAAGTTTTTATCATGAAGGGAATTTTGTAGAGAACGGAACAAATGGTAGTCTGATGGGGCAAGGTCGGGTGAGTAAGGAGGGTGGGGTAAAACATCCCAGCCTAGTTCCAATAATTTTTGGCGTGTTTGTAAAGACGTGTGATGTCTGGCATTATCTTGGTGAAACACAATGCCTTTTCTATTGGCCAGTTCTGGACGTTTTTCTTTAATTGCCATGTTCAGCTTATCCAATTGGGAACAATACTTATCAGAATCAATTGTTTGATTCTGTGGAAGCAGCTCATAGTACAGGATTCCTTTCCAATCCCACCAGACAGTGAGCATGACCTTCTTTGGATGAAGATCGGCCTTTGGAGTTTTTAATGGTAATTCATTTTTCTTACCCACGATCGTTTTCGGCTGACGTTGTTATAAATGATCCACTTTTCATCACCTGTCACTAAATGCTTCAGAAAAAAGTCATTTTTATTTCGTCTTTCAAGAGAATCACAAATGGAGATGCGATCCAGTAAGTTTTTTTCCGTTAAGTCGTGAGGTATCCAAATGTCATAACGATTCACGTATCCGAGCTTCTTTAGATGTTGAAATACAGTACTGTTTGATGACTTCACTATGTCTGCAATCTCTCGAGTTGTGTAATGAGGGTTTTCATCCAATAATGCTTTGATTTGGTCCTCTTCAATAACAGGAGGTCTTCCTGAGCGAGGAGCATCTTCAAGGCTGAAATTACCCGTTTTAAATTTTGCAAACCACTTTCGAACAGTTGATTCTGATACAGCACTCCCACCATAAACATCACATATCTTTTTTGCTGTTTGTACAGCATTTTTGCCTTTACGAAAAAAGAAAAGAAACAAGTGTCGATAATGCACGTTGTTCGCATCCATTTTTGCAATGAGCCAAATTAAACGCTATTTGAATAATCTTAACGGTTTTTTTGTAACGAACGCGTCTCAAGGTCAGTTATCGTAATATTCATTGGTTTGTACAATTCTGATCATTTTTGCGTCAATCGGTGTCTCAACTGTCGGCTATCAAAAATCGCTACGAACTTTCCGAACAACCCAATATAATAGTAGTACTGTTAATTGGTTCAAGTTCCATATGTTGTGCATAAGCTTTTATACTATAGTCAGTTTTTGTACAACATGCTTAATATAATACAACATTGGTGTTTAGATACATTGAACTTCAAACAAATGTTTAATGTTTTAATTAATTAGTATTTTTATTAACAAAGATTCATGGAAAAGCAGGTAGCCAACATCTTCTAACAAACCAAAAATAATACTGAAGCAATATTATAATCTTTGTATGAAGTTAATTTTATTTTTATTCTTAATTTCTATTTAGTTACTATAAATCTCCTTTAACCTTATTATAAAATTAGTTAATTATCCAGATTAAGTAGCACTGCACAAAGTTAGTTCCAGTTTCAGTTTTTCAAAGTGATGAGAATCTGAGCAATAGGAAAACATGAATGTACTAGTTATTTTTGTTATATACGTTTGTGCGTGCACGCACATGCGTGTATTTATTGTTCATTACAGTATTGCATTTAACATTTAATAATAGTATCAGGCAATTAGTAAATGCAATACATTGTTTGGACTCAAAAACTAATTTTTTTTACATTTATCTCTAAATGTAGAAACATTAATCCAATCAAATGCTTAATGTTCCTACATATAAAGATAAATGTTATTAACATAACATGTTTAATAACATGTTATGTTAATAACATGTTATTAACATAATGTTATGTTAATAACATGTTATTAAACATGTTATTAACATAACATGTTTAATAACATGTTATTAAAAAAAACAGTAAATTGAAGACACAGTCTGTAGAAAATGGAATCACTATTTATTCAGTTTCAATATTCTGAAATACAACAGATCTTTCATTTTAGGCTAGCAAAACTATTAAAAACTTTCCTTAAAAATAATGAAAAAATATCCAATTAAAAACCAAAAGGTTTAAAATTAGAACCAGTAATGCCACAGACCTCTTTCATTTTCCATTCTTACCACTTGGAGATGGTACAGCTTTAAATCCACTAGAAGCAAGTACTGGTAAATGTAGGTTTTCAAGTGCCCCCTAGTGCAAATCTTTGTAGAATAATTTCAATTCAATTTTTAAACTTAATTACATCCATCAATATTTTACAATTTCATCTTATACTTTATGCATGATGATTTATGATTCCAAACCATTTGTGCATCTTTTTGAAAGTTAAATACCAATGGATATCAAAAAGCTTTCTGTAGAAGCATGTTCCCATTTTCTTGTAAGCAATCAACATTTCGTTTTATTTTGTCTGCCATACTGATCTACAGACTCAAAACTGTCCTCATTTTCTATTGGATATTGACTCCCCTTTATTACAACAGAATTAAATTTGATTTTCTGTGCTTTTTTTTAGGATACAGAGATGGAAAGTATTACTGTTTTTGTTTCCACATTATTTTTTTTATTACAGGTAGGAATGGAATTATACAATCTATAAGAATCACTATTTTGGCATGCCAGTTCACCAGATTAGCCAAGAGGTTAGCCCTTCTACGATGACATGACAATATACTGTCAGTTAGGCTTCAGCTGAAACATTCAAAATGACAATACCCTGTATTTTGTCATCTTGAAAAATGTTTAATTTTAATCAAAAATTCTCTACATCATTTTACTTGCATTTGGTGATATTTTATTGCTGCTCATTGCCTGTAAGTTATATATATAACTATTTATTATTTTCCTTATTTTTGTTCTAGTTTTATTTTATTTACTTATTTTCTCAAACAAATAAAATGCATTCACTAATAGTTTTTTTTTGTCTGTAGTGTGCTGTATTGTTCTATAGTTTTGGTATTTTCTGCCTTCTGCCTAAAATGAAATATCCTACTAACCTAAAAGAGTTTATCAAGGAGAGACAGAAAACTAATATATATGGATTGTTTCATATAAAGTGATATTGCTCATGAAAAAATAGATAAATAAATATAAATATAATAAATATACATAAATTTTATATCATCATGTACAATACAATATTCTCTTTTGTGCTGGCTTCGTTCCAAAAGCAAATAATGAAATTGAATAATTTTATTTTCTATCAAAGTAAAGTAATTTATAACATCAAAAATTTAGGTCATAATTTAACATTTTTTTTTGTAAGTACAGTAGAGCATCAATTATCCGACCCCCGATTAACCGACCGCGTTCTAGTCGGCAAATTCAAATGTCTGCTAGTGATGTGGCGCTACAATATTTGGTTATGTCTTGGCTATTTTAATGTTATTTTTGTTAAATTTTTGCATGTTTTAGCTGGCAGCACTGGCTTGACCATGAAAGGGAGGCTAATATTTAAACCAGGCCTAATACACTATACTAATAATGTATTTTTTCATACTTTTCGGTTATCCGACTTTTCAGTTATCCGACCAACCCCAGTTCCCAATTGAGTCGGATAATCGATGCTCTACTGCAATTTTTACTCTGAATGATTATACACTATTGTGCCAAAAACTACATAAAGTAATAAATATATGTGATCTTTTTTTTGGTATCTCTACGATAAAAATCCAATTTTTGGTGAATTTTTAAAATAAAATATGTAGAAACTAAAATAACTGCAATTTGGATCAGTGTTTTAGAGGTAAAGTACAACTGACCACATCAGAGTAAAAGGCTATCTCTCTACAAGAACATTAAAGTAAAATAAAGAAGTTGCTCTCTCTCTCTTCCAGATTGGAATGCATACCAGCTCCCATTGCCCATGCAATTGTCTTTTTACAGTTAAATTTTACTGATGAAGTCACCATGGTCAATTTATCTCTCCTTTCCCTGAAGTGGAGAAGTCCATATGAAAAATCTTAAAATGGCTCATTACTTTTATTTCTTTTTATTCAAGATTTATGCAAGATTTATTCAAGATTTTATTCAAGACTTATTTAGATTCAATCATTTTCTTTCAGTAAATTAAATGAATATAGTCCAATAAAAAATCTGGCAGATCATTTGGTAAATTTTGTAATTTTAATACATTGGTATACATGTTATTATATATATATTTATCTTAGCATTTAAAAACATCTAGCAACGAGTTGTGTAACTTTCCTGGCTTTTATAAGATATTATTTTTAAAGTGACATTTATATTATTAATCAAAATAAATATCTAAAATTATATGTGGCACCATCTATTACAAGATTTTGTTATAAAAACTTTATATATTTTTAATTATTATAAAATAGCAGAAGACTTAATTTTGAGGGGAGAGATGAGTTTTATAAAAACACTAAATGCTAACAAGTAAAATCTTCATTAAGTCTGACCCCTCATAAGATATATCATGTGACCATCCTCAATCTTTCCATCCTCTTGCCTTTCATGACCAAAATTTAATAGCATCAATGCCTCTTATATACAAGCTATCGTGCCAAATTTGGTTTCTTTATCTTCACCCCCTCCTGAAATATTAAGCAAAATAGACACCAACATACACACACACATATAATTATAATTTTTTGCCATTTTTTTTTGACTTTTTTGGGTTCATGGGGTCTCACAAAACATGATTTGCAAAAACTCAGATGGTCAAATTTGACACAATTCCATTACTTTCCCTTGTTATATATACATAACAGCCAGGAAATTAAAAAAAAATGAATTTGTAAATGCCAAACATTTACAAAATTCATTTTTTTGCTTGTTTTATGATTTGGTTGGCTGTCTACCAATCTTTTTTTGTATACGAATCTTTTTTAATTCTATAAAATTTAGCTATCATTTGTGCAATAAATAAATGTGCAAATATTTATAAATGATTTCTATAAAGATGATATTATATTTATTAAAAAGTATTATAATTATTACATAATAAAAATAATACTATAAATATTTAAAACAAATTTAGTCATCCTGTTAAAATTTGCTATATATTTAACTAAAGATTAGAAAATAATTTCCAATCAGAGAATAAAATATTTAGATCCAAAACTAATCTTCAATTTATTGGTTTGATAGTTAACTATTTTAAAGTATCACTGCATATAACACATGCAAATATTGTAAAGTTTTTTAACTTAAAATACTGTAATTTTGTGCAGATAGCTCACAAAGGCATATATCTTGCAGAAAATCACAAGAGCAAAAATAAAACCTTTGTACAAGCTGTCCCACTATATACCCCATGTCCGATTGAAAACAAGATAATTATTAGTTTGTAATTTAGTGAACTCAAGCATCGAAATATTGCTTTTTCTGTTTAATTTCTAATAACAAATCATTGTAAATATACATAAACAACCAAGTCCAAATATTCTATAATCATCGTATTAATTTCTGGATTATTCACACTATAGTTTGGCTAGCTATTACTAATTAACATAAAATATTTTCTTCAAAAGGTAGGCAGTTAGACTATCATCATATATTAACATTAAATAATAATTAAAATAATTTTTAAATTAAATTTAATTTAAAATAATAACTAACAAAATTGAACCTAATAATGACATTACCTTTTTGTTTAATTTTTAAACTATGTTTTGTAGAAATCTGTTTTACATTAATAACATTTGTATAAAGTTCAAAATATTAAATAATTCTCAATATGACCACTCCAATGGCCACCCGCATAATTCAATTGCAGGTGTTTATGAACTGTCTTAATTATGTAAATTACATGTAAAAATAAATATGATTTATCATTTTTACTTTATGATTAATTTTCTTTATCCAGTAGTAGTAATAAAATTAACTAAGAAAAAATTAAATATTAAAATTATTTTCTGTTTAATTTTGTTCAAAACATTGTAACCTTTAAACATGATTTTATCATGAGTTTCACTTGTTTAAATACTGTAATTTTGTAATGCACCTTCAATTATTTTTAGAATTTTGTAGCAAGTCAATGATTTCAATACTTGTTCAAGCCATTAATGTTTTTTTGACTCATGTTTGGAATTTAAAATCAGCTTATAACATCATATAAGTGGCACTTCCTTTCAAATTATTTTTCAAGCACAGCTAGCCTACAGTTTATCTGCACAAAATTATGGTAATAATCAACTTGTATATGAAGATTCTTAGAAAATTCTAATAGTATTATAATTAACAAAACAAAATTTATAAATTGAAGAAATTAATTTATTCAAACTTACAATATCAGTCGTTCCCCCTCTCTGAACTGCTGAACTTGCAGATTTTCGGGGCATTGCTAAAAGTTTGTAATGAAGATTCCTGGAGATGTCATAAAAAGTTTATCTAGAGGAAAAAATTAAACATTATTAACAGATTACATCTATCAAATCAAATGATAAAAATTTTTCAATACCACAAATTAAATTTTAAAATATTTATAAATATATATCTTAAATTTTTATTGACCATATTAATATCATTGCATTAATAAAATAAATATAGATGACATCAGTAACATTTTCTTTGTTTGTTAAGCAATTTTTAGAAATTTTAAATTTATGATTCACATGTAAAGAGGAAAACAATTTTGCACAAGCTATATGCACCATTGCTTGTGCAATATTTTGTATAAATGTAATATACATTTATGCAAAATATTAGCATTGTAGAAAATTTAACCATCAAAAATCTGATACTCAAGATTTATAAATTTCCGTTATGAATAGGTAAGAATGACAGGCAATTTATGTATATAAAGCTTATATGCAATGTGTGTGTATGTGTGTGTATACAGTATAACCTCTAAATAGTAGATGCAATCAGAATGAAGAAGTTTGTCCACTATTTAGAGGCATATGTCAGCAGCCATATTGTATTTAAACCTAGTAACTATAAAGTGAAGAATATGATAGATTATGAAAACTTGATTAGTAATTTTGAAACCATGTCATTATTTGTTCCATCTTCTAAAACTATGTAGTGTAACTACTTGACCACTTGGCATTTTTCATCTTTAATTTTTTTATTCAGTTTAGTTGAACTGAATAAAAAATTAAAGATGAAAAATGCCAAGTGGCCAAAAATGTCAAGTAGTTACACTACATAATATTAGAAGACAATTATGAAAACATCAAATTTCTGTTAGGAATGTGACAATACCAAAAAGTATACATAGCATGTATAATTAAAATATATATACAGCATATTATTTATGTCTTCAGCTGTAAAAATCACATTTTAATTGAAATCTAAATAGCAAACTGATTATACGGGATACTTTAATTAAATAGAATATAAAAATTACAACAAAATATAAACATTGATTAATTATTAATTCATCAAAAATGACCTGAGCGGAAGTAACAAAAAACAAAAATGAAACTGTTATCATGAACAAAAGAATGGATGAAGGTCGGTTTAGGTGATGAGAGTGTGAATGTCAAGTTATGAAGGTGATTTGCTAGCCACTTCAAGGGATAAGAAATGTATTCAGTATTCTTGCATTTAGAACATTGTTTACGATCTAAGCACATAATAAAAATTAACATAGCAATTTGTCTACTTTGTAGTTATTGAGACAAAATTTTATAATTTTTCACACATTTTTGCTTTTTACAATAAATCATTTATTAAAAATTATACTTAAGCCACCACAAAACTGTTAAGATAAAAAATGGCATCATAAACGCAAGAACATCGAATATCTTCTTACACTTAAAAGTGAGGAAGACATTCGATTTTGCACAATAAATCTGGATAAAACAAAGTTGTCAATTGAGTAGTATTTTTGGACTCTGTGGATGTGATAATTCCTGGAAAATAACAGTGTTTAATTAAACCGATTACATATTGAGATT
Organism: Centruroides vittatus; assembly: GCF_030686945.1. Classification (NCBI taxonomy): domain Eukaryota; kingdom Metazoa; phylum Arthropoda; class Arachnida; order Scorpiones; family Buthidae; genus Centruroides; species Centruroides vittatus. The sequence continues at coordinate 2,892,937 of NW_027122405.1, read as the reverse complement.
TAAAAAATATGAAATAGAAGCAAAACAGATAAATCATAATATTTTTTTATGAAGTTAATAAATTTATGAACTTATAACTTTACATATATTAGGATGACCGGAAAGTAATGTAGTTTTTTTTTAGATTAAAATCAAACAAATAAATTTTTAATTTGTTTTTATTTTTAATCAATGATGTAATCACCCTTGTTATCAACAACCATTTGCCAATTAGTGCACAAATTTTCAATGCCAGATTGATAAAAATCAATTGGTTTTTGAGGAAAATATCTGGAGATGGCATTTCGAATATCATTCAAATTTTCAATTTTTTTCACATAGAAAATGTTGTAGCAATCAGAATAAATAGAAATCCAATGGTGCAATGTCAGGTGAGTATGGTGAGTGAGGCAATAGCTCCCACTCCAATTCATTAATTTTTTCCAAGTTTATCTTGCACAGTGTGGTCTTGCATTATCACGTTGCAGAATAACGCCTTTTCTGTTGACAATCGCTGGACATTTTTCAATTAAACATTGATATACTCGATCCAATTGTTCACAGTAAAGGTCTGCACTCACAGTTTTTCCAGGTTTCAGCACTTCAAAATGAACAATTCCGCAAATACTCCACCAAACACACAAAAGCACCTTTTTGGGATGTAAACCTGACTTAGCAGTACTTTGTGGCAATTCATTCGGAGAGAGCCAATGTCTTTTGCGTTTTGGATTATCATAGAGGACCCATTTTTCATCTCCAGTGATCAAAAAACACTTCTGTATTGTGCCATTGAAGCAATAAGTTGCATATGGTGGATCGGTTAGCTTTGTTTTCTTTGGACAGATTATGCAGGACCCAAACACCTGCTCTGCATACTTTACCAATGTGCTGCAAATGTTCTTGGATGGTCGAGCAAAGTTTGTTAAGAGTTTTTGACAGTTCTTTGATTGTCTGATACGAATTTGCTTCCACTTCCGCCCTTAACATGTCATTGTCTAAAATTGTTGGCCTTCCTGATCGAAATGAGTTGGAAAGATTAAAATTACCGGATCTGAACTTAGAAAACCACCTTTGGCATTTACGAACGTCTAATGCACTTGGATAAACGTGTTACTACCATTGTGAAACTCAAAAAGCATACAATGCCATATATGTACCTCTTCTGGTATTTGGCTGGCCATTTCACCCAAAATTGCAAAAAAAATTTAAGATTTAATTATTTACAAGTAAACAAGTCACTTTAACCTTAAAATGTCTTTCGCACGGCCTTGAATACACAATGAGCTGATAAATGATAAACAAGGTAATGTCGTTTCTGCACAGTATTGACATGTGCAGAAACAACATTACTTTCTGGTTTACCTAATACTACAAAGTTATCAACTTTAGTATATTATATATTGTATAACTATGAGATCACTTTCCTAAGGCACTGCTCCATAATTCTTACCTTAAGTTCCTACAGTTCTCTAAAACATAACCCTAGCAAATCAAGTTTGAATATACTTATTTTCCAAACATTCCTCCAAATATTCTCTTGCTTATTGCTCTAATAATAATCATCATCATCCTGATCATCCTAAACTTACTAAATAGCACTGCCATTCTTTATTAAACATATAATGCCCATGTCACATTATTCACTTAAAAAATCCAGCAATGAGTTGCTTAACTTTTCCGGTAACATTTGGTGGTGCCATCTGTCATATTTTATTTAAAAACTTTTTATATTTTTAACTATTATAAAATGGCAAAAAAACTTAATTTTGAGGGTAGAGATGATTTTTATAAAAAATTGTGAATGCTAACAACAGGTAAAATCACCATTAAGTCTGACCCCACTGGAGATACATACACACAACCTCCTTTATCTCCTTACCTCCTTGACCTTTAATCTCCAAAATTTAATAGCATTGAAAAGTTTAAAAAATAAACCAGGTTATAAGAATTTAACAAGATCTATAAAAAGTGTGTGTAGAAAGGCTAAAGAAGAATGGCTTAACAAAAAATGTGAAGAAATTGAAGTTTGGACAAAGAAAATAAAATAAAAGAACTCCATGAAAAAATCAGAGAAGTAACTTTTAAAAAACGGAATTTTCAAACACAAGGTATAAGAAATTTAAATGGGAGAATAGTCCTGGAAACAGAGGAAATAATGAAAGGGTGGTATGAATATGGAAAGGAATTATTCCAAGGTGACAGGGAGGAGATCGAGCCTCCCAGGGAGTTAGAAGGCCCACCAATACTCAAATGGAAAGTTGTGAAAGCCATTGATAAACTCAAACCCAGTAAGGCTGCTGGCCCAGACAATATAGAGCCAGAATGGATTAAAGCTCTAGATGATGGAGGCATCAAAGCCCTGGGTAAGTTATGTAACGAATCTATGAACTGGGATACCTTCCTGAAGACTTCAAACAATCTATATTTGTTCCAATTCCCAAATAACCAAAAGTAAATAAATGTGAGGATTTTAGAACCATAAGCCTAATTAGTCATGTGGCCAAGGTTCTAACTTATATCTTCTTAAATAGAAACAAAGGAAGATGGACTGAAGGCATTAGTGAAACACAAAGTGGTTTCCAAGAGAATAAAGGAACAAGAGAAGGTTTTTTTTTCAATCTGAAAACTATTATTGAAAGATATAAAGAAAAACAGAAGAATATTTTTCTTTGTTTTATAGACTATGCAAAGGCATTTGATAATGTGAAACATGATTACCTTATTAAATGTCTATTAGAAAACGGTATGGATGGAAAGGATGTCAGATTACTTACCAATTTATACTGGGGACAGAGAGCTGTAATAAGGATTGGCAAAGAATTTTCACAAAGCTTCCCAATTCAAAAAGGAGTAAGGCAGGGTTGTGTGCTGTCTCCAATTTTGTTCAATCTTTATGCAGAAAGAATTTTCAGTCAGGTGAAAGATCTAAAAGGAGTAAACATAGGGGGCAGAAATTTCAATAATCTTAGGTATGCTGATGACACTGTGCTATTAGCAGAAAATGAAGGGGATCTAAGGATGCTGATAGAGGAAATTTCAAAATTGAGCAATCAATTTGGGCTAACACTGAACTGCAAAAAGACCAAAACTAGGACCATTTCCAATGAGAAAGAAACTCCGAAAGTTAATATTAAAATTGGAGACAGTGAACTGGAGCAGATCAAAAGTTATGTCTATCTGGGACATATCATTACAGATGATGGAAGGAATGATAAGGAAATTGGAAGAAGGAGTGGAATTGCAAGAACTGCATATACAAATATGAAACAAGTGTTGACTTCAAAGGAGATTAGTATACAAACAAGAGTTAAGTTGGTAAAATGTTATGTTTGGTCAACCCTGCTTTATGGAGCAGAGAGTTGGACAATGAATGCAAATAATGAAAAGAAATTAAGGGCATTTGAAATGTGGATGATTTGAAGAATGCTGAGGGTTTCTTGGAAGGAAAGAAGAACAAATGAAGATATCCTAGCAATTGCAAATCAGAAAAGAACCTTACTAGAAGTAGTAAGGAAAAGAAAAGTGAGGTATCTGGAGCATGTACTGCGACACCAAAGCCTGCAAAAACTATTACTAGAGGAAATGATTGAAGGGCAAAGAGGTAGGGGTAGGCCAAGAATGAACTGGTTCAACATCATCAGGAAGTGGACATACTTAACGTATGAAGAGTGTCAAGAGAAGCACAAGATAGATCATGGTGGTATGAAATGGTTGTCAACCCCCTCACATGAGAAGACACTTAAAGAAGAAGATCCCTCTAATAAACAAACCTCTTTGCAAACGTTCAGAAATTTTCTACAAAAAGCACAGGAGTTATTTAGCTTCAAAGAGGGTAAACAAAATTGTGCCAACTACACACATCCATACATACAGGAAAAAAACCTCCCAAATTTTTTTGCATTTCTCAACATTTCAGTCCCCTACATCCAAAAATGTAAAAATCAGGGGGAGTCAATTTTTGACTGATTGCCATACTTTCCCTCTGTTATATGTAACAGCTGAGAAAGTAAAACCTGCTTCTTCAGAGTTTACACCTTATTATCCTAGTGCTTTCAAGTTCTTCAGGGATAGACAATATAAATATATAAAAACAGTCCATTTGCCAAATTTTGCAGGCAATGTATAGCATTATTATTGCTATAGCTTTTGATTTAATAGGATTTGAGAGGTAAACAAATTTATTATAACATTATATCAAATGGAAATATAAAATGAAACTCTCTTTTTATACCTGTACATTTTACATATAATACCACAATCCAATGTTAACAGAATGATCTGTTACCAATGATTCATTGTTTTGGCACTCATCCAAACATCCTCAATACAATTAATGCTGAGATAAAGAATCACATTAACTACATATCACAATATGACCCATATTTTAGATATAGATACAAAAACTTGCATAATGGTCATTTGGATTTAATTTTCTCTCTATGAAATATGTGATATACAGTCAAACCTGTTTTTATGCGGTCTTTTTTTGTGCGATTTTTTATTTGTGCGTTTTTTTTGTGCGATTTTTTATTTGCGCGGTATAGTTGGCGACTAGTCTCGTGCGATTTGTCATGTCTCACGTTGACTTATTATAGCTAAATAAACTTATTACAGCATAAATGAACTTATTATAGTAATATTATTGCATGAATATGCAAAAAATGAAATAATTTATTTTTTAAGTCAACAAAACACCACCTAGACAACTAGAAACTACAAGAAAGTAAACGTTTTCATCTGTGTTTAACAGACATCATCAGGCTCTCTTTCATCATCATTCTAAATCATTTTTTCTGTAGGGCCACCCAGAGGGTGGCGTGAATGGTGGCTCAACTCTTGCAAAATTTAAAAATTGATCATTTCATTATTCACTACTTAAACTATTTTTTGCTAATCTATTTAACAGATGATATGTTTTCCATTAAAATATTATTTTGTTAAAAAATAGCTTTTTTTATTATTAAAGCCCCCATATGACAACTTTGCAGCAGACCCTGTTCATCTGTGTTTAATAGGCATCGCCAGGCTAACTCTAGTTTGATAATGTCCATTACACACAGGTGAAAACATTTGCTTTCTTGTAGTTTCTCCTTGTTGAATATTGATTATAAGCACAGAGCTTAATAATATACTGTAATACAGTAGAGAGTCATTTATCCGAATCAATTGGAAACTGGGTTGTTCGGATAACTGATTTTTCGGATAACCGATTATGTACGAAAAAATATATTAACCTCACCGATGTTGAATTTTTCTTTGTTGCATCATTTCGTGTTGAATTTTCGTCGATTTTAAGCCTAACGAAAATTTTTATAATAATAATTGAGGCTATTGTATCGTTAAAAATTATTTCTTTATTTTGTACAAACAAAATAAATATATTGAAAAATATAAAAACATAAAAATTATACTTTAGAAGTAAATCTAGTATCAAAAAAGTTTGATTCAGCACGACACAGTCCGACTGGAAAGCATTTGGATAACCAGTGTTTGGATAAACGACTCTCTACCGTACTATTATATGAATTTTTATATATATTTGCACAGTATAAGTAGTCTAAATATATGCATTACATGCACATTCTACAAAACTTCATTCTAACCGAAATAATTGAGATCATGAGATCATAAAAAAAGTGAAATATAAATTAAAAGATTTCTACCTCAATCATCAAAACTCTGAATGAATAAATATCCAAAATATTTATCATCATCATTTTATTAAAAACCTGCTAAATATTGCAGTCAAATTTATTATAAATAATGTGTAGCGTATATAAATATATTTACGTATAAATACAATTTATGTTTTTTTTATAAAACTGTTTATATATAAATTATTTGTTTACAATACATTTTTAAATTATAAACAATTTAAAAATATACAATCAGACCTCGTTTTCAAACATAATTCATTCCTAAAAGTTGTTCTAAAACCAAAACAAATTTTCCCATAAGAAACAATACAAAGTGGATTAATCTGTTCCTGACCATCAAAATAAAGCCTTATTTTACTTTTTTAGCTGTATTTCATGCTAAAAATGACAACAAATGCAATGTAATATTGTATGTAATATATCAATGATGCCCAAACTGTGGCTTGTGAGCCACCTGCGGCTCTTCAAGATCTTAATTATGGCTCAACTAATAAATAAAAAATATTTGTTATTTTTTAAAATTTCATTACAAACATTACAAATTCATAAACCTTCTGCTTTTGCTAGTTGTCTCAAAGAGTAAATAAAAAAATGCAATAAATACATAAAAATTGTCAAAATAAATATATTATGATTCTGAATTTTTTTTATTTATTTTTATACCAAGAACATTAGGTGCGGCTCCTAATATTTTTAGGTAGGTAACTAGCTCTTACCTCAAAAAGTCTGGACCCCCCTGTAATATATACTGCACTATATATAATAAATTTTTATTAACTTATTTGACTTAAGCACCTTTAAACACAAACTTTTGGATGCCATTTATATTATGTGAATGTCGATTAATGCAAATTTTTATTAATTAATTTGACTTGAAGTCAACTGCAGAAATACCTAAAAACAGAAGTAGCATCTTTCCCACATGCACATAGATATCTATTTTAAATAGCAACATCATCGATGACGTGTGTCATGACATCTGATTACACAAGATGGTCTTTGGTGGCACTAACTTCTGAATTGGTAGTCTTGTCACTAATTGGTCAGGCCATATACTTTCTTTAACATAGGAAGTATAGGAAGCTGACCATCTGTCTTTTTCTAATCTGTATTTGGATCTTGCCAAGTAGCTTGTTAGGCAATTGGGGCAAATATAAGTTTGAAATTCTGTTCACAAACCAATTTGTTCAAAAACTGAAGTTTGACTGTATAGTATATTTTTAAATCATCATACATTTTAAAATTATGATTAAAATTAATTTAAAATTATTAAAATCATATTTATAATAAAATATCACAAAGAATCTAAGAAAATAAATAAATGAAATATATTAGAGATAGGAATTACAAAAATAATCTAATATTAAATTTTAAATTTTTAACACCACTTATATAATTCCTGCTTTAAAAAGCTGGAACTGTAGCCTATACAAAAATTATTATAAATATAGTACATTTCATCTACTATATTTAAATTATATTGCAAAGGGCGCATTTTTTTTATGCAGCGAAAGTGTAGCGAAATGACGTCATGAGCAGCGTTGGCCATTTAGAAATGGGTTTCAGAGGATTAGCTGTAAAGCGCTTCTCGAGCGCTGCATAAAAAAACGCGCCCAAATACAACACGGTGATCAAAAAGCCACTGTGCACCCGTATCACAAACATGGAAACTCTTTGAATATCTTGTATTAATCTCTCTCAATTTTATTTCTAAAAAAAATTAGTCATTTCACATTTGCCCTAAATAAAAAAGAACGTTAAAAAATATTAAGGAATTATAATCAACTTTCATATTTAGTTTAATAAAGTCAAATTTCAATCTGTTTATTTTAAAACATTCTTTTTAATTGTTTTGTTGAAAGATCATTTATATATAATTGATTTATTTTTGTAAGTCCTAAATTTAAATAAAAAATATATTTTCATGTAATTATTTTATTTTTCTCATTTAATATGAACTACTTTCTTTTCACAGTAATGAAAATTTATATTACTTTCTCCATAAAATTTTAAGATAATTTTAGAAAACTGTATTTTACTTCAATCATAAACAATTGGCATTTTACTGACAAGATACAATCATTATTGCTTTTTTTGTTTTTTGTTGTATCTAATTATTAAATTACATAATTATGGAGAAATGATGGATTTAACATAATGTAAATCAGCTGTTGTTGCTATAGTAACCATTAAGCCTAATGTTAGGCTTAATATGCCTAGAAGAAAAACTTATAAATTATTAATTGTCAACACGTGTATTATTTATATACTACTCACATATGTCGTAAAGAAGATTATCTAGATTTGTTTGTAAATTATAAATCACTATTTTGTAAAAATTAACCAATGAATATGATAATTTGAACACTTTTGTCTAACATTCACAACTTTTTGAATCCAACGCCATTCGACGATTAATACGCCAGTTGTGGTCAATTTTATTAATAAATTATTTTAAAACATAAAAGTCTTTATATTTCAGATATTTTTTTAAATTATTAATTTCAATAATTATATAAATTTTTTAAATGTTTTAATTAAAAATTTTAACAACACGGTTAATGCGGTTGGTTAATGCATTATTAACCAATGTCACAATATTAGCAAGCCGGATGGCCGAGCGGTTAAGGTGGCAGCCTACAGCTCTGGAGAGCCCGGAATCGACTCCGGACGGGTCGAAAAATCCCCAGGAATTTTTCGGGATGGACCTTCCGGATATATTGGACTCCGTCCTTCCGGCTTTTCCCATTTTGAGACTGGCTAAATCTATGACAGGCGTAAAAATGATACTCCTAATGTCCAAAGGACGGAAAGAGCCAAAAATGAAATATATATATAATGTATATACAGTATTAATATGACATGAAATAGCATAATTATATTTTTCCGAATTGTTTATTGCTTCGATTCTTTAACATATAAGTTAAAAATATACATCAAACGAAACCCGATATTATAAGCAAATACACCAGCAACTGCCGTAAATGATCGGGCTGAATTTTGGATATATGATTATACAGTACATTACAAATAAATTTGGCCTAGAGCTAGGCGTTATCTCTTATTAAAATCAATAATTATAATATTTAATTAATTTAGATTAAACTGAAAGGAAAGAATCGGCCCGAAGGGGGACTCGAACCCGCAACTGCAGTTTACCGTGCGGAAGCGTTGCCAATTACGCTACTTGGACCTATCGGTCCGATCTCCTCTTCCAGAATATATAAGCCTAAGACATAACCATCCACGGTTATTACGGTGCCGACTGGGGACACATTCGCGCCCACGGCCAGAAACATCCACTCAAGCCACTCAGTCGGTCATTGCAACTCTGGCAAGGTATATACACACCTTGCCCTTGCCGGGGATGCGCTGGCGGACTGAGTGGCGTAGCTAGAGGGAGGCGGCGGGGGCGGCCCGCACAGGGTGTCACCCGTTTAGGGGCGACATCGACACCCGACCGTGAAAAAATAAAAACTTAAACAAACTATCCCAATGTTTTTCAACGATAAATCACTTAGGCTTATATATACTGGAAGAGCAGATCGGACCGATAGGTCCGGGTAGAATAACTGGCAACGCGTCCGCACGGTAAACGAGAGTCGCGGGTTCGAGTTCCGTTTCGGGCCGATTATTTCCTTCCAGTTTAATCTAGATTAATTAATTTTAATAAGAGATGGCGCCTAACGCCTAACTCTAGTGCCAAATTTATTTCTAATGTATAATCATATATCCAAAATTTAGCCCGATCATTTACGGCAGTTGTCGGTGTATTATATAAGTTAAAATTATAAATATATTAATTTATTCAAAAGAAGTTTCAACTGGTTTCGAAGAAGTTCGAATGATTGGGGAAACAAACATGTTCCGGCTGATGGGAAAGTTCGGATAAGAATCCCAACCCTTTCACCGGTTTCTCAAGAATTACGCTTCGGCTACACATACTGCTACGATATGAAAGCTACGCTGACTGCATGTACTAGGGATGTTAGAGCCGCCGCAAACTACAGGAAGCAAGAGCTAGCGTACTCTCGGTCGCGCTCCTAAGCCCCGCCTTTTTTCCCATGATGCTATGGGCCATTTTTGCTAGGTAAGCTACTCGAGCACGAAGCAGCCGCAAACTACACAACGTTTGCTCGCGTAACTAGTCCACGTGACATGGAATCCAGATGTGGATTGGCTATAGAACAAAGATTTTATTATAACCTATACTTGTCAGTTTTCGTTCCGTCAGTTATTATAACGGAATCTATCTGTCAGTTTTCGTTCCGAACTTTGAAATAGAATGGGAAAAATATGCCTATTAGTTAAGCCTAACTAGGCTTAAGCCTATTTATAAATAACTATTTTAATATACAACGTTTATACCATTTTCTTTTCAATACTGAATGTATTAATCATGTAATTTACGTACATCGATAAAATTCTATTATTTCTTTTTCGACGTGTGGCATGTTTATGTAGTCATCCATTTTCCGCTGCTCTCTCTTGCTAGCGTAATGCTCTCGTTGTTGAATTCTGTGAACAGCGAGAGTACTCTAGTATCGCTGCTCTAGCAAAGGAAAAATCACGTGAGCAAGAAGAGAGGGGCAGAGCCTTTGACGTCATCGGTTGTGCTAGGGCACGTTTGCTAGCATTTTGCTCTCGCAAAGTGCTAGTTTGCGGCGGCTCTTACAATGGGTAGCCACATAGATGACACTTTTACTAAGGTACTGGTCGCTTATCAGATTCTTTCCTTTGTTTCGAACCTTTAAATTAAACCAAAATTGAATTATTTTAGTCTTAAAACAGATAATATATTCTTTAATAAGAAGACAGAGCAGTGGCGTAGCGTGGGTGTCAGCCGCCCGGGGCGGAGGAAAATTTCGCCGCTCCCTTACTTAGGTATTATTATTATTTATTGTGAAATTTTGCGGCCCCCTTAAAGTGCCGCCTGGGGCGGGCCGCCCCTGCCGCCCCCACCACGCTACGCCACTGAGACAAAGTTAGACAGCCAATGAATAGGGATGGCCGGATGGCCGAGTGAATAAGATGGCAACCTACTACTCTGGGAATCTGGGATCAATCCGGACGGGTTTTTCAACCCGTCCAGATTTTGGAACCCTAGGAATTTGTCGGGAGTGATCCGTCCAGATATGTTGAGCCCCCATCCCTCACCATCCGGTCGCACCCATTGCGTATCACGATGGGTATGGAACAAAGTTTATCTAATTGCCCACAGTGTGAAGAGTCGATTTTAAAAAGTAACCTGTAGGTACTATTTCGTTAACTGTACACCAGTTGACGGCCGGATGGCCGAGCGGTCAAAGTGGCAGCCTACCGCTCTGTGGTACCCGGGATCGACTCCGGAAGGGTCGAAAAATCCCCAGGAATTTTTCGGGTCCGTCCGCATATGTCGGGCTTCGTCCCTCACCATCCGGCCGCTCCATTGTGGGTCTGGCTGAACCCATAATGGGCTTGCTTAAAGAGGCCCTCCTAGCAGGGGCGAATCCTGATTAAAATTTTTGGGCATGCTGTAAGTTATAATAAGAATAGTCGGCCTATCTCTAGCACTAAACAATAGGCAGAAACGTTATTTGGTGTGAATAAAAAGGTATGGACTATTATAAAGCCCATTATATCTACACATGAGATATATGAAATAAATTTTTAATAGTTTTTCATTATATGATAATAATTCAAATTTTGTGGGCCCTTGACACTAGGGACCCAGAGCCTAATAAGCCCTATTAATTTCTTTCTATGTAGATCCGTTCCTGTACACAATACATGTATGCTGACTGGGTACCGCAAACTTTCGATACAATCTAACCGTGTTAAATGCTTTCAATGTCGTCATGCACGCGCACTTGTTTGCCGCGGCAAACCTCCACACCCGCAAGCGATCGAGTTCCCACAAGCATCGCACTGACTTAAAACGGCTAACCGTTAGCTGTAAATGTAAAAGCAAACACAAATGTTAAAAGAGTTTACACGTTAGAATAAATTATTATTGGCATATTTGTTTTCATATAAAAAAAAAATATGTTGACAGTCGAAACTTTCTCTTAAGCATGCGGCGCATGCTAAGCAAGCTCAGATAATTCGCCCCTGCCTCTTAGTGACCACAGGACAAAGAATTAAAAAAAAACACACACACACTGGACGCCAGTCATTTTTACTACTATTTTTAGCGAAATCGTTGATTCAAACATGTTTAAATTTAGAATGAAACTAAGAACAATTAAAAATAATTGTAAATTTATTCCTTTGTTCCTATGTTTTGAGTATGACATCAAGTTTCAGGGTCTACAAAGTTTATATTTGTAGTTTACTCGCAAACGTTCGTATCCGTCTTCTAACTCGACAGTTTTTACAATTTCTAACAGTTTGAAAATATTATACCACCTTCATTCACGATATTTCGTATTGCATCAATCGATGTTTTAGCTGAACAGTCTAGCATGTTGACTGAAAAATACTCGACTCACGGCAAATTCCACCGAATTCTCACTGCTGCGGAAGAACACGTCGGACATTGTTTTCTACGTGTAAATCGACGTCCCAGAGCCTAAGCCCTATTAATGCGGGAACGAAGACTGCTCGGCCAATTACAGAATCGATGATGTACTGTACATTACTTTTATCAAGAAACGTAATTTACATAACCGCATGATATTGAATGACTCAACTATGAGATCACGGAACTCAAAAATTTTCATAATTCCTCTTACCTCAACGACTCTTGTTTGCACCACCTAATTTTACAATGATTAGAGATATTAAAGTATTGGTACAAACATAACGCATACAATTATTTCTATCAACAAACGTGCTTGGATTATTTCCATCAACAAACGTGCTTGGATTATTTCCGTATTCACCATGTAAGATTACAATTTCTAAAAAAAAACGAAACGCAATCTCTTCATCAGTTGACAAATGCCATATTCTAAAATCTATTTTGTATCGAAGAATAACGAACTAATCAAAAGGAATAATTGGGCGCATTTTTTTTATGCAGCGCTCGAGAAGCGCTTTACAGCTAATCCTCTGAAACCCGTTTCTAAATGGCCAACGCCGCTTGAGACGTCATTTCGCTACATAAAAAAACGCGCCCATTACGACAAACTTTGAAAAAAACATTTCAGAATCTTTCTTTCTTGGTTGTGGTTCATATGGAGTTTTGTAGCTATTCGCTTTTTACTCCGAGAGACTTGAGAGTGATCGCTAGGCGACCGAAGAGCCGGTCTTATAGAATGGCCTAATCGGAGAAATAATGCCTCCCAGGAGAACTTTTTACCAGAAACTGGCCCCTATTCAGGCGTCATCAACACGGAGAAAACCCGGAAAACTCCATGCTGCCAGTCCGTCCGAGCGAGGCGCGAACCCCCGACCGCACTTTCGGTGTTCAGGGTCTAGTCCACTGAAGTGCGGGGACGAAGACTGCTCGGCCAATTACAGAATCGATGATGTACTGTACATTACTTTTATCAAGAAACGTAATTTACATAACCGCATGATATTAAATGACGCAACTATGAGATCACGGAACTCAAAAATTTTCATAATTCCTCTTACTTTTCGAAGGAGGAATTTGATCAGCGCTACCTACATCGGATTTCTATGCGCGCCGGCCTCGAGATTCCGGAAGTGCGGCCATTGGGACTACCTATGTAAACTTTAACCGAAAGGATTATTTCATTTTTTGGTCTGTGTGAATAAATTCCCAACTCGAAATTTATTCGTTTAGATTTACTGTTTTTATATAAATTTTTGTTGAATTCAGTTAATTTGATTGATTTATAAATAGCTTTTATTTCGTTCAAACTACATAATCGGTTAATGTTACCTATGGTTCCAAAATGGCGGCTCGTCTCTGATTCCAGCAAATAGAAGAAAGGAAACAGTGGGGACGCACGTTCTATCCTAACCTAACCTATTCTTATAAATAACCATAATTATTACCAACAAAATTATTAGAATAGGTTAGGTTAGGTTAGAACGTGCGTCCCCACTGTTTCCTTTCTTGTATTTGCTGGAATCAGAGACGAGCCGCCATTTTGGAACCATAGGTAACATTAACCCGTAATCTTTGTGTACTGTACCTTCAAATTATTAAACCGCTCTGGGGGACCCGGGATCGAATCCGAACGGGTCGAAAATCCCCAGGAATTTTTCGGGGGGTGGTCCGTTCGGATATGTCGGGCCCCGTCCCTCACCACCCGGTCGCCCCATTGTGGGCCTGGCCGAACCCATAATGGGCCTTCTAAAAGAGACCCTCTTAGTGCCCACAGGGCGGAAAGAGTTAAAAAAAAAAAAAAAAAAAAAAAAAATTGTTAGTAATTAATTTAAAAAATCAGAAATAATTTTCTAATATTTTACGCTAAAATATTTAAGGTATTAGCAGAAGGCAATTTAATTGAAAAATCAGAGGTCGTCGAAAGATTCAAAGTATGATCAAGGGACCACTTAAGTATTACATCAATAGTTTATGGAGAGGAGAATCCGTTTGTATCTGACGATGGGAAGGGAGGGTGAGTCTTTAATGACGTAACATTACTCCAGTAGTTTATTTTTCACCCCAGTCATCACAAAAGTTGTTGAGGATGACTACAATAATATTAGCATTCTTTTTATATTAAACTAGTAGCCCGGGAGGCTGCTGCTAGAACGCCCACTAAAAGCGTTCTAGCAGCAGCGGTGTCATAATGTGGCAGTGGCGTGCCGTCATTGGAAGCGGTGAAAGCGCCGCTTCCTTTGTATTTTCTAAAATATAAATTTTCATATTTTAACGTAGTTTGAATTAATTAAAATTAATATTTTATTATAATTGCATTAGGTATCTTATTACAAATTTCTACACTATATATGTAATAAACGATAAGATTGCTATTGTATATTCGAATATCAGTGGCGGAATGGAAGCGCTGTATTGTCGAAACCGGGTCAGCTTCCAAGCAGCCAGATTATAGGCATTGGCGCATGCGCATTACAGAGCACCAACCTCACACGGTTTAGCTGGTGGAAGCTACACACGTATAACGCTTCCAATGATTCTATCCCGGACGGTTCTGGGCTGTTAGCCGCCCTCGCCCGATTATGTGAATCATAAGTACATTTATAACTTAACTCAATCGATAGGAATTTACTGGTATGTTTTTATGATAGTTCTGTATAGTTGACAAAAGTTTTAAAAAAATCCATTAAAATATTTGATGTTTTTATTCTGCTCTCCTATCTTATATTACTTAGGGATTGTAAGGTATGGAATCGCCAAGACGCGCGATTCCCACCTGTTTGTTATAACGAACTGTCATAACGGAAAAGTCGTTAGGATCGGCCGTTGGAAACGACCGTTAGGAACTTCCGTGGGAAGAACCGTTAAGTTTCGAATCGTCAACCATCGGACGATTGGCCGGCGGGAAGTGACCGTTGGCGGCCGTTGCGGGAACATTCAAATTTGATTGGAGCAGGGTTCGAACGCCGTCGACTATTTAAGTTCGTATCGCGATCGGTGGTGATCGTATCGGAGGTGATCGGATCGGATCGGATCAAGGGAGATCGTCGTTATCGAGGTGCTAACTAACTCTCTCGTGGGAAGTTACGTGTTTGTGTACGAACTTGTTCCTGACTCGGAGGTTTTGTTAATTACAAGTCTGTTTGTTCGTAAGGAGTTCTTTCGACGAATTTGTACGGGAATAGTCGGTTGTTGTTGGAATTAGTGGTTGTGCATATTTAATTGTAACTCTAAAGTGGATTATTTTGTACATTACTGTAAATATAAAATTTGTGTTTTCGTCAAACCGACTGAGTGGTTATTTTGAACATTACTGGCGCAGTCTCGACAGGATATTTTGGATACTTTGGATTACGTTGGATTATCCTGGATTATACTCCAAAGAATCGGAAGAACTGAGCTACGACAGAGAAGCAGACGTACAGAGCATCACCAGCAATTAGACCCAGGTAAATTTTTTGTTTCTCGCTAGCACACAGAGATGCCTAGACGCGCGAAATCGCGGCAGCTAGATGCTAGGGACTGGGAGGATGACGAGCCGAGTTCATCGCGCAGGACAAGCGGGTCGGGAGACGACCTCGAAGCGCTTAAGATACAGCTCGAGATCGAGAGAATCAGGTCCGAGGCAGAGACAAAAAGAGCGGAAATCGAGGCGGCAAGCAAAGAGAGAATCGCGGAAACCGAGGCAGAGACAAAAAGAGCGGAAATCGAGGCAACAAGCAAAGAGAGAATCGCAGAAATACAGTTAGAACGGGATAGGTTAGCACACGGGTCCCGGAATAGTGAGGACGGTCTCGGCAAAGCGAGTTTTGACGATTACGCCCGTAGAGTAAGGGGGGCTCTACCGAAGATGCCGGAGGAAGAAGAGGCAGTGCCTTCGTGGTTCCGCTTGGTAGAGGTAATCTTAGAGACCTACGAGGTTCCGGCAGAAGTACAGGGGCAGATAGTGTTGGGCGCATTGTCTGAGAAATGTAGAGCGTCGCTGGCTAGATTAGCAGCGGAGAAAATTAAACATTACCCTTCCCTGAAGGAGTTCGTCCTTGAGGAGCTGAGGCTCTCCCCCGCGGAATACTTAAAGGGGTTTAGGCGGGCAGCGCGCTTCCCAGAAGAAACGTGGCCGCAGTTTGCGTCGCGCCTGAAGGATTTATACGGTTACTACGTAGACAGTAGGGAGGTGCGGACGGTAGAGGACCTGGTAGAATTGACTGTGGCGGACCACCTAAAGACGCTATTGCCCCCCGAGGCGAGGAAATACGTCATACTGCAAGAAGGGAACGGGTGGAGCAAACCCGCGGTTCTAGCTAAGCATATAGAGAAATTTGCAGAAGCGACGGGCGGCGAACTAACGTTAGACAGGGAATCTGGACGGCAGCGGGAACAACAGGGGAAACCGTCAAGGGAATCGAAGCCCGTGACACGGGGCGCGCCCGAGCAACACACGAGGAATAGTTGTCACGTTTGCGGTAAAATGGGGCACTGGAGGAGGGACTGCCCCAAGCGGAAGCGGTCCAGCGAGCCGGACCGGGCGAGGTTAGCACCTGCAAACGAGCCATCCCGACCGAACGAACGTTTAGTGGCAAGAGTGACAACGTACGACCAACCGGAAGCCGACGATTCGCTACGCAGAGTTAAGTTGGCCTGTGGCGGAAGTTGTTTGTCAGCTATAGTCGACTCGGGAGCCGAAATTTCAGTTTTGAGGAAGTCAAGGGTACCAGCGGTGACAGAAACGAGGGGGAAGACACGGTTAGTGGGAGCCTTCGGTCACCAGGTAGAGGCAGGTTTAGCGTCAGTACCGCTTGGATTGTGGGAGGAAGGACGCGAAGAAACGCCAGGATCGGCACGGGTGACGTGTGCGATCACCAATAGGTTAGGGAAAGCGACAGACGCTCTCTTAACGGAAAGGGACTTCCGAGCGCTGGTAGAAGCGAGAGAGAAAGCGGATTCCGAGGCAAGAAAAAGGGAATTAGCTGAGGAGCAGAGTATATTAAGTGCGGTAGCGGGGATGTTCGTGGAAGCGAGCGAGGCGGTTAAACGAGAGCCGCCCGACGACAAAAACCGGGGGATGGTCATAGGACCGCTTGACCAGACACAAGAGCGGCAGCGCACGGCCCAGTGTGAGCGGAGGGCGCAGTCTGAGCAAAATAAAGCAGGGGACGCGATTCCTATTGCGAGGAGATATTCCGGTAGCGAATCGGATAGCCGAAGCGAACGACCCGCCGCGAACAGGAAACTGGAGGGCGAGGACGCTGATGAAGGGAGGCCGGGAGTCAGAGCAGTAAAGAATGGGGTAGCTGGGACGCCTCAGGGTCAAAATTGTGGCGTCGGGGAAATAATCGACTTGGGAGATATCGGCCGGGAACCCGCGACGCAGTTGGCACAACACGCCGATGACCAAAGACGAGCGATCGGGGAAACTAGCGAACCGCTGCTAGGGTTACCGAATACGACACGGGATGAGCCTCTGGATGCTACGAAGGAGTGTCATTCCGTGGACGACTTGGCCGGATTGATTGGGCAACAGGCGAACGTGATCTTGGCGACCGTCACTCGGGTTCAAAGAAAACACAGCGGTGAAGAGACCCGGAGGTCTCGGGCCACGGCGGGTGCGGCCAGTGGCCAATCGGAACCACCCACACACGTGCTAAGTCCGGAGGGAGGCATATCGCCGGTCCGGAAAACGACGGACAACGGTCACAACCGAGCTCGCGGTAAGAAACCCAAATTCCGTGAGAAGGGCCGAGCGACATCTGGTGACCAACAAAACCGGATGACGCGCCGAAGGCGACGGGGACGACCTCCTCGTAGGGGGACCCGCGCGGATAGGTCTCGGGGATCCAAGGGGTCCTACACTATCGCGAGGCATCTCTGTGCGCGGGTTATAGCGAGTTTGCCCGGTTGTACCGGAGGTAAGGGTCAGTCCGCACGAACGGACATTTGTAAAATTGCTGAGTGTTGTTGGATCAAACAGGCTTGGGCTAAGCTCAGTTTGATCCTTGGCCGCGGAGGTGTAAGGTATGGAATCGCCAAGACGCGCGATTCCCACCTGTTTGTTATAACGAACTGTCATAACGGAAAAGTCGTTAGGATCGGCCGTTGGAAACGACCGTTAGGAACTTCCGTGGGAAGAACCGTTAAGTTTCGAATCGTCAACCATCGGACGATTGGCCGGCGGGAAGTGACCGTTGGCGGCCGTTGCGGGAACATTCAAATTTGATTGGAGCAGGGTTCGAACGCCGTCGACTATTTAAGTTCGTATCGCGATCGGCTGGATGGTGTGATCGTATCGGAGGTGATCGGATCGGATCGGATCAAGGGAGATCGTCGTTATCGAGGTGCTAACTAACTCTCTCGTGGGAAGTTACGTGTTTGTGTACGAACTTGTTCCTGACTCGGAGGTTTTGTTAATTACAAGTCTGTTTGTTCGTAAGGAGTTCTTTCGACGAATTTGTACGGGAATAGTCGGTTGTTGTTGGAATTAGTGGTTGTGCATATTTAATTGTAACTCTAAAGTGGATTATTTTGTACATTACTGTAAATATAAAATTTGTGTTTTCGTCAAACCGACTGAGTGGTTATTTTGAACATTACTGGGATTTTAATGTTAAACCAATGATATTACGATTTCGTATGTCCCATCTTTAAAGAGCATGTAGAAAAAAACGTATACAATTCTTGTACAATGTTAAAAATTTACCTGTTACTTTGGCAGCATCATTTACAACCAAATTTAATGAATGAGACGCACAAGGTACAAAAAAGCTCCAGAATTTATTTTCCTTAAATTTACGATTTATATATCCGTTGTCATAAATATTTGTCTTTCCACTTTTTTCCAAGATTACAAATATTTGGGTACAAAGTAACTGGTTTCAACTTATTTCTACTTAAGAAGTAATTAAATAATTAAGAGATTAGGGAATTGGGGACATAAAACCCTGCTGAAAGAGCCGGAATTTTACTTAAAAGCTTAACCTAACCAATCTCTAGCCGAGTACAGTGCGGACTGATTTCTTCGTAATATTAGATAATAAAGACAGAAATTTTTCCAGTTCAATGAGAGTGACTAAAATGTTGTAAATTTTGGAAATTTTCGTGGACACTGGTCCTAAAACGAATTAGTTAGAAAACAAATCACGGACAATCTACTTAGTATTAAGTTTAACATATTTAGATTTTTACAGCTATGGTGAGAAACGTTTAAAATTTACAACAACCTGTCGCGTTCTTTGAGGTACACTAGTGTTGCGACAAGAGGCATTTGACATTGACCGGTACCGGCACCCTCGGGATCTGTCATGCACGCACTCCACACCTACCTGGACCGTGTCTGGTTTCATTAGCCACTCGTATCGAGCTATTTGACTAAGTGGATTGTTTTAAAATTTAAAAAGTAAAGAATATTTTATGTTAATTTTATGTACGTTTCTTTACAAAGCTACATTTAATTAGAATTTTCTTTAAAAGTATATTAATACATTTGAACAATATATTGTACCAAGTATGTACTGTACATCCACTGCACATTTTATTTCACCAAGTAAGTTTTTATAATTTATTTTTAATTTTAGCCCTTATATCGTGGCTAGCGATTCAGAATGTAATTGTGATATTAAAAATGCATTTAGAGAAGTCTACAGTTTTTACTGGCTTATAGAACAAATGAATACGAATGGACCCTAGACCAGGGATGGGCAACCTTTTTCTATGTAAGGGCCGCATTTTAAGACTTTTGAACTGTAATCAGGAATATTTATTCATATATAATTATAAATTAGCATAGGTATACTTAATTTAGCTTCTGAAACCGATGTAAACGTAATATATTGGAAATATTTGGTTAAATATTCGTCCCTGCTAGTTTTAAATTAGTTTCGATGTGTCTGTTAGCCCGTTTCTTGTTTTAATTTTTACTAAATTCATTGCGGAAAAAACTATTCACATACATAAGTTGTAAAAATAACGTTTGAATTTTTGCTGCATACTTCCTTAAGCTGGGAAATTGATATATTTATTCACATTTTATGCGTCGCGGGCAGCAGGTTGCCCATCCCTGCCCTAGACCATCATGACGCGCAATTAACTGATTGCCCCTGGAAATCGGCTTCTTACTGAAACACAGCTTCCTTGTCATCAAATGTCACGCCACGCCACTGTAATGTGGTATAAATAGCGAGGTTGAGGCCGAAGTTTTAAACATGAAAACGTGTACGTCGGACGTTGAGCGCCGCTTTCCCGTAAGCCTAGGAGTTTGACAATGGTGTTTGGAAAGTCAGTGGAATCATGCTTGACATTTTATCATTTTTCGCACATTTCAACAGTACTACACCATTCTGTACCTATTGAAAAAATTATACACAACTGCTTTTACAATTAACGCTTATAAGCAATTTTGCTTTGATGACTTCAACAAAATGCAATGGCGGATACGGCACTTTTCGCCATGGCCAAAAATGGAAGTTTGTAGTAAAATGAAACTTTTCATTGTAGGAGGAAAATATTGTCAATGAAGATTTTTATTTTGTTCAAAAAACACTATGTGAGTTCAGAAATTAATTGAATGTTCTTTGCGTTTCTTTTTAATTTTTTAAAATGACTTAATTTTAAACATAAAGATTTTTTTTTTTTTTTTGTTTTTACAAATGTAAAGTAAGACAATTAAGCTTTCATGTAGGGAGTA
This sequence comes from Centruroides vittatus, assembly GCF_030686945.1. NCBI lineage: Eukaryota > Metazoa > Arthropoda > Arachnida > Scorpiones > Buthidae > Centruroides > Centruroides vittatus. The sequence continues at coordinate 2,872,125 of NW_027122405.1, read as the reverse complement.
GGTCATCTATTGTAATTATAGGACTGTTTTACTTTCGGTAAAACAGTCCTATAATTACAACAGTAGTGTGGCAACTCTAATTTTACTACATTATAAAATGTATCGAAATGTGATGTCATGGCTAGAGCCTTATAGGTAGGTTGCCATAATTGCAAAGCATTGATACGGGACATTTAAGTGCTAAATAAATAAAACATGAAAAAGGTGGGTAGGTTTACTCTGATAAAAAATCAATAAAGTTTAAGCACTCTAATAAAATGAACACGTAGAATAATAAAAAAGACGCAAGGCTAATCGTTTTTAGCCCAGTCACATTTTAAAGCTGATTTTACTTTCTTAATTATAACATTTTCTTCTTTCACATAATTGTAAAATTGGGCGCAACTCATTTTAAAATTATAATGACAAATAAAAATTGCTTCAATTGTCTCCACTGACAACCTGTTTCTTTTGTCCGACGATTGAGTTGACATTAGGGAAAATATTCTCTCACATTTGCATTGTGGGCTGGAATAGCAAATACGTATTCCATAGCTATATTATTCAGTGGCGTAGCGAATTTAACTGGCGCCCGGGGCATGACACTTTACTGGCGCCCTCTCCCCCTCCAGAAACACATAGTTTGTCTTGGAGACCATTTGGGCGCCCCTCTGCGAGTGGCGCCCGGTGCCCTTGCACCCCGTCGCTACGCCACTGGCTTTATTAGACATGACTTCTGATCAAATGTTTTGTATCTGCAAAAAACATTAGCCATTTCTCTTCCATACTCAATTTCATAGTTGCTTCACAGTTTTGGTTGGTATTATTTTTCTCTAAATAATCTTTCAGATATACAAACTACTTGAATAGAATTTCAGTGTTGCCCATGGGCGTAGCCAGGAAGGGGCATGGGTGGGCACGCCCCCCAGTTAACCTGGTGCCCCTCCCCAGAAAATTACAGCCCGGCCCCCACGCAGTTAACCTGGTGCCCCTCCCAGGAAATTACAGCCTCTATTAGGTCCCTCCCATAACAAAATCCTGGCTACGCCAATGATGTTGCCAATATCCATGTTTTTTACTTGTAAATGTGCAATAGTACATTCTATTTCTTCTCATTCAGGAACTTGGTTGAGAAAACGATACAAATAGTAAATTCTGTACAGCACTAAATAGTGAAATACGGTGGCAGTCTCGTATATACGGGACGTATGGCAACTCTACCTACAGCGCTCTAGTTATGGTTCGCAGCGCCAATTGGTAATAGTGGTGTGTGCAGCAATTAAAAACTTTATGATTATAGATGCGCTTGAATTGAATAGGAGGCCAGATCCCCATAAAAGTCCTCCCGGAAGGCACGGTTTCCCGCGCGTACGTTTAGGACGTTTAGGCCGTGAGATAAACGGCCGGTTCTTCGGTCGCGAAGCGATCAATAACTGCTCTTCGGAGGAAAGGCGTATTAAGGCTATAACCTCCGTATGAACCTGAGAGGAGAAGAATGAGAATGCGCTTGAATTTTATATTGATGTTATTTCGTATTAAAATATATAAATTTATAATAAATCATTACGAGAAATATGTATAATTCCTATGTTATTCATTTCAATCATTTCATATTACGTTGATCCATTCTCATTAGCAAAAAGGAAGAATTACAGAATTTATATATGTATAAGATATATTGTAAATATTTTAGATAAATTTATAGCAAGTAAATAAAAATCGTACACTAATAACAACAATAATTAATAGTTACGAAATTGGATCTCAAAATGACTAAGTATAGGTTCTATTAGAGTACAAAGATGGCGATATGGCGTTAATCTCAATTTCAAGGTGTTTCTTGGTTACTTTGAGTGTTCTGTGTAAGAATAAAAAAATTTAACATCGTTTTACTTTTTATCATTAAACAAAGTTGAAAAATAAAATAGTTTTAAGCTTAAAAGTGATAATGATATGTAAAATCGAAAGATTGGTGTCGAGATTGCGACGAATATAGATGAAAAGTTGTAAGTTGACGAAGATGGTTGTTTTTCATTTGTTTTAGTGAATTTATATTCATTTATTTTATGGTAACTGATTTTTTTATATACATTACCCTTGTATGTAATGAAGGGATATCATTCATCCAATCAAATTATCATATAACGTTATAAACCTTAAACGTGGAAGTACAATTACTTGTAATAATGGACAAAGCTGATTTGATTAGTTTTCAGTTTCTCATATAATACAAATGTTTTCAAATATAATAACCCAATTTAAATATCTTCGTCACTTATTTTAATTTCATAAATCAAGGTTTATTGTAAAAATGAGATCTTAATTATCATTATTTTTCTTTTAATATTTCAAATCCACTTTTCATCTGTAACTTCACACTTATTGGTAGAGATGGGCGAATATAAGTAATAAATAAATTGGAATACTAAGAATACCTCCAATACCGCGTCTCTCCTATACCATACGTACCTCTTCGGCACACTGTGTTTAATTTGCCATGAGGAAAGACTCAGACTACATCCTGAATGTGTTTAATTCTTGTTTTCTTAAATAAAAATCAGCATTAGGTGAAAATGAAAATAATTATTGGTTAAACTATTGTAGTTGAGGTAAGAGTACCTAAAAAAGGTCTACTTGTAAAAATCAAAATAAATAGTTTCATTTCTTTGAATAATACCTGAAGTAATTTGATTTTGTTTTTCTGTTTATTTAATATTTTGAAAGAAATAAATACAAAATGAAATTATTAATTAAATAAATTATACAAGATTATCGAAGTGTTTGAATATTCGAGATGGTCGATATTCGAATTTGGGAGAAGTTTTATTCGCCCGTCTTTACTTATTGGTAAGAAGTTTAAAATTGAAATTCCTATATGAGAAATAATGTTTTTAGCAGTGATGTTTGTTGCTTGATATGTTAAGAGTTTTTAGTGAAACAAAAGGTGTTTTTATCTTGTTGCTAAGTTGTAAGAAAGCTTTGGTCTTATTTCGATGTCAGTTATATAAATTTCTTGTAGACATAATTTTGCATACAGAGTATTTATATTAAAAATTTCATCCAAATTTTACTAATTGAAATAATAATATACACATGATAATTTGAAGACTAATAGAGTAATCTTAAAAATTTGTTGTCATTCTTAAACATGAGTGATTATTTCTGTGTAGAAATATTTCAAATAATATATGAGAATATATTATTTGAAATATTTGTTTCAAATCATATGAGAATATATTTGTTTTAAATATTAAATATCTTATTTTTAGGTGAAAAATTTAAATTGAATGTATTTTTTTGTGATTATTTAAATTAAATAATTGCAGAAAAACACATAAATGGATTTATTATTATTATTATTATTATTATTAAATTTAGAGATGGTGAACAAGTTATGATTGATTGTGTGTATTATAAAAAACATATTACTTCCTTATTGTGTATAATGTAAGACAATTCTTAATTTTATGTAAATGCTTTTATTTAACTCATTTTGCATCATATCCATCTTGTGACTCAAATTTCATCCACTTCTAAGTAAGATAGAAGGATGAAACATTTAGAGCATACCTGAGTCTGATGACAATGCATTTTAATTATGTGTTAAATGGCATCATTCCCACCATTCTTCCCATCCCAAAACTGATAAACATAATCAAATGTATAGTGTGTATAAAAGCCTCACACTCAAAAAACATGATCAATAAAAGCATTTGTTTTTTCTAAGAATATTAAAATTATTCTATAGCAAATTTGTAATAGTTACTGTTCTATTTAAGATTTTCTCATACAATAGGATTTTTTTTAACTACTTTAGTCAGGCATATTTATTTTAACTATTTATTAAAAAGTGAATTATTTTTAATCAAGTAAACTGCAATCAAATTTTTCATTTTGAATTAATACATTGGAGAAATTTTACATTTGTGAAATTTTGCCAGTGGATGTTAGATCTTATGCAGAAGCTTTTTCCATTATTTGCTTTTTTTTTTTTTTTGTTTTTTATTTTGGTTCTCTCTGTCTCTGTCCACTAAGAAGACCTTTTACTCATATCCATCATGGGTTTGGGACCATCTTCACAATGAATGGTGAACGTAGAGCCAAATATATTCAGAATAGACTACTCCCATAAAATTCCTGGAATTTTTCAGTTCTCTGGATTTGATGCTGCATCCCCAAAGCAATAGGATGAAGCATTAACTTCCTTGGGCATCCTTCCATCTCATTATGTCATTAATAATTATGTCAGAAGACAAAATGTTTTTAACACTCATATTATTAAATAAAATCATTACTCTTATAAATGTTTATAGATTGATTTTAAATTATAGTTTTAATATTATTTGAAAACGCATTAAATAATAATAATAATAAATGTAAAAAAACTAATGTACTTAACTTCATGTTGATAGTTACACATAAATATGCAAATAATTGCTATTGTAGATTTATGCTACATATTTGCTAATGTCGATGCTGATGTTCTTTAAATATTAAAAGAATACTAAAAAAATCTAAGATGCACTTGACAGTAGTCTCAAAATAAATTAAATTCAACAACTGTCTGTCAGCATTAAATAACTTTATTTACATAAATTATGTAAGTAATTTCAACAGTATGTAACTATTATCTTCAGGCAAAAATTTGAAAAAAGGAACATATTTTTAAATTATGAAAACATTTTGTTCTAATTTTGAATTTTGCTTGGAGATAATACTTGTACACTGTTGAAAGTATAGTAAATATCAACATATATAAGAAAAACTGGATGAAAGTATTATAATGAACAAAAATATTGCTAGGAATTCAGCAAAGAAACAGATTTTAATAAATAAACAAACATTTTCCATCATTTTTAATGCTCACCTTAGGTTATACATTTGAAGATTGAACAAAGAACAGAATACATATTTTAAAATTAATGGAACGTAATATAGCCATGTGACAGTTTGAAGTGTTAAAATGGTTATTTTTTTCTCCTATGCCTGTATCTAGCTCCACACGCATAGCAATATTATGTTCCATCGATTTTAAAATATATATTATGTTTTGTTCAATCTTCTAATGTATAACATGAAGATGACCATTAAAAATGATGGAAAACATTATTTAATTAAAATATTTATTAAATATTTTTCTTTGCTGCATTTCTGGTGATATTTTTGTTCATTATAGTACTGTTGAAAGTATTTGCATAATATGTGTAAATAAAGTTATTTAATGCCAATAGTCAGTGGTTGGTTTATTTTATTTTATAGTACTAAAAAAAAAAATACTGGTGAAATTGATTTGAAAAAGATATTCAGTTTTGATAACAGCATATATTGAAGAATATAATTGAAATGTTGATATGCATGGAATTACGTTGTATATTGATTTGAAAAGACTAATTTTTTTAGTCTTAAAATTAATAGCTTAAAATAATCAACATGAATGACACAACTTTTTAATATCTAATACACACTACTTGCTAAACTAACTTGCTAAATTAGTTAACATTTTTGAGCTAATTTATAGCTCTTCCTCAGATTTAAACTAGGGCTGTAGAATCTGAGTCAGAAGTAAATTCATTGCTAGAGAAGATGGAGTTGGTCCATTTTTACCTACTCCAACTTTTGATTTTTTTTATTATGTACTTTGTATTAAGTTTCTAATAGGAGCATTAACCTTCTGTCTTGCATTATAGGAGCCTCCTATAATGTAAGATCTTATTTTATGATTTCCCACTTCATGATCTTTCTTTGCTTATAATTAATTACTGTTGATTTTCTTTTGTTAAAACAAGACTCTCAGTGTTCTGCCATGAGAGTCCTTAATTTAACACCCCCTTCTTGAAAATTCCTTTAAGAAGGGGTGTTAGCATTAGTAGTATAACAAAGTAAGGAAAAACAATCCACCAGCCGTGAAAAGACTAAAGCCAGGACAATCAAGTATTGAACACTACTCAGGAGAGAAGAAATGTATAACATCAGGGAAAACAAACTTATGTTGTGAAAAATAAGCTAGCAAGACATCAAGGCATCAATGTTTCTATTCAGAAAATCTGAAATGTACAGTACATTGTGGATTATAAGCATATGAAACATTTATTGACTACAAGGCACTAGAAATTAAGGATGAACTCTGCAGAAAAATACAAAAACTGGACTGTAGATGACTAGCATTTTGTTATTTTCCCAATGAGAGTAAAATTAATTGATTTGGAAGTGGTGGGTATAAATGCTGTTATAAACCACCTGCAGCAAAATTGAACTTCAATTATATAATACCATCAATATGGGGGTGACAGACATTCTTATAGGATGGGGCTGTACTACAGCCCCATCCTATAAGAATGTCTGTCACCCCCATATTGATCTTGTTCATATTGATAGTATTATGAATACAGAAATGTATTGCAATATTTTCAAACTAATTTTTTCGAGTGTTTTTGCAACACTATCACCTGAACAAACAAAAAAAATTATGGGGAATCAGCATGATAAGAATCCCAAACACGCTGCTAAATATACACAAAAATAATTGGATGAGTCAATGATTGAGTTCTTGCAGTAGCCATCACAAAGTCTAGACTGCAGTCCTAATGAAAATGTAAGGAATTTATATAAGCAAAAACTGAAATGATTTTTCTAGCTCCATCATTCATGAGTTGGCATTGTATAATTGGGGTTAAGTTTAAGACAGTATGTACTTATGTTTGAATGATAACATGCCGGAATGTGTTTCTGCAATTTTGAAGGAAAAAGAAGCCACACCAAATATTAATTGCTTAACAAAATAAATTTTCACATATGAACACAAAAATTGTTCATATGATAAGATACCCAATAGTAATGATTTTTCTAGATCTAGACAGAAGTTCTACCAGTTCTGTATATCAATTAAATGTTGCTTATTTAACATTGAAGGCTTCCACCAACCAAAGCCGAATATAATCGGGCAAGAAATGGCTATAATATTAATAATTAATAGACAATTTAGCATTAGAGGTAGACATTAGGCGCCATCTTATTTCTCACCTGATTACATTCGGCTTCGGTTGGTGGATAGCTTTACATGTATCGGGTGTAATAAAGATGTTTGATTATTGAAGGCTTCTTTTTAGATTTTTTTTAGGACATATCATTTACTTCAGATTGTCCAAACATGTAAACATTTTTTTGGATCATGTATCTTCATAGATAACATCAAAAGACTAAAACATTAATAAAAATTTAAGCAGTTACACAACTGTCATATTAATAATAAAATGGCCTTTTTTGAATGTTTAATTGATTTTGGTCTTTAATAAAGTAAATATTTTTTTAAATAATCAAATGATAATACCAGATTCATTATCAAGTATAACCTGATTGATTAAATACATAAATATTATGTAATGTAAATTAAAGGTAGGTGATGGAGTTATTAAATTTATTAATTAGAATTAATTTAAATTAATCTAGAATATTCTAGAAGAAAAGATTGATCCAGAGACTTTTGATCCATGACTCAAACCTGCAACTTTTGCTCACCAATGTAGCTGCCAATTATTTCATTCAGACTGCCATTTGATCTTTGTTTCTAGACCAATTAGTTTAGAAGATTATAAAGATACAGGTCACATTGACTGGGGATCACATTCATGGTCTTCCTTATCACTAAGCTGACTTAAAGTTCTTACCCTGACATGGCATATACTGTAAATAATCATGTAGCATTGTTATTATTATTAATAAATAGTTTGGGCTTCTACTCACAATTTTTCCAGACTGGAGTGACAGTATTAATAATTCTTCAAAGTACCTTCTAAAATAAAACTCTAGTACTTGCCTGCTCATTTATAGACTACTACCTTTGATCCTTCCCTTTGGATCTTTGTCATGTCTACAATTCTTTAAAAGCATTCCAATTCTAAAAAGCCGTAGACCTGATGAAGATCCAGAAAGAAGGTTCATAAATGTTAATATGTATATGAGTAAATAAGTACTAGAGTTTTATCTTAGAAGGTACTTTGAAGAATTATTAAAAGTTTTGTTTTGATAAAAATTAAAAACAAAACCTTAATATTTCCAGCAATAAATTATTTAATAATAACGTTTTCAACTGTTTTAATTAACATTTTCGACGTTCATTGGAACAAACAAATGCTGAAACATCTAGAAAAGCTAGAAATCTACAAAGACCACGTTAACACGGGTTGTATTAACCATAGGGACGCAGATGGTTTATCCACTGCATGGAAATCGTTTTACCGAAGTGCATAACATTTTTTCTTGTAATAGACATGTTTTTGCGGCAATATTTTGTTATTTTATTTTTATTTTTATTCTTACTATGATATTCAGCGCATGCGCAATTTGTTAGTTTCTAATACACGATGGCATTTTTACTTTGGAATTAATTTGAATTTTAAATATTTGTATTGCTTGGTTCTATTATTCTGCATTCTTTTGTTTTTTGAGTTCATTTTAAGTGATGAAGGCTGTTTAAAACAGTCGAAAACGTTATTATTAAATAATTTATTGCTGGAAATATTAAGGTTTTGTTTTTAATAGTTTATTTTTCCAGTAGCTAGTTTGCTTATTGCAAGTTTGGTTTTGGTTTACTATACATGATTAAGTATTTTTTATTTTGTTATTTTACAGTCTATTTGTGATTATAATTTGTGTGCATTTCCTGTGTGGTTTACATCTTGACTGCTAATTACAAAATGGTATTAGAAATATAGTAAACCCTTGATCTAACAGACAAAAAAATTTAAAACCTGTTTTGTGTGCGAATGGAGCATGCTAAGAGGTTGGAACAATGAGTAGGGTAGATGTACCAGTTTTGGCCAGTGTAGTACCAGTTCTGGCCAGAAAACAAATTTAACTTAAAAATATAATCACAAATGAAACAAACTTTTATTGTTAACTGTGTGAATAGTTAACAATAAAAGTTTGTTTTGTTGGACAGATTTGAATATGTGGTGATTATATTTTTAAGTTAAATTCGTTTTCTGGCCAGAACTGGTACACTGGCCAAAACTGGTACATCTACCCTATAAATTATCTAATATACTGTACATCAGCGATTCTCAACCTTAGCTCCACAACCCCCCCCCCAAATAGTAAATATACGAGGTGTGTTTTTAAAGTAAGTACCGTTTTAATATTACGCCGCTGGAGCGCTGCAGTCGGCACTTAGTGTGTGCGCGCTATGTACCTACATCTGTTGGGAAGCCACAAACGCCGTTACGGAGCCAGTTGACTGTGTTTACTGTTGTTTGTGTGTTATTGAAATGCCGCCACTCATTGAGAATCCCGCCGACTGCGAAGTGCGTGCCGTTATTCGTTTTCTCAGTGCTAAAGGCTCGAAAGCGGCTGAAATTTATCGCCAAATCAGTGAAGTTTATTGTGAAAGTGTTATGAGTGATGGAATGGTACGAAAATGGGTTAGGGCCTTTAGTAATGGCAGCACAAACATTCACGATGAGGAATGAAGTGGGCGACCTTCAGTCATTATCGACGATTTGATTGGAAAAGTGGACTGTAGAGTGAAAGAGAACAGACGATTCACGATTTCATCTTTATCTAAAGAGTTTCCTGCAGTTTCAAGAAGTGTTCTCTATGAAATTGTGACCGGACGATTAAATTATCGGAAGTTGTGTTCCCGTTGGGTGCCGAAAATGTTGACGGAGGAGCACAAAACCAAACGTTTGGCCAGTGCATTGACTTTTCTTGAGCGCTACAGTGACGAGGGAGATGATTTTTTAAGCCGTATTGTTACAGGCGATGAAACGTGGGTAGCCTACGTTACACTGGAATTGAAGCAACAATCCATGGAATGGCGACATTCATCATCTCCAAGGAAAGTCAAGTTCAAGCAAACAATTTCTGCTCAGAAAATCATGTGCACGGTGTTTTGGGACAGATACAGAGTGTTGCTTGTTGATTTTTTGCCTCATGGTGAAACGATCAATTCAGCTGCATACTGTGAGACTTTAAAAAACTGCGCCGTGCAGTACAAAACAAAAAGTGGGGCTTACTGAGCAAGGGTGTCGTTTTTCTCCACGATAATGCTCGTCCACATACAGCAAATCAAACTCAAGACCTAATCACATCATTTGGCTGGGAACAATTAGACCACCCTCCATACAGTCCCGACCTAGCACCGAATGACTATCATTTGTTTCTGCATTTGAAGAAGCATCTGGCAGGGCAGCGCCATAACAATCACAACAAAGTCAAACAACCGTTCTACAGTAGTTGTCTCATCAGGCGGCAACATTCTTTGAGGATGGAATACAAAAGCTGGTCCCACGATACGATAAGTGTCTCAATATTAAAGGGAATTATGTAGAAAAGTATTGTAAAATATGGGCTTTCACATAAATAAAAGTTTTGTTAAAAATGTTAAAAATGTTAAAAGTTAAAAATGTTTGCTTGTTTTTTTTATATTTCAAAATGGTACTTACTTTAAAAACATGCCTCGTAAATAAAATTAATATTTCCGAACCCCCCACCCAAAGGAATGATAACAGTAAGCCTTACTATTACTAATTGAATTTTGACTGTAATTATAAATGTAAATTTTTTGAAATATTATATAATCACATTGCACTAATTTTATACATTAAGAAAATACCGACAGTATAAAAAATGTAAAACTATTCCTATTATTTTATATTCCTGCATTTATAGTGATGGGTATGAAGATGCATATATGACGTGTACATACATGAGCAATTTACAAGTTCCAACTTGATGTGTATGTGCTCTTTGTAATTTGATCTCCTTCTATAATACTCGCTGTGAGAGCATGTTTGAACAAGTTGTGCTGTCACTAGTATAAAAGAGGCACTGGCAATTGTACCACTTCAGTTAAGTTTCGAATGCAAAGCATGTGTCTGGTGCTTTTATTTTAGTGTGTGGTCAACCATGAAACTGAATTTTTTTCTTTTAAATTCCTAATGCAAAATGGATAAATTTGTGAAAAATGAAGTGAGCCATCTACATCCAGTGAATTGGTTGGTAAAAAGACAAGGTTGTACAATGACAGTTATTTAAATTATGGTTTCACCTCATTGGATGGAAAGCCACATTGCTCTCAAGTTCTCTCTGATGAAACCATGAAGCCATCAAAATTAGTTTGACACTTGGAAACTAAACATCTGGCTCATAAAAACAAACGCTTGGAATTTTTCGAAAGAAAATTACATACCTTGAGAAATCAACAAACTTTTATTTGTAAGTTAAGCCATACTGATAAAAGTGTACTCGAAGCTTCTTATCTCATAGCATTAAGAGTAGCTAAGATGTCCAAACCTCATATTTCCTGCTGCAATTGATATGGTCAGTGTTTTAATAGGTGTGGAAGAAGGAAAAAAATTGAAAAACATTCCGCTTTCTAACGACACAATATCAAGGTGAATCAATGACATGGCTGCCGATGTTCACGATCAGATAATTCAGCAAGTGATTCAAGTGAATTTTTTAGTATTCAATTTGATGAATCAACAGATGTAGCAAACATGTCTCAGTTCTTATGTTTTGTGAGGTCTGAATGCGATAGGGACAAATCAATCAAAGAAAATATGTTGTTTTGCAAAACAGTACTGGGTCATGCAACAGGACAATGTCTTTTTGATGTTTTTTTTATGAAGCTATGAGAAACTATACTAACATAGATTAGACAAAATGTATTGCAGTATGTAGTGATGGTGCAAAGGTGATAACAGGAAAGAACAATGGATTAATGAAAATATTAAGAGATTGTCTTATTGTAAGGGTGGAATGGACACACTGCTTCCTTCACAGACATGCTCTTGTCACAAAAAATATGCCGGAAAATCTCAATCAAATTCTTTGTGAAGCTGTAAAGTTGGTTAATTTTATTAAAAGCCGACTGTTACAGAACAGGCAGTTTGCTAAACTATGCAATGAAATGGGCAAAAATAAAAAATCTCTTCTTTTCCATACAGAAGTTAGATGATTATTGCGAGAGAAAGTGTTAACCTGGGAATTGGAATTGCGAGATGAATTAATTTTATTTTTCCAGAATAAACAAATGCTATTCTCATTGTTTTTACAAAATAATGATTGTATGTTGTTGTTGTTGGCTTACTTAGCTGATGTATTTTCACATTTAAATGATTTGAATGTGAATTTACAAGGACGTGATAAAAATATTTTATTAATGACAGACAAAGTTCATGTGTTCATTAAGAAACTTGATATCTGGATTATTTGCCTTCAAAGCAAAAATTTGGATATGTCCCACTCACTTCAGATTATATTGAGAAAAATTTGAATGAACAAGACACTATTATTCACCACAGTTTGGATTGCACAAAGATGCATTTGTGTGAGCTAAAAACTCAGTTGACAGAGTATTTCCTGGAAGATAAAAATGATTTCTCGAAGAGATGGGTACTGAATCCGTTTAGTGAAAGTGTTGTTGCCACTGCTAAGTTACCAGTTGAGATTCACAACCAGTTCATCAAAATGTTACAACTGCAAATTACATCTGAAGATTTAAATACGTTTTGGCTTGCTCGTCGACATGAATATGGAAATTTAGTCACAGAAGCATTGAAAATATTAATCCCTTTCGCCACGTCTTATCTCTATGAAAAGGGTTTTTCATCTATGTTGCGCTAAAAACTAAATATAGGAATCATCTTTTATCACTCAAAAACAATTTGCTTGTATGTTTTTCTAACATAGATCCACATATGAAGAAAATTTTAAATGGAAAACACATGCAACCATCACATTAATTTCTTTTCTTTACATGTGTACTTTATTGTAAGTAAAATGTTTATAAGTTTATAATAAATGATTTTTTCTCTTAAAATGATTTCATTATTGTTTTGCGACCCCCCCCCTTAACATCACCGTGACCCCCAGGTTGAGAAACACTGCTGTACATTATCAGCATTTCTCATTTGGACACAGAACATTTCAAGGGAACCACAAGCCAAAACATATTTATTAAACATATTCCAGTATCATTTTGATTTTGTCAAGTAATTTTAAGAGATTATTTGGCCTTGCACCACACTGCTTCTTGAGTCATCTGAAAACATTGAACTTTTTCCATAAATAATGTGTTCAAGGGTTGAGGAAATGCTTTCTCAAGACAAATCATTCATAAAACATAATCATTAAGGATGATGAAACATGGATCTATGCTTTTGACACCAAAACAGCTCAACAATCAAGTGAATGGTGCTTGAAAGGTGAAGTGAAACTGAAAAGACCACATCAAAGTCAGGCAAAAATCAAGATCATGTTGACTGTTTTATTCAATTGTTTTGGTGTTGTGCATCATAAGTTCCTTCCAAATGGCAAAACTGTCAACAAAGAACATTTTTGATTGTTTTGTATTGTTTGCATGAAGCAGTTCATAGAAAATTACCTTATTTGGTGAGAAAACTCATGAATTTTGCACTACAATAATGCATCTGTTCACAATTCCTTGTTCCACAAACTTTGTATTTACCTGATATGACACAATATGACTTTGCTGTTTCCTTAACTATAATTTCTGCTTTGTGGTCATTGTTTTGGGTCAATTGATGCTGGCCATAAAACAGAATTTTTTGAGTCCTGAAGGGGTTTCACAAAAATATATATTTGAATTTAAAATATATTTTGATGATTGGAAAAAACATTGACATAAGTGCATTGCAATGAGAGGGGATTACTCAGTGGCGTAGCGTAGTGGGGGCGGCAGGGGCAGCCCGCCCCGGGTAGCACTTTAAGGGGGCAGCAAAATTTCACAATAAATAATAATAATTACCTAAATAAGGGGGCGGCAACATTTTTCTCCACCCCGGGCAGCTGACACTCACGCTACGCCACTGGGATTACTTTGAAGGAAACAAAATAAATTTTGATGAATAAATTCAATTCTTGCATTTTATTGAACCATTCCTGATACTTTTTGATCACAGGGGATATGTTTAAATAAAATAGAAAAGTAAATTTGATAAGAAAATTTTAGATATAAGATGTTTTGTTACCAGACAATAAACTTATATTTGTTTCTTGTAAACAAAGACATGTTGAAACTTGCATTTCATACATTGTGCAGTGCATGTTATTTTCGTAGTTTTTTCAAAGGATGTTTACTATTAAAATATAGGTCAATTTCATGTATTGTGAAACTTCAATTTAGTACCACCACCTCTTGTTTGCATCTGAAATTGACATGAAATTGAGTATGGAGCTAAACATAAGTACAGGTACTCCTCACTTTACAACCAAGTTCCATTCCAATGACTACGTCGGTAAGCGAATTGGTCGATAAGCGAGGAGCTTGCATTGGGAATATAGGATCGTTGTAAAATTTTAAAATTATAAAAGTTATGCAACAAACTTCAAATTCATTCATAAAAAGATATACATATGTACTGTACATATTATCATTTGTTTATTTGGTTATCTGGAGCTGTAGAGGGTCCAGGTAAGGGAAATGACGACAATGTAATAGAAGTTGTAACTTCAAGGGCAGAGGTCCTGGATATAACAGTTGAAAGGAAACTTGTAAGTGTGGTTTGCTTTGTAATCGTATTTTTTTCTTGATAAATTTCTCTATAGCACTTCAAAACTTCACTCATCCCACGTTCAACTTTTAATTTATTAAAACGTTCAGTATTTGGATCCATGGCTTCAGGTTCCAACATAGCTGCATTAATAGCAAGGTTGAAGCCGAAGTTTTAAACATGAAAATGTGTATGTCAGACGTTCAGCGCCACTTTCCTGTAAGCCTAGAAGTTTGACAATGGCATTTGGAATGTCAAGCATGATTCCACTGACTTTCCAAACACCATTGTCAAACTTCTAGGCTTACAGGAAAGTGGCGCTGAACATCCGACATACACGTTTTCGTGTTTAAAACTTTGGCCTCAACCTCACTAATTTTGGAGAACACACCAGCTAACCCATATACCGTGAATTTCTTTTTTACTTCTTCAGTTCTTTCCACTTCTTCCTCTTCCAAATGCTGCATTGCTTCTAACTCTATTAAATCCTCATTTGTTAGCTCTCCATCGGCATAATTCACTAATTCAGCAATGTCTTCCACTTCAATATCTAAATTGAGCACATTGGCAAGGGCCACAATTTTTTGAATTACATCAATTTGTTCAAGATTAGTAGGAAGTAGAGTTCACTGTGTATGGCATTATTAATAGCTTTTCTTTTTGAGCTCTCTACTCACAGTGAACTCTACTTCCTACTACTATTACTTGGTATGAGTATTATACTATATTATCTTTGTTCAAGATTGTCAAATGATTTGATATTGTTCGCAAAACTTTTTATGCATTTTTTCCATGTCTTTCATACACTTATCTGTCACTTCGTTCCAAGCTGATTTGATGTTTTTAATGCAATTTAAAATACTGTACGATTTCCAAAAATCACAAAGGGTTACTACAGCATTTTCAGTTGCTGCTACAGCTTAGGAAAAAGTCGTGCGCAAATAAAACGCTTTGAATGTAGCCATAGCGCCCTGATCCATTCATTGGCTGTAGGATAGCAGTTGTTTTTTAGGAAGATACACTACCTTTATGTCAGGATATAGATTATCAAGATGCTGGGGGGTGGCCTGGAGCATTATTAAGCAGGAGAATAATTTTAAAAAGAACTCACATTTTCAAACAATAATGCTGGACTGAGGGTATATAGCAGACATGGGCAAATGTGGCTCTTTTTGAGTTGTATGCGGCTCTTGCTGAAAGTGTTAATTTCTGTTTTTTATTATTATTTTTACAATTTTATTTTTATAATTTTGTGAAAATATGTTTATTAAAAAAATTCAATATTTGTTTTATATTATATTTATATTATATAATAAAATCGCACACCTTACCATACTATCCGCCACAACAGTACAGAACTGCAGCTCCCATGCATTTTGCAAAAACCTACATTTTGGCTCTCACTGAACTCTTGCTTGCTCACCCCTGGTATATAGCAAGTTCAAAAATCAATGTTCAAATAAAGTTTGCACCATCCATGCCTTTTTATTTGCATAATAGTAAACGGGCAGACTGTTTTTACTAACGTTCTTTAATGCACATGGGTTTTCAGAGCGATAGATCAAAAAAGGCTTTAACTTGAACCCAGCGACATTCCCTCCCAACAACAATGTGATCGATTCTGTCTTTTTAAACACAGGATTACATTATTGTTGAAGCCTTGAAACCAGGCATTTCCTTAGCTTCTTTGTGCAAATAGGACCTTTCTGGCATTTTTTTCCCACCAAAGTCCAGTTTCATCCACATTGAATATCTGTTCTGGGCAGTAGTTGCCTTTTTTAATTATTCCATCCAATTCGTCAACAAATTTTTCTACGGCTTCTATATTCGCACTTCCCACCTCACTGCTGATTCTCCAATCAATGCAGGTTGAATCTCTGCCTAAACCATTGAAACCATCTATGGCTGGCTGTAAATGATTCTGTTGATTTTTCATCTTCACGTGCCTTCAAAGTCTCAAAGATACTGCATGCCTTAGCTTGAATTATTAAAAGGCTTATTGGCCTATTATTTTGCATCTGGTTGTCAAACCAGATCGCCAATAATTTCTCCATCTCAGGAATAAGACCTGGGGACCTGTGTGAAATGGTTGTGCTGCAGTTGTAGAGCAAGGTGCTCCCTCAATTCCTCCTCAACATCTAATTATATAGGAGGTATATTGATGATATCATCATCTTTTGGAAAACAACACCAGATGTAACAACCTTGGTCAATTCTTTTAACAATAACCCATATGGATTTACACTGGAAATAGAGCAATCTAACCTGGCCGAAGTGCACTTTCTGGATATAAGCATTAAAGTTGAAAGCTTGGGCATCCACACTTTGGTGTATCATAAACCTGGATCTACATCCATCGTACATTCCTGCTGGGTCCTGTGATCCAGTTACATACAAGACTGCAGCCTTTATGCATTCGTCTAACATCCAGGCTCGGGATACCGAACTAGCATATATAATCCACTTAGCAGCTGAACACAGATATCACAAGGATGTACATAGGCTAATACAACACCAGTACTGTATATATTCAGAAAATGCACAGAAATTGGACCAGCTCGAGGACAGCCAACCTGAATCTCCATCACATAGAACCCATACTTAAGATCTCTATATGCCAAGGTTGCCAGCAAACGCCAGCTATGTCTCACTTTTAGGAAGTGTCCCACTATTTTCAACATCCTACGTAATGGGAAGGACCGCCTAACCCCAGCAGACGCCCCGGAATCTATAGTGTCTTTTTAAGGGATAACAGGTGTGATAGGGACCTGATATATATAGGCTCCACTAAATGATCGTTGGGTGTCAGGATACAAGAAAATCTGGTGCATATTAGTCACGAGAGAACTTCCATGGCCCTCACTACCTATGTAACCGATCCGGATATAGTAGTGGACTTCACTCAAGCACATCACCTCCATGATTCGCCTCCCATTGAACATCTGAAATGGTTGGAGGCTATGCAATGTTTAAATCCTTCAACACCCAGCACCAGCACATGCATAAATTTTAAAGAGGAGATGGTTTTGTCATTGGCCTGGCAAGAGTTAATTTACAACACGCCATAGTCACCTGTTATACATGGATGGGCTGATGTGTCGCGCATGTGCGATGTGGGATTTTTGTAAATCTGTTTGAACCTATGATCGAACTGAAAATTTAAATGGCGTGCGTAACAAACTGATATTTAATGGATATCGAACGTCCATATAGAAACTGATTGGAACCCAAAGCAGAGCCCAGAAGGGGTTCGAAAACATTTGTCTCTCGATATTTATACGTGATCATACCTTAAAAGGTTCTGGGTACATAATTTTTGAAGTAATTCTGGTGTGATAAGTAGTGAGTTATTTAGATAATTTTTCAAACATGGAACACCAATTGGTTTAAGTTACAATTAAAATAATAGAATAAAATAAAATTACAAATAAATATGTTGATAAATAAATAATAAATAAACAACAATAATAAAAATACAATATAAGCTCAAAAAATCTGTAAATAAGACAAATATATATAGAAAAATATGTAAATATTATAGTGAGTATCCCGAAGACATGAATTCTGGTTATGTCATATCCAACTCAAAACAAGCTTTCCATGCCACAGAGAGGGCATTGATATCCTTATAATTGATAGAATCTATCCATTCATAAATATATGTAACAGGGTCATTCTTTCAGTTATAAGGATATCCACACCTCTCTGGTTAAAATACAATCGCTTTGTACTCTGTAGTGCCATTTGGTGGAGCAGGGTCAAAATACAGTTGTGATAACGTAAGATTATATCTAAATTTATATACATCTGGCAGTGAAGACTTGATGAGAGTCCGGGTGGCACAACCGGCAAGCACACCACACAGCAAACGGAGGTTGCAGGTTTAAGCCCCACCTCAGGCCAGCTCTCTTCTTTCAGGTGACTCTAAATTATATAAATTATTATTATTAATTTAGATAAGAGATGACACCTAACATCTACCTCTAGTAGCAAATTACTTAGTATTAATTATTAAAAATAGTGGATTTATAGCTCAAGTATTTAAGGTAATCAATTTCAAGTTGAGATCATGAGCAGTTGCACAATAACCTTTATCAATATGTCTCCTTCATCTGCAGTTTCTTCATTACCAAAGGAAGGACGCAGTTTCCTCCATGTTGCTCTGAGACATTTAATTGTTACTTTTTGCCAAGCCTTTATAATTAACCTAATTGCAATGACAATGTTGAATTCTTCCTTCCAAAATTTTTTAGGGTCATATTGGTAGTCTCACACATTTTAAGACACCCGGTAAAAAGGGTACTTGTGTAAAGTTTTTCAAAATTTGCAATTATTAGCTGATCCGTAGGCTGGATCAGAGATGAGGTATTGGAAGGAAGAAAACATCACCTTGATAAACTCGAATTGCTCGGGTAGCTCTTCTTCTATACCCATTGGAGGGACAGGTGAATTATCCAAGGTTAAAATGGCTTTTAGAGGCAGATTGTTTTGCTCAAGATAGGCTTTGACAGTTGGTCCAAACACTTTGCAAATACAGTCTCTAAATTCTATTCTTGTGACCCAGGCTTTGCTGTTGAACTTCCACAAAACACCAAGATAGGATTTAGACATATTGAACTTCTTGAATGCTTGGAAATTCTGAGTGATAGACCAAAATTTGTTTCACCTTGCAGTTTTCACTTGCAATGCTATGGTTTCCAAACTTATGCCCATGGACCCCTTCTCATAGCAGAAACCTGACGACAAATCCCCAAGTGAAATGACTACACAACCTTGTAAACAGGTTATCTTCACTACTCTATAGGTACTGGTATATTATATACTAGACTCTTAACAACTTTTATGTCACCAGTAAAATATTTAATTATAAACAAACGTTTTTTACCGTAAAACTTCCGGTCTTCATCAGGTTAAAAGTTCTGAGATTCGAATAACGTTGTGTTAAAGTTTACACAATGGTTATTCGAATCTCAGAACTTTTAACCTGATGAAGACCGGAAGTTTTACAGTCGAAAACGTTTGTTTATAATTAAATATTATACTGGTGACATAAAGGTTGTTAAGAGTCTAGTAACTACACAACTATATAATAGCAAAATTACATATTTAACTTTGATGTCTTGAATGGTGATGTAAAAATAAAATATAAATAAAACATTCTGATATTTAAAGTAATATTTATTGAAATTAATAGCTAAAGCTTGCCAGTTTTTGAAAAACAGGTATAATTGAGTGAAAACAAAAAAATATATAATTTATTTTTAATTGGGTTATAAATTACATTACAAAAATATAAAATTAATAAGTTTTTTTATTTTGTCTATTGAATTTTCATTGAAAAACATTTTTGATCAAAATAAATAAATTGTTTATATATTTTCAGTCATTAAATAGTTTTTATAATTATGAAAAACAACCAATAATTATCATTGTTTTGGAAAGAAAAATTAAATAAATGTATAAATTTCTTACATCCTTTTTGTCAACATTTTCAAAACCTAATAATTGAGCCATCTGGATAACTTCATTTCTAATCTCTTGAATACTATTTTCTTCTAGTAGAACTTTTGGCCATAATTTGCACCAAACTCCCTTTAAGAGTTTCTGAGTGACTTCTTTCCAAGAACTATTAATGTTTTTAATTGATATTTGCTCTTTATCTTATAGTCCAATTAAATTGCTTAATGTACAAGTAGATTTAAATGTTCCTATTACTATCTGATCCACCAGTCAAATCAGGGAAATTGTGTTTACTGGAAGAAAGACAACTTTGATAGGATTACATGTGTCTAATGTATTTAGATCAGTAGAATTCCTGGGTTTTATCTAACAAAAGAGCTGCTTCAAAATTATTTCTTTGGCGATAAAATTTCACTTCTGGAAAAAATGGTTAAAACAATCAGTAAGTAATTCTTTGGTAATCCATGCTTTTCTGTTACCTTTTCATATTGCTGGTAAATTTGTTTTTTGTATCCTTTTAATGCCCTGGAATTTTCCAACTGGTAAAATGTAACAGTTTTAATTTAAAATTGCCAGAGGCATTTGATCCAAAAAGTAATGTTAAATGGTCTTTGGCTGCTTTGAATCCAACTGCTAATTTTTTTTTTCAATATAAATGATAGCTGTTTCCAGAACAAATTGCTTTTGTCAACATTGAACATTACATTTGGTGAAAAATTTAAAAATTTTCATGTTCAATTATTTTCTTTAGTTTTTCTGGAAACTTCTTTGCAGCTTCTCCTGATAATTTTACACTATGAATTTTGGCTAGTTTTTAAATTCCTCAAACCAACCATGAGAAACCAAAAAATTTTCCATAATTTTTCAGTTTGTTTAGACTTTAAATGATTAAACAAAAATAATGCTTTTTCTTGAATTGCCATTGAATTAAAGTCATATGACATTGTGACATATCATCCATTCACAAATTTAACATTTCTTCCATTTTTACCTAAAATTGGATTCCTTAAGCAAGATAATTTTGCTGCTGTAACATCTGTGCAATTCTGAGCAGACTGTTTTCTTATTGACTAAGTATTGTTGACTGCACTAATCCTAAAAAAGTGCCTTGTTGGATTTTCTTTCACCCCTTTAAACACATTGTATATGATATTTAATTTAGTATCTAAAGAAATTGCTTTTCTTTATTCAATTAATGAATAGCATTATTGTAGATTTTGTAAATATTATCAGAGAACATACCTCATTTATTGCAGTGCACCACACTGAAGTGTAAGCAACGACTAAATTATGCCAATTATGCATGAAACTCTTAAAACACACACATCTAAAGCTTAGAAGTATATGACATGCCATCATTGTTAGAGAATCAGATGACTTTCAGGCAGACCTTAAAATTTTAATATTTTTATGTTAAATGGGACTTGAAATTATGGACTACATTATATTGAGGTTCCATTTCAGAGGTAACATTAACCAAGGTATGCCTGTATGTTAGGTATTGCTCATCTCCATTAGTTTTGTTTACTTGTTCATTTCATGCTGATTCATCAGTTTCCAGCACTGCCTTTTTTATTTTTTTTTCTTAAGGGGAAAAAGTGTTGCAATGATTTTAAGCTAAGTATTATATATATATATACACATACAGAAGATTGTACATTTTAATGATAAAAAGTATCTCAAAAAGTACTTATTAAAATTGTTGTTGTATTGTTAAACATGGAAGAAAACTTAATGTTTATTATTATTTATTTATAAAAAAAAGAAGCAGTATGAAATAATTATTTCTTTATTTAATATATTATTAGTGTTATTAAGCAAATAACATAATTTTAAATGGAAATCTTTTAAATAAATATAATTTTTTTTCATAGGGAGATAGTACTGATTGAAACAGTGAATGCCTCTTAAGGAGAGGCCAGTGGCCTTACACTTTCAGTGATAAAAAGAAAAACCAGAAAGAAAGAAAATTATGACAGATAGCTGGAAAGAAACTAAATTGCAAATTTGTACTCCCTCAGTAAATGTATGTTTGTTTTTTCAAAATTAGAATTATTTGAAATATTTATTTATATCATTTTTAGTACTATAATAGAATCCACTAATTGTAATCATTAATATTATCATAATTCATGTAATGTTATCAGAATTAGAATCTTCTAAAATGTGTAACTAAAAATACACTTATTAAACTTTACATAACTATAACCAAAAACTTTAATTAGTGTAACATTATCTTCAGATAAATAGGCATTTTTAAGTTGTCTTTTTTGCTCCATTAATTTTAACATGTAATTGATAAGGTTGAATTGTTATCAACCTTACAGATGATATTGTAGGACAGGCAAATAACACTAGATAAATAACTATTAATTAAATAATAATTACTACTAATAAATTTTAAAGTTATACATAGTTTAATTGTTTTAACTTTTCTTTTATATGTCACAGTCAATAAAATCAGAATGTCCAAAAGCAATTACAATAATTGGCTTCTACTGTAATTTGAAATTGTTAGAATTATGTGGGATTTGTAAAAATAATTTGAACCTAAATTTCATGTAAAGATTTCTATAATAGTACATAAATTAATTTTAATGATTTATTTTTTAATTCATAAATTATAAAATACAGAGTTATTTATAATTCTGGATCTAATTTTTATTTTTAAAGTACATCATGCATTATACTGCTGTAACTGATGTAAGCACATAAATCAGTTTGTATTTATGTTCAATATTTTAACCATTCATTTTATTTTATTTAACTTTTTGAATATTTGTATGTTTTTGATGTTTGAAAGTTTTGAATACATGCTTGTGGTATTCAGTTTTAGAATGCTGACACAAACATATTTTCAATTTAGAAAAATCATTGTATAAGACCCGAAGCTGAGACAGTATCAAAAAACATTTCATCTCTATTAAATATTGACTACTTAAATGTTTTAACATTCATATTGGTGTGACTTGGAGGTACACAATCAGGACTTCCAGCGTTTTTTCAACAACTTGTATGATCGATGTAAACATTGTGTGGAGGTGCAAGGGGATTATTTTGAATCCATGTAACTGCGAAATTGAAATAAAGTTCTTAGTTTGGATGTAATGCTAGTTGTCTCATTACTTATTTGGCCCACTGTGTATGAGTGCCTAAGTTGTTTGGCTTTACATTTTGAATCCAAAGAAGTTCATAGTAGAAACAACTTTCATTTTAGTGACTGTTGCCATAATGGAAAAGTAAAGTTGTATTCTGCCAAAAATACAACAGTTTAAACTTTGAGGATGGTCTGTCAAATAGACTGAAAATGTTTGATTTCTAGTAAGATTTTCTAGTAATGTTAGATTTCTATCACTTGTTTTGGTGCTGTATTTTAAACTTGTGATATTTAACAATCAGAAAAAAATATTCTAATGTTGTAAGGTAAATAAAAGATTTTAACATATACAATATTAAAATAACTAATAATTTCAAATCTTACATTTTTAATATAGAGGATTTAAAAACTCAGTGTGATTATATTTTAAATTAATAAAAATCATTTATGTTGTTGGTTTTCAAATAAAGTTTCCAATAATTTATATGCAATATTAATTTTCAGAACAAGATAAATTACATATTTTAAAACTGAAACATTTCTTTCAGAAATCACAGTCTTCCACTAGTTTTTCAAAGTTATGTTCTCATCCAAAGTTAAAAGTTGAGCAGACTTTATCTGTTGTAACAGGTATATGCAATTTAATATATATATATAATCTTGTATCTTATTATATAATATCTAATCTCTAAGAATCCTTTTATTATAATTTCTAGTTGTAGCTTATACTTAAGAAGTCATAATTAATTCTTTTTAGAAAAATTTTGCTGTGATTTTATATAATCACAGCAAAATAAAAAGCATAATATTTATTTTGTATTAGTTTATAGTGTGTTTATTATTATAGACTTTCAATAACAGAAAATGATTTTACTTTATTAAAAATTTTAAAATAATGTATATTAATTTTGTTAAGAGTAAAAACATTTGATGATTTCTCCTTTATGGATTTCTTGATTTTTCTATATCTTAATTATTCTTATGCTCAGGATTAGTTAAAAGTTTCTGAAGATAAAGTTAAGGCTTTCAAAAAGGTTGTATTGTATATATAAATATACATATAACAGTTTTCTTTTTTGGTTCTTTTAAAGCTTTGTTTCAGTTTCGTTTTGATATTTTTTGTAAAACTTGAAACTGGTTCAGTAATGGAGACTGACTTGGCTTTTCTACAAGTGCATAACTATTTAAGTAGGTATTAATGTAACAAGTAACTGAACTGATCAGAAACAAAGTAAACAATGTTTCAATTTCACTTTAAAACACGTGGTTTTCCTGTGTTTTGAAGAACTTTTCCAATTAATGTCTATAGGCTTAGCCAAAATGCTAATCCAATATCTGCAAAATCATTGTAATGATTTTACATCTATTGCCATAGTTTTAATTTTCTGCTGCAAATTTTCCCAGAACAACTTTAATTTTCCCCAAACCTCATTTATGCAATCAGACATATTCTGCATCTCTGTACCATTTTAGCTTACAATAAAAGGATAGCAATTCTCAACAAAGTGTAAACCATTTGATGATGTCAAAGCAAGAATAGTTATGTATTTGAGATTGGAGATTATGCTAGCAATTAACTTCAATAGAGACAGAAAAGTTAAGAATTTGAGATATACAGATAACTTCTTTATTAGCAAAGAGCAGAAATTAACAAAACCAAAAAGTTACTAAAATGGAAGTTAAAAGCTGAATTATGAAAGATGAAATGTGTTTCAATACCAAAATGTCTCATTGCCAGATTGATGATCTGTTAAAAATAAAGAGCATAAACTGAAATGAGTAAGGAACTGTTTTAAAAAACAAACAAAATATTTTAAAACAAAAAACTAAAAACAAAAATGGAAATTAGGAATAGAAGTAAAAATAGGCATTTTTTATTTTTTAATTTTGTTTGTTTTAATTTATGTTTGTTATTTTTGGAATGCTTATCTGGTCTTATTTTGCAATTTTGGTCTTAAAAATTTGACTTTGACATTCTGCTTAAGCGTCTTTTTTTATTTTGTTGACAATTATCATTGTGGAATCAGTACCTGATAAGAGCAGAAATGACTTAGAAAAACATATTTGGGAATTTAAAATAGTAGTTTTAAATCTGTTTGTTAATGTTAAAGGGATGATATTTATGAAAAACTTCATTTCACAGACTGTGATTGTAAGGGAAAAAAAATTTATTATAGAGAGTTTCCCTCTTTTGGATTACAAAGCAGCTGATGATAGATATTATATAGAAAAATAGAGAAAATTAAATCAAAAAAGAATGATTATAAATAGTTAAAAGAATAAGGATATTTCATTGACAACAAAGATTAGGCTGTTTTTATCAATAGTAATGTTTTGAATAAAAATTGGGTACCAAAGTAAATTGAGAGAAAAAATTGATACTTTTTTAAAAAATTATGAACTAAAAGAAAAAATTTAATCCATTGATTCTGATCCAGATAAATTGATTAGTTCTGGACCAAAAACTTAATCACTTACTTGAAACTGTGTTTTTGATATATTAATTTTGAATTAAAAACAAAATTTTTGCATTTTGTGCATATGTTGCATAGATTGCTAAGAATAAACATTTTGGAGAAAATGTTTATTCTTAGCAAAGCATTGGAAACATTGATAGAAATGAACAAAATAAATAGGTGAATTTTGAAAATAAAATGATTGACTCCTGATATCTTCTGATTTATTTTTGATTCTCTATATATTAAGACTTATGCCAGTAGTACCAAAACTATGACCCTAGGCCAAATCTGACCTGCAAATGTATTTGATTACTTATAAATTATAGCCAAACGATTACATCAAGCTATATTGATGTTACTATTAATAATAATTGTATTAATAGTAGCATTAATTTAGCCCAACGTAATCCTGCAATTATTTAGATTAAGTGGATGTTTACATTCACTTATAAATATTAGAAATAGGACTTCTTGTTGTAGATATAGAATATACAAGATATTTGTGGTCTCCATGCACTTATAATTTATAGGCAGTTTGATCAGTCAGCTGAAAAGTTTGGACACTACTGACTTACATAATACAGGAGCTTTCCTACTTATGAACATTCAACTTACAAACTTTCAGACTCATGAACAATTTGGCTGTACATCTAAAATTTAAATTTTGTATTGATTCTTAATTCTCTTGCCATTTGTAGGGTGGTGTTGAAGTTTAATCTTTGCCCAGTAATAAATAATTAATGTGGCCTTATTTCTATTGCTTATCATCATTTTCATTTTTGCACAAATTCTGACATTCCATTGCTGCTAGTGAGGTGGCATTGAATTTGGTAATATTAGAGTAATGACATTTTTTGCTATCGTCTGCAATTTTTATAAACTTTACAATTAGTACTTCAAAAAATGCATCAAAACTATAATAGTAAATTTAGTAATGCAGATAAATGCAAGAAGTAACGTTCTATTACCATGGAAACTAAACTGGGCATTATCAGATTTTGACTTGCAAACATTTTTACTTAACCTTGAGAACCTAACCTGTTTGTATGTAGGGAAGTAAGTACCTCTAGTTGGAATTAGAGATATTGTAGAATGGCTTTGGAAAGCCAGATATCTTATTACAGAGAGAACAAATAGACTTTATTCAAAGTTATAAAGAGATGTTTATAGTGCAATGAGATTTAGTAATAAGAAAACAAAAATTTTATTATGTTAATTTTTAATAACAAAATCAGAATTTTTAAAAACGGATTAAACTTGTTTGCCTTTTATAATAATATTTTGCATGTTACAATCATGATCATACAAAAGATCTTCAGAATTGTTATGAATGTTCAGAATTGGTATGAAACTTATTAAATTAGATCAATTTTTTTTATAAATTTTAACTAATTTGAACAAATTATAACAAAGAATGAAATTTAATTAAATAATCAGATATTGAATATTTTAGTATGCAATATTTTAATCAATTTCTTAATAATCTTTATACGTAAGTTATGTGTGATTAAAGAATTAATTGTAAGAATTAAAATTTATATTTATTCCACAAATATATGATTAGATCATTATTAAATTTTAATAAATAATAAATTGAAATAAAATGATGTTTCTTTTTAGAATCTAATGGTTTGAATTCAAAAACTGATAAAGTATCTCACGTATCTATTGCATCAGATAATGAACAAAAGTAAGTAGTTATTGTTGTTTTAAAATGTAAATAATTATAAATATTTAGTAATTTATTAATGTTTATTAATATGGAAGCTGTTTAGTAATGCTTGTATATATGGTGAATTGTATCTTTTGAAGATTAAAAAAGCATATGGAAGTACAAAAAAAAACTGTATAACACGCAGTAATTATGTATTATTCTTTAAGCTCAATTTTTACTGAAGTGTTTTAAGACTTATCATACATCATCAATGAGGTTTTTAAATTATAGTGTTAATAATTATTAACAGTATAACTTAAAAGCCTCACCATTGGATTAAGGAGCATATATATGCTCCTTAATTCTTTTGCTGAGGTTTCTGGTGGTGACATCTACATACTCTTTGTTTAAACCTAATTGATCATTTTTATATGGTATCTTATCGACCAAGATTGTTCTTCCTTTTTGATCATATCTTTGTCATTCCTAAGCAAGTTATAAACTATGTGAGTCCTTTTGTACAGTGATCTTGTGTTCTTATACTTTGCAATTTCTTTCATAATATTGGACTTGCAACCTATCATACACATTGGAGCAATAATGGAATTTCTTTCTAATTAAAAGTTCTAAATGCTGAAGGCTTATAAGTATACAGATCATTGGAGGAGGAAGGAATGTATAATGTTGTCATGAGTGGGCTTGATGTATGTTTTCATGAGTAAGGAACTGTTATTGAGTGAAATATCAATATCTAAAAAATACACTTCTGTTGCACTAAGTTGCTCCAATTTAAGTTTTAAACCATCCTTGTTGGAATTTATCTCATTCAGAAAATGTATTCTTCTATCATTCTCTATAAAATGAATACGTCATCCACATATCTTTTGTATAAAATTATGTTATACTGCTTTAAACAAATATTTAAAGCAGTAAAGTTTGTTCTCAGCAATATAAGATGTATGTATCATAATATTTATATATTAAATTTATTATTTTTTATTTATAATTGTAATTACATTTTCTTTTGTCAATGGTATGGCAAAAGAAAATGTAATTTAAAATAATTTAGAGCAAATTAATAATAATAAACATTTTTAAAACTTGTGCAAATGATTAAGTTAATCAGCCATTTTGATGAGGCATTGAGAATTACAACTTCAGCATGTCATAGCTTATAAAATATATGATGAATTGAGATTTTGTATTTTCTGACAGTATACTTAGTTTTGTTTTGACTGTGCAAGTTTTGATTTTATAACTGGTTTTCAAACTTCTTTTGGTTATGAGTCCCTTGGACATGAAATACAAATCCTCAAGTATCTTTGTGTAAACTGTAGCCTTTTCTACATCTTGGATCATCACTGAAGAGCAATGACAATCTGATGTGCTTGTGTAGAAATGCCTTAAGCAAATAAAATTAATTTATGTAATTTATTGTCATACACATACTCAAGTACAATACTTATTACAAAAAAGTTATCTTCACAAAGCCATCTATTAACTAATTTGTATTTTTTTGCAGAGGTATAGTGTCAAAAGATCTCCTTTGTATGTGAAGGTTGTTTGGTTTGTCACTGGGGATTGTGAAATGATGGATTTGTGAAGACAAATTATTTTTGTATTCTGTAAAATATTTTTAACATGTAAATTACTGTCAGCTATTTTTAATTGAAATCAAATACAACTTTAAGCTTATGTCTGTAGTTGGATTTAAGAGTTGTCAATGCCTGACTTGCAAAGGTAGAAGTTACAAAAGACATTAGAACTTTCACAACAGTCCTAGCCAATTAACGATATACTTTTAGCAACTCTGCTCAAAATTACAACAAACTTGTCTCAGTGAAATTACTTTTTAGATTACTGTCTGATGAAATATCAAGCACTGTTCCTGCTGGATAACCAACAGTCCTGAAACAGGCATATCAGAATGAAGTGGATTCCATATCCATGGGTGTGGATCACAGGCTAATTCAGGGAAACAAATATTCATGCAATTGCTGGCAAGCATTCTCAAACACTATTATATTAGTCTTCACATTTGAGTTAATAACTATGTCTGTGCTGGACAGACATAGTTATTAACTCAATTGGGAAGCACAAAATTTCACTTGTGACACACAACTTGCCCAGAAATTAAACTTTTTTTGTTTTTATTGTATCTTCAATCTAGTCACATGCATTAAATACTGTGGCAGAATTACCCTGAAGGCTTAAATTTAATTCATTAGTAGTTCCTAGTAATAGTTCCTTCAATGTTAAGTAGCATACCGCGCAGTAATTATCTTCTGTCAATTTCAATCATGGATGAGGGAGTTCAGCTTCCTCCCACGTCATATTGAGCATCTTCAGATCTTGGAGAAAAGTTCTACACCAAGTATTCCTGGGGTGTCCTCATCGTTGTTTGGCACCAGGAGGAACCCATTTTATGGCTGTCTTAGGGATCCTTTTGTTCTCCATATGAAAAATGTGGTCGGCTAATTGAACTCTTCTACAGGCAACAATGTTATGAAGTTTGCACATCCCATTCCTTCAAAGAATCTTTTCATTGGTGATATGATCTTTAAGATTTGTCATAAACATCTCTGTTGGAAGACATCGAGCCTTTTATTGATGTTTTCTGATGTCTTCCAGGATTCGCTAATGTGAGATCCATAATTTTTAGGGATATTAAAATCCATTTTTAAAGAAATGTTTAAATAATATCTGTCATGATCATTAGAAAAAACATTACATCAGATACAGATGGAATGATGTTCTCTGTAAACAAATGGATGAGAATTTTAACACTTAGTTGCCAAATGATAACATCTGATTGTAAAAGGAGAGGAAAGTAAGGGACACTGTTGCGTGGCTTCGGTAACCCTTCACTTTGCACTCGCAGATTCATCATTCCAACTGCTGATCACATGATCACTTTCCGAGGCTAAATGCATAAAAGGACAAGACATCAACAGTTCTGGGCATTTTGTCATAATGAGGTTTTAAATGAAATAGAAGAGCTAGAAGGAGCTCTATGTGCCTCTACCTCCATAAAACAGACCTGACCCCCGTCCACGGAGAAGACACTCTCCATTCCCTTGATGGTGAATCCTTCTCAAGACGATAGAACAATATCTTATCAATGATCAACAATAATTGAGGTATTTTGTTAAGAAGTTGTAAACTCATTCTCTCGGGAAATTAGGCCCGCTTCACGCGGCATAGGGAATAGAATAGTCGCGGAACAGAATAGTTGCACCGCAATTGTACGATATAATATCTGTATATAATTGCTACAGTTTAGTCATATCCTTTGTAACCATATGTAACCTAGCTTTAGATCTATATTAAACTTATATTTTTGTTACTTGTTCCTGTCTACCTGTCTTAATTGAAAATGGGTTATCTTATCGTCTTACCCACTATGCTCCCCACTTGATCATTTAACAAGTTGTCCTACTCATAAATTGTGTTAAGAATCATTAGTTAGGACACGATTTAAATTATCCTAAACTCATCTTAACTAGTGTCAGCCTGACACTAAGATCTTTGGCCTTTACTTTATTATCAGCCATCCAAAGACAATGTGAGCAGGTCTTATCGACTTGTTGCCATGTAACTAGCATTTAGGGAACAGCCCCTGTGCCCCCAGCTTCTCACACTAGTGTAAACAGCTATAAGAATCACAATGGAAGTGAACAGATGGAATTTGGTTCTCAACGAGATGGATGGTGAGGACCAGATTTTGTTCATCTGTCAGAAAACAGTCACCGTCTTTCCAACACGGCACTTCTGCATCACCATTTTGGAAAATAACACTATCCAAGTAGATAAAACTCTCCACTTCCTCCAATTGTTGTGCTCCAACAATTACTCCCCGCATTTGTGTGGTGTTACTTGCATGCATAATTTTTGACTTTATGCTGTTTAT
This sequence comes from Centruroides vittatus, assembly GCF_030686945.1. NCBI lineage: Eukaryota > Metazoa > Arthropoda > Arachnida > Scorpiones > Buthidae > Centruroides > Centruroides vittatus. The sequence goes on along the minus strand of NW_027122405.1, from coordinate 2,841,053 downwards.
CCTGAGGCCAATTTTGTGTGCCTCCCAACCCAATGTGGTTGTGGCATGCTGTAGCATTGTCCCACTCTCCTCTAATAGGGCGATATCATCAGCAAAAACCAAATCTCCAAGACAATCCTAGTCAGACCAGTGGATGCCAGCCCCAATGCATGCATCAGTCTCTTCTGCCCATCACATGACATAATCAAGGGCAATGAGGAAGAGAAAAGGGGACAGAACAAACCCTGCCTGACTCCTGTCATAATTTGAAAGAAGTCTGTATGACCATCTTCAGTCTTGATGCAACAACTTAAATGCGGGTATAAGGCCTTGAAAATGGTGACAAAGTTTGTCGGTACACCATATAATCGCAGGATCCGCCAGAGGGACTTGCAGTGAACACTGTCAAAAACCTTCTTGAAATCAATAAAATTAATGGCCAATGGATGTCAATACTCAATGCATTGTTCAATGATATTTCAAAAGGAGAAGACTGCTTGCTGCATGATCTTTTGCAACAAAACCCTGCTTGCTCCTCCTGCAAGTGCTTATTGAGGACAATCTGCAGGTGTTGAAGGAGGACCACACAAAATATCTTTCCAGGCACAGAAAAGAGAGTGATATCTTGCCAGTTAGTACATTTGGAGATATCTCTCTTCTTAGGAATTCTGACTATAGCACCCCTTCTCCAATCCTCTGGGATTTCCCCACACTGCCTTCATCTGTTAAACAATAACATTAACTTTTCCAACATGGGTTACCCTCCATGCTTCAAAATCTCAATTGTAATTTCATCCAGACCGGCTGCCTTATTATTCTTTAGGCTTTTAATTGCAAGCTCCACTTCCTCAAGGGTAATATCGCCAGTGTCCACCTGAAGTTCATTCTGTGTATCTTCAATATCAAAATTGTATGTGATGGTTGGTTCTGCTTGATTAAATGTTTCCTGAAAGTGTTCCATTCATGTCTTGTTCTGTTCATCTTGAGCAATCAGAAGCTTCCCATTTTTGTCTTTTATTGAAACTCTGGAATTACTCCTTGTCCCAGGGTCTTGACGTCATTCTGGTCAGAAGCCTCCTGTGCTTCAGCACCCTTTTGTTCTAACCATTCCTTTCTGTCTTTCTGACAACTTTTTTTTACATCAACTTGATGTATCTTTGGTTACCTTCCTCCATCTCAGCCTTTATTTTAGCCTGGTTCCTTTAAGTTTTGTGGCTTTCCTCTCATCAGTCAACTTCCATAAGCAATCTCGGATCCACTGATCTTTCTATCTTCCTCGATGTCTTACAATGATGTTTTGGGTGCACTCTGTGGTAATGTGTATGAGGTTCCCCAGAGATCTTCTATATCTGTCTTCTCTCCAAGAAGGGTTTTAATTCATTAAGGCAAGAAAAAGTATTTTCCAAATATGCAATCCTTTAGATCCAAATTGAGCCTAGAAACACAATTGCCCAACTCAAAAGGATGCTCCAAAAAGAAAAACTTAAGTTCATCATGCAGTTCCATTATGTGTGTCAATGTTTTATTTCAAGAGACAGTTGTATGTGCCCAGTATCCATTTCATTGCAGATAGAAGTAAATATTCTTGCATTCATGGTCCTAGCCTTTACAAAGTTCTCAATTTTGACCATTTCATTGAGGACAGTTTGCAAATTCACATGTATTTTCTTGGTGGCCAGTGCTTCTAGATGAATAGTATAGTGTATCCAATTTGCTTTGGGGGTTCCTTTTAAATACGACTTGTCAATGACATCCTGTCAGGATCCTTGCATTGTCTGTGCAAATGCCTGTATATTTAGACCATTCAATGCCATTTTTGGCCATGAAATTATTATTGAAGGGGAAAAATCTTTTTTCCTCTTGATGTACTGTACTTTCTGACAGTTGACAAAAAAGAAGATATTTCTGAATGGAATCATTTGATATGTACAAATAAAAAACAAACAAAAGAACTCGATGAATAAGTAAGAAATCACCATAACCCAAAAATCCAGCGTAAAAAGGAAAGAACACTTTAATAAAACTAATGTTTACAACCGACTTTATTGGTTGTCATCAGGCTCATAACAAAAAATACCATTGAATATAAAATAAATATATAAATTTGATTAAAAAGAATATTTTCATTATAAACCTGATGACAGCTGATAAAGGCAGTTGAAAACATTTTTTATTACAGTGTTTTTTTTTTTTTCTTGTGCTAGATTTTTGGTGGTAGTGGTGTGATTTATTTGATATGTACTTAACAATAATTAGAACATCAGTACCAATCCAGCTACATCAGTACTTTATTTGCAATGCATAGTAAAACTACTCTTAACATGACCCATGAGTTGGCACTCAATGCTATCTGTGATGATGTGAATATAATGTGAAATAGAATCATTCAAGACAGGGTATGAGGTATGATTTTTTCCATATTTTGTCACCCAGCATGCATTCTACAATGTCTTTTGTAGCAGACATAATAATCTGCTAATGTGTGTGGCATTGCTGATTTAATCAAATAGTAGGATGTCTTTAGTGTTGCTTTGTTTGACTCTTATGATGTTGACTGATGACTCTTATGATGTTACCCAACTCAAAAGGATGCTCCAAAAAGAAAAACTTAAGTTTATCATGCAGTTCCATTATGTGTGTCAATCCAGAACAGAAAACAAATTCAGCCAATAAACTTTTAGTTGTTATTGTTAGAAATACCATAAATTAAGTATTATATCTTAAATATTTCTTCATTAATTCTCCAATTGTAAATATTCCTATTTATTTTAAGTTTACAGGAAAATCAGAATATATCATCTCTTAACTATAAAGTTATTCCTATTGAATGTACAGATAAAAAATTGAAAAACAAGCCAAAACAATTATCTGAAATTAAAAATGGTCGAAAGTGGAAATATGCAAATGTTGAACGAAGGTAATTATTGATGCTATTCTGATTATTTAAATATAAGAAATTTAAAAATTTGACAGGAACATTAACAGAACTATGTTTGAAGCATTGTAGAATGCTTCAAACATAGCTTCAAGCATGCTCAATATTAATAGTTGCACAGCTTGACTATGAGATAAAAAATCTTCCAAAGACTAACAATTTGATATCTAATTTGTGTAAAGAAAACCTTAGTTTTAAAATAAAATTAATTTTTTTAATATCACAGTGCTCTAAACATTGTCCTACTACTATACCTGTATATTTATTACTTTGGTAAATTTCATTATTAGAATTTTATAACTATATCTATATATTTGTCATTTCCTAAGATTATGTATTGTTTCAAATGAAAAATGATATCTTTTTTTATAATTTCAAATTATTTTATTAATACAAATATAAATAATACAAAATCATTTACCAAATGCTTTAACCAAATATCACTGAATCTTGAATTGTAATGATACTAATATATAAAATGTTAGTATTTTATTAGTAGTTGTTAGATACTAATATTTTATATATTATTATTAAAAATCATTATTAATGTTGAAAATTATAAATAACATCTCTTATATAGTATTAATAATAATTCATATTTTTTATTTGAAATTTTTTAGAAGGCCTCTTCATCCTGAATTTTTAGACTCATCTTTAAATGAAAGTGAAACAGAAATATCAAATAGTAATTTAGAACAGTCTCAAGAGGTATAAAAAAGTTCTGTTGTTTTTAACTTAAATTAAATGGTTTACAAAAAATTCATATATGTATGCATATGTAATAAATTGAGTTTAGTGGATACTTTTGGGACTGGGTATCTGCTTAAGACAGACATCAATTAAAAAATTGTCATATATTTTATAACACTTGATGAGTTTTTAAATAATTGATACATGTTTTTATTTTATAAAATAATGTGTGTTAAGAACAATTTATAAATAGCCAAAGTATTGCCAAAATTTTAATACAAATTAACATAATATGACACTGGAACTGTTAAATACCATTTTGTACTATATTTAATAACTAGAAATTAACAATTAATTAATTTGGATAAATCTACGAGAAGAGATTTTGAATGGCATCAAAATCACATCTACTGTAAGCTAGACAATCACTATTACTGAGTGTGCTATTTAAGCTTTTCAAGCATGATTTTGGCTAGTTTTCCCAATACATAACTCAAGTGAGTCATATTGCTTCTGTTAATCTTTTCTTCAAAATTAAAAATACCTCCCTTCTATTGTGTAAAGAAGAAATTCTAGCAATCTCTCAATGTTTGATGTGAAGAGTGTCAGAATACTATTAAAAATGGATTTGTGGAAACGTGTCTGACGAGTTTAAGCACACAAAAACTTCTATGAAATGGTGGAAATTGAAAATAGGCATAATTTTCTTTTAAATTATATTCACGAGAAACATTGTCTGCAGAAGGCAATGTCACTTAATTGAGGTAAAAATACATTTGTAATCCTATTACTAACACAGGACTAGGGTTTTATCCACTAAGTGTAAGTGTCTACTAAATCCAGGTTTCCACCATATATATTTTGTGTGTTTGCATAAAATTTGGAAATTGAGTTCTAGGAGTGCATTGTTAAAAGACCTTCAGTAGCAAAAGCCTCAATGCTGTGGAGCAGGGCTGAATTTAACAATAAGCCATTAGTTAATAGCATTTAATCTGAATAAGAGTCATTAAAATGAATTTTCTGATTTTTAAATTTATTTTTTCATTATTTGATCTAAAAAATATTAGTTTTATTTTTATTAATTTATTAATCATATTAGATGATAATTCAATTTAATTTCAATTATTTAACTGTTTTAAAATAGTATTTAATATATTGACATCACTTTTTTTTAATTAGAATACAGAAGAGGTAGAAAAATTTTCTGATTGTGAAAAAAGTGGACAATTTAATACAGATTTCCAAAACTGTGATTCTTTTAATGTCACATCTTCATCTAATATTAAAACATGTAGTCAACCACTATTTAAAGAAACTATTGTGTGTAAAAGAAAAATTCTATCAGAATCACCACTTTCATGTATTCATCAAAAACCATCAGCAGAAATTAGCATATCCAAACAGGAATTTTATGGTAAAAAATTTAGTGAACAATTTCAAGTTTATGCTAATGGAAATTTTAACAAGGCTCCAAGTGGTTGTAAAGTGTTTGTAATGGCTAATAATGCTTCTCGGAAAATTCGATCATCAAAAGTGAAACATCAAGAACCAGGTAAAAAACATTAGATTTTATAGTTTATTGAAATTCAGAATTTAAGTTTTAATATTGACTGTTTGCAAATTTTATATTTTCTTAAATGTAATTTAATATTTTGTATATATCTGGTGTGTCTGAATTTACACTAGATATATAAGTTACTAAATTTAAGATTGATAATATTATAATATCCTTTCATTCTGGAATGAATGGTTGTATTGTGAGGTTCTGTATTGAGTTGAAATTTGCCTGTTGATTATATCAGAATGACTAATCAATTTTTTATGAAGTGCTGAAAAACCTAATTCATGTAAGTGACAATAACATCTTTTTTACATGGATAAGAATATGATCATGAAGGGAGGAGACAGGCAATCCAACTTTCCTGTCTTTTCAGAGTTCTTTTTAATTCAACTGATTATATTGTTTACACTAAGAATTTTTCTGAATGACATTATTTTTATGCAACCATAATTAGATAGTACATTTGGAGACAAAGATTTTCAGAGTTCAAAGGATTGAAGGGTCTACTAAGATCATAAATATTCTAGAATACTGGATGATCTGCAACAAGTTATATTCAAAGATGTAAGTTTGCAATGATCTATTTGGATGGACTAACTTTTCTTATCTATTCAATGAGTTTATTGTCATTTTATCTTCTTTTCTCTATTGTCATTTTCTTTTCTCTTCTGTCTTTCACCCTTTTCATTAAAGGGGCATCTCTTAGACACTTTCCACAAACCTTTTCAGTGACAGTTAATTCACTTCATTAAAATGGATCTTTGAAATTTCATCAAAAATTTGAAAGTTATCTGAGATTAATCTTGTGGAAGTGGACAGTAAGAAGGATTAATTTTATTCTTTGTCATTTGTATTTACAGTTTATATTTAATTCAATTTTGACTAGGCAAGTCAGAATTGTCTTGCTTTCAATAGCTGCTGCAGAGGCACAGAGTATATAGTGGGACAGGTTATGTGAAGATTTGATTTTCATTTTAGCAATATTTTTTGTTTTCTATCCTGTATTATGCAACACTGTAGGTTATCTACACTAAATTACAATATTTTTCAGTTCATTTAATCAAAATTCTAATATAATTTATCTGATTTATCCATAAGAAATTGTTTTTATTTTTTAGAATTGAAAATTGTTTATAAAAAAATTAGACAAATTGCCTAGAAAACAAGCCCTAAATAATTAATTAGCAAAGTTTTAGCTCAATAGTTAATCAGGCTTTATCATTTGATTATTAGATTACTTACATTTCAGTAAGATCACAGTAAGTTAATGAAATCATTAAATTTTTTCCATTAAAATTGTTTAAAATTTTTTTTCTACTTTATGTCTTCAATGTAAAATCAAACAGAAGTAAATGATAGCTAATGGTCTAAATAGAAATACTGTAGTATCTGCTTATTGCAATTACAGTGCACTCTTGCTAATTCAAACCTCTGCTAATATAAATGCTGCTTAATCTGAACCAATTTTGTTTGTTTTTTCTACAAAGTGTTACAGTGAAAAAGAAAAAAATTAAATCATACATTACTTTTTCAAAATAAAACAAATTTGTAAAATTAATATGTACTGCATGTTTTAATATAAAAGATATGCACCAAAAATGATATAAAAATTTTAAATATATGCATATTCATTCATACACAGTTCCAGGGGTGATAATTGGGCCTACACCTTAGATTTTTTTTTATTGCAAGCATGAACTTTACAAATATATTATAAATTATGAATTTATTTTCTTTGTAAAATGAATGTAATTTTCAAAAACAGATGATAGAAACTTGCTTTCTGGATTGGCTTAAAGAAATGAAACATTATAATGGTAAAGCTTTAATTATAAAGTATAACTATAATCTATTCCAAGTACACTGCTGGCCATTAAAATTGCTACACCATGAAGGTGGCATGCAACAAATGTGAAATTTGCATGAAAGGTACAACATGCTGAGATATTCAAATGATTAGTATTTCAACTCATGCTCACAAAGCAGGTGGAGTAAAGATACCTACAGTCTGTATAAAAGGAAGATTGTAAAGCTGGTTTCTCATATGGAAATTGCATTCACACATTGGTTGCTTGTGTGAAGGTTTTGTTATGCTTCATGTAAGGAAGAGGAATGTCTACCAGTACTGTCAGAGTTTGATTGTGGTAGAAGCATATTCTATGAGGACTGCAGTTTATTGTTCCACACTATTGCTGCTTGCATTGATTATGATCCCATAACTATCACAAGAATATGGAATTGATGGGTCCAGGAGGGTCATACAGAATGCAGTGATGGATCTCAGTGGCCCCTGATCAGTAACCTCTGAGAGGACAGACTTCTTTTCCATTGGGCCTTATGGGATTGTACAACCACATCACTTACCCTGAGTCAGGAACTTGGGTCATTTTCAGAACAAGTGTCCGCATAGATAGTGCAACGATGTCTGCAGCATTATAGATAATCAGAACAGCAACCATTGCTGTGACTTCCCTTGATTCTGCAACAGAGACAGGCATGTCTACAATGGTGCATTCAACAATGAATATGATTGTAGGAATGGCGTTACTTTGTCTTTTCAGATGAAGCCTGGTTCTGCATACACTATCATGATGGCCATATCTGTATGTGGAGGCATCAAGGGGAAATGGTAGTTGCCAGTTTGCATTCATCATCGTCTTGTGAGTCCAGCATCTGGAGTGATGATATGGAATGCCATTGTGTACACATTCTGGTTAACTCTTGTTTACATAGCCGGTAATTTAGACAACCACCATTACATTTCTGATGTGTTAAGGCCCATCACTGTGCACTATCTTTGAGGCTTTCATCATGCTACCTTTCAATAGGACAATGTATGACCACATGTTGCCCATGCTGTCTTGACCTTTCTGAATATAGTGTTCAACTTGCCCTGGCCAACAAGTTCTCCAGATCTGACACCAATTGAGAACATCTGGTCAGTGGTCTCCAAGAAACTGACACACCATCACTCACTCTAATACAATAGGTGTACTGTATTCTGGCATAGAGTTGTAACCAATGGGCTGCTGTACCTGTACCTGTCATCCAAACTTTCTTTGACTCAATGCCCAGCTGGATTACAGCTGTTACTGCTGCCAGAGGTGACTGCTCTGGGTACTGATTTCTGTATGCTCTGTACCTCAAAATTACCTGTCAATTTAATCATGTCTTCCTCCCATTATACTGTACATGACAATAAATATGATTCTGATATTTGCATTCCTTCTTGGTGTAGCATTTTTAATGGCCAGCAGTGTAAATCGACGTCTAATGTAAACAAGCCAGCTTATCGGATGGCTGAGGCAGTGAAGGCATCAATCAGCCTGCTTCTCTGGGACTCAGAATCAAACCTGGACAGAGAATTTTATTTCATTTAAAAATTTTTTAATGAAATAAAATTATATTTAAACAATCCTCATTATTTAAATATTTCTGAAATTCCAAATTTGGAATTTTATAGTTTGAAACCTGAGGCAGGTTTATAAAATAAACCAAAAACATTTTTTCGTAAACTCTTTTTGCTGGAAGTGTGTATGGTTTTCATTTTATTTCTAAAATTAATATACTTATTGGAATGGTTTCTTTCTATATTAAATTTTGTGTCATTTTAAAAAAAATAAAAACACTATATTGGTAATAACATGTAATTTTATGTTATACCTACTATAACTGTTTTTTTTTTTTAATCAAAGACCATAAAATCAAATATTTTATAAACTTAATTTAAAGCCTGAAGAGGGATGTATAGCATTTGAAATGCATAGTATTAACAGTTTATAAAATAGTTGATTTTATGGTCTTTGATAAAAAAAAAAAAAAAAAAAAAAAAACAGTTATAGTAGGTATAACATAAAATTACGTGTTATTACCAATATAGTGTTGGTAATTTTTTAAAAAAAGACACAAATTTTTATTTTATTACAGGCCTATGCAAACCAGACTATTATAATTGACTAGGTTTGATCAGAAAGATGCTTGTAAATTAAGTTGCAAACTTTTATTTCCCTACATTTGAATTTAAATTTTTAATGAAAGCTAAACAATTGCAGAATTAAGTTATAATGTATTACCACTACTATTAATAATTAAATACCGAGTAATTTGGCTTAGAGATAGGTATTAGGTACCATCACTTATTAAATTTAATCATTATAATTAAATTAATATTTATTAAATAATTTAGAAAATTCTGGAAGAAAATAATTGGCCTAGAGTTTAAGTTGAACCCACAATGCCTGCCTATCAGTGGCGTAGTGTAGTGGGGGCGGCAGGGGCAGCCTGCCCGGGCAGCACGTATAGGGGTCGGCAAAATTTCACAATAAATAATAATATCTTGTAAAAATACCTAAATAAGGGGGCGGCGAAATTTTCCTCCGTCCCGGGCGGCTGACACCCACGCTACGCCACTGCTGCCTATCATGCAGATGTTGCTCAGAATAGTACTCAGACTTCTATCTGATCCTTTGCTTCCAGACATATTTAATTTAGATATATCCATACTAGTTGCATGAAGCATTGACTGGGGATGACTCGGTTGCCACGGCCTATAATCACCTACTAAGGCATTCAGCTGGCTATCACTTTATCCTGGCATGGTTTATATATATGTATATAAACATTTCTAAGTTTGGCATTTATTTGACTTTAATGTAACTGTTGGGCTTAGAGATGTTTGTATATTTAAATGGTTAATGAACAAAGTGAATATTCTTTAAACCAATAAAATTTAGGCTTTCATTTATTACCAACACCAGTCAAGTATGGATAGAAGCAAGTATCGGATTGAATCATATCAACAGTATTCAATCCTATCCTATTGTATCATCTCTAATAAGAATTTTTGTTTGCTTGCTGAATTTTGCAATACTGTTTTTGATAGTGGTGAGTGTGTAATTGAAGAAATAAATACTAGCAATTTAAACTACTACACTATGAGCAAATACTGACTAAAACTGTTAATGTTTAAAGCACTGATTAAGGTTGGTAATGATAACTCATTTACACTATCAGACACGTTTGACACTGTGAAAAGACTGCTTAAAAATGCATTTTGAAAACAATGCTAACTATAGCCAAACTCTGATTACAGTAAATGTGTTTTAATTTATTTGTTTTAGAGCATGCTGATTCTGATGACAATATATATGATTAGAATAGAGGGGATTCACGTAACATCACACGACTACGCTCACATATACAGAGACTGCGCAAAGAAGCATTTCGTATTGGTTGCTTATCAGTTTGGTTGTCACTCTCAATTTCTCCATTTAACTCACATTTTTTCAAGTTTAATTTCAATTTATTATGGTTCATTGCAGAGTTTTGGTTGCAATTCCAACTACAGAAAGCATAAAGATTGGTTGTTTTTCCAAATTCTGGCAGTAATTCATCATCGAGATAAAAAACTGAAAATCTTTCACAGCAAAGGCAAACAGAATGGCTTGCCAGAATTAGCAGGCAAAACTTTACCAATTTAACTTTTAATCTAAAGGTTACAAATAAAACAGGATTTTACTTAATATTTAAACAAACTGAAGTAAAAGGGGCAATCAAAAAATAAACTTCTTACCTTAATATCTCTTTCATATCCAGACTTAGTGCCAAATTACAGAGGGAAAAATATTAGTTAAATAGAAGAATAAAGTAATGTTTATGAAAAAAATAATATATATTTACATTTTCTCAGACTTTATCATATGAAAGAAGATATCAGAATGAATTACAAGGGCTATTGATGGAAATCCTGCCTTGTAAAGTTGCTTTCCTGTTATAAATTTTGTTGTCTCACTGCTCCCCATTTTTCTTTACTGGAAACACAAAAGTAAATGTGTAAGTGAGCAAAACTTATTGTGAAGCTATTTTTTATTTAAAGGAAAACCAGCAAAGCTGTATGATTTAGAATATCCAGATTGGCTCTAATAATAAACATGGGAGAAAGTAGCAGATCAATGGGAGCAAGAGCAAGACAAGAATGATATGAATGTGCTATGAAAAGAAGAAAAAGAAGACAGTGCAAAAAAAGTGCATCAGCTAAGGTTTTTTCCAATGAAGAAGTTTGTGAGGTTCTTTCCATGGAAGAAACTTCACAAACTTTCAAAAAGTGTTTTAAATTTAAAAACAGCTTCAGATCTGTGCAACAGAGGAAGAAGTACTGTTTACGTGCAGATTGAGAACAAAAAAGGAGTTGCATCTATGTCACAAACAGAACTTACAGTAGACCCCCCTATAACACGGGTTTGTATAACACGGCGAAAAAATTGTGATCGTGTTCATATAACATGGTAAAACGTCATTGCTGACTCATGTCACGACAGGATTGGTCAAATCTGGACCAATAGCGGACATTGCACAAACCATTGAGTTTAAACGAGCAGCAGACCTACTAAAAACCATTTATTATTTAACGGCCATAAAAATTATATTTATATTAAAGATGTCTCCAAAGTTCAGCGAATTTTCGCAGAAAAATAACTTATCAGGAAACTTGTGCCCACCATTTGACAAGCCGCTCCATGACGAAAACAAGCTTAAGCAATGGTGTTGTCGAATGGTGCACACTCGGGAAGTAATTCTACAATTTTTTGTTTATAGCATAGTTTATATGGATTATTCCCAAAAAATTATACGTGATTTGGAAATGTTGAGTCAAATTAGTCTAGAATCGATTAATTTTATGGAAGAAAACCTTTCAAACAGTCGTAGCCCCTAAACTGCACACATGCTGGGCTATGATTGGCTCACGTATTTAAGTGACTCGTACAACACGGAATTCATATAACACGGAACGTATCTACTGTGTTATAGGGGGGGGCTACTGTACTTGCATTATGATACATAACTTGGATTAGGAATGTGAATGTGATGCATTTTGGAAAGAACTGGCAACATTAAAAGCAACAGTCATCATAAAGGATTTTTATTCTCTTGGGTCATTTCAAGGAAATGATGAAAAAACAAGACTTTTTACAGTAGTAGTAAACTTCAATAGTCTTCTGACTATATTTGACTTATGTTCTGCTGTGGTTCACTATTCAGAACAAAGCAAATTAACACAGTTTCAGGAATTTTTTGTGTTTGATGAGATTAAGAATGAACTTATGTCATAAGGATCTTGCTTACAGGTTCCATGTTTCACAATCAGCAGTTTCAAGAATTCTGGAAAAATGGACAAATATTTTGTTTGTTTGTTTGTCTGATTTAATTCACTAGCTAGATTGGAACATTTTAAAGCAAATAATGCCTAGTGTATTTAAAAACTGTTTTGGAGAAAGCTTTGCCCTAATAATAGACTGTTTTGAAATTTTTAGTCATAGACCTTCATCATTAATCTTGAGAGAGAAATTCATTGGTTTCATTTCATATGGGTCTTATCCAACAAATGAAATTTTCTCTCTATATTTTATCAAATCATTACCTTTCAAATAAGCTGCATAGCCAAGTAAGATTCCTTTCTTCCATGTTAACATAATAGAGTGAACAAGCAAGGTAATGTGAAATGAGCAATCTATATGGCAGACATTTATTTTGTTGGGCAAAGCAATGACATTATGTCACAACTGCAGCCCCTTTATAAGCAGATTCTTCTGCTTTATAAAACATATTTGAATGTTACACTTACTTATAATTTCATTTATTATTAATATTTTAAATAATTTTTTTTTTTCAATTTATAATGTAGAATGTTTAACAATATCCTCTGATGAAGAAGAAGAAAATTCTTCAGGAATGGAAGCTACTACAAACACAATATCCATATCAGGAGTTAACAAATTAGAACAGAAAGATATATGTTTGCCTGATTCAACAACAGGTGTGGAAAATGTAAGAATATTTAAATGTTCTTATTTTCAGATTATATATTTTAAAGAAATTATTTATATTTTCATAAAGTTTAAATATTAAAATTTAAAATATGATGGCAATGTTATTAAACTTAAAATAATCATAACATTGAAAGTGCTCAATTATTTTTGTGTTATATAAAGCTTTTGTGTCATCAAAACATTTTCTAATCTTATCTAATGAGCAAGATTATTATAATTTTATATATATATATATAACTTATTTAAGCAAACTTATTTAAGCAAATAATCAAAACTGAAAAGGGTTTAATGACTTGTGAGCACTAAGATTGGCCTTACTTTACCGCTAGACTTATTACACCATCACAGGACATCAAATTAGACAACACTATTTTAAAAACACTGTTTTATTTTCAGAATGCATTTTGGACCTGGAGTCCCCTCATCAGCATTTTTGCTACAAAATTAAAAGGAGGTTAACAATTTTAAAGTACCATAATTCACACAAATGAAAAAAGGCTGTAGAGTTACATTTAACACGTCGATTCATTGTTTAGAACATTAAAAGATTAAATATTTATGGTCTTTCATATTGATATTTTTTATATTGTTTAAATGTAGAAATAGTTACTCCCCTATGATAAAATTTGAGAAATTTAATTTAAACTATAATCTATATATATATATATATTATTCTGTTAAAAATATTTTACATTGGCAAACAGTAATTTTAAGCAGTTGTGCAGCAACATTTTGTACCATTTTTGGTTTTGATAATACTAAAATAATTTGTGAAAATTAATTTTTATTGTCTGCTTTCTGTTTAATTTATGGTTTTAACATTTTAAATACCATTTTATGTACTTAAACATTCACTGTAAAAAACTAAAACCTGTCTCCTTAATAAGGACCAAAACTTTTTCCTTTTGGAACAAAACTTCTTTTATAACGTGCAGCTCTACTGTTCAACTTTTTACACATTTTTAGCAACACAATAATCTGGAAGTTGAAGACTGCTTTTAGTGTTGTGTGTTGAGTTTTAATTTTCTTTTTATTCTGCCATCTAATTGTTATATATAATACAGGGTAAGTGTACTGGTAATTGACATTATAAGTCTGTTTTAGGTTCACTATGTTTAGAAACATATAAATACAGTAACCCCTTGTTATATTGTGCTTGTTGGGGAAACAAATCAAGAGAGTTATATAGTCAGCAGTGCAATATACTGTATTTTTGTGGATTGACTGGCATGCCGGTTAAACTGTGACTAAAAAATGAAATAATCAGATCTAACAAAACTAGTTAAATAAATGTTAAAGAAAACATTCTTCAGAATACAATAAAATAATAACATTGTAATTTGACCTACTTACAATCACCAAGAGTTTTTCTTTATGGGGCAATAAAACAATTAATGGCTTATTGACATTAGTTGTAATAGTAGTTAGTCAGTGTAGGCTGCACTGACAATCTACCCTGACCTTAAAAATAACACCTTCCTGTCAAATTTCACACAAAGTGGAAGTTAATCTGTGTAATTTACAGTGAGTTTCTGAAATTTGATATATGTACTCTTGTGTATTTGGATCAAATTACAAAAAAATAAACATAAAAAAAAGCATATTTGGCATTCCACAAGTATTTTACATTGTTAGAAAGAAGACAAAATACAGAAATTAAACATATAATTGTATATGTAGCTTTAGAAGTCTTACATAAAAGAAAAATATAATTTTTTTTTGAGTATTTTTTTTTATATTCTTTTCACAGTCCAACTCAGAAGTAACAGCAAATTGGCTGTAAGATATAACTAAATCTTCATTAAAACAAAAATTATAGATTATTAAAAAATTTAAGTTAAAAGTGATCAAAATGCCAATCTTTTATTTTAGGATTTGGCACTTTCACAATAAAACAATGATAAAGAATTTTTCACAATATCTACAGCACTGGTTCCCAACCGGTGTTCCACGGAACACTGGTGTTCCGTAAGCATCTTCCAAGTGTTCCGCAGATTTAGTCGCAAATCGAAAAGTGTACAATCGTATTCGAGCCGCCGAATATCAAAAAATTAAAATCATAAAATTTTCATAAACTTAAATATATATGTACGACTCATTCTTATGGAGTGTACTACTGTTTCGAATAAGATAAAGGCAATGATAAAAACTGAATGAAATATGTAAAAAAACATCAGGCACAAGTTTCCCATTAAAGTTATTTAGGTATATTTTTTTTTGTCTTAGAATTGGCATTTATAGTATGAGTAGAGATTTTGAATTATAACTGCTCAATTCTAACAAAATAACTGATGACAAGCTTATGTATTTCATATTAACTTAAGTAAGTGTTCTGCTAATGAAAATTGCTCACAAAAGTGGTCTGCATCCTAGAAAAGGTTGGGAACCACTGATCTACAGTGTCTTGTAGCTGTAGCATTTTAACTGCTTTGAACCTTTCAAATGCATATAATTATAGTTTTTGAAGTAATGCTGACAATGTCACAGTTTTAGAATAAAAAGTCATTCATTTTTTTCAGACAACCTCTAGAGAGGGATATATAATCTCACTTAAATTGGCACACTGGGTTTACCATACAAAAATATCTGATTTCACAGTTTTCCCCAGATAGACTGACATTCTGGACAATCCACAAAAATACAGTAACTGTTGTATCCATCTATCTGTTTTTTCTAATTTCAATCTCCACACTAACTTGCTTTTTATGGATTATATTTCATACAATGATAGTTTCAATGTCAATGATTGAATGCCATAGAAATTCAGTGGCAACTGATTTTTTAAAAATTATTGGCTAAAACATTTTTATATTTGAAAGACAAAAAAGAATAATATATCTGAATGAGCAATGTAATAAGGAGCTACTGTATATAAACTTTTACTTTATTGATAGATAGATTAGAATTATTAGAAAACAAATATATTTCTGAAATAAATATTTTTTTTTGTTTGTTGGTTCATTGTATACAATATTCCAGTAACTGTCATCTACAATTAAAATATAATCTATAGTTTAAGTGAAATGTAAATGTAATTAAAAACTAATTTGTAAATGTTTTATCTTATCAACATGCACAGTTGATCAACTTATTCTCGTCTTTAATACTTTGCCAGCTGACTGATATGTCAAAATCTGATTAAAAGATAAAAGTTCCAATGGATACTCTTTTGAATAATTCTTATACTGTGTTTTTAATTTAATTTTCTAACAGTACAACTGAACAGTTTTCATGTTTAACAGGCTTATTTTAAAAATTTTAATTTCTAAATGGCAATAATTGGCACAATGTTATTTACCAGTACAGTTACCTTAGACATACAATAAGTTTTTACCAAGTGATAAACAAACTCTGATTTTATTGTTATTTTTTATGCTATTGAAAAATTAAAAAATTTAGTGTAGAGAGAGACTATGTTTTTATTGATAACTTTGCACTTTTGATTATATTAAATATCATTTGTGGAATTGTATAAACAGTTGCATAAACTTTGTTAAATTTTTATGTGTTTCATTTAATCTTATAATATTTTATTAGGAAAATCTTGTAAAAGAAAAATTGCTACCTTTTGAGAGTATGGAAGAAGATTCAAATAAAGAAGAACAGAAGTCACTTGAAAAAATTAGTTTAAAATGTCGAAGTGTCAGAATCGGTTCATTCAAAGTACAACCTATGTCTAGCATTACTTCAATGGAAGTATGTGTTAATTCTCAAGATTTAGAATTTCATGTTCCGACTGTAATAAATTGTAAGTCCTGTTATGTTTTAGCATTAAATTTTAGATGATTTATGTTTATTTTAATTTAATATTAGTAGATGTTAAAATGTATTACATTAAATAAATACAGTATATTTAGTTTTTCAATTTCTGATATTTTTAATATAAAGAAGATTGTCTAAAACGATAAGTTTCTAACTTCAGAAACGGTTGTTGAATCTGATTAATTTGAATTGTTGTGTGTTGAACTTACTATTATTCTTTTTGAAATTCTGTATTTTAATCAGTGTTAGAAAATACAGTTAATTCAAATATTTTTTAGTAAGTAAGTAAATAAATAACATTTATTCATAATAGGTTTACACCTGTTACAAAGGGGTGATACAGATGAAAACCAACCACGGTTGGCTTTGCCTTATTTAAAATTTATTCCAATATGGTTGACATCATGTCTATTCTCATTAACTTAAATATACAGTTTTAATATTATAAACTTAATTATTTAAAACCATGTGGCATCTTACACCATTACAAACAAACACTTGTCTTCAAATCTTCAACACAAACCTAATAACCGGTGCAAGTCTAAATGTAGAAAATTAATTAATTAATTTTCAGTTAATAAATTAATTAACCATACGTAATTACGGTTAATAAATTAATTAACCATAGAAAATTAATTAGACTTGCACTGGTTATTAGGTTTGTGTTGAAGATTTGTTTACAACCCGGTGTTTTTAGTTTATTAACACTTGTCTTGTTATCCATTACCATGTACTATATGGAAAAAATAAGTAGATGATATTTTGATTGACAAACTTAACCAGTGTACGGAGGTTGTATCTATCTCCTAACTCTAGATGCCTCCTTACAAAATTTACACCGTGTGAATTTTTGACAAAAAGAAAAAAACAAACCCTTAGACCAAGACATCAACAATTAGTAACCACCAATATAAGAGTATTCTGAAATTAGGTTATACCACACATAATTTTTAAATATAACAATCAGTGATATCTTGAGACAGGTAAATAACAAGAACGATCTCTAGCAGTAATTAACTTTCAATATAATCATCTTAATAGTATTGTCGATGTTTTTTTCACAGTTTCCTGTCATAAAACACTATTGATAAGTATCACCGTCAGAATAAACAAGTATATCTGTTTCTAAATTTTCTATTTTCCTAGTTTTAACCTTTCAAATATGTATTGTTTCTAACAATCCATTGGCATTAATTCGAAATGTTAATTAGTTTCTTCTCACAATACCACTCAGTTGAACCACTTTGTTCAGATTAACATCATATGTGTATTTTTGATTATCCTTTATATAATAGTCATCTCTTATAATTATTGTACAGTAGAGCATCGATTATCCAACCTCCGATCAACCGTCAAATCAGTTAATCGACTGCGTTCTAGTCGGCAAATTCAAGTATCCGCTAGTGATGTGGCTCTACAGTATTTGGCTACGTCTTGGCTACTTTAATATTATTTTTGTTAAATGTTTGCATGTTTTAGCTGGCAACATTGGCTCGACCATGAAAGGGAGGCCAGTATTTAAACCAGGCTTAATTTTCAATTTTTTTCATTATTTTTGTATTTATTTTGTGCAAAATAAAGAAATAATTTTTAATGATACAATAGCAATGATTATTATTTTAAAAAAAATTTTGTTAGGCTTAACATCGATGAAAATTCAACGCGAAGTAGGTTAATAGCGATATACTAATTACATGGGATATACTAATAATGTATTTTTTCATACTTTTTGGTTATTCGTTTTTTTCAGTTATCTGACCAACCCCAGTCTCCAATTGAGTCGGATAATCGATGTTCTACTGTATTCCCATTGAGTTTTTCTTGTTTAATTATTGTATATAATTTTTTTCCTTTTCCATCTTGATCTCTTGCATAAATCTGCAGTTAAAATTATTTTATTCCTCTCCTCATTAATAAAATTACCTTTCTTTTTCCAAAATGCTTTAAGAATCAAATTTCTATCATGTAGGGACTCTAATGAAATTTTCATTATTGGTTTTATTTCACCATTAGTTAGTCTGACCAAACTTTCAATACAGCTGTTAGTTATACCCAATTCCTTATTTACAAACTATTTAATTTCCTTTGCATAATCAGGTGAGTTAAATGGGAAATTTATAACTAAATTTTTTTTATTCCTCTCGTTAACCAGATTGTCTATTTCGAACTCCAACATACCTTTTATTTGGTCGTTGTTCTTGGATGTTTCTTCCATCTCTTCTATTCTTTGGGACAGTTTTGTCAACTCCCCATGAAAATATTTATTTTCCTGTTTCAATGAATTGACCTCAGTTTTAATTCCTTGTATTTCGATATAGAGCTGTGTAAATTTGTCCTGTATCAGATTGTATATCAATTTTATTGTGTATTGAGTCCCCTTCAGTACTTTTGGTTCTGAATCTCGTAATGTATCGAAATAATCATAAATTCTCGTTGTTCTCGATGTCTTAGGACTATTCCTATTGTCCTCTTCCTCTATTTGATAATAATCTTCACTAATTAAGTCCTTTAGTTGTTTTTCTTTTCTTTTTTCTTTAGCATTATCCTTGTATGGTCTACCCCATCCCCTTCTTTGCATATCCATTTGGCTCATATGTTGCAGAGATTGAGGTAAAGGTCCTGGATTTGATTCAATCCCAGCAATTATTAATAAACACCTTTATTAAATTCAAGGATAATCTATTTACAAATATCCACGGCATTAAATCTACCATGTTTCAGCTATTTAAAGTTTTCCAATTCACTGATATGCAATTTAACAAGCTCTGCTAAAAAGTTCACCAGTACCTCTGGTGACCAGCATACCCTCCCCCAATATTTTTTAGTATAAATTTTGATAATTCATAGTAAAACTAAAAAAGAAAAATTAGCAAGTAGTCAACTGATTTATAAAAATATGTACATTTTGTGGTTTCTTGAAATGTACATTTTATAAACCTCAAAAGTATGGACAAAATTGTTATGTTTTAGATTTAGTCGCATTTGAAACTAGATGATAGACTAGTTTACCTATATTTTTATGATATCTAAAAAAAACTAAGTGATTAAAAAATAGAGAAGAAAGAAAAAGTGATATTGCCAAGATATGTAGTTTACTGCCAAACTTTTAGAAAACTAATTATTTTACCCACCTCATTGTATACTTTATGCCTAGGATGTAGCCATTGCTTTACAGGCATGAGTTTATAACTGCAATTTAAAACTGACATATTATTTACTCTATTACATAATCCCAATCTCTTTAACACGTTCACAGCATTACGAGGCACATGTGACTCATATGGACATGTCTAGTTCGGGCTACAGACATAATTGCTTCTTTTTCCGTGGGCAGCGCATATGTTTTGATAACATAATTCTTCAAACATCATACTTGATATATTGATATTATTTTATTAGGTGCAATAAAATATATTAATTTAATAGTACGAAACAGCACTGGTGTCTCGTGCCGCCCGATATTAAAATAGACTACGAGTCACCTGTGACTCGTAACGTCCAGCAGCTGCCTAAACGTTTATCTACTGACGCCATGAATGTGTTAAGGTGTCTTTTTCAGAGATGTCAAAGAATAGACTACTACAATTATTCTAAGCATATATTCCTGGTTTAAAGCAGAGCAAGATATTTCTGCCTCTTGGCAAACTAAAGATTTCTTATCTTTCCTCAGTAATCATGTTTTCTTTTTGGTCAGAGTTGAGTGGTTTTGATCACTTTCATAAATATCTATGCCAAATGAAACTTTGCTTTTCAGCTTTTTGCCACTTTTATGATTCTGCTAAGGAAACTCCTCTGCATCTCACTTGTGAGTGTGCAGATTTTTGCTCAGGAAATTCCTCGTTTTTGAAATTTGGTGATTTTCCTCAGCTTTCCTTCAGAGGTCTTCTGTCTTTTTTTAAAGAGATTATACTTGTCAAGTAATCTCTTTTAAGATGCACAATGGCCTTGTAAGTTAAAGTGTGTTTGACCTTCCAGCTTCCACCTGTACAATAAATATAAATTGTAATAGGGAAGAAATTTCCAATAGACAATAAATGATGATGATGATGATAAATATAAATTCATAAATAAGTGTTAGTGCTTATGAGTTATAAATGTATTTTTACTAAAGTTAATGCATGTTAGAGTATAAAAGGGGTTAAATTAGAAAGTAATTAAGAAAATAATATGAATATTTAAAATTTTCTTTAAAATTTCATCATAATTTATTATATATTTTTATAATTGATTTTTAGCTAATGAATTAGTGAAAGTGATTCTCTCAACTGAAGACATTATTAAAGTTCTTGGTCATTTTGGTCAGTCTCTACCTGTATTATATATTTATACTACACCTTCTTGTGGTTCTGTTATTAGAAGTGATCTGAAGATGAATGTACAGACAGGTCCATTTTATGATCCTGGTGGTGAAGGTTTGTAAATATTTTTAACTTTATATTTTTCTATACTTTCTGTAGAAATTGGGGAGAATAAAAAGTATATATATACTTTTAATAGTTGTAAAGTACTATTTTTAGTATCTTAGGAAACCGACACTAACTGCGACCGGTAAAACTTCCGTTAACCTAACGGGTACTTTACGCGGATTCGAGATTAGTTTGCCGGGCCTGGACTTTTATGTGTGCACCGAAAATATTAGTAAGAATAACGACAAATATCAAGTCAAAGCAAAAGTTTCAAATATATTTAATTAGTAAATAGAATTTACTATGTACAATTGTCTATAATCCAAAACAAAATTTATTAATGAAAATCAACAAGTCAACCCGACAATAAAACTCAACTACTTAGCTTAACTTCATATTAATTTCCCTTTGAAAATTCGACAAATCAAATACTTAAGAACTATGAACAGACTCTCTTACGAACTAAACGTCTATCCGTCACCACACTATCCTAGGAACCTATTTCCTCAATCCTTTCGTTATCGTCAAATCGAATTCCTCTTTAACACCTTGGATCGCCTAATTCTCAATCTGGACTTCGACCAGGAATCACCTCGCTCTGGAAATCACCTCGTTCTTCTTCGGTTAGCATGCTGGTTTTATGCTGTGAGGTGACGTCACAATTCAGCTGGGTTACTCCCCTTATTTACATACTTAGTTTTCTAACATTAAGTTTCTTTCTGGCAGCATTAATTTTTACAACAAAATCTTACAAACCGTTTACAAAGTATTTAGCACAATTTTCTGGGATGTTATGACGGTTTAGTAAGTATTTCTTTGCTAGCGAGTGTGGGGATTCCCCCCTCCATTTTTTTTCTGCGGATGGTTTATTTCTGCTGGGCAGCGCAAGTGTGTGAGATTTTTCCTACGGCGCTCGTTTTTTTTTTCATGAGTTGGTTTATTATCTTCTTTTTTGGTTACTAATAAGAGAGTGGTAGGGAACCTTCGTTCTAACTAAACATAAGCTCCAAACAAAATATAATAAAACGAAAAATAATAATAAAATAATGCTCGGACTCAGTTCCTTACAATATATACTTTTTATTCTCACTTATATATATATATATTTTTTTTTTATTTTTTTTTAACTAAAAGTTTAGTTAACATAAAAATCCTTAAAAAGATTTGTTTTCAATAAAAAACTGATAAATTTTCTTTGTGAATTCCCTCTAATAATTTTTCTTTGATTTCTCAACAATCTCTTTCATAGTTTTTTGAGAAAATAATTTATATAATTTGCATACTTTATGTAAATTTCCCCCCATTTATGCCCAACGACATATTATTTACCCTATTACATAATCCTCACTCTCTTTAAGTTGTCTTTTTCATAGATATCAAATGCTAGACTTATCTGTTAATAATTAATAATAACTTTACTTAAATAGCTATTATTTTCATGTTTAGTGACACACAGTATTATGTAACTTGTAATAGAGAATAGTAAACAACAATCTGTACAGTAATAGGGGACAAACTGCTTAAGAAAATATAAACTTTCAGCTATAAATGAAAATTTCTTTATTTTTTTTATCTTTTGTTTTAAAAAAATAATAAATTTCTTTTCTTTTTTGAAATTAATCAAGATTAGTTTCAAAAAAATCAAAATATAGTATATTAATTAATATTTGATCAATTGTTAGAATAGAATTAATAATTAATCAAATATTCTATTGAAACAAAATTATTACAGATGAAACCCAGAAAAGAATAACTATTCTACCTGAATTTATCACTAGTTATCAAAAGGTATTCTTTCGTCAAGTGTTTCCAGGAAGGCTTTTGCAAGAAATTGATCAAAAAAATGCTAATGAGATTCTTGTTAGATCAACTCCACACAATGTAAGTCATGTTCTGTATATTTAATTCTTAAAATTATATTTTTTTTAATAAGTTTTTTTAAGAAATATGAAAAATATAAGTTAATTTTCTTTGTAAAAAAAATAATTTTTTAAGAAGAAAATTTACAAGAGATAACTTTCAAGTGATTTAATTCTTTCAGATTACATTATCTTTGCTAGGGATAATATATAATTTGCTATTTATCAGGATTCAAGTTTCTGATATTTTCATTTAAAATGCTATAAAAACTACAGTATATCCTAGCAATTGCATTTTTCTGTATTACGAATGCTTACGAACCCTGTTTATATGTTTCTCAGTTGTATGTTTTTCACAAAATATTTAAATATTTTCTGTGTGGTATATACTCTATTATAAAACACTTCAGCTGTACAGTACATTCTTCATTTATACAATTTTATACTTATATATGGTGTTTTTTGGTACCCTCCAGCTTTTATTTTCTTACTTATGCATTATTTACTTTGAAATGGTAACATTTTAAGTGAAAAAGAAAATTATGTATTCATTTCAGGTTAGCCACAATGATAGTGAATCACCAGGAAATGCAAAAAACAGAGTGACTAATAAGTAACATGATGCCATTTATGACAGATTTTTTTATTCAGCAAAGTCCAGCACATTGAAAATTTTTATTTTCTGCATTTTATAGTGTGAACTACTTTTGATAAGTGAATAAAAATCACTCTGGTTCTTAATTCATTTTCACTATTTTCTGTCAGAATGACTCTTCACTCTTTTATGTGGCTGGAGTTTTGGTAGGAGGATACAACTGTGTGACAAGTCCTTCAATAAAAAAACAAGAAACTAGCAAAATTTGATCAATATTTTAAAAGTACATGACTTCATTTACTGTTTTATTTTTGTTTTTTATATGTTCAAATATATTATACATGTAGTAAATTGAAACTTTTTTGTTAAGACTTACACATACAGATTTGTTGTACAACATTAATTTGTGCCATGCAGTACTTTTGTGATGACTATATTCATTCTAAAAGCAATTAAAAGATAGTTTCACTTGTATGTTTCTCAGTTTCCTTGAAAAACATACAAACAAGATTTGACTGTAAATAAGATATTAGTGTTATTTTGGATGAAAATAATTTAATATAAAATGGTCAAGTATTTAAGTCACTCTGATTTAAGGAATTTTCATTTTCAGATGAAAATACACTTATTTTTTAATGGGATTTTTTTTCCTTGAAATATTAATACCTGTATTTTCTTGATTTAAAATGCACTGTGATTTCAAGTCAAATTTCAAGAATTTTTGTAGTGAAAGAATTTTTAAATAATTAATTTTATTAAGTTTTCTGAAACAAGTTAGATAAACAATACAGTTGCTGTGCAATTGATAGCATTTGGCAGTTTTATTTCCAAGTTTTTCTGCATATACCATGAAACCTCAATCTATTGTTTTTGGAGGCAAAAACAACTGATGCAGGAAAACAATTGGCATGGAAAATTTATCATGTTGATGTTTTTATTGTTTATCTCATATGAAACATGTATTTTCCAGTGATATGCCTATATGATGACTTTCTGTAATACAGGCCTCTGAATGGATTACTATTCTCACTATTTCTCACTATTCTTAAATTAGTCACTTTTTCTCAACTATTTTGGCAATATATCACTTTTTCTGCTGTTATTGGCAACGACATTTTTATGATGCCAAGCTATCACATGTTACTTCACTAATTAATGTTTAAATACTTAAATTGTGACACCCATAATGTCTTTCCCTTGTAGCATGTTGAAAACTTTGTATTATTATATGACTTTTTAGGTCTTTAAAATATTAGTTATGCAATATCATAAATTTGAGAGTGCACAGTCTAACATTGACATTTTTTGTCAAGATTATGTCTTGTTTATAAAATCATACTGTTGGCTGGGTAATCAGCTTAGAGTATGAAGGAGTACATGTCAGCAGTTGCAATTTGGCACAGAGTATTAAGTGCCCAAATCATGTGCACATAAAAAAAAAATCAGACTTGTAGGTACTCAGGGTACTGAGAATGGAGTCAAAATAAAATACAAAATGGTGACACTGTCTACAAACAAGCAGTAGTGAAAGATTTGTGCATGCATTGCTTATTGAAAAGTTGGAAATGAGAATGTTGCTAAATTGAATTTTGACAAACGAATCTTTGAAAAAACCCATTTACCTGTCCTGTGTTATTCCTGACATGTCTCTGGGCGCCACGTGCTGACCTTGACCGATTGACCCGAGATATCTCGTTTCAGCATTAGAATGTTTTTGAAAGTAGATGGCGCTAGTCGTTACACTTTTATATTAAAACTAACTTCCAAAATATAATTTGCTTTCTTTTTACATTTATTGATAGATATATTTTGTTTGTGCAAAATAAAAAAATAATTTCAGACGATACAATAGCCAGGATTACTTTTTTAAAAATGGGGATTCTGCTTAGTAGTAAGCCTCCAAGACATAGTTTTGTCCCAAATATGGCTTTGCCATTTTACTTGTTTGTTTTTTTCTTAAGTACAGTATTTTAATTTCCTTAGAGCCCCTCACAATTAATCTTCACACCTTCAATTTGAGGGCAGGTGTTAATAAACCTGTCTAAAAATGAAAACCAAGTTGAAAAAATGATAAACATAATTTAAAAAGACACTATTTATTATTTTTCAATTTTTGTTTTAATAATTTTGATAGTGTAACAAAATTATCAATTAAATTTTTTTTTAATTTGTTAATATTTTATAAAATTTGGAAAGTTTATTAAGGGACAATTTAATAAATTTATAACTTTGTAACAGATTACAGGATTTATTGATGAAAATAAATAAAAACAGTGTTTTACTTTCCCAGCTTGTTATGTATACAAAATGAGAAAATATTGGAATCATGTCCGATTTGATCCTCCAAGTGTTTTGCAAATCTCTGCATTTTGAGACCTGAATTCAAAAATGGCAAAAAGGAAATGCCTGTGTTGGTGCTTACTTTGTTTAATATCTCAGGATGGGGTAATCATTAAGAAACAAAATTTAGCACGGTAGCTTGTGTATAAAGGACATTGATGCTATTAAGTTTTGTTGGTTATAGATTGAGGAGTGGGAAGATAGATAGGGATCATGTGTACAGATCATAACTCGAGTGGAGTCTGACTTCATGAAGATTTTACTCATTATTGGCATTTATAATTTTATATAAAACTTGTTCTCTACCCTCAAAATTAAATTATTTGCAGTTTTGTAATTATTAATAATATAAAATTTGTGTTTTAACAAAATCTCTTAACTGATGGAACCACAAACTAATTTTAAACTTTTTCTATTACATCATCATGTTTTCACCAGAAAAGTTCTGCATTTTTTATTTAATGAAATGTCTTGTTTTAAAAATATACACATCAAACAAAACCTGATATCATAAGCAAATACACCTACAACTACAAATGATTGGGCTAAATTTTGGATATATGATTATAGAATAGAAATGAATTTGGCACTAGAGTTGGGTGTTAGGTGCCATCTCTTATTAAAATTAATAATTATAATATTTAATTAATTAATTTAGATTAAACCGGAAGAAAAGAATTGGCCCAAAGCTGGACTCAAACCTGCAACTCCTGCTTACCGTGCGGATGCGTTGCCAGTTACGCTACCTGGACCTATATAATCATATATCCAAAATTTAGCCCGATCATTTACGGCAGTTGTAGGTGTATTTGTCTTGTTTTAAGTTTTAATAATTCTGCTCTTAATAAAATTTTAATTTGCAAAATTTAAGAAGAAAACTCATTAGAAAGAATGATAAATATACAAGCAATATTTCTCAATTTTTTAAAAGAGAGATCTGCCATATATCTTCTAATAGATGCCTCCTGCATTTAATTTCTGAACTGGCTGACTGACTAACCAGGTGCTTATTAGTTTACAATTATATTCTTCAAAAAATAAAGAAACCAAGTAAAGGACAGATCAAAAGATACAGATATAGCAAAGGATAATTAATTACCCCCTTTGCTAATTTAGGTCAACTGATTAGGATACAATGCACTCTAAAACAAAACTGAAAATTCCCAACTTTTGATTTTGCCAGAAACTGGTGTCTATTTGAGTCTTTGTTGTAAGGCTGCATTTATTCTAACATGAGAAGAGAGAAAAAACACACTAAAATGAATTTTTCAAACCAGAATTTACAATCACAACACCATTTATGAAGAAACAAGAAATACACACAAATGTCTAGACCCTGTGTGAGCATTAGTTCTAAATTATGCCGCTGCAGCAGACAGCGCCAATAGCCAGATGCTCAATTTGTGGTATTTTCTGGTCATAATTACAAATTATGATTGCTTTATTTGTAATTACTATTAGTTAATAATGAAAATAACTTATTGTCCTTTAAACAAAAGAAAACATTCTCAAACTAAATTACAATGTCAAATGAAACAAAATCCATAAACATAAATAACATTTGGATGCAACTCCTTACAAATAATGAATATCATGGCCAACTAATTTTATTTTGGTCACTGTTTAGTCATTTTTTCCTTGCTGAGAGTTACTATTTTTGCTTATTTTGAAGTCATTCTCTGTTCTGAGGCCTGTTAATTTATATATATTATATTCGTATATATTAATATAATGTATTGTATGTTAATACACAATAAATTACAAAATTTATTCATAATAAATTTTGTAATTTATTCATATTAGGTACAAATACAAAAATAACTATTTTTTATACATTATGATTTTCTTGAGATTATTTTTGTGTGCTTATTCAAGTGGGTGCATTATGTAACATTAAATCTGGTGCTGCTCAAGTTATTTTGGTGTGTACACATTTTTGCTGATATCATCCTGTAAGTTATCTTGGGTCTACACGTTATGAGGTTAAATGTCGTCAATAATAAAATGAAATTTAAGCCAAATGATCATTGTAATTAATTGGGTTAATTAAGTACTATTATTAATGATTAACTATTAAATAATTTGGTATTATGGGTAAGCGTTAGGCATCATCTCTTATTAAATTTAATAATTATAATAAAGTTTATTATAAATACATTAGCTTTGTGATGTTTATATATGAAATTTAGGCTTCAAATAATGATGAAACTTTAAATAAATGTAATTTATACTTTCAAATAAACATGTATTTTTTTTACTTTTTTTATATTATTCTAATAGTCTATCTCTGAGTAATTTTTTGAAATCATAAAACAAAAATAATTTGAAGTACAAAATAAAATTAAAAAAATATTTTTAACACACAACTTTAACATATGTTTTTTTTTTTCTTTTAAAAATATACACTTTACTTATGATGTTTAAACTATTTTATGTATTTGAATGTTATGTTTAGGTTGTTTAAATTTATTAGGTACATAGAACAATACAAGTCCAACTTAAGTTGATAAATTACTGAAAA
This sequence comes from Centruroides vittatus, assembly GCF_030686945.1. Lineage (NCBI taxonomy): Eukaryota > Metazoa > Arthropoda > Arachnida > Scorpiones > Buthidae > Centruroides > Centruroides vittatus. The sequence continues at coordinate 2,812,579 of NW_027122405.1, read as the reverse complement.
ATTTAGTTGTTTGGAGAGATTGTTGTGCTCGTAGAAGTTTAATGACTATAACTAGACAAATAATTCAAAAGAAATAAATATCCAACTTTAGTGAAATTAAACAGAGAAATTTAATGCAATTTAAACTAAATATCAAATTTTTATTAAGCTAATATTATAAACTAATTTGTATAGCAACAAATTATTTGGTATGTGATGTGAAATATTCTTTTTACATAATCCTGTTGGAGTCAGATAACTGCTTCATCTTATTTGACTTGTCTTTATAAGCTTTAAAAATGATTTTTTTTTTTTTCTTCGTTTTGAAAACTAAGTGTCTTGATAATGTATATTATGAAGCTTGCAGTTTAATAATTTCTTTGTATATGAACAATATATTCAATATTTTATTCTATTTGAATTTTTTCCCCAAGAGACAGAGGAGATATTTTTTTATTGTGAAATATAAGGTAATAGAAACAAACATATCAGATCTAAAATAAAATTTCAAGAATATAAAGAGAAATAATATTCATGATAAATATAATAATAATATATCATTAAAATGAAAGTAGGTGTGCAAAGGGTCAATATGAATATATTAGGTAATCTTGTTTAAGTAAAATTTATGACTTATTTTATTTAAAATATTAACTGCTTATTTAAATTTAATTACATAAAAGAGTAACATGAATTATTTTTGTCAGCAACAGATGAAATCCAGTATGATCACTTCTATAATCACTCGTTCACAAGCATCTATACAAGTATGTCATATTTATATGTTTCTTAATCTATAATAATTGTAGACGTAAGTTCTGTTAATGACTTCTGTTCAAACCAGCTGATAAAACAAACAAATAAATTCAGGTCATTTTTCTTACTTTTGTTGATTTCTGCATTCATTTCATTACTTGACATGTAGCATTTAATGTAGCTATAATGCAGCTTTTCTTGATCTGTTTCCAAAAGAATTATTCAAGTTAGAGAAAGTTAAAAGTTAATAAAGAAAGAAATGATTTTTCTGTTTATAAGGAGGATCCAGTCTGATGCATCTGTTGAGCTATAGATGACAGTAATAACAAAGTATAATAAGTAATGTTGTGTTTCAGAGCACATAATCTCAAGAATGTTGACTATGTTATATGAGTAGAATTGAAATAATGAAAAAGAATCAGTTGTAATTTACATACACTGTGCAATAGGATTGAATATCTGAAGTGCAAAAACTATAAAAACAAATTTGGAAAGAGCAGAATCTAAAAATCAACAATGCTGAAAATAGGTTAAATAAGGTGGTAACATTTTATAGAAACATAACTCCTAATGCTTCAATTGTGTTTACTTAATTTTTTCCCCTCTTTTATTAAAAAATAGTTGTATTCCACCTCAATAGTCTTCATCTCTGCTTGTAACCATTTCACAAACAGAACCAAACATTTACCAGCTTATTCCAATATTATCAGCCATGTTGAAAATTTTTGAATTATGCCTGTTTAACTGCATATAGAGAAACTCATTATAACTAGACTTTTTCCAATGCAACATTATGGTCTCACCAAGCATTTTCACTACCATCAGTTTAACCTGCCCTGTGTTAGGCCATGACCCCACTAGTGCAAAAATGGTCGTAAAAGCTTTTAATCACATGACCTATTTGCGTTTGTGCCTGGATTGCGGGGGAGGTCTGGCTAGCGAAGCTTTTTATGGTGATGGTACTATTACGGTTATATACGTGATATATCAATATAAAGACAATGATTATATTCTAAGAGTTTTTTCTGTACTATAATTACAAATGTAGTAAAAATAATATCTTTACTTTCATAGTAATACAATAATAAATGTTGATTTAAGATAATATACAGCACTTATAAGCTTAGCTTTCTTATTATATACTCCTCGAAATTGAAGGAATTTCCTTTGGCTGTTCATATCTCGTGTTTTAGGCATCCATTATTATAATTGGGATACCTCTTGTTATAGATATATGAATACTCTCCGATGTTTTCGATAAATCTTACTGGATCTATTCTAGTTCTTTTCCAAGTAGCCATGAGAGAACGTACACAAAAGCTTGTTTTCTGCCATTTTCGCACGTGTCACAATGACCTAGATTTCACTGAATTCTGATTGGTGGATGGTATAGTTTTACGGCTGTATTCGTGTCGAAAGTTGAACACTGCTCAACTTGCTGTTATGCTGGTTTTACAACCTGCGCAGGCATAAAATATCTTGGTCACGTGATTAAAAGCTTTTACGGTGAGGGGGTTTTATGGTCGTTTTTGCGCTAGTGGAGTTGCAGCCTTATTGACGAATATTTTCGTGTTGACCTCATTTGACTTGTCCAGTTGACCTCGAACATATTCGTTTCTACATTGGAATGTTTTTGATACTAGATGTCGCTGTGTCATAATTTTTATATTAAAACGAACTTTGGAAATATAATTTTTGTTTTTATATTTATTAATATATCTATTTTGTTTATGAAAAATAAAAACATAATTTTTAATGCCACGATTATTATTTTTCAGAAAAAAATTTCGTTAGGCTTAACATTTACAAAAATTCAACATGGCAGCCACACGCAACAGAGAAAAATTTCAACATGGGATAGGTTAATAGCAATACAATCTATCATTTTGAAACTTTTAGAAAAAGTTAATTTGTGCGTGGTACGATCCAAAAGTTTGGGGACTGCAGTAATCTATGACAACAAAAGCATGTATTTGAAGTTACAGCATATGAAATGGATTCTACCAAACCACCTCTACGTGTTCAGGTTAATTTCACCCATGTCATGTGATTAAACCGCGAGCGCTGCTGTTTTTTTCGGAGATAGTTACCTTTGTTCTGCGACGTAATAAAAGTGGAGTTTCAAGAACAACCTCCAACATTTCGACTTTGCCATGGTACACCTTTCTTAGCAATTTTAAAGTATCTGTAGGTGTTTTACCTAAACGCTGACAGAATTTAATGTTGGAGGTTGTTCTTGAAACTCCACTTTGATTATGTGCAGAATAAAGGTAACTATCTCCGGAAAAAAAACAGCAGCGCTCGCGGTTTAATCACATGACATGAGTGAAATTAACCTGAACATGTAGAGGTGGTTTGGTAGAATCCATTTCATATGCTGTAACTTCAAATACATGCTTTTGTTGTCGTAGATTACTGCAGTCCCTGAACTTTTGGATTGTACCACGTATGTACTATATACTTAAAGCCTTTGATTCAATCATATAGCTCATTTACTCAACATACTAAACAATGATTTCCAAATGGATGTCTTTTGTCTACTGACTTAATAAATATTTTTCAATTAGATCTTTTAAAATTAGTGATTATTATAATATAACTTTTTAATTTAAAAAACAATAATCTGCTGGAATACAAATTGTACAATTGTTTTAAATAATTTACTTATTCATTACCTACATTAAATTTACCTGCACTCCAAAGTTCTTGCATATGTTATTGATAGATTGACTGATAATGACCCACAATTGCTACAATTCGATTTAACTATTCTGTATAACAGATTCGGCCATGAATATTAATAAAAGCATTGACATGTGCTTTTTTATATTGATATTTCCTAATTATCTGTGTTTAAGAGTGATATTTGATGATAAACTTTAATAAAGTTCTGAGACAGGAGAATATGATATTCTTTACTGGTAATTTTTAAATATCATAAGGAAAAGTTAGTTAAACATTTTACTATTTGACAGAGAGTATTGTGGCAACACTATTTAAATGGTATTGTCTCATCTGATGATAATGTTCTTTGTGTATAATTCCATCAAATTCAAAATATGTCTTGATTATATGAATTGCCATATCACCTCAGCATTTTCTCTCACTTATTTTATTTTGTGTTATTGAAAATGTACAAAATTATTGACATTTAGAATTTCATAAATATAAGGAAATCTACATAAAAACTGTTACATCATTGGCTGCAATTTGAAAAAATTGTAGACCTGTAAATTCCCACTGTTGTCTGTTCAACTGTCTGTCTTTTCTTAATCTCAAAATCAGAGTTAGATAGATGAAAGACAAGACCAGATATGGAAACCTTGGGCAGGAGGCCTTAGTTAACTATATATGAACTTCTGATGTAAACTGGAAAAGTCATGTTATTTCAGTTCAAAAATTTTCCCCTGAAAGGTGTTAGATACATGACAGATATAACTCTATCGTTAAAGGAAAAGTATGATGTACAGGGGCAAGATACTACTAATTTGAGATGAAGAACGAATAGTTCTTTTTATATAATTTTATCATACTTTTTATTCGTTATATTTTATTCTTTTATTTCTTCTTGATTAACATTATAAATGGGAGGTTTCCTTGCCTCATGGCATTATGTCTATTGTATAAATGAATGAATGAAAAACATTACTGCTATTAGAGCAGATAGGGAAAAAACTTTAATGTTTTTAAAAATAAGCAGATTTTAAATTATTTGATTTTATTAAAAATGTCTATAATAACAGTTTTAAAGACAAAAATTAATAAAATTACTATACTATTTATGATTTATCTAACAGCAAATTACCTTTATAATCATTTCAAAATATACTTAAATTAAGAAAGAAACTACATTACTGTAAAAACCATTTATGTGAAAATTATTTTGTTTATTTATTTATTAATGTTATATATTTTAATTTTTCTTACAGATATCAGCATATTCACCAAAGAAACCTGTTATAAAGTAAGTAATATTCACAACTAAGTAAGATAAGTGTTTTTAAGAAAGTAAGAAAACAAAAATCACTGAAATATATAAATGTAGAAAAAGTACACATTATTTATTTATCTTAAATATTTATTACAATAATATATTTTAATAATTTGAATATTCATTTTTATTACATTTCTATCTTTTGTTCTTTTTTATTACATTTCTATCTTTTGTTCTCTTTTAATTTTTTATTGCAACATTCTTTTTCTTTTTGAAGTCTGAGTCAGGCCTGTTAATCAGTATTTAATCACACACTAACCAAATAAGATTATATGCTTAGAATGTTTAATGTATTTTATCATTTAAGAAACAAAATTTTTAAATGCAATATTTAAATCTTTATAGAAAATAGGAAAACTTTATAATTTGTTCACTTTTCTACTTTAAATGCCAGATCAAATTTTAAAAAAATTTTTTTTAATGTTGTTGTAAGCAAAAGTTTTGATAAAACATTCTTTATGCTCATTTAAATACTGTCAAAGTACCAACTGACATTTGAAAGTTCAATAGAAGTGATATAAGTAATAAGATGCATAAATTTCATAACTAATATATCATATATTTCTGCAGATAAGACAATAGTTGAATCATAAAAAAAGGCCCCCAAAATCCAGGGTTGTCTTATGGGACAGATGCAAAAAAATTAGATTGAAATTTATATAAATTAAAACCATTATAAAATAAAACAAATCACGCACCAATGTATTTAAAATCCTGCAAGATCCTCACATTCATCATCTAAGGCAAATAGCTCCACAGGTACATCTTCACTTTCGTTGTTGAGAAGCTCATCATATGGGTCCCATTCTGTACCTAGTGAGTCAATTTCTGCTTTGTCATCAGTATCCCATAACAAATCGTTTTCAGTGACATCCATAGCATTAGAAGTCCCACACTTTTTGAAGGATTTGATCACTGTTTCCACTTTTACTTTTTCTCATGATTTGATCACAAAATCACACAGCACATCAAGTGACACAGCCCACAAAGCTACACATTTCGTATACGACTTTTCACCACTCATCATTCAGTTATTCCATTGTTCATGCATGTGATCTTTGAATGGTGTAATCAGATAGGCATTGAAGTTAAACCACCCGGTTATATAACAGCAATCTTAGTATTCTTCCATGCTAAGCGATTTTCGGTGTTCTCAGTTACATGACTGTGAAACATATTCCACACCAACAAACTGTGTTGATTTCGTAGAGAACCTGGTCACCTCTGCCATACATTTTCCAATCACAATTTTACACCATTCTCGTCTATCAGCCCCTTTTTATGAAAATACACGAAAATGCCTGGTGGGAATTTTATTTTATGAGTAGTTTTCCTCTTGAAAATGACCATGGGTTTTAACTTTGTTCCATCTGCCATGCATGTTAATACTACTGTAAACCTGGTCTTTTCGTGGCCTGTGCTTCTGACTTGAACAGTTTTTTGCCTTTTGTTTCCACAATTCTATTTTTTATCATGTCAAAGTTCATCTGTGTTTCATCCATATTTCCAATATTAGATAATGGAAAGTTGTATTTTTGCCTCATACCATTAACAAACTTGTGAAAACTCGTGACTTTATGGTCAAGATCTTGTGGTAATTTCTGCGCAATTTTTGTTTTCTGTTGTATTACCAGATATTTTTCTGTTCGTGAAATGATTGCACCAACCTACTGTTGCTTTAAATTCTTTGCCTTGTTCTGGGTTGGCTCGTGCCCACTTCAATGCATAAGCCCTAATCATCTTTCTTGTAACAACATAACAATTCTGCCTCTGTTCTTGTACCCATTCTGCAATGTTATTTTCTAAATCTGGCCAGCAAGCTATTCCTCTCCTCATAGAACATATTTTCATCGGCATTATTTTAATAGCATCTTTAGTCTTTCTCCAATCTCTTACCATCTTCTCTGTTATATCGAAAGCACTTGCTGCAGCACAGTTGTTCGATTCTTTAGCCTGTTTTATGACTTTTAACTTGAAGCTTGCTTCATATTTCCTTCTTTTCCTTGGTTCCATGATTAGGCCCACATTTTACAAATTTTATGCTGATTACACTTATAGTACAAATTGTTTGGCAAATTCTATAAGCAAAAATGTAACAATGATAAAGGAGGCTTTTTCTGTATGCGTGCAACCACCGACTGTGACTGATCTTGAAAATTACTACAACTTATCAAAAAAATCTATCATATGAGTTAGGTAACAATAAAAACAAAACTAGAACAAAATAAATATTAAAAATTATGTTTATTGAGACACTGAGAAAAAAACAGACAAACTAATTATTTACTAGTAGAGAGTAGGGTATATCCAAATAGAATAGCCTATATGACGTTTTTGTGAATAGTCAAGGTCATTACATGAATGTCTGAATCAGTGTGAATGTTTGCAACAATCACAAGGCAGTGCTGCCAGATGCAAGAAAATAAAATTTGTTCATTCAAAAAATTATGAATAGGACATAATTCTGTATATGCTATACAGTATTATTATCCAGATGATGATCGCTGACCTAAACTAAATTCATAGGTTGATAGTTTGGGGGTCGTCTTATAGGACAGATATATGCTGAAACTATAAAACTTTGACGAAAATTTATACCTCGTCTTATCTGAAGGTCATCTTATCTTCGGAAATATACAGTATTTAAGTTAGTGTTAATTAAAAACATTATATTACAATTAAAACAAAAATTAGATATATTTGTTTGCATATTACTGACATTTATTATTCATTATTTTTGAATTAATACTTTATGTATTTTAATAGAAAAAAGTTTTTGTTACTTATATCAGTTTTTTATAATTCCTTCATATATAGCTGATGATATTTATCAAAAAAACTTTGATTTCTAATTATTATAGGTCGTATAGAAATTATCGATATTTATTATATTAATTATGAAATGCTTTTTAAAATTCAAGGTAATTTATGGTAATTTAATGTCTTTGAATGATATTAATAATTTGCTATTATTTGATAAGTTAATAATTTAATAGATTGGTAAATATATTAAAAATTTCTTTTATGAAAACAATAAAAATAATTTAAAAATTAAGTATTTATATTGTATTTAAAAGTTTTAAAAAAAATTTAAAATTAATTATTTAATGTTTCTTTTAATATACATTTTTTGTTTTGTGGAAAAATCAATCAATCAATATTTTATTGACTCATGATATAAATTCTTTCTCTAGGATACAAAAAAAAAAAAAAAAAGATGAAACAAAATAAGTTTTTCAATACTAACTGAACTCTAATTTGAACTCTCCGTGAGAATGCATTCCAAATAGCTTCTAAACAAGCTTCGTATTTTAAAAATCAAAAATTATTTGATTTGATTATGAAGAATATTGACAATTGATAACGTTTAGATGATCTTAATAATAAAATAATTGTTTATACTTCTAAACTTGAAAGTTCTCTCATTAAATCTTAAATTTATGAACATGAATCATAGATTAGTTTATTAAATATACATTAACATTAACATTAGAGATTGTGTATTTTGAAAATCTCAGTGTTTCAGTATTTGAAAGTCATAATTAAAATGCCAAACTATTCAAAAAACAAAACAAAAAAAGACTTCAGTTTTTTGTAATTGCAGAATATATCAATGAAAATAAATTAAATATGTAAGTGTATGCTTACAAATGAAAGATTTTGACAACTGTTCCATATACATATATTAAAAATATTAATTATACAATATCTACAATTATTTTTTGAATTTTTTTTCCATATTGTTGATTATATTGGGATTTTGATTGCGAGTTTATTGTATTTGTAATGTAAATAGAGATTATATTGGTATATTGTATAATGCTTAAGTACTTACTGACATTATTTAATAACTTATCTGTAGGCTCCTCACCTATCCTCCTCCACCACAAACTGGAGGTATTACAATTACATCAGAAGATTTAGAGTGCTTAAATACTGGAGAATTTCTCAATGATGTTATAATTGATTTTTACTTGAAGTAAGTTTTCAGTTTATTAATGTAATGATAATTAAATTTTTTTCATTAATACTTTTTACTCTGTGAACTGTAGAGAGGGCAGTATCTAAAAATTTTCATGGTCACTATTTTCTTTAAATTATATTTTTTATGCTATTTTATCAAATCAGTTTTTATGTTACATAATATATATATCATTAAGATTTAAAATTGATTTGTTTACTAGAAGACATATTGCTATTCTTCATGATATTCAACTCCATAATTTAAACAATATAGCATTTATGCAAAAAGACAAATTTTGAAGTAGTCCAACAGAATGTTTTTATTTACAAATTAAACATTTTTCAAGATAGCTCCCATTATCAGATGTTATCATTATACAGATTAGAACAGTGGGATTTTTTTAAATTATGGAGAAATATATAAATAAAATCATAAATAAGAATGATCTGTTGGATTCTTTAAGAATTTTTTTTCTCTATGTAATATATACTATATGGTGCATGGATTATGTCTTGTAATAAGTAAAATTTTTAATGATGGATACTAGATGCTTGCAACGTTTGTAAGAAAAAAATTGTTTTGCATTAAATATTTTTTTTATTGTATATATTTTGGATTTTATTATATTTATATAAAATCTATATTTTATTTTGACAGATATCTTATAATGGAAAAACTTTCTGAGTCCGATAAAAACAGAACTCACATTTTCAGTTCTTTCTTTTATCCTCGACTTACACAAAAAGTAAATACCAGAAATAATTCAGAAGACGATATATCAATGACGTAAGTATATTTTTATATATTTGGATCATAACATACATATTTAAAATATTCATGTATAATAGCAATAATATAACTTGATTTATAAACAAACTTGTTAACTCTGAAAAAAGTTGTTTGATTAATTACTATACCATTAGAATCTAGCAGTTCTGAGGCAGATAATGGGTGATCTTTTCTTTTCTTTTTCTCATATTTTTATCCCTTGATTACTTCCACTATGAATTCTTTTATTTCTTTAAAAGAACCAACTGACACCTGAATCCTGTTAAAATGAATTAGTTTATTATAAAAACAAACATTTTCAACTGTTTTTACCAGACATTTTTAATTTATTATAAATTTTTATAACAAATTGGTTCATTTTAACTGGATTACAAGTGTTAGTTGATCCTTTTAATATAATTTTATCCATTTTTGTTTTTTTTTTTTTTTTTTAATTTTATATTATTTTATTTTTCTTTGGATAATTCTTCAGAATTTTGAGACTGTTGGATTCTTAATTGTGAACTATTTTCAAATTTAATCATAATTAATTATTAATGGACTTTGTGTTATAGACTGTTGTCATCTCTTGATAATTTTATAATTCAAATAATAGTTTAGAAATTATTTGAATCTGCTTGCTTCATATTTATATTTTATTTTACTCTACGTACAGTTACTTTAGCCAATTTTGAAACTCCTATTTATAAATATAAGATTTAAGACTGGTTATGTAGCCATTTGGGGTTAAGTGTTGTTGTTTTGATTAGTGACAATTATTGTTCAAGATCATTTTCTATATTCATCTGATTATAACTTAATCTAACATTGAGACAGACAGGATAACTAGAAGTCCATTTATCAATTTACAGAAATTGTAGGTTAAAGTTATTCTGAACATTTTTTTTTTTATAGTTTCTAAAATTATTTATTAAATTAATCTTTTTATTAAAATTAACAAGAGAAAGATAACCCAATAGAAAGTGACTAAATTAGTTATCATTAGCGTTAATTTGAATTTAGAGATGAATTCACTTCGGGAAGTCAGTTCAAATTCATAATTTTAAGATTTTAAGAAATGAAAAGTTATTTTGGTCTTTAAAATTTCTCATTATGCTATAATAAAAACTAATCATTAATCTTTGTATTATTTTATAGACTTTTGTTATGATTACATAATGAAAGTGAATGCTTGTGAGGACACTTTCACAACTTTAGCTTTGTTTAAAATGTCTTGATCATGAGACTAAAGCAGTGAGAAAAATGATAATAAATTATTAAATATGTACATTTTTTTGTATTTTTGTTGTTACAAAAAATTATGTAATTTAATGTAATATGTTAAGCAGAAAGATTCTTGATTCACAGATATTCAAAAAAAAACAGGATCAACAAAGACCTTCTTTCTTGACTAGATGAATTTTTTTTAGGTATATTGCCATGAAATGTAACTAAATTATTTAATATAAATATTTCTTTCAAGAGTAAATTACTTTTCAGGAATCACAAATTATACTAGGAAAATAAAACAGAAATTGCATAATTATTTTTCATAAAATATAAAATATCACAATCAGTCTTTTGATAAAAACATCAGTCATAATAAATAAAATAATTAAGTCTGTTTACAGAAATTGTGAACAAAATTAGATAGAATTCAACTGAATTTAAAATTTTGTTAACTAAAATTTAAATATAGATTGCAAAAATTTTACATATTGATTGGATAATAGAAGAAATAAATGCATATTACAGTTTTATCTACCTTATTCTAAACAGTTATGCTTACATTTTACTTTTTACAAATTTGTAATTTCCTAATGGTTAAAATACTTGGTTTTGAAGTAGATAGGTAAATTATTAAATTTTAATTTAAAAAATTTAAAGCGTCCAGTTAAAATAAATAAATAAATTAATTAACAAATTTTTTTTAAATAGGATTCAAGCAAAACGTCACAGTCAAGTTAAAACGTGGACTCGACATGTGGATATATTTGAAAAAGACTTTATCATAATTCCTATTAACCAAAATTCTCATTGGTTCTTAGCCATCATTTGTTTTCCAGGTCTTGTACCTGAGAAAACTATTACTGTAATAAATTCAAGTGAATCACCAGCAGGAGAAATGGAACCAAGTCCATCACCTAGTCCGTCCCCAAGTCCAGCACCTAGTCCATCACAGAAATTTAGCCATGTTTCAAGTCCAGCTTCTAAAAATCAACAAAACATTGGCTATGTTGATGATGAATATCAGATAAATCCAAGAACTAATGAAGGTAAAAATTACTAATTTTAATAAATGATGAATAAGTTTAAGTTCTGTAAATAATAGTAATTATTTTTATTTTAGATCAAGAAAATGAAATATCAATGGATTCAGAATCACCAATACCTCCAAAATGTAAAAATATAGAAACTCAAGAATATCCAGAAGAACCTTTGTCTACCAGCATGGATTTTGAAGAAACAGGAATAGAGAAAAAAGAATGCAGTGAAATTGAGAAACAGTATGTTAAATAGAAAACTATTACAAAAAGATAGATTAATATATTACAGTTTATATGAAAATAATGGGAGAATTATGAAAAATAGCATACAAACTATAAATAAAGTTTTGTATTCAAACCACAAAATGATATGTAGATAGAAGAAATGAAATATTTTCATGTTTAATTAATATTGAGATGATAATTTTTAAATGGAATGTTTTGAAATACTGTAGACTTCACTTTGATTATAATATCCACAATTACATTGTCATTTAATGTTACTAAAATTAGCTGGTTCCAAAATATATAATTTAAAATACACTTATGAAACTTTACTTATTCTAATCTTAGTTTTATTATAGTTATCATTTTCATTCAGTAAATAGACATTTTTTAAGCTTGATTTTGCACATTCAGTCTCAACATGTGACTGATAATACACAATCCTAACAGTTATGTTATCAATCTTATCCAGTGTTTCACACATTAAAAGTTAAATTTAATCATTTTTTAATCTTAATTTGTTCTCAATACAATAGTTTAAATTGCTGGAATTTTTTGTTTTAATTATATTCTGCTAGTTGTTGTTAAAGGTGGTAATAGGCAAACATTATTGGATAAACTGCATATTAATTAATTAATTGTAGTTTATAAATCTTCAAGTTACACAATTTTTAATTGTTTTATACAAGATGCATCCACTAAGTTTGGAGACTGAATTCATTTTTAAAAAGTTTTCGATAGAAGTGATTTAATTTAACATCAGTTTTTAAAATACATTCATCTGATCTGTATAAACTTTTACATGCTCTAATAATTTATATATGCCTTTACAAAAGCATCTTTTTGGAATGCTGTTTAGTTTCCTCCATACATCCTCTTCAGTTTTGAAATTGATCGAAATTATATCACTTTCAAAGCAAATTAATATGGGAAAGTGAAGGAAGTGATCAGTTTGAGTTTGCCAGACAGTTGGGAATACATCTTGCATATGCTTTTAATGGCAGAGTGAATGAAACTAGAATTTTTGCTAACAGTAGTCTTATTTACTTATCCTATTAAGTATTAAGTAGGATAAGTAAATAAGACTACTAAGTATTAAGACTTTTTCTTTTGTTAATGTAGAGTAGAAGCATTTTGTCCTGAAACATTTTACTGTGATACCTTTTATTTATGAAAACATGGAATTGTATCAAATTAATTTTATTTTTAATAGTTTTTTTTTTATTCATTTTTAGCATGTACTTTTTTCTCAAAAATAGTGCATATTTTAGTATTTTAACTCATTTCCTAGAAGTGACAAATATTTAATTCTTCTAGGAAGTGAGAAGAAATGAACAGCATTATATTGTCATAGTTACATTCCATACAGTAAAGGTACAGTTTTATTAACAAAGAAAAAAAGGATAGACTAACCCTTGTCAGCTGAACTGTATCTAACTGTTAAGCTCAAACTATGGATTGGTTATTCAAATTATTGGTATTCAAAAAAAAAAAAAAACTATTTTTGATTTAGGCAGATTTCTGGTTTATCATAGTATTCTATATATTAAATTATTCTGCTTCAGATTTACTATTCATTTTAGACAGATTTTATTGCAATAAATTAGTTAAAATGCATGTATTTTTGTTATATATTTATAAAGTCATTAGAAAAGAACACATTAAAAAAATTCAAGAACCATGAAGAAAACTTAGAAAAAATAACATTTTAAAAACAAATAATTTACATTAAATTTTAATTTTTGTATATTTTTTTTAAATGCTGTATTTTTCTCATTTTTTTTATTTATTTATTTAAAATTTAACGCATTCTTTCCTATTGATTTGTTAATAAATTGAATATTATTGAAAAAGTATTTTATTGCTATATATTTGTGTGAGAATATTTTTGAATTTATTATATTTAATATGAGGAAAAATTTTTTTATCTTCTAGACCATGTATTCTGATGTTTGATTCATTAGCTGGACCTAGTCGGTGGAGGATAGTTAGTACTTTGAGAGAGTAAGTAATCTATGAGTTTATTACATAAATTATTATTCTTAAAATATTTGTTAAAAAGCTTAAATAGTAACTTAAAAGTTATGTTCCTAATTTCACTATAATGCAACAATGATTTATGAGGATTATTCAAAAAGATTTAAAAAATATATTTTTATTAACAGATGTTTTATCTGTTAATAAAAATATATTTTTTAAATCTTTTTGAATAATCAATACATTATTTATTTTTTTATTTTTTACCTTTTATAAGAAATCACATTTATGAATGTAATCAGGAGAAATACATTTGCAATCTTTCAAGTAAAAATTATGCCACTATGTGAAACTGCTTGGATTGCGGAAGTATAAGATTATTAGTGAAATGTCTCAGAATTTTGTTTTAATTCTGTTTAAGAATTAAAACACAACTTATATTAGAGGGTATAAACTTAGACTTCCTCCTACATGTTAAAATTATTTGAAATTTGAATATACAGAAGGAATATTCTTTTAGGATAAAATATATCTGTTTATAAATGGTAAACTTCAAAACTTTAGAAGATATGTCATTAATACATCATGAAAATTGCAATCTTTTAGGGTTTTGATTTTAAATTAAAATATTACAAATATAATTATTTTTATAATACATTTGAGTAGTGGTAAAATTCATCTGTTATATAAATTTACAACATAATGATAATTTTAAATATAGTTCACCTTAGTGAAGTATAGGGTTAGAATTAAAATGGTAGTACTCAGATATGCACGGAGTCAGCTATACTGAACCAAATTGAATGAAACTTGGTACACGTGCAATGCAAATCATCGAGAAGAGATTTATGAGGGAATTAGTTGAAATTTTCACCACCAGAAGAAAATATGGCACTGTGAGGATACAATGGACAAAATTTTATTAGAAAAATTAAATCACATTTTACATATTTATAGTAGGTGCTCAATGTAGGATCCACATATTGCAGTTGTAAAACTGCATTATCAACAGCCTATAACATTTTAGGAGGAGTCTGGGAGACATGTCACACAGTTCTGGTCTTCAGTGTCAACATGAATTGCACATGCTCCTGATAAACACAAACTTTCAAATAACCCCAGAGCTAGAAATCACAAAGGTTGAGGTCCAGTGATTGGGTGGCCATGCATTTGGGAAGCTCTGAGAGATGACATGTTTATCAGTGAAGTTGGCATAAATAATTCTCTTGAAATGAAACACCATATGAACAGTTTCTCCATCTTGCATTATGACAGTTGTGTTTGAACAATCACATTTTTTTAACACTGGCACAATATGCTGTTCCAGAGTTTAACATAATGTTCGCTCTTAACAATACACCTCACAAGACCTTGAGGTGCCAACTCTAAGAAAAAGGCATCAAGAATGAAATTAGCAGTGAATCCACACCATACTGTTAGTTATGCTGAATGTAATGGTTGTTGAATCTGAGCATGAGGTTGCACTGAATCTCATGTGCAGCAGTTCTGGATAGTGACTGTTTTTCCTAAGTGGAAATGTGCATTGTCTGTCCATGGGATCTGTGATGGCCACTGCTCATTCACTTCTATTTCAGCATACAATGCAAATCAAGGCATTTAGGTGATTCTTGCCATTTTAATTCTTGCATAAGTTGAATCTTGTATGAATGGAACTTAAAATTGACCTCAAAATCATATGCATTGTTGATCAAGGAAAAACAAATCCCAAACTTTTGAAAGCTTTTGCAGCTGTGTCAACTACTGCAACAGCAACTTCATTAACCACTTCCAATGCATTCAGATTCCATCCTCTTCCTGGTAACATGCCAAGATCACCAGTTGCTTCAAGTTTTTTAATCATGTTTTCATCACATTTATTGACATGGGTCCTGTCCTTAAATCTTTTGTATGGCGACTGAAGCATTGGTGGCATTCTGGTAAAACAGTTTTACTAAAAGAGTGCATTCCTCCTTGTCTATAAGCATGATGAACCAGGCAAATGATTTCCCATAACAGCCATAATCATGTTTTTAAGAAAAAACAAAGCATGGTTCTTCCAGTTTTGCATACAGTTTTGACTGAACAGCACCACCTTTTCCCATGATGGTAAAAATTTCAACTAATTTTTTCCTCTGTAAATTATTCCCCATGATTTACATTGCATGTGTACCAAGTTTCATTCAATTTGGTTTAGTAGAGTACCATCAGTTTAATTCTAACCACTGTGCACTAGTACATATTAGTTCAGTTATTAAAAGTTTTTACGAAACAGACTTCAAATAGGAAAATAAATAAGTATGGGGCTTGTATCAACACACTATTACTCTATTTTTCAGATTGCTCACTATTCACTACTATTTTTAAAAAACCTCACTCCTCACTAATTTTGAGATCTGAGTATACATTACCATATTTGCCACATTTTGGATACAATATATGTCATATTTGCTATATGACATGTTTACAATGTTTGTGACAAAATGGATTGGGTAATCATTAATGATGTATCCACCTTGCAAGAGTTCATTTTGGCACCACCTATTGGCTAGACAAAGTATGTGGTGATGTGAGCAAAAGAAGGACTAGAAAGACTAGTGATTTCCCACAAAGTCCTCTTTGAGAGCCAGCAGTGACTTTATGTAATAAATTTGGAAATGAGTCAAGAACTTTGTCAAACTTGCATTATTTTTATGTCTTTGTTAAAATTTCAAAATATGAAAATAATGGCAAGCTAATTCAATAGGTAACATGTTTTGAATCAAGTAAATCTAAAACAACATAATTAATTAATTAATTATAGATATTAATCTGAATAAATTTACATCAAAATGCAACACCAGCAGTTGATGTTTCAATTTGGGGAAAAATTGATGTGGCCTTTAATGCTTCTTTGAAGAGAATTTTCTACTACATAGTTAGTCATGTCCACTGTTGTTGTTGGTTGTCACATTGAGTTTCACCCAGTAGTGGCAGTGCAGCATTTATGCCAAAGTCTATTGGCTCTGGTGTGAGTCAGTAAAACATTTTCAGTAGTGGATGCATTTTAATTCACATATTCTGTATTTGCTGAATGTTGAGCAAACATTTGGCTAATGTCAAGTAGTGTGGATGTTTTGAATTGAATTGGAAAATAACGAATGCCAAACATTTGTCATTTTCCAATTCTTGTCAGTAAATTGTGCCAAATCAGAGGAGATGAATAGTTGTTTCCATGTATCATATTGTCTATCCATATGTCAGCATTCGGCAAATAGCAAATTTCTAGATTTGGTCGCCGGTGTTTTCATTTTGGTCTTTTTAAAAGTAGATCTTATCTTTTATTTTTGAATTTAGTTTATTTTTTGATATGGTTTATAGTTTAAATATTTGTTTTACTTTCTAGGTAGTTTTTTCTGATCTTTTTTTCTTGCAATACAGTTTTATTGTGTTATCTTTTTTTAAATTCCTTTCTTTTTCATATTCATATTTTTCTGCTTTGCCAAATTATACCATCCACCATATTCTTTTAGACTTTTTCCATTAACAAATATAAATTACTCATAACTATAAAAGCAGCAGTACAAATTGTTGTCTGAGAATTGCCATTTTTGAGATCTTGGATGAACATTTGTCATTCCCGCAATGAATCAATGCTCATCAAACATCAAATAATCAAATGCGTGTACATATACTCGATGAGTGACAAATGGTTCGGAAAAAGGCAAATGTTCGGAATTTGGGGAATAGCAAATGTGTGGATGTGCTCTAATGGTAGTCAGCAAATTGAGTGAATAGTGACAATCTACATCTGAAAATATTGTAACTAAATGGTTTATTGGCCAATACAATTGCCAGATTGGGTGGCTTCTGACTGACTCACCTACTGAATTTTTATTTTAAGCTATTTGCTACTTTTTGAGTTACAAACACTATACATCTGATATGGTTAAATATTTTTCCAAAATATTCTAAAAATATGTCTTACAGATAGTGAAAGCAGCATGGATGCAGGAGTCATGCTGCATAGTGCCAAAATAGCCAAGACTTAGGGAAGAAATATCAGGAGACCAGAAAACATGAAAATGAAAAGAACTTGGCAAGGGAAAAATTAATAAGTGAAGCCAGTGCTAGATTGAAACAAGCATTACAAAGAAAGGACAAAAATGAAATTGAAATTGCTCACAGCATCCTAGGAGCTCAAATTCCTAGACAGGAAGCAAAAGAAAGAGAAGACCAAGCAAGTAAAATTCAGAAAAGGCTGGAGAAGAGGCAAGGAGTATTCATCACATCTTATTTTGAAAAAAGAAATAAAACTGATAATTAAAAAACATTGAAAACTGATATATGTAAATGAAGATTAGACTAGTGGAAACAAACATTTTTTAATGTGTACAAATAATGCAGATACTAATTTTTTATTTTTACTGTAATTTCTTATAATTGATCTGTTGTAGTTGTATATACATTAATTCCTGTCTATTTTCTTGAAAAGTTTCACACTTTTTGGTCACATTTCCTCACTATTTCTATCCAAAAAACTTGCTTTTCTCACTAGTTTTGAGTTACATATGTGCTATGAGTCCTGAAAATAGAAAAATAAATCATGTATGTAACATTTAAAAAAAAAAATGAAACACAAAAGTGCTAAAAGTGATGGTTTATTTTATCAAAATATATAGTTTTTTTAAATGTATATTTTTAATGCAAAGGAAAATTTTAAGCTGTAATAATTAAAAAGTTTTTATCTAGAAATTATTATTGATCCAATTTATTTTTCTTTTAGATATTTAGCAGTTGAATGGTATACGAAAAAAGGAAAACAACGTATTTTTGATCGTGATACAATGAGAGGTTTCACTCCTAGAGTACCGCAACAAACAAATTACAGTGATTGTGGAATTTATGTACTTCAGTATGTGGAATCCTTTTTCAAGGTAATAATTCATGTAAAATATTTAAATATTTTTTATCTAAACAATTATTTTTAAGCTTATGTATTTTCACATCATTATTCAAATTAAATGATCTGAAAGAATATAATGATAATTCTGTTTACAACAATATAATTAAATTAATTTTTGTAATTTTTGAAAACCATTATTTAATTATAATTTAAGAGTATTATATGTATTTCTTTATTTCAGAAACCTCTCCAGAAATTTAGTAGTCCTTTACCAAGTTTGGAGGATTGGTTTACTGAAGAAAGTATAATGCAAAAACGTGATGAATTACGGACACTTATTCTTCAGCTTCAAAAGGAACAGATCAGTGGAAATAATGAAATTTCTACGGATTGTTTGGCTTCGACAACAGCTCCTACATCAAATATTTGTTTACAGGGTGAAGAAAGTGAACAAAGATGAAAATATTGTATTATATTAAAATGGAATTATATCATGCAGTCCCTGCTGCCACTACATCCAAGTGAGAATTGTATGTTCAAGAACAGCAGTATAGCACCCTACACTTTTGTGAACTGTGACTGTTCCACTAATATTGTCTAGGACTCTGCAGCAAGACAGTATTTCTTCGGTGTGTGCCATACGTGAGAATTCAAATTTGTTTATTCTGTAGACTAATGTTGCAAATTCTTATCTGTCCATATACGAGCAGTATTGAAGTAATTTTCTTTAAATGCAAAAGACAAAAATAAGAAAATATATGCAAGTGTAAATTCTGTTGTTTATTTCTTTTGTATATAGACAAATTACTCAAAAATAACAGTTCAGAATCTCTCCCACCCAGCCTATTCTAGTCTTGGCTTTGTCCAGTCTAGTTAACTGTTTAGCTTGTTTTCCACATTTCTTACAAAATTGGACCTGTCATTTTAATTAGAATTTATATTATGAAATTTTAGTTTATGAAGTGTTTTTCATATATATATATAAATATATAAATACATACATTTTTGTGTAAAAAAAAATTTACCTCAAACATTCCTGAATGACATTAGTAAATCTATTTGATATGTTTTCATATGGGAAATGTCATCAATATGAATTCTGTAATATAGATTTGCTGCTTTATAAAAACAAAAATAACTATATTGTGTGTCTTTTAGATTGATATTTAGGAAAAAATCAACAGTAACTTGTTATCAAAGTACTTTTATTTGAAAAACTGTATAATTCTTTCAGAATTATGCAGTTTTTTTTTTTAATATATATGTGTGTGTATTTAAATGCAACTTTTTTATTCAGTAAAAAGATTTTCAAATCAGTGCGTAATTTATTAACATTTATGTTGTTATTAATAAATACAGCAATTTTAAAAGAAATTTTTAAAGTAATTATGAAAATCTTAAACTTGATTTAAGTTTAATAAAATTATTCAGTTTGAAATCAGTATCATTTGTTAATATTTTGCATAACCCTAATTTCTAGATTGTGTTTAAAAAGTAGAAATATTTGTTTTATGAATATTTAAAAATATAATATTTTCACTTTGGTTAAATAATAAATAAATTAGAATTGTATAATTTTGTAGTTAAGTTTTTTTTATATTTATTTCATTTAGCATTAGTTCCTAACAAGTATGTATGTATGAAAAATTGTAAATTTATGTATCATATTTTTATTTGAACTATTTTGCTATAATACAGCATTAAATATTCCTTCAGAAAAGTGTTAATACAAAAATATATTGTTTTTTATTTTTATCCAATTAGTAAGACACATCAACATGTTAATGAAAATAAGTCAACAGGTCAACTTAAGAAGCTTAAACTTTTAATATCCAGCATAAAATTTACAAAAGAACATGTTTACAGCTCATTCAATTAACCAACATCAAGTTCAATTGATAGCTGGTAGAATGATGAACTGTTATAACATGATTACCTGTAGATTGGCCTGTTCCAATCTGCCTCAATGATGGCCACATGGTTGAGTGGTTAAGGTGACAGCCTACTACTTGGGGGATCCAGAACCAAATCTGGATAGGTCAAAAAATTCCAGGAATTTCAATAAGTGGTCTTGAAAACTAAAGACACAGAGCTTTTTGTGTACCATCAAAGAATTGCCATTTCATTAAGTAGTAAAAAATTGGTATGCGGTGTTATGCTATTGTTTGTCATAATACAGCAATACCACATTAAATATTACTTTTTATTTATTTCCTAATGAGAAACAATTTTCTGAAATAACAAGAAAATGGAATCAAGTTGTAAGTCATACTAAGTAATTTCAATATATCTCAAAATAATATAATTATATTGTTATTTTATTAATGTATAGGCCTGATAAAGTGGTTTATTCTACTATACTTGTCACCAAAGTGGTTGACAAGTAAATATAGTAGAATATGTTCAATATATTCTTTTGATGGTAAGAAGTGTGATAATACTTCAATCCTTCCTTAAATACCTTCATTTCATCTTGGAAGTAAATAAAGCATCAAAGTAAAGAAAAAATTACTCGTGATGATATAAGATTTAATATAGCAAGAGAGAGAGAGCAAATAATAAAGATTTTAAACAAAACATGATCCTGATATTTTTAGGGATTGCGGGTCAACTTAAATATAAAAAATTGATTTTAACTATTAAAATAATAAAATTTTTTATTATAACACTGCATATTTACAGATATTTCTCTGAATCATTTTATTATTATTTCTCTGTCAATTTGTGTTTCTTTAATATTTGTCACATGTACAAACTGCATGAGATAATTCTTGGATAAAAGGCAACAATGTCAAAAATATTTATGAATTTCAAATTGGCATAAAGCCATTAGTAATTTGTGGCGTCCATAGAGAGACATGGGCTATTAGACCAAGATCACATAAAAAATACATATTCTTACTGGGAGAGTTTAATTACTTTTAATAGATTGAATCATCTTTCAACTTTAAAATATTCTAATAATAAATTTTTTTAATAATTAATTTAAATATTTTCACAACAAAATTTCAAAATGCTAATGCTAAATTTGGTTGAGAAAAATAATTTATAGTCTTCATTACTTAAATATTTGTTTTTGAAATATTCATTTGAATTTATGGAAGAAATAAAAGAAGGCTGAATGACTAAACCAATAGATATCGGCTTCTCTTTGAAATCTAGATTCACATTTCTGAAATTTTTATAAGTGATTTGATTCAGATATGTTTAGTCCCAACTTCACCAGGATGGGGTCTGATATATTTGGATCTTTTTTTTTTTTTAATTCATTGTCCTATAAACACTAAGAGGACCTTTCTTTTGGCAACCCCATTATGGATTTGGCCAGGTCCACAATGGTACAGCTGGATGGTGAGGGACAGGGCCTGACATATCTGGTGGATCATCACTCAAAAAATTCCTGGGGTGTTTTACTCATCTAGATTCACTCACTGGTCTCCCAGAGCAATATTCACCTCATTTTGTGCATGGCCAGAAGTATAATAGACATAAGAAAAAAGGACTTCACTATCCACAGGACAGGTAAATAAAAAGAAGAGATGAAAATGCAGATGGTTTTATACTACAGGGTATTTAGAAGGATTAAAATTATCAGAAAATTTAACATTTGTTGTTGTTTAATTTTGATATTATTGGATATTAATTTTTATAAATCTACAAAGGTTTTCAGAAACTACATTCAGAATATTTTAAAGACTGTAGTCACAAATTAAGATATTTTAAAAAACATTATACTCAAGACCCAAAAACACTGTTCAGTCAAACTTAATGAGATGTTAAAGAATTACATAGTTTTTAATAATTAATATCTTGCAGCGTTATCAAGTTCAAAAAATTACAAATGACTTAAAATATACTCAAATTTGATAATATAGAATTATCAAAAATTCTCAGAAAAATTATATTTCACACTGCAATTTTAAGACATTTAAAAATTTTTTGAAGTCAACACCAAAAGACAATTTTTAGTTATTAATATATTTCCAATACATTTATGCCTTGTGAAATCATTACTTCGTCTAATGTGTGTATAAATTACATTGTTACTACAACAAAATATAAAGATATGAAATATTTATACTAAATTGTCTATATATATAGTAATATTGGGTTATTACTAATTAAATTGCTTAAAAGTGCTATATTAAAACATAGTTATCATTTCAGTCAGTTGCTGCAATACAAGTAGATTTGAAAACATTCAGTTAAAACTAATCAATATTAAGAAAAAAAAAATTGGATGAATAATTAGGATAGTTAAGGCACCGGCTGGTCACTAGGATCAAAGTTAATGTCCAAGTCAGCTCAGAAATTATCTTTGGTAGGTTGACCTGGATGTCTGTCCATTTCCTGGACTAGCATTACAGTTTATGCTGCCTGGGGCAAGACATGCATTTGATGCCCCTTATCGCCCCTACATAAAATGAAAAAACAAAATTTGTTGTAAAATGTTATACCTATTAAAAGTGGGAAGAAATTTTTGAACGTTTTTAAATTTTATTTTTATTTAAAATACTTTAATTTCATTTACATTACTATAATAGTTGTTACACCATTCATTATTTTTACTCATAAAAATTTGCTGTCCTGGGCAAATGCCCAGTTTGGCCATACAATAGTGCTGGCCCTGCCCATTCTTCATCATCTGACTACCCTCACATATGCCTTGGCTGCTGAACCTGCAGTAAACATGATGAATGATCATCTTAGTGCCCACTGGATGGAAAAAGTCTTTGTTTATCCATCAACTTACATTCATGCTGTCAGAATGGAGGCCTGTTGTAAGTCTGACATAGTATACACACATGGTGAAAAAGAAATGATTACAATAAAAGTATCATACTGTGAGAGCTGTTTTATGTTAAGATGACTATTAAATGCTTTTGTCATTATGACATTTAGTATTTATAAAGCCATACATTATAGCTATTATAAAGTGTATTATAGAGAATATATTATATTCATAGTTAAACAGCAGGTAGCATCCTGCCTTTGATTTCTTTCAACCATATATATCTTGCCTTCACCAATATGGCTACTGCTAATGCTTCTTGAGATGATTCTCTGTTAAAAAAGTTTTTTTTTGGTTTATACATGAAAATTTAGACCCAACAGAACCTATTGGTCCAATACAATCTGTTGGGTCTAAATTTTCATGTAAAACCAATAGGCTCTATTCAACCAATAAATTCTATTGGTTTTGACATGGAAATTTTGACACAATAGATCTATTTGGTCTAAACTCTCACACATAATTTTATTGAGTCTGAGTTACAACCTAGAATTATCCATCTAATTTATTATTATTTTTAATATACAATGTTTAGACATTCATGTATATAATGAATTAATCTATAAATGTATGAAGACATACAGGTTAATGTCCCATTAAAAATTTACTTTTATTTTTCCAATCTACAAATATTTTAATTGTTATAGTTATCCCAATAAAAATTAGTTGTAAAATTATATTGGCTTTCATTAACATATTGGCTTATCAATAACATATACATCAGAATATTTTATTGGTATCTATTGGTTTAAATAATTTTTCCCCTAGAATACCAATAAAAAATTCTATTAGTTTTAAATATTGCTCTAGAACAGGGTTGCCAGATAATCCATGAGAAAATTTTTGTGGTTCGTGGAGAAATTTGGACATGATCCATTCAAGGTTATTCAAAGTATTATGAAAGAAATGCAAAATTCTTGGTTACTTTTTTCATCCATTGGAGGGTTTTTATTCAAATCTCAAACCAAATGTGAAATGATTGTTATCAATAAATAATGTTGTAAGTGCAATTGTCCTTCATGGAAAAGAGCCAAGAATCCATAAACTTGTTTCAAACAAGCAGCAACAAACTTCACACTAATTTATTATAATTAAACAGTGAATTTCATATTGATAAAGTAAAATGGAACTTTTATGATTTATTATTCTATAGATGTTTCATAGAAATAAAAAAAATTTATGATGGTGGTCCACGAGATTTAAAATTGCAAGTTTAGTGGTCCATGAGGCCAGAAAGGTTAATGCCACTGCTCCAGAATACCAATAGAAATTTTTATTGGTTTATTTGTTTTTATTTGAAGTTATGACAATCCTATTGTCTTTATGTTGAAGAGAGTTATATATGTGTATGTGTATATATATTCGTATATAGAGGCTGCTCATTTTAATAAATCCATTGAAATAACTCAAAAGTATTCATACTACAAAAAGATTCATTAAATCAAAAGTGTTAGCCCCCTCTTAAGGCTATGGATTTTGTCATAGATGTGTGAGGATTTGCGCCCCTTTATTGAAAGGGCGAAGTTGACCCGACTCGCTCCTTTCGCCGCCAGTCAGGATGTCACGGAAGGGCCTTTACCGTATGGGGGTAGTGGTCTGGATGCAGAGAGATTCACACCGAGACTGTATCTCCATTCCAACGCGTTTATTATTATCTAGGTATGCTTACAGTAAAGATATGGATGTCTCGGAGGATTGTCCCCGGTGAAAAGTTCGAACTGGAGGCTGGTGATTTCATGTCCGTGAAAATTCCTTTCCACTACAGATAACCATCTCGACCTGGAGGTTAGATGGCGAAAGTCCGATCCAGAGGAATCCCGTTGGGATGTTTGTTCCCCAATCCACGGCACTCGGGTGAAGTGTTGGTAGTCCTGGCAGCTATTCGTTTTGAGATGATATCCAGGTGCGTCCGCCTATCTGGGCTTTCTTCTCTCAACCACAACCTCAACCTCCCCATGTCCTGGGAATTTCGGGCTTTTATAACCTTTCCCGAAATCCCGAACTTTTGGTTGGTCCGAACGAGGGTCTTCTTTTACGCTATTGGTCCCTGGTCTGTTGCCAGGGACGCAATTCGGGCCACGGGGGTCGCCAAAGAGCCCCGAACTCCCCCTCCCGGGCCACTCCCCGTCCGAGTCGGGTCAAGCCCTTCCCCGGACGACGGTCCCATAAATTACACTCTAAATGTGTTTTTCTGACTCGGAGAAGGTGCAGCCGGGACCACTCAGCCCCGACCACCGCCCCCTCCGATGGAGAGCCGGACAGATTCCGCTTTGAACCCGGTGCAACCCGATGACCCAAAATTACCCCGGCGGACGATCCCTCAGTCGTTCCCACAATGTACGATCGGGGATCTGTCAATTAGGTCGGGAATGTGACAATTAAATCGTCTAGCGCACCCATTCCTCGACCACCTCGATCTTGTTTACCGGATAAATTACAGATTTAACGACTTTAGCTCGACAACCACTTTGCCGATAGGGGGGCAAACTCCCGGCCCCAAAGATGGCACTACAATCAATGAAAATGGGGTCAACTTTATTTTCTTAAATGGGAACCCCCTATTCTTTATTACATATTATAATTCTATATCAAAAATGTTTTTCAAAAGATGCACTTATCAGAAGTTATGAGCACTTGAGCTCATACTGCCACCACACTTTACATGCATGAATCTGTGGATATCTCTGAAGTTCACTGAAAGAAAAGAAAAAATCATTAGGAAACTATTATTTGGTGGAATCAAGATCAATGTCTTTTCTTTATCAAGCTTGATGGCTTTAACACACTGTTGCACTATTTGAAGAAAAAGGATAATTCTACCAAATAAAAAGTTTCCTGATTTTTTAAATATTTTTCTTCTTTTTTTCAATAAATCATTCCAAGTTGATATATTTTTGGAAACTAAGAAATAAACTAATTACTGTAGAAGTTTGTAATCCAATATCCTCTGGAAAGTAGCTGATAATCTAGAATTGTTCAATGACAATCCAGTATGTTAGTAAGTTATTTCACAAATCAATCTGTTTGGATACATGGTGCATGGGCAAAAATAATGAACTTTGTTGGGACATTGCCATCTTCCAGAGACAGAAAATGTCAATGACTTGTCCCAATAAATAAAGCAGTTTCTTCAATGTCATCTCAAGAATAGTTAAGAGGACCTCAAACTCCTACACAGTGTAATTTGATAAATATGCTGAATGAACATTGCTTCATTAGAGATTAGTAACGTGCATAACTGATGTTTCTTCTTTCCCACAGGCTAATGCAAGAGCAGTGCACCTAAACAGACATCTTATATTCAGAGCTTATGAATTTTGTGAATCATATGTAGAAAGTACAGGTACATGTGTGGGGAAAAATAGAGTACATGCACATGAATCATTATGAGTGTTGTTGATTTTGTGCAATAATGTACTCATTAATGTTTTACAATCAATCTTAATAGTCATGCACTATGTCATTTTCAGACTGATTAAAGTGCATCTGTAAACAATCAGAAGCATAGAGCAGCAGACACTGGTATAAAATTTACAGCAACATTACAATAGTCAGATCACATGTAACATAAAAATACAAAAAGTTTGGTAATCTGGTATTTATTTTCAATAATCCAGCAGCATTCGTGTCTCATAGGTGCAGGATTAACAAACTTCTATCGTACCTTATAATATAGTAAAAAAGAGAGTAAGCTAATTTCTAAATTAAGCAATAGTTTGAAAAGCATTAGTGTTGATATTTTAATCTACATGTTATCATAAATTATACAGTTTAACAGTTTATTGTGTAAATTACTAAAATACAAGCTACTTGAAACAATTAAAGACCTTTGCAATATTAACTTTCTACAAAGAGGTTGATAGAAACATAATGAAATACATACCTGAATTCATTTGGTGAAATTATTTCAAAAATGAAGATTGGTTAGATGATAAACTGGAGATTATGGGGAAAAAAAAAATCCAAGCAAACTCTATAATTTTAAATATTTGATGTTCTAGTAAACTTGCAAAATGATATATATGCATTACTAATGTTTGTTTTATTAATTAAAATTATTTGTTTATTCTAAAAACTAACATGATATTATCAACAAATAAAATTTCAAATGTTATTGAATGGAACAACAATAAATATACAATAATTATAAATATTAAGAGGTTTGTGGAACTAGCCAAAGCACCTGGCATTGATCAGAGAATTGTAACAAAAGCTTTTTAAGTAAATATAAATTATTATTAGTAAGCTTCATTTTTAATATGGTTTGATCATTTTTGTAGTAGTAATGTTTTAATTATAAAGAAATTTGAATGTGTGAAATATTCAAATATATCATTTTCATTTCTTCAAAATCATTTTCTAATGTTTAAATTATTTTGGAATTCCAAAATAATTTAAAACACTGTGCTCAAATTTATACTGGCCATTACCCTGACGAAGACCAAGTTTATGGTCGAAAACGTTCATTTTGTTTAAATCTGTTCATGCTGAGATATTAAAAAAGTTTTATTGTGTTGATTTATCTTCCCAGGGGTTGTGCGAGAAATTGTTTTATTCAAATATATTTTGAATATGTTTCACCAAGTATAATTATACAAAATGTAATTTTACTGAAGATGAAATTCAAAACTGTTTTATATATAAAAATAAATCAGCTTAATAGATAAATTTTAGTATTGGTTATTTGTAGTTATTGATCATGGAATTGCTATTTAAGAAAATGATACTTATAAAATATTTAACATTCAGAATTAAAATTCAAATAGTGTAATTGGCAATTTTATCATAACAGTTTGTGAGAATCTGAAAATCTTATTAAGTAACTACATTTGAGAAATATTTAACAAAAAAGTAGTTTAATAATAAACTTCATGCTTAATTTTTATTCATATTGGGTGTGTTGCTTACTAAAGAGCTGTTTAATTAATTGACTTCCACTTTTTAGTTAGCCACTATGGTATTAGCGCAGCAAGTTTTGAAGTGTCAAAAGCAAAATACGAGACAGCTGCCACAAATGGTAGCTTTTGTAAAAGTTTAGATCAGAAGTATGTATATTGTTGGCTATCTCTGATACTATAATTTTGCACCATTTCTGAGTAAACATTTTGATTTATATGTAGTGTTTACAAACAACTAAGCAGTAGTAATAGAGTAATTTTCTTCAAAAGTGTAAATCATTCAAAGCAACCTTATTTGGTAGTTTATACCAGGTAATATATCCATTATGTTTTTGTTACAAAATTTTGACTTCTTCAGTAAAACATTACTACTACTACTACTCAAAAATGAAAATTTTTATTAAAAATGTGAGATTCAGTTGGTTGGAACTTAAATTGGTTTTAGCAAAACCAATGTAACATGTAAATGTAACTGTGTATATACATACCAGGTGTCCCAGATAAACCAGTTTCAATCATCAATTGAGTAAAACTGGGCTGTCTTAAATGACAGAGTTGGCTCTGCAAGTATCCATATTATTTTGTGAATAAAACTTAGTACTAAGACTTCAAAGCTTTTGTCAAATTTTTTTCTCCCCTTTCTTCCAATATGAAGGTTACAATAATTTACTCAATCTTTGAATGAGACTGGTTTCACACAGGGCACCCTGAAGTTATAGTTATGTCATGTATAGTTGTGAAAAATAGTTTTCAACCCCTGATCCACCTGTTAAGGCTTCTCATCTGGCACACAGCCTTGATTTTTTAGAAAAATCAATGTTTTTAACATCTTGTGGGGTTTAAAACAGAAAAAAAATGCAAACTTGTGTTTATGCAAGTCATAAGAACTGGCAAAAGGACTTTGTTAGACCCTTTTGTTTTTAGTTTACAGTAGTTTACAAATAATGAATACAGCCCATATCTGATGTAGTGCCTGACTACCTTTTGCTGCATTTGAGTTCCTTGGTAGAGAAATATATATATTATATATCCAATACCCCATCTAATAAAATCTTAAAAAAATGCTTCAATGGAGCAAGTATTTTGAATTGCTGTTTTTGATGATTATCTAGTATTTAAGATTTGAATTTACAAAAGTCTGCTCCTATTAAAACATTTTTTAATAATAATTTTTATGATAAATTTTTTCAGAACCAATTATTTCTATGAGTATCATAAATATACTACTATTATATATACAGGTAGTTCCCACTTTATGACTGACTCATTACTGCATTGGGGATGATGGTATTAATGAAACATTGCCGTAGGTGAGTTAGGAAATGTGTTTTTTTAATATTGTCATCATTAAGAGCACATACTATTGTTGTTCATTTGTAGCCTGTGTACAAGTTCATTCTTATTATTTTTATGCTTTCAATACAGTATTTGATATACAGTATAGGGTAGATGTGTAAAGTACTATTTTTTTAGTAGCTTAGGTAACCGACTATAATTACGGTCGGTGAAACTTTCGTTAACCTAACGGGTACTTTACGCGGATTCGAGATTAGTTTGCCAGGCCTGGGCTTTTAAACGTGCACCGAAATATTAGTAATAACAACGATAAATAATCAAGTCAAATCAAAAGTTCAAATATATTTAATTAGCAACTAGAACGTACTACGTACAAATGTCAATACTTCAAACAAAATTTATTAATGAAATTCAACAAGTCAACCCGACAATAAACTCAGCTATTTAGCTTAACTTAATATTAATTCCCCTTTGAAATTCGACAAATCAAATACTTAGAAACTATGAACAAAATCTCTTACTAATTAAACGTCTATCCGTCACCTCACTATACGAAGAAACTATTTCCTCAATCCTTTCGATATCGTCAAATCGTCAATCGAACTCCTCTTTAACACCTTGGATCGTCCAATTATCAATCTGGACTTCTATCAGAAAATACTTCGCTTTCGAATTAACCTCTCTCTCAAAGTCGCCTCGATTTGGAACTCACCTCTCCTTCTTCGGTTAACGTACGGGTTTATACTGTGAGGTGACGTCAACACTTGAGCTGGGTTACTCCTCTTATTTACATACTTAGTTGCTAACATTAACTTTCTGTTCTGGCAGCTTTAAGTTTCCGACAAAGCTTATAAACCGTTTACAAAATATTTATCATAATTTTCTGGGATGTTTGAGACGGTTTATCAAGTATTCCTCTACTAGTGATTGTGGGGACTCCCCCCTCCATTTTTTTTCTGCGGACTGTTACTTCCGTGGGCAGCGCAAGTGCGCAATGGCGCTTATTTCTCCGTGTGTTGTTTTATCTTCATTTTTCATTACTAACAAGAGAGTGGTGGGGAACCTTCGTCCTAAATAAACATAAACCCCAAACAAAAGATAATAAAACGGAAATAATAATAAAATAAAAATAACGTTCGGACTCAGTTCCTTACAGATGTACCAGTTTTGGCCAGTGTACCAGTTCTGACCAGAAAACAAATTTAACTTAAAAATATAATCACCATATATTCAAATCTGTCCAATGAAACAAACTTTTATTGTTAACTGTTCACACAGTTAACAATGAAAGTTTGTTTCATTTGTGATTATATTTTCAAGTTAAATTTATTTTCTGGCCAGAACTGGTACATCTACCCTAAAGCTTTTAGAAATCTGGGAAGAGCTACGCAGATTCCTGAATCTCAACTCAAACTTTCAACAGAGTAGTTAAGTTGCAAGAGATTCGGAAAATGCAGTTTACACTGTTATCAAGAAATATACGACAACAAAAAATTGGCATATAAACAAAACACTTGAGGATTTTCTCAACAGAAGCACTACTGCTGCATTTAGTCAGCCTACAGAAAAGCAAGCATTCAGACAAAAACATTTAACATTACATAATTCATGGAAATCTCATGGCGACATAACCATCAACCAATTGCCAATGATTGCATGAATCCATTGATAGTTTTGAAGCCATAGCACTCCTTATTTTAAAATAACATGTTACTGTTACAAATAACTACTTTGTCCATCACTTTAGAATCTGCAGCTTTCAACATTTTTTATACTTGTGAGAATGTTTTGAAATAATCAATCTCCTCACTATGTAGGCTAGCTAGTACATTTATTCTACTACATATTGTAAGTAAACGATGAAAAAGACTGAAAAGAGAATAAAAGAATTTGAAATGGCCTAACAGGCATATAAAATTGTGACATGCATATATTTCTCAACCTGCAATGTGGCCCTCTCTGACAAAGATTCTCATCACTGTTCTATAATGTAATAGTTAAAGTAAGTATTATCAAATCACTATCTAGTCAAAAATCAAAATGTAAAATTAGCATGATAAACTTCTAAAAAGTTTTTGCTATTTATTACAAAACAATATTAACTTTTTGAAATATTATATCAAGATATATGTATTGATGTTATTTTGTATTAATGCATAAATAATTTCCAGTTACCAAGAAATATCTTTATTATATATATCTTATTTACAGATTTCATAAGATAAAAAGTTAGTTTATAGTTTTCTTTATGTATATAAACGAATTGTTTTATCTGCACCTGAAGAAAATATCCATGGTTGTATTGGATGAAAACAGCAATCTAGAACTCCTAGATCATTATATGAAGTATGACCCTTTAATTCTTTCACAGGTACAATTAGAGGATCTTGAAGCAAATCATTATAAACCATTCCGTGAGAAATAATAATAGATAAATCATCTGAAGCCGAAGCAAAAAGTGGATAATTTCTATGAATGGCTACCTTTCGAATTGCTTTTTTATGATATCTAAGACTTTTGTACGGTTTAGATGAAAGATCTAAATCAAACCAGTTTAGCTTTGAATCGTAGCTTCCTATAATTAAATTGTCACCCTGCGGATGAATAGCTAAACTAGATACCCATTTGCAATTAGCCAATAATTTCTTTGAGAATTCTTTTTTTACAAGATTGTATATTCTAACATATCGCTGAGTAGCTATGAAAAAGAATGGTTTTAATGGATGAAATTGAACACACTGTACTAAACCTTTGTTCCACTGAAATGGTATCTGAGAAGTACGTGCTGGAAGTTTATGAATAACAACAGATCTGCTACCAGCTTCAGACATGACAGTGGCAAAGTAAACTCCTCTGCATTCCCACGTTATTTGTTTTATTTCCTTCGGATGCAAAATAATAATACGTATCCCATTTTTAAATTGATTAGAATTAGACTCTTTCCAAGATATATTTTTATTTGTATTCTCTGCATCTATTGGTTTATCTTTAAATCTATGATCTGTATTACTTAATACTAACTTATCTCCAACTCCAGGATTTATCAGGTATAAGTTGTTATTAACCGATGCTGCAATTAAACTAATGCTTTTATCCGGACACCAAGCAATAGTTTTCACGACACCATCTAACATTATAACTTTCATACAACGAGCAGTTAAAACTTCCCATATTCGAATAGTGCAATCATCACTTCCAGAAGCCAAGAACTGCCCAGAAGATTCAACAGTTATGCATCTAACCATATCTTTATGACCTTGATAAATTAATGCTTGAACAGATGGAAAAGGTTGCAAATCTTTTGGTTTAGGAAGTTTAGGTATTAAATCTTCTGGATTTACATTCATCCTCATTTTTCTCTGTCTTGGGCAAAGATACAGATCAAGGCATCTATCAAAGCGTTCACTAATGAAATTATCATAGGCAGGCACCAGTCGCAGGGAAGAGTACTTTTTGGGTATAAAATTTATTTTTCTTTCTTCAGGTTCTTGATCTTTCCATTTCTCTTCTTCTTCTTTAGTAAATAAATATTCCGGTGGGGGGTTATAAGATTCTTCGTGACCAGGAAGTTTCATTTTTGGTGCAGGAATATAATGTTGCATCCTTTTTGTAATATCAACATTTTCATCATTTTTCCAAAGCATATAAAACTTTGGCGTGTCGTCGGGTTTTTTCCTAGGTTTGATCCAACCCATTTTAATAGCATGAACCATTCTACTAACTTTTTTTCTTTCGATTTCCGAGGGAACGAAACTTCTTTTATCTTCTGGGCGATTAGTGACAGGATGAATCATTGTTTTATAAGTAAAAAAATCTTCAAATGGTTCATAAGGTTGAAACGTAGCATCCGGAAATTTTCCCTTCTGAATGCGTTGAATAATTTCTATATCTCCATCGCTCAAAATGACATTTTGACCCGTCATTTCGTCCTTTACAGTACGCCAGTAATTTGGATCATCTACTTTTTTAATGAAGTCTTCCAACTCATCGCTTTTAAGTGGTTTTAGAATCTTTTTTCCATCAAGACTATAACCAATATGAGGATAATCATCATACCACTCAATAGGAATATTTCCTATTGTGTTTCTAATATCCTCTTCATCCGACGAATCAATGGCATATTCATCCACCAAAGGCTTTTCCTGTGTACTCGTGTCTGATTTACTATCCCCATTTCCCAAATCCTCACTATCAGATGATGCATCACCACTACTGTCTTCTTCTTCTTCTTCTTCGTATTCACTAGATTCGTAAGAATCGCCATCAGAATCATTTAACTTAAACAAGACACGTTTCTTCTCCTTGACGTCCGCCATATTGTACAACGTGCTTACGATGTTTAGTGCCCTCTATAGTTGCCACTTTCACTAGTAATTGCATAATTTTTCCAAAAGAAAAAGTATTAATAATATTAATTATAACCATAGTAATATTATTATTATTATTATTATTATATGTAAAAAAATTAAATTTTCTTTGCAATTATTTTTGACTACACTGCGCTTCGCCTAGAATCACTCGAGCTAGACGTTAATTTGTCCTATTTTTAACAGTATGTCTAAAAATAATCAAATAGTTTCTCAAAAAATAAAATTTTTATAAAGTTAATAAAAATTTCAGTTCAAGTTTATTAACTCTTTCCGCCTTGTGGGCACCTTGACCGCTCGGCCATCCGGCCGTCGAATAGTGATGGTCAATCATTTTGAATCGATCAAAATAACGCAATTATCAAGCTGATCAAACCACTCACCAGTCATTTGCTGAATGTAAATTGATCACTTTTTGAGTCATTTCAACTTCCGTTTTAGATGATCATTCCGATTGGATCTCGTACACAACCGGATGCACCGCTATCATTTTCTCTGGTGTTTCGGAGATTCATTTGCTCTTTAAAAACATTTTTTAGGTTTTTAATGCCAAATTTCGATGTATTTTACTTATATTCAGGTAAATATTACATACCGCGCATATTCATTCATTTTATAATTTTGTATTTACTGCTGTTGCAGACAATAAGGAAGGCATTATTAGACTCTGATGGGTTATATATAATTTAATCAACGATATATTTTTATTATTTGCAAAATTTGAACGGGACGCAATTTCATTTGATTTTTATATGTTCGTTCTTGAAGAGATATAGTTTACTAATAAAAGATGTTCAAATAACACCCTTGTGTAATTTGATTGCTGTACTATGTAACTTTTACTCGTTTGAACTATTTGATTTTTTTTTTTTTCCTCGTTTAATTGTAAATACTGTATCTCATTTCCGAACTTGTTTAAATGTGCCGGTGTGTCGATGTTGTATACGAGAATTTGTCTAGCTTATATGCATGCTAGGATTTCTTTCCCGGAAAACCTAGATTTCAGAATCCTAGGACTCGATTTGAAAGTCTCAAAATTGGAGAAATATCCCGGAAATCCCAGAATTTTAATTCTTTCTATATTAAAAATAAAGTAATTCTATTGTTACTTACTAAAACATCAAAATACACGAAACCGTTTTTATTTTCCGAGTATGATCTTTTTGAGTAAAAAATCGAAACGACAACGTATCCTCTGACGGACTCGGGATCATATCTGGGCGATCTGTCAAAAAATTCCTGGGGTTTTCCAGAAACTTTTTGTAGGTGGTTCATTCCGAATATGTTGAGTCTCGTCCCTATCACGGGTCTGGCCGAATCCATGATGGGCACGGACAAAAGGCTCTCTTAGTTTCCTTAGTGCGAAAAGAATTAGACATGGAAAAAATGGAGCTAGCGATAAGTCTTCAGACTGTGTATAAAAAGTTCACCAGTCATGTCATTTATATAATATTTTTATCTTTCGAGAATGAATCCAAATTAATTTCATTCTATATTATCGTTTTCCCTCAATCTATTTTCTGTCTCAGAAATAAAGGTGAGAATTTTAAAAATTTACATAATAAACTATTTCGTATCTCTGGTCTAAAACTGACTTTTTTTTTTCCAGCTTTGAAATTTATTTATTTTATTGTATTAATTTTAAATATTTCATTATTTCTCGACAAAATACTACACAGACAAGTAATTTTATTGACCATCAAAACTTAGAAAATGACTCGATCCTTAGGATCATTTCATTGATTGAACCGAATCATTGACTTTTTAAATCGAATGATTGGAGTTATTGAAAAGAATCATTATGTCCATCGCTAATGCTAAGTAAGCGAATCAAGGGCTGTTTTAGTTTGAATTATTTATATGAAACAAATATTTTCTATAAAAAGGTCTGTTATTGGCTTGACTACTTGATTGCTGCTGATACACCGTTTTCCAGAGCTAGTACAACTTGTGGAAGCTTTATCGGAAAGCCATCTTTTCAACTACATGCCTCCTGTGATGCTGTTTTTACCTCATTTGATAACCGAAAAGGCCTGAAGTCGTTTACATAGTTTTGAGTCATCGTGTCCTTCATATTTTACTTTCTTTTCTTTAGATCATTAATTAATTAATGACTCAATTGTTACTAAGTAGAGAAAACGTTATTTAACACGAATTAGCATAGTATTTTTATGTATACAAATTGCTTTTTGTAAATCTATTTTCTGAGTATTTTTCCGCTAATAAATATTATAAACGTTTTTTTAAAATGTGCTCGTGGACCTCGGTTTAATGTTATTTCAGTTTTCATGCCATTGTTTTACTACAAACTTGCAAATTTTTAAAATATTTTGCTCATTAAATTTGAATATTTTTTGTTTCATTATGAATCGTGTACATTTTTTCTCTTTTCGTCATCTGTTAGAAACATTATTATTAATCTAAAAATGTGTAACTTCAATAAATATCAAATCTTTAATCTGTTCCTAACTGTTTTTGGCTCAACTTTAATTCTCTCTATCTCATTAATAAAGACAATTTAAATTGTGAATAACATAGATCATAGTTCTTTTCTCACTGCACACTACAATAATTCACCTAATATTAATAAATAAAAAAAAGATATGATCTTAATCTTGATAAACTCCAAAGCCACCCTAAATCCTAAATCTCTTTTTTTGTAACACGTTAAATCTATCCTGTCTTAACACATAATTTAACATTTATATACATTTCCATAATTAAATGTATATAATTCTCATCATTCCCTTTTCTTCCTGATTCAGAAAGTTCTCGGGAATCCCGAAGACATCCCATATTAATAACGTATATACAGGCTTAACTATAAATTTTTTGACTACGTTTTCTTCCTCTTAACGAAGACTCCCAAAAATATTTAAAAATGAACACAAATTGTAAGCAACAAACAAACAGTCTAATCAACTTAAAGTCTAAAACCGTGAGACAGTTAATAGAAATATAAATATTGATATTAACGACATTTACGAATAAATAATGTTCAAAACCGGATTAAAATAGTATTTATAAGCAGTCCTTTAAAAAAGACAAAAAAAAAAAAAAAAAAAAAAATCTGAGTTAAAATGGAAAAAATTTCATATGTTAAAAGAATTTCGAATGTTTACAGCTGACTCTGCCTATGTTCCAGCCAAACTTCGGACAACGCGCGATCGAAGTGCTTGAAGTGGCAGAAATATTTATTAAACCAGAATAATAGCATTAGAGATATTGGCAGCGCAAGGTCCTAGTATATATATTCTAGGACTTTGCAAGGACCAGTATATCTATCGATTCTGGTGGAAATTTTGGAAATAAATAGGAAAAAGGAAAAATGAGTGTTGATGTGAGAAATTTGTATCTGTTTTAATCAGGATGCAGAATTATTTTACGATCAGAAGTCTTTTCTGAACTTCGTCTGCATCATGTTATTTCTTTGCTTACACTTTTCACCTAACGGAGGATCCGCGAACTACAGTTTCATTTCACGGTTCAACAATAATTGTTAGACAATGAACAATGTGATAGTCGCCTGTGGTAACGTTGAATTTAAGCCTGAAAGTAGAAATATAGTTGCTACATCCTACTTGCTACCTATGTACGGATTAATTGTATTTGTTTTACTACTATACTGCTATATCTGAATGAGATAAAAAGGTAAGATCTGATTTACCTAGATACTTAGGGATAGTACACAAACCACGTGGCTTGTTTTAGGTAAGGGAGAGGTTCAAACTTGGATAATGGTGGACTACATGGCTTCTTCTTTTACAAATTCACCATCCCAATGGCTTAATATAACATTTTAAATGCTGTGGTAATATATTCTGTCTTCTAAAAGAGGTAGTCATTCAGTGCTCACATGCTTTTAGAAGGAGAGGTTCGGCCAAAGGTTCAGACCAGTTGAAGTGAGTAGGGAGTTGAAATTTTGCAGGGAGGTTTATGTATAAAGGAGGATTGATGCTATCAATTTGATAGTTAAACGTACAGTACAAGAGGGTCATTCGTCATATCTCGAGTGGGTACGAGTGGGACGATTTTACTCATTACTACTTTTTCTGCTGTTACATACAACGAAAGTATGGCGCTCGGTCAAAAAATGACCCTAAGAATTTTACGTTTTTGGATTCGGAACCTTGAAACGTCGAGAAATGCAAAAAAATAAAAAAAATCGGAGACTTTTTTGTATGAATGTTTTGTGTATGGGAACACAATTTTGTTTACCGGTGCTCTTTGAAGCTTAATAACTCCTGTGTTTTTGTCGAAAATTTCTGAAATTCTGCCGGGATTTGTTTATTAGGGGGATTGTGATGCTATTAAATGTTGGTGATTAAAAGTCGAGGATGTGGGGAGATAATGGGGGATGTGTGTATCTCCAGTAGGGTCGGACTTAATAATGATTTTAATCGTTATTAGCATTTAAAAATTTTTTTATAAAACTCATCCCTACCCTCAAAATTAAGGTTTTTGCCATTTTATAGTAATTAAAAATATAAAAAGTTGTTTTAATAAAATATGATAACAGATGGCGCCACGGAAATTTTAAATGTTGCCGTGATAGTTGAGCAACTCGTTGCTAGTTTATTTCCATCAGGTTTTTTACATTTATTCTAAATAAAGCATATTCGTTTAATTTAAATATCGTTATTCGAAGTCTAAAAATTTGGCAAGCACAAACATCTTTAAAGCTAAGTTTGCTTTCAATATGTTTATGTGGCACGCGAGCTCAAAAAGGTTCGCCACTCCTGGTCTAGACGTTTGTCTGCATCTCTACTCTTCTCAATCCTTCAGTCTACTTTCTCATAAAAAGTATTCCGTCATTCTTGACGGTGGAATTTCTAGTTACCTATGTAAGATGAAAATGCCGAGTTTAATGAAGCAATCCGAAAATCCTTGAACTTGTTTTCTAAATTAGAATTATATATAGTCAACAATGCATTCAGTCTGTTGCTTATTTTCAAAAGAACGTCATCAGAACGTGAAAGTAGTCAATTACTTTCTTGACAATTGCCACTGTTTGGACTGTAAAACCTATTTATTCATTAAAGTTTATTCTCGCGGTCTACGATTGGCTAAAATTTTGTCTTGCTGCCTAAGACACATCACGTGCTATCACTTTCTGTTCTTTAGGTTTCCGACGTTAAGTATTTACAGTATGTCGGGTTACTTGAGTTTTACAGTTAGATTTACAGTTAGTTTTACAGTTGATGAAATTCACAATGTAAGTAAATTCTTTTTATAAATAATAATCTATATACCACGCGTTTTTCTTTTTATTTATTTTTTTTGAGAGACGTCAGACGTAGGGGTACATATAAAATATGTTCAGCGAAATAACTATATTTTTCCCTTTTGTATTGTGAAGCAACCTAATTGATACGAAATGCTGAAGATTCGGCATTATCCTTAAGTGTCATAATATAAATAAAGTTATAATTAAACATAAAATAATACAGTCTTGTGTGATTATGACGTGCAGATTAAAAATTTTATCAAATACCAAAATTTCTACATGTTTAGGACACGTTTATTAGAGAGGTGTCTTAAGAGAGAAAAATTAGAAAAAAACGTCCCATGTATTAATAGTAAGGATAGACCTTTACCAAAAATTATTTTAATAACTAAATAAGATGCTGTGTTATAAACACACTAGCATCATTTCGACGGTAGATTTGAAATGGGAAACCTATATACAAACACTCACTGACGCTATCTTTGTTTATCTGCTTTAAGACAATGTATATTATATTTAAAATAGTCGTTAAAAATCGCAGTAAAAATCGAAAACGAAATATCAATTAGCTTATGTAATCAGACAAGCAGAGATGTGTGCTTGGTCGAAAAACTTTTTTTCAAACACGGCGTTGAAGTAATGGCAGCTTTACCGAAAATATATCGTATATTTCTAGTTACAAAATTAAATTTCTGAATCGTTGCTATTTTAAATATACACACGGTCGATTAATTTTATGGAAGAAAACCTCTCAAACGGCCGTACCCTCTAAACTGCACAAATGCCCTAATCAGTCTTATTAGATACATTTACTATATTCCTTGAATAGAGGTCAAAAATATGTAACCTATTGGTCGTCCTTAAACTACACTCGGACCAATACTAATATATTCATTCTGAAATAAATTAATCTTTAATTTTTATAAAAGAATATCAGGATTTTACTTACACATAAATAAACGTTTATAAATAGAATTAACTTGTTATAAAAATGTATTGCCCGTTTTTAAGTATTCTTTAAGTATTTTAATATTCTGTGTTTGTAAATGCAAATTCTATAGTTAAATACTTTTTAATTATTTTAAAGCTTTTAACACTTTTCAAGGGGATAATGAAATTGTTCTCGCGTTGAGTGACCGCAGGCACAGTAATTACCTATTTTGTGTCACAGCTGTTACGAGATTTTCATAAGAAAATTCCGAAAGCGAAAGAAAAATTAAAGTTAAAACATTATATTTTTCTGAATATAATTTACTAGTATTTTACTAAAAACTATGTAAGAGTAAAATGTGATGAATTTTAATCTGGCGTGATTATATAGAATTCGTACTGTACATGAGCGTTTTATCTTAATTGTTTGCTTTTTGGTAAAAAATGCTATAAAGAAAAAATCTTAGGACTAATTTCCACTTTTCCCACTGCTGTTGCTTAATTATTGGTGGACAGACGAATACAAAACGTGCCACGTGAGCTGATTTTGATGCCCATCAGTCACGTGGCTACCTAGAAACGTCACTCAGCCACGTGTCATTTCTACAACTTCCTTCTCGCGGAAAACATTTTAAATCAATTTTCGTATATTAAATACATGAATTATTAACGGTTCAGAATTATAAATTATGACATACGCGCACTAATTAAAAATATAAATTTCAAAGTAATACATGTAATACCGTTATTAAATAATAACACTAAAATTAAATGCATGTTTGTGTATTAGGGGGATTGATGCAATTAAATTTTGGTGGTTAAACGTCAAGGGTGTGAGGGGATAGGGTTCGTGAGTCATATCTCGAGTGAGAACGGACTTGATGAAGATTTTATTCGTTATTAGCATTTACAATTTTGTTTTTATAAAATTCATCTCCAGCTTCAAAATCAATTTTTTTTTTTAAATTTAAATCCTGTTTTAAAAAATAAAATATAAGAGATGGGGCCACCTCAACTTTGAATGTTGACGGTAAAGTTACGAAATTTGTTACTGGAGTTTTAAAAAGTAATTTTCTAGAAAAGTTCTGTTATATCCATTTAAGTAAATTTTAAGATTTTAACGTTTTCATGATTTCTTTGAACGTGTTTAGTGGCAATCAATTTTTCGTTCCAACTCTATCCCGCCACCGAAGCGGCCAGAAACAGTTTAATTCGAAGTCTGACGATTTGTTTTGAGGATTGCATTTCTAAAAATTGAACAACCTTTCTTTATCCAGTCAAAACTTAGGAAGCAAACGTTCTCATTAAATTGAAACATTAAGAATCCAAGCAGAAATCTGAAGGTTGTGTTATTTATTCTTTAATTACATACATCTCAGTTGGCAATTTTTTATTGATTGCTTTACTTTTGATTTCTTTCAATACGGAATTATTTTTTACTCACTTCGTGTTAAAAGCTACAGATATTGTAGGCGGAGCGTTAGCGAAGCAGAAATGCGTTCGTTCTCGAAATCTCTTCATTTGATTTTGATAAAACTTTGCCATTTTCCATTAATTATATGAGGCCACCATTTCTCCAAAATTTTGATTATTAAAGACCGTATATATATATATTCGAATTATTATTAACATTATAATTTTAATCTTACATATATAGCTT
Source organism: Centruroides vittatus (assembly GCF_030686945.1). NCBI lineage: Eukaryota > Metazoa > Arthropoda > Arachnida > Scorpiones > Buthidae > Centruroides > Centruroides vittatus. The sequence goes on along the minus strand of NW_027122405.1, from coordinate 2,770,597 downwards.
AAAATACGATAAATTGATTATTTTATATCCTTGTTTTGTTTGAATTCATCAGACAATTGTTAGCTGTCAGACAAGACGCCCTTTGCACCTACATGTGTGTGTGAATGCGACACCGGAATTGTTTGTTTTTTTTTTTTTTTAACCAACGTTGTAAAGGAATTTCGCCTACTTTTCCGATTTTAGGGACTCTCTTTTTAAATATTTAGTAATACCGGTTAAATATAATTCAGAGAAACGAATTACAATAAAAAAATTATTCATTAATTGTTATAAATCTCACAACATACGAAGGAAAAGACGAAAGGGATGATGGTCGTTTCCTCCTTTTTCAATAGTGTTATATGACAGATACTATTCTATCCGTGTCACGTGGACTCGTATAATTCTTAATAGACAAGAGAGAAGAAGGACTAAAGAATGACCAATCATGCTTATCGCCAATTATCTCAACCTCCTCCCGAACAAAATCATGATTGGTCGAAACGAAAAATAAAATAAAGGGGGATGACGAAAATCAGAGATTTAGTGAGGGACTGAGTGAAGGAGAAAGAAGACGAAAAGGTAAAGAGGGAAAGAGAAAGTGAAGGAAAAGGAGAGAGGAAGAGAAAGCAGAAAGAAGAGAGGGAAAGAAGAAAATCAATGCAGCATCCAGAAAGGAAGTCAACTAGATGAGAAGACCACTCTTTTCCTGGTATGTTGTGAGTCGCGAAGTTCGGATACTCCCGCTAGGTACCCCCAATTTTACAAATATAAATAGGTTAATTCCTTAAAACATATTTTGTACTTACTATTTTATTTATTAATTTAAATTAAGTTCAAATGTTATGTTTCGTTTTTCCATAATAAATTTTCTCTTCTTTTCTTAAATTAGTTTACTTGACTTTGCATTCATCCTCCTAAGAGGCTCAATACTGAACTTCGGAATGACTCTTGCCCTCGCGCCTTAACTATCTGCCTTTTTTTTTTTTTTTGTTTTTCTTGTCTAAATCGAGGTGTCTGACAACACACACACCTGGTGGCAGGGTCCTACCCTAAACTCCCTTAGTCCAATTTTCAACGGCCCGCAAGTCCCTGCAATTACTATGAAGAATCCAAAAATGAAATAAAAAAATGGGATCCATGACTTCGTTTTGGAGATAAAGTCCTACTACAAAGCGATATCGCGCGGTGTCCCAAGGTCGTTAGCACGTTTTGTGTGACTTATAAAATTGAATTCGTTCTCAAAATTTGATAGGCCAATTTTCACAAAACTTTGCCATTTTATATTGATTGCCATGAAGAATCCAAAAATGCAATAAATTTAAATATAAAAAATAGGGTCTATGATTTCGTTTTAGGTATAAAATGGGGTTAAGGTGACAATGTCCATGCTCCATGAGCACGCCTAACGGAATTTAAGGGTCAAATTAAAAAAAAAAAAAAAAAAAAAAAGCATTGCGTGCACCTAACAGAAAATAGGCGCAAAAACGAACAGAACACAAGAACAAAGCAATTGGCATCGACTGCTTTGTTCTTGGATTGCCTCCCCGAAAAATTAAAAAATTATAAATTGCATCACGGTGTGAGGGCGTGGCGAAACGCTGGACTTGGCCCAGGGTATAACTGTACTTTCTATGGAAAAGTAAAGATTGAAGCATTGAGAATCCAAAAAATTCCATAGGGAGTAATCTATACTATATCCCGTCACGTGGTCACTATAAAAAGTTTTTAAAAATTGTTGTAGAAGCGAGACGATGTGGCTATCTTTTTTTTAAAATTTAAATTTAACGAAGTAAGTTTAAAATACGCCATTTTACAAAATACTTAAAAATACAACTTAAGAAAATTCCCTCATCAAACATGAACTAAATGAGGTCACTGAGGTCACACAACGTAAGTGCGATCGCCGATCCGAAATCAATAAAACGTTTAATATTTCCGCAAACTACCCTATAACTTTCCGTCAGAACGTAAAACGAATATAACCATAATTTCATAAAGATTGGACAAAAATTGCAGGAGTTATAAAGAATTCAAAGCACACAGATGACGACTTTTATATTATTAAGTTTAAGATTACGCTTACGTAACGCATTGAGAATGGTTGCATTAGGTGCGATACAAGGTTTTATGTTTATGCTTAATTTCCATTGTGAATAGGCTTTTATTCCCATATCGTTAATCTTATAAATTTTAATACAAATATAATAATCTTATAATGTATTTATATACTAAATAAGAGAAATTTCCTTAAATTAATTTCATTTGAACGAAATTAAATAGTAAGGACAAAGTACCTACTACGTAGAGATAAAATTCATAAATTTTAAACGGAATAACAGTAATAAAATATACTTTCGTTATTTATAATGTGGTTTTTACGTTAGAAAAATGGCTTTATTAATCATTTATTGAACAGTTGGAACAAATTTGTAGACGGAAGTCGAAAGCGACCCTTGGTGGCAGTAAATTGTATTACGGTGTTGTCTCCTATTGGTTGTGTAATTTTTGGCCTGTGTGTGAACGAAGATGACGAAAGAATAACACTGCACCAACGTTAAAGTAATTGTGTATATAGTAATAAATAGTGTTTAGAGATGTGATGAAAAGTGAATTTATATCTTCAACAGATGAAAATTTAAGAATGAGTGAATGAAGGTAATGTTTTTACTTGTTTAAATGTAAGTTTATAGAATTTGAAATCAAAGCTAAGCCTTATAGGAAATGTAACAGGGAGAAAATTGGGTTAAACAATTTACTTTTTTGTAGTAATTTAAAATTGTATGTATTAAATAGTTTATTACTTCAGTTACTCGTGTATGTTACTTCGATTTCTGATAAAACTGACTAAATCACTTCTTAGCATGCAATGTATAGCACGTGGTATGTCCGCCATATTGATTACGTTCGACCTTGTTACATTAACGTTCCTGTTACTTATTCTCTCGTTATTGCTAATGAAACTTAGGCCATAAAATTTTGTTTTCTTCCATATAATTTAGGTTTTACCGTAACCAGAAAAATCGTAAACTGTTATTTCCATTGTCTTGTTATTTGAATTATATTTGATCTATATGTAGGTGTAATGACAGTCGGATTTTCAAGTTCCATGTTTACAATTGATAATGTTTAAAATGTAAATGAAGAAAAATTATATACTATAATGAAATTTTTCGGTAATTATTGTTTAAGAGATTATAAAAAGAATAAAAATCTCATATTCCCTTAAACTGTATACCGTATTTACTCGCATATAAGACAAGTTTTTATCCATTTTCACTGCTTCAAATTCCTAGGTCGTCCTATACGCGCAAGCGAAGGATTGATTCTCTTTGTTTTTGTATAATTTTTGTAAACTCTGTATTCTCATTTTTTACCAGATTCTCACCTTCTGGTGTTTAAAAACAAAAATATTTTATCTGGGTCGTTTGAATCGTTTTTGTGTGTTGTCATGAGTAAAGACGAATAGCATTAGGAAAAGCAAAGCTTTTGAATTGAATTCCAAAATTACACGGGAGCCCGATATAAGATTTAATTCATTCCCACGTAAAAACAGATGATTATTTGGAAATCAGAATTCGAAGAAACTCGCAAGTGTAATCGACGAAGAGTGAATTCGACTGTTAAGAATTGGCCAAAAAAGGTATGTTGTCGATTTTACGAGATTTTTCCTTAAAGTTTAAAATGCCAGTAATTTTTGCGGGACAATGTGTGCATTTACGTGAATTTGATATTTTATTTGTAATTAAACGAGATAAAATTAGAATTGTATTAATAAATCTAATTTTCTTTGTTTTGATCTTTAAAGTCACACCTCGTCCTATAAGCGAGATCGTCTTATCGAGTAAATACGGTAATTACCTCTTTGTAGAAAATAAAGGAGTCTGAAATAACTTCGAAGCCACGTGGAAAATAAAAAAATACTCAACATATACAAATTTTGAATGGGCTGCTGCGATAGACAGTAGGAAGGATGAAGTTTTCACTATGTAAAATGATTTAAGTTATATGAAACTAATAGGATCCGAAACACCTTTCGAGTCGAGTCGCCGGTGTATTGTTGCTTTAACGATTCCAGAGCCCCAAACCGTTAGATCTTTCTGCCAAAATTTGTGAAATGTACTGTATTATAAGTTTAAGGGATTAAATATATGAAAGATATAATTTTTAATTGTTATAAATAACAATATTCGTTTATTATATTGAAACAGAATAATGAAACATTTCTTTATTTTTGTTTCCCGAAGTGAATATGGGTGTCTAAAAGTTGATTTAACATTTTAATACCGCTTTAAATTCTAGTTAATACAATTTATTTATTATGTATATTGTTAGTAATTGAATTAAGCTAATGTATGTAATATTGGTGGGGATACTATAGATTACCCCCTATGGAATTTCGGAACTTTGAGTATATATCTGAACTGAGGGGACCGAGACGAGTTTAACGATACCCTACTTTTGGACCGGAGACGAAAAATAAAAAAGTTATACTTCTTTCGGCGATCGCGCAATGATAGGGAGTCGCGTCGCTCTCCGCTAAGTCGGCCTCGCTATCGCGATCGGGAGTCCCGTCGCTTGCCGTTAAAGTTGCCTTTAGTAGACGTTTCCCCCCTTTTTTCTACTTTGTTCAAGAACTACCGTGAATCGATCACTAGTTTAGCACATGGCGGCGTGTGGTGGCGCCCATACGAGAGGTCAGTCGGGCCGCCATTGTTCGCTGCCATAAGTAAAGCCCTGGTCACACTATGCGATTTCCAGCCGCGCGGGCGACTGCAACCGCGACGGCTGTTCCCGTTAACTGGTAATCCCCCCTCGAAAACCGGCGCGACTGCAACCACAACTAGAAACAAAAAGTTTGTTCTACTGGCGACGGTTGCAAACGCGCATCCAATCAGAAAACGTCTTTGTGCCACGTCATACTTTGTGTTGTATATTTGTCAACATATCTTGATTATAACATTTGTATTAACTCAGTTTCAGTACATTTAAATGCTATATTTGATATAAATCAAATCTGAATTTATAAAAGTTATTGTTAGATTTATTTTAAAAAGTTTGATTACTTTTAATAATATACAATTGAATAAAATAAATGCTTATATAAAAGAAAAAATATATCGATTATAAATGAATTAAATCATTCAAGCTTTCCTCTAAACAACACTTACCCTCAAATATTCACTTTTATAAGATCGATAAATAGCATCCAAAACTTCTGGGATAATGACTGATATCGAATTATGGGCCACTCTAAATTGATATGCCAAACTACGAAACGTTTCGCCTAAATTATATATAAGTATTGGTATTCATACGGATATATCCCCTATAACCTACGGCATCCGAAAGCCTTAATTCATTCATCAGCTGGTGAAAGCACGATTGTTTAGCCCGTTGATTTTCATTTCGTCAAGTTTTAACCCAGCATGAACGTTTTTTCTTATTTTTCTCTTCGTATATTCTCGCCAGCTCTAACAAAATTAGCGCCTTTTTTCTTTTATTCATTCCAGAAAAGGAACTGCTTGCTATTTTAATAAGAAAAGTAGCTAAAATTCCGTAAATACTCTGAAGTAGAACGTAAAAATGTCGGTAAACTCACGAAAGTAGACAAAAACAAGCTACTGTAATTTTATTGGTTTATTATAGGGTCAGGTGTTCCGAGTTGCAACGTCAACGAACAATGTGTGACCACGAGAAGACGCGCGCGACTCGCGCTTGTTGCAGTTGCGGTCGCCTGCGCGGCTGGAAATCGCATAGTGTGACCAGGGCTTAAGGGTGCGACTATGCAGACGCGAATTTAGAGCGAGCGAGAGGTTGCGAGCGATTTAGTTTTCGCAAAGGAAAACCATGCACAAGCGAGAAGCGAGAAATAACGCTGGCGAGAGCGAATTTCTGGTTCTCGCACATATCTGACATGTTTTGATATTTATCGCGTCTCGCCTCTTCTCGCCACATATTCTCGCTCGCTCGCGTCTGCATAGTGGCACCCTAACATTAACCGAAATGGCGATCGCGCGATGATCGGAAGTCGTGTCGCTCTCTCCGCTCTCGTATCGCGTGTTTAACCCTCCGGGAGATGACCGTAGTCCGACGTCATGGTTTGCAGACTTTACTGCAAGATGGCAGTACTAGCAACTATGGTGCCGTCTTCATGAGAGCACTAAAAAAGTATGGTAAGTGAAAAAGTATGATAACTTTTTTATTTTTCGTCTTCTGTCCAAAAATAGGGTACCGTTGAACTCGTCTCGGTCCCCTGAGTTCCAATATATAATCAAAGTCCTGAAATTCCATAGGGGGTAATCTATAGTACACCCATATTGGTTAATGTTACCTATGCTTCCAACGATTCTATCCCGGGCCGGTTCTGGGCTGTTAGCCGCCCTCGCCCGATTATGTGAATCATAAGTATTGTACATTTATAACTTAACCCAACTGATAGTAATTTACTGGTATGATGTTTTTATGATAGTTCTGTATAGTTGACAAAAGTTTTAAAAAAATCCATTAAAATATTTGATATTTTTTATTCCGCTCTCCCATCTTATATTACTTACGGATTTCAATGTTAAACCAGTGATATTACGAATTCGTACGTCCCATCTATAAGGGGATGTAGAAAAAAACGTGCACAATTCTTGTACAATGTTAAAAAATTAAATGTTAATTTGGCAGCATTATTTACAACCAAATTTAATGAATGAGACGCACAAGGTACAAAAAAGCACCAGAATTTATTTTCCTTAAATTTACGATTTATGTATCCGTTGTCATAAAAATTTGTCTTTCCACTTTTTTCCGAAGACTACAAATATTCAGGTACAAAGTAAACGGTTTCGACTTATTTCTACTTAAGAAGTAGTTAAATAATTAAGAGATTAGGGAATTGGGGTCATACATAAAACCCTGCCGAAAGAGCCGGAATTTTACTTAAGCAAAAGCTTAACCGAACCAATCTCTAGCCCAGTACAGTGCGGACTGATTTCTTCGTAATATTAGATAATAAAGACAGAAATTTTTCCAGTTCAATAAGAGTGACTAAAAAGTTGTAAATTTTCGTGGACACTGGTCCTAAAACGAATTAGTTAGAAAACAAATGACTAATAAGTTTAATATATTTAGATTTTTACAGCTATGGTGAGAAACGTTTAAAATTTACAACAACCCTGTCGCGTTCTTTGAGGTACACTAGTGATGCGACAAGAGGCATTTGACATTGACCGGTACCGGCACCCTCGGGATTTGGCACGCATTGCACACCTACCTGGACCGTCTCTGATTCCATAATTAGGGTCGATTTACACACACCAGTGACGTGCCGGCACAGTGACCGTTTGGTGCATAAACATCGATAAATATCACACACAGCCAATCAGAGTTTCATCTACTACACGTGATCTGTATTCTGTCAATCATAAAAGTGTCGTACATGAAATTTTGATTGGCTATGTGTGATATTTATTGATGCTTACTGCACTGTGCCGGCACGTCACTGTTGTGTGTAAATCGACTTTAGCCACTCGTATCGAGCTATTTGACTAAGTGGATTGTTTTAAAATTTAAAAAGTAAGAATTTTTTATGTACGTTTCTTTACAAAGCTTCATTTAATTATAATTTTCTTTAAAAGTATATTAATACAATTGAACAATATATTGTACCAAGTATGTACAGTACATCCACCGCACATTTTATTTCACCAAGTAAGTTTTTATAATTTATTTTTAATTTTAGCCCTTATATCGTGGCTAGCGATTCAGAATGTAATTGTGATATTAAAAATATACTGTATTTAGAGAAGTCTACAGTTTGGTAGAAGTTTATTTTATCGACACCAACGTTTTTCTTCTTAATTATATTTATAATAGAGACATACATGCTAGACATGTCCAAAACACATCGAATATATGAAGGGCAACTCATTTAAAAAACGCTATAAACAAAAAATCATAGGACTACTTACCGACTGTGCACCGCCATCGCTTTAGCTTGTTTTGGTCGTGGAGCTACACATTGGAGGGCGGACGCGCACACAGCGTGTCACGTGACCTGGATTCGACGTCAGTCGCTCACGTGACTACAGCTCTGACGCGTTTCCGGACAACTTTTTCTTGTGGCGGAAGAATTCGTTCTGTTTGCACTATACCTCGCAGGCGTCACGTGATAGAGTAAAGACACCCTACGGTGCCCACATTAATAGCGGTGCTTCGCTGGGCTGCTGTTTGTAGACATTTGCGAACGACGGTGAAAAAAAAGAGACGCCCGTAATATCGTAATCTATAATTTTAAAATATGCGTTTTTAGAGAGAAAATTTAAAAGATGGGTTCCAATAGCATCCAAAGTAGCTGCGAAAAAAACTCGAGATGACACTTATATATATTGACGCGCGTTTTCACAACTTGTAAATTTTTTCATTCATAAAACTACATAATGGACACAAAAACCCGCGTGGACAGCCCGCGGACCAGTTTGACGAACTTTGCTTAGTTACGCTTCCGTAACACCGTAACATTCTATAACGAAATTCACAAGCTAAGGTTTGACAACGACGATTTATTTTTCGAGATTAACTTGTTAAAAAGAGAACAATCAAATTACTTTAAAATTCAGATTAAATGTTTATAACTATAAATTTATAAACACGTATGTTTTACATAGCCTAACTAATCCTTTAAATTTAAAAATGTAAAGTTATATAACAATAATTTATATGTAAGATGTGGATCAATAGGCTACTACATAAAGACTTTTCTGTTTGGTAATGTTTTACTTAAAAACAACAGACGCAACACGCGTCAGAGCGAAGTTCTCACACCCAGTTTTTTTTTTCATTCCAATACCTCGCGGACCAATACTTTTGTGAATTAAAATAAAAGTAATGATAAGGCGGATCACAGTTTGAGTACGTCCAGTTAGACCGCCAGCGACTTTCTTTTAATTTCTTTTATGAATCGCACAAATTTTATTTCTTATCAGACTTTTCAATTAAACACGCAAATATCTGCAGCTTTTAACACCAAAAGGTATACAAAAATGATTCCATATTGAAAGAAATCGGAAGTAACGTAGTCGACAGAAAATTGCCAACCCGGATGTATTTAAAGAACGAATAACGTAACCTTTCTAGATATTTGGCTGAATTCTTAATGCCTAATGTAACGAAAACGTTTTCCTGGTAAAAGTTGTGCTCGATATCTAAAAAAGTTTGGTTATTCATTTTTTAGTAACGCCGGCTTAAAAACAAATCTTTAAACTTGGAAATTTTTCCTACTGCTTAGAGTCGAATAAAGTCGGATAAATGAAAGACTTCTGAACGCGTTAAGCGACAATCAATCCTAAAAAAACAGTAAAATCTTATCATTTACTTGTGGTTGTAGCATCCTTAAATCTTTTCTAGAGAATTACTCTTTTAAAAGAGATTTTGTAGAAAAAGTAGTGTATATTTTTAATATTTCTGTTAACGGTTAAACGTTTAAGAAAGGAATACAAACACAGCATGAAGTAACGTAAAACATGTATTATGTTACATAATTCATTTTTACATAAATATTTACATATACAAGCACCATAATGCGAGTCCATTTCGAAAACTGCGCAGATAAATTTTTCTTGTACTGTGTAGACTCAGGAAATAACAAAAATGACACATTTTCACGAATTGCTCGTAAGCAAAACATAGAGAATACATTGAGGGAAAAATAGTTTTTTTTAATGATGTTAGTAAACTTGTAGGCCTTATACTAAATGAACAAGGAACAATATCGTCTGCTTGGATTAATTAAAGTATTTTCTTCAACTATCACTATTCTAGCTGTACAGTACATATGACACACGTGACAGTAATTCTCTCTTTAGGTAGAAGTAGCTGACCATTTACAGTTCAGCAGGGGATCCATTTCAGAATGAGTGTAAATGGAGTATAAAGTAATGAAATTTAAGTTCTATTTTCTTTAAGGTGACCAGATTTTAAGATTTGTGAAGCGGGACAAAATTGACGGGGGAGTAGGAAGTTGTTGTCTTCTTGAAAAAACTTGTTCTAGATCAAAATTTTATTATCAAAGAACGCAAAAATTGTATTGTTATATTTTTTTAAATTTCAATGTATGTAAAATTTACAAATATAATAAATTTAGATACTATTATAAATCTTTAAAAACTCTTCTTTTTTCGCATATTTCTCAGTCGAGTGAATTTTTTAGTAGATTGCTGTCGTTTAAAATGTCATTAAATTTTTCGCAAGAGTTTAAATTATATTTCACACATAATATGGCTTTCAAAGTCTCAACACTTAATTGTGATTAATCAGATATCCACGAAAGCGCCCTTATTAAACTTGTAAATAAAACAGTGTTAATCTAAAATTTTACATAATTGTATCGAAGAATATTTACAGTATTATATTATGAAATGAAATTTTACTAGTAACGTCTAAAACTGTTTTAAAATGTATTTATTTGATGTTTCAATAAATTTTCTTAACTATTTTCTATCTGAAATAAGATTTCTCCTTCTGCAGTAAATGTAATATTTTCTAAATGAATGAAATAAAATAAAACTAAGTTCGTACTTTAATACGTTTATACGCGCTTCTTATACTTAATCATTTAGTATAATCAGGGATGGGCAACCTTTTTCTATGTAACGGCCGTATTTAAAAACTTTTGAACTAACGCGGGCTCCAAACGAGAGAAAAGAGAAAAAAGAAATGCCAGTAAATCGCAATTATTTATTAATATGTAATCATAAATTAGCATAGCTGCTTTTTAATATTTATATAAACGACATTATAGAAACCATTCCCGAAAATAATAATATATTGTTGGCAGAAGATATTGTTATAACCTATGCGGGTTGGAATCTTCAATTAATTAAAAATAACATGAATTTATTGTTGGCTAAATTAATTAAATATATGGTGAATAATAACTTTAGAATACATGAGAATAAAACAAAATATGTTTATTTATCAAATAAGAACAAAAAAGTCAACTTAGATGATATACAAGTAAGAATTAATAATAAACGTATTCAAAGAGTTAATACCGTAAAACATTCCGGTATTGAAATTGATGATAAATTACGATGGAACAATCATATAAATAATCTAACATTGTCTTTATCTAGATTTATTGGAATATTAAAAAGAATAATGAGTTTCATAAATTTTGAGACTGTTTTGCGTTTATATCACGCTTGTATGGAACCAAACTTCGATATGGTATTTCCATATGGGATACAGCTTCTGGCTGGCAGGAAAAAATCTTATATATATTCATATTTCAAACATTTTTTTGAAGTTTAAATAAATGTTTGGCTTATATTATAGTTAAGAAGCTTAGTTATTAGTTATTATTCTTAATCTTAAGCTTAGTATAAGATTCTAGCTAATATTATTCTTAATCTTAACTCATCACTTATATAATAAGTGATAAGTTAAATAAACACCTTAGGACCTCTAACTATAACTGTCAATGGAAAAAAAGAATTTGATTCTACCAAGAGTTAAGCACTGTTTTGGCGAGATGCACCGATCTACCGACTGATGTATAACTGGAATTCTTTAAAAGCATATAAAGATCTGAGAACTTATGGGCAATTTAAACAAGTTGTTAAAAAATTGAACGATGTCTAATTTTGTGTATTATTTATTTTTGTTGTTCTTTTTTTGTTTGTTGATTGTTTATTTTCTGTATATGTATTTTTGTCGACACTTGGAAAAGGCCAATGGCCATAATGTCGTTTAGTTAAATAAACAAATAAATAAACATATACTGTACTTCATTTAGCTTCTAGAAATGATGTAAACGTTATATATCAGAAATGTTTGGTTAAATAATAGTCACTGCTAGTTTTAAATTATTTTCGATGTGTCTGCTAGCCGGTTTCTTGTTTTAATTCTTACTAAATTCATTACGAAAAACTATTCACATGCAAAAGTTGTAGAAAATAACCTAATTCACAAAACAACACCTTTACTTATAGCTGAGATAATTTTATTGAGAAAACTAACGTTTTCGGCTTACTCAATAAGCCATCTTCAGGTTTTAACTTTCGAAAAAAGGAACATTATCGTTCCATTAAAAGAATACAATTATTTGAAAAAATTCAAACCATTAGTAACGGACAAAAATAAAAAATAAAAACAAAAAGGAAGAACATGGTAATATAAATAAATAAATATACAATAAAATCGTTATAGTGGGAATAAGAAGTAAAAAAAACGAAAATAAAAATGATTCCACTGGTGATACTTTTTTAAAAAAGTGGCAGGTGTTGTTTTGTGAATTAGACTAATTATTGGCTGAGCTAGTATCTGCTTTATGTAGAAAATAACGTTGGAATTTTTGCTGCATACTTCCTTAAGCTGGGAAATTGATGTATTTATTCAAATATTTTACACATTTTAGGCGTCTAATTAGTCGAGTTCAAATTCCCAAAACTTGTAAAACTGTCAGTGGACCTTCAAAGGATTCCACTCAAACGTTATAAAGAGTCTGTAATGAAGATTGACAGGTAGCTATGGGGTGTAAGAAAACAAATTATTTTTCCAAATAATTTCAAAAGAAAATATTTTAATTAATCCAAGCAGACGATATTATTATTACGAGTTACACCCGCAATATTCTGATACCAATTTCATCAAAGAATTAACTGACAACAAATACTGTATACGTAACGATCGAAGATAAATTACAATATAACGTTCACATTAAACACTTCCCATATGGTCAAATTTTATAAAAATAATTTTATTTACAAGCTTAGGAATGCGTTTAGGCAAGACCTCGAATGGGATTTTAGTTAACCTCTGAATAACAGAAAAACGTAATTCTCGTGCGCATGTTTGTTCTTGTAAATCATTAACATTTTAACTATTGCGATAGCAAATACCTATAAATTAATAATTATCATCTGTATTTTATCAATCGTCACCATTTCTGTGCTTCTCATAACCATGTAAGTTAAAAAATTTTACAAATTTTGTAACGGTGCAACTAAACAGTTACACGACAGAGTTGATAAGGGACTCGAAGTTCGAAAAATGCATACTCTAGGGGAAAAAATGTGATTTTCTAAAGCTTGTCCTGTTTCTAATTGATGGTATAATAAGTCTAGCGAGAAAGATCTACATTGCGCATTTTAAATAACTAAACTTTATAAAATAACGTGTTTTTAAAAAGACGCTCTTTTAAAAATAATTCTGTGTTGACGAGTCATTTCTCTTCGTCATTGTCATCCTTTGAAATAAAAAAGTATCATATACGTATTTTGATTTTGAACTAATAGGAAAGGCATCTTGATTTGGCTTTCTTGGTTTGACGGCACGATTATAACAAACAGTATCGTGTAACTTCTTACGTTCGAGTCGTGTATTGTCTGCCACTTAATACATGTTTGAAATAATTTTTAATTACTTTGCTAATTTACGATATTTAAATAAAAATGTGAGTTTTACTCCTTCCACCTTTTCCTAGCCAAAATTGTAATTTTTTCGATCACCGATATGAAATTTCGTTAAAGTTCCCGTGAGTGAAGCTGTATCTATTTCATTGTTCCCGTGAGTGAAGCTGTATCTTATCAAACTAAGATATTAATTACAATATTCATTGGGCTAGTCCATGGTTAGATTTTTTATTCCTATTACTTTTACCTTGTTTAGGTGAAATATAAAGGTGTACCGTTTAGTAACGAAATAGTTTTATTGTCGGCATATTCTTTTCCACGTTCTAAACTAGACTTATTATATCAGTCGAATAGGAATTACACGATATTCAGGATGTTGTCATTTTTTATTTCATTTATACATCTTTCATTTTAACATTATCAATCATAAATTGATTTGTTTATGATAACTATAACTTATTTTATAATATGCGATTCATAAAAGAAATTAAAAGAAAGTCGCTGGCGGTCTAACTGGACGTACTCAAACTGTGATCCGCCTTATCATTACTTTTATTTTAATTCACAAAAGTATTGGTCCGCAAGGTATTGGAATGAAAAAAAAAACTGGGTGCGAGAACTTCGCTCTGACGCGTGTTGCGTCTGTTGTTTTTAAGTAAAACATTACCAAACAGAAAAGTCTTTATGTAGTAGCCTATTGATCCACATCTTACATATAAATTATTGTTATATAACTTTACATTTTTAAATTTAAAGGATTAGTTAGGCTATGTAAAACATACGTGTTTATAAATTTATAGTTATAAACATTTAATCTGAATTTTAAAGTAATTTGATTGTTCTCTTTTTAACAAGTTAATCTCGAAAAATAAATCGTCGTTGTCAAACCTTAGCTTGTGAATTTCGTTATAGAATGTTACGGTGTTACGGAAGCGTAACTAAGCAAAGTTCGTCAAACTGGTCCGCGGGCTGTCCACGCGGGTTTTTGTGTCCATTATGTAGTTTTATGAATGAAAATTTACAAGTTGTGAAAACGCGCGTCAATATATATAAGTGTCATCTCGAGTTTTTTTCGCAGCTACTTTGGATGCTATTGGAACCCATCTTTTAAATTTTCTCTCTAAAAACGCATATTTTAAAATTATAGATTACGATATTACGGGCGTCTCTTTTTTTTCACCGTCGTTCGCAAATGTCTACAAACAGCAGCCCAGCGAAGCACCGCTATTAATGTGGGCACCGTAGGGTGTCTTTACTCTATCACGTGACGCCTGCGAGGTATAGTGCAAACAGAACGAATTCTTCCGCCACAAGAAAAAGTTGTCCGGAAACGCGTCAGAGCTGTAGTCACGTGAGCGACTGACGTCGAATCCAGGTCACGTGACACGCTGTGTGCGCGTCCGCCCTCCAATGTGTAGCTCCACGACCAAAACAAGCTAAAGCGATGGCGGTGCACAGTCGGTAAGTAGTCCTATGATTTTTTGTTTATAGCGTTTTTTAAATGAGTTGCCCTTCATATATTCGATGTGTTTTGGACATGTCTAGCATGTATGTCTCTATTATAAATATAATTAAGAAGAAAAACGTTGGTGTCGATAAAATAAACTTCTACCCTGTGCTGATTGGGGGGTACGGCTTTTTTTTTTTTTTTAACTATTTCCGCCCTCTGGGCACTAAGATGGCCTCTTTTAGTAGGCCCATTATGGATTCGGCCAGGCCCACAATGGGGCGACCAGGTGGTGAGGGACGGGGCCCGACATATCCACCGAACGGACCACCCCCCGAAAAATTCCTGGGGATTTTTCGACCCGTTCGGATTCGATCCCGGGTCCCCCAGAGCGGTAGGCTACCACCTTGACCGCTCGGCCATCCGGCCGCTGGGGGGGTACGGCTATTTCAGAGGTTTTCTTCCAGAAAATTAATAATTTCTAGACTAATTTGACTCAATCATGTCCAAAACACGTATAATTTGTTGGAAATTAGCGATATAAAATATGCTATAAACAAAAAATTGTCGGAATACTTACCGAGTGTACCCCGTTCGAAGACGCCATTGCTTAAGCACGATGTCGTCGCGGAGCGGTACATTAGATGGCGGACGCGTACGAAGCGTGTCACGTGACATTTCTCGGTTCCCTTCGGTCACGTGACTATTCACTCGTCTCGGCCACGCCTCGCATCTCTGACGTGTTTCCTGATAACTTAATCTTCTCGCGGAGGAATTAGCTAAACTTTGGAGACATCACGTGATTTAACCGAGCCTTTGAAGCAGTCCCCGGACTACAGGTTGATAAACTTTGCATTAGTTACGTTTCCGGTAATACCGTAACGTTCTACAACAAATACCCAGACTCAATTTTTAAAAACTAAAGTAATAAATGATCGAATTACTTTAAAATTCAGATGAAATTCCTGTAGTTCCTAAATTATTAAATAATTATAAAGTTGTTATCTAAATTTACAAAAAAAATATATAACTTTAGTGAAAAAATAAAATCATAACAATATTATACATATAATTTATGTAAGATATGTGACTAATTCCATATAAAGACTTTTGTTTAGAAATAAAATGTTTTCATTAAAACAATAGATGAAACGTGTATTAGATCGGTACTCAGTGTCAACACTTTATCGTTAAATAATGTACAATTAATTTTAGTACTTTCATAATATTTTCGAAAGTTCCAAATGATATCACAGAGAAATTCACTTGTTAGAATGAAAAAACATGAGAAATGACGTTCAAAATGAATAAAATGAACCTATAAAGGTTACGACAGTTACGTTACAGAACGTATAATCAAAAATAATAATAAATACAAAAATTAATTATTCTATTATTTTATCATTAACTCATTTAATATGGCCAGTGACATAATAATGAGTCGGTTTCAAATTACAATATTTATTATAATTTTATATACATTATCTATTAAATTATTACTAATATGATATATATTATGATGATAAATATTAGTCAGATGCAACAAAAGATGTCTAATGTCTTCAGATAAATATATATAACTCTATTTTTTTCTTAAGACACCCACTGACATTCGTATCCACCGAACACCCACTGTTCTCTGACGAGACGACCCCGATTATACTTTCGACGAACAAAACAGCTTTCGTCGATTTCCACAATATGGCCAGGCCCTCCAATAACAATTGGATTTTGGATAAACCACTCGTGACATATGTCACGACAGAACTGCTTCCAGTCCACAATTGTGTGGGCAGAAGAAATCCGCAGTTCTCGCTTGATGAAGTCCTGTTTATCAATCTCAAACGCCCACATGTATGCCAATTGTATAATCTTTGATATCGGTAAATGGCTTTGCTCAAAAAACGAGTCCTTGCGTATAGAAATCTTCTTTCTGCAAGACCTACCGGCTGAACATCGCCAAATTAACCCGTCTGTTTTGTCCGTTTCTTCCAGTCGCATCACATTTCCTGTCGTACAACGTCCGTTTTCGCAAATGCGATGTTTTTTTAGTAGACCGTTGTCCATTGCCCACTGAATGGTTTCTCTATTATTTATTGTGACAAGAAAAAGGTCTTGCATTCGAAATTCACTAAGATCCGGAAATATTTGATTTGAAATAGCCATGGTTTTAGAAAACACACAAACTAGTGACTGAATCTGACAAACTCAGCTTTAAATAAGCCATTGCTTATTGTAAAATAAAATGGTTCCATAGGGACCACTTTCGCTCATCTTTAGGACAGCTTAACCTAAATTTAAGAAATGCTAATGCATAGTTATTAAGACAATTATCGCAACTATTGTAAAATGTTTCAATTCTGTATGAAAGAAAGTACTGAACTTCTCATATGAGAGTTTAAAAGGAGACCGAAAAAGAAACGAATAAAGACTCAAACTTTGATTTAAGTACTGTATTTTATATTTGTTTCATTTAGAAAAGAACAAAGGAAAGTCCCACATCAGAATGGCAGTTTCTTTCATAGAGAAGAAAACATTTTAGTGGTTGGGACAATTGCACTAATGATTATTGTACCCGTAAGCACAGTTTAAATTTGGCTCACGTTGTAATACAGGTAATCCGAAAATGAGTTCATGGAATCATCTTATTTAAGAATTCTACCGTAAATTTGTAAACTGTGATTACAATAAAGTGTTTGATTAATTTCGTATTATTTTTTATTTTATTTATGTGTTGTATTAGACATTATCATCCATTACGAGGAGAAAATACCTAATATGACAAATTTTACAATCTACAAAAATATAACTATAATTATCAACCCATCTCGATTATAAGATTCTTAACTTAAAACGTAAAAAGAAACGATACAGTTTTTCTCGATACAGCTCTTTTATATTCGAATAGAATTTCAATCCAGTTATTTGAGAAACTTGCAGTTCTTTTAATTTTATTAACAAGTCTAATAGAGATTGATTAGATAAACTTTTAAAACATTGTATTCTAATTTGATCTATACCCGGTACCCTATTACATTTAAATTTAGCTACTACATTTTTTAATTATTCAAAAACAATATCAGAGTCCAAAATCTCATATTACAGGGTGCAATACTTAACATATTTAAAGATCATTCCGATTTAAATAATATGGTCATACCAATATACAAAAATAAAGGGTCTAAAAGGGACATAGAAAATTACCGTCCGATTATCATCATCCTCTTTAATTAATATCTACTTGAATGACCTATTTGAAGTGATAGCTCAGAGTTTTGATAGATGATAAACTCAAATACGATAGACATATCGAAAATGTAACAAAAACTGTCACCAAGTTTACTGGCATAATCAGAAAAATACAGGATTTCCTAAACATAAATACGATTAAACGACTATATCACATCTGTACAGAACCGAAAATTCTATGCGGTATAACTATATGGGGAACTATATCGTTAACCGTCTGCAAACACAACAAAATCACCTAATGAGAGCCATCATCAAATTCAACTACTACGAATCAACTTCCAATTGTTATCAACAAGAAAAACTCGACAACATAAAAACTTTATACGTAAAGCAAACTATACTTTTCTCCTTTAAATTTATAAAACTTAAAACGCATAACAGTTATCTTCTAAGCATTTTCGAAAATCATCGCAGGAAGGAAAACTACTGCCATCGTCTAAATCAGTGATTCTCAAAGTGGGGGTCGCGACCCCAAGGGGGTCGTGAAAAATATTTGGGGGGTCGCTGAAAAATTGATGCCAGATCAATTTTTTCAAATATTTTATAAATTTACTATGGATTCATGTTTAGACTGTAATTTGTAAACTGTAAAACAGGTTTGACTGTAATAGAAATAAAAAATATATAAAATAATTTTTACTTAAATAAATTGCACATATAAATAATAAAAATAATATAAATATTTAAATACGAGCCTAACCCCCTCCCTCCGGGATGTTTTTTGACACATACTTATTCTTCGGGGGTCCTTTGAAATTTTTAAGTGCAGAAGGGGGGTCGCGGTCCAAAAAGTTTGAGAAACACTGGTCTAAATTATAACTTCTTAAAACCCTCAACAAAACTTCCAATTGGACGAACTGACCCAGTCTTTCAAATGATAAAATACTGGAACTTGTTACATAGAAATTTTCAAGAAATAACTAACAAGAATAAATTTAACCCAAACATAAGAAAAACCCTCTCGGTCAGATCTTCAAAGTAAGAACGTTCTAACCGAAAACAAGAAAGGAAAAAAAAACCAACGATTCTGCTGATCAAAAACTTTTTCCTGCATAATCAATTCTAACAATTGATATACACCAAAAAGAAAAGAGGGAAGAAGGGCGAAGTAAATTTTCCGAAGGGTTTTTGGCTACAACGGATCACTTATGCCTTTTCTGTTTTAATGCAGGAAATTAGTTTGTTCACTTTTTTTTTTTTTTGTTAATTTTCTAATGTTTGGTTAGTTTTGTATTTTTGTGGCACCTGAAAAAGGCCAAATGGCCACAGTGTCTTTTGAGATTAATCTCAAACATCACGCCATTTTAAATATGGATTAAAATCAACATGTAACAACGTACGATAATTCGATAAATAAGGCCGCGACTCCACTAGCCGTAAAAGGGCCGTAAAACCCTTCGCCGTAAAAACTTTTAATCACGTGATCATGATATTTTACGCCTGAGCAGGTCGTAAAATATCATGATCACGTGATTAAAAGTTTTTACGGCGAGAGGTTTTACGGCCCTTTTACGGCTAGTGGAGTCGCGGCCTAACTAATAATTTCACTCTGCTTTTAAATAGCCTAATCTCTTTCGTGTCTTAAATATATATAACTCTATTTTTTTCTTATCTGAAGACATTAGACATCTTTTGTTGCATCTGACTAATATTTATCATCATAATATATATCATATTAGTAATAATTTAATAGATAATGTATATAAAATTATAATAAATATTGTAATTTGAAACCGACTCATTATTATGTCACTGGCCATATTAAATGAGTTAATGATAAAATAATAGAATAATTAATTTTTGTATTTATTATTATTTTTGATTATACGTTCTGTAACGTAACTGTCGTAACCTTTATAGGTTCATTTTATTCATTTTGAACGTCATTTCTCATGTTTTTTCATTCTAACAAGTGAATTTCTCTGTGATATCATTTGGAACTTTCGAAAATATTATGAAAGTACTAAAATTAATTGTACATTATTTAACGATAAAGTGTTGACACTGAGTACCGATCTAATACACGTTTCATCTATTGTTTTAATGAAAACATTTTATTTTCTAAACAAAAGTCTTTATATGGAATTAGTCACATATCTTACATAAATTATATGTATAATATTGTTATGATTTTATTTTTTCACTAAAGTTATATATTTTTTTTGTAAATTTAGATAACAACTTTATAATTATTTAATAATTTAGGAACTACAGGAATTTCATCTGAATTTTAAAGTAATTCGATCATTTATTACTTTAGTTTTTAAAAATTGAGTCTGGGTATTTGTTGTAGAACGTTACGGTATTACCGGAAACGTAACTAATGCAAAGTTTATCAACCTGTAGTCCGGGGACTGCTTCAAAGGCTCGGTTAAATCACGTGATGTCTCCAAAGTTTAGCTAATTCCTCCGCGAGAAGATTAAGTTATCAGGAAACACGTCAGAGATGCGAGGCGTGGCCGAGACGAGTGAATAGTCACGTGACCGAAGGGAACCGAGAAATGTCACGTGACACGCTTCGTACGCGTCCGCCATCTAATGTACCGCTCCGCGACGACATCGTGCTTAAGCAATGGCGTCTTCGAACGGGGTACACTCGGTAAGTATTCCGACAATTTTTTGTTTATAGCATATTTTATATCGCTAATTTCCAACAAATTATACGTGTTTTGGACATGATTGAGTCAAATTAGTCTAGAAATTATTAATTTTCTGGAAGAAAACCTCTGAAATAGCCGTACCCCCCAATCAGCACAAGTGCCCCTTTTCCTATATAAGGGCCGCATTTTAAAACTTTTGAATGATGCGGGTCGCATACAAGAGAAAGGGGGGAAATGTTGGTAAATCAGAATTATTTATTTATATATAATTATAAATTAGCATAGGTATACTTAATTTAGCTTCTGGAACTGACGTAAACGTAATGTATTGGAAATATTTGGATAAATATTCGTCACTGCTAGTTTTAAATTAGTTTCGATGTGTCTGTTAGCCGGTTTCTTGTTTTAATTTTTACTAAATTCATTGCGGGAGAAACTATTCACATACATAAGTTGTAAAAATAACGTTTGAATTTTTGCTGCATACTTCCTTAAGCTGGGAAATTGATATATTTATTCATATTTTATGCGTTGCGGGCCGCAAAATATATGAATGCGGGTCGCATGTTGCCCATCCCTGACGCGCAATTAACTGATTGCCCCCTGGAAGTCGGCTTCTTACAGAAACAGCTTCCCTGTCATCAGATGTCACGGCACGCCACTGGTGATTTGTTGTCTAGAATGTACGAGTAGATCCACCGAATGGCATCTGGGTTCATAATTACCGTATTAGTTCTGGGTTTCAAATATGAAAATGGGTGTGTCTATTCTGGATTTATGCAGGTGGGAACACGAGTGTTGAGGATGTCACGTGGTACGCGTTTGTTTGGTGATTACGAGTTCGCGTCTGTGACATTCAACATGCTGGTGTTACTATTCGTGTAACTGGAGACTAGGAATCCAGGATTAATTTTTTTAACCTTATATATTTTAGTTTCGATAAATGTGTATTGCTATCAATACAGCATAGATTATAAAACAGATTATAAAGAACATTCGCATTTCCATTTAACCTTTCCAGAATTATAGGACGAGTAAACTGTGTCCATTTTAGAATTAGTTTGTCCTTAGGAAATGTTTTAGTGCCCTTTGCTTGTTTTAATTAGTCTGAGTGTTAAGCGAACACTCCTTAATTTCAGAAATCCACGGCTGTGTTCACGCGATAACTAAAGAATTATACAACCAAAATTTATGAAATTTTGAGAATAACTTATTTGTATGTATGAGATGATAGTGGTTAAATAAAATACAATAAAGACTTGATTCTTAAACCGATAGATGGCAATTTTACGATCGAGCACATTATTTAAGATAAAAAAAAAAGCTTGCGTAAATAGTTTGTTTCCGTTTCTTTTAAATGTGCTTCTATTTGTTAGTCCACATTCTCTAAAAATTCTTATTAGTGAATTATTTTTGCGGCATTTTCATTTTTTTTCTTTTTTTTTTGTGAATTCCTTTTCATGGATTTTGATTTCAATGTGTTTATTTATCTCCATACTCTATGGGAACAGTTCATATCAAGGAGTCAATTTGGTCTAAAGGTAAATCGTTTAATACTATTACGTTTGTTTAATTATTGTTTTTGCTTTGTTTTTTTTAAAAACAAAGATGTCAGAATGAAAAAAATCTGCTAAGACAAGAGCCACTGAAGCGAAAAAAACCGAAAACAGTAAAGTCAAGTAGTTGTGAGGCTGATTTTGCGCTAGAATGTGAAAAACAGTTACTGGAAAAAGCACACTAATTAAGGCCATAGTAAATTTTGTAAGCAAAACCCGAGGGAGCGATAGCTTCAAAGTACTTTCCCCAACAGGCGCTGCAGCCATCAAAGAAACTAGGGAAACAATTCAGTTTTCTAAGAATTTTAATTCTTTGTTTTAAAGAATTAGTCAGACAGTCGCTTGGGACATCATACAAATCTGGAAGGTCAGGGAATAAGGTTTTTAGCAGGGAAAATCGGAATCTGCAAATACTGCGGAATCCGTCTGTCTCACTCGCTCCTTTTTGACCTGAATAGTCTTCAAACTCTGTTCGGTATAAGTGAACTGGAGCGACAAAAAGAATGGCAAGATTTGTCACGCTAAGGGTCGATTTACACACAACACTAATGTGCCGGCATAGGGACCGTTTGGTGCATAAATATCGATAAAAACCACACATAGCCAATCAGAGTTTCATCTACGACATGTGATCTGCATTCTGTCAATCATACAAGTGTCGTACATGAAATTGTGATTGGCTATATGTGATATTTATCGATGCTTACTGCACTGTGCCGGCACGTCACTGTTGTGTGTAAATCGACCATTATCTCTCGTAAACTATAAATGATAAAATAACGATTAAATTTTGTTGGATAGAGGTTTATGTTCGTGTTTAAAATGATGAATAGTGCGGTATGCAGTTGTCAGGGGAGTTTGTGGTAGCGCGTTACAATGAAAACGGCGAGGCCAGACGGCGTTTGGGCAGTTTATGCCTGTGGGATTCGTGAATCTAAATAAGCTCGATCAATCTCGATTTTATAAAAGTATCAATCCACCAACTCTCTTTCTTGATAATGAAGGAGAGTTAGTGGATTTTCAATGTTGCCACCCAGCGGTGGTCTTAATCATTGCGAGGCCCTTGTCCTTTGTCAAAGAACGTAAATTGAAAATAGGTATTTCTGATGATTGACGAGAAATGCAAAGTTATAAATAAGTTTAGAGTTTTAAAATATTATATTAGAAGATTTATAAAAGTTAAACGTAAAGACGACAAATTATTAATGATGATAAACTAAGGTACTGTACATAAATGCCTTAAAAGATATACCAGGGATTTAAAAATGATGTTTGCGGCTTATAACTAATAGCTAAGGATAAAATAAAGTTTTAAACATCAACTTTTTTCTACTCGAGTTGTTTCGCGAGGCCCGGCCTTAGGGGATGGCGAGTAGGACCACCCCCTAAGGCTGCCACTGTTGTTACCGTATGGCACAAAAGCGTTTGCTGATCGGAGGCGCGTTTGCAATCGGCGCGAGTAGAACAAACTTTATGTTTTAGTCTATTTATCGTAACTTGGCACCTACTGTAAACAAGGTTTTGTCGTATTAATCCGCCGGAGATTTTCATTGATTAACACGTGTCTAGCCACTTTCGATTGTGATTTGATCAGTTAAGCCCCTTTCTCTGCACGTGTTAAAGTAGGTCAGAGTGGTCACAATAACTTAATAATTACCGAGATAATACTTAGAAACGTTATAGCCTACTTTAACATTTTTACATAGCCGTTTAAATTATTTCCATCATTTAAATACAGTTTGTCAAAAATTATTATTAAATATATATTATTCAGACTTACACAAAACATATTTATACACTCAAACCTGTTTTTGTGCGGTCTTTTTTTGTGCGATTTTTTATACATGCAATGTGTTTTGTGCAATTATTTTTGTGCAGTATACCAATTTGATTGAAATTCATATATCGCGCACAAAAAATCACACAAAACAAATCGCACAAAAATAGACCGCACAAAAACAGGTTTGAGTGTAATTGTGTAGTTGAACATACTTCAAAATTTTTATCTACACAACTATTTTATTAAATAGATATAAAAGAAAACAAACAAATTCTCCGGCAATCCTTAAAAATCATATGCAAACCTCTAAAGGAAAATGTAACTGTAATGTATGAATTTATCTGTGATATATATATATATAAATTTTTTTTTTTTGTTAATTACGAAACACAATATAGTGCTTTGACGATCACTTGGCTTTCTTTTCCCTTTTATTTAGTTGATACGTGCGTACATAGCTCGTTTCGGGCTTAATACGCCCCTCCTCAGTCAACTAAAATATTAAAACTATAACACTACAACCAATGTTTAAAAAAATATTTACATTACGTAAAAAGTGTAGATCAATTAGCCAACATACCTACACACCTTGATATCTCGGGTTCGGCAACGTGAACAAAGGTTCACATACATTCGACATGCATGCGATCTACATACATATTCTGGCATGTCTGTTTCGACAAATATATACTGTTAATTATATCATCAACAGTTACATATCCTTACATATTCTCTAATTATATTATTAACTATTACATTATTCGCCATTAACATACTCTAATCACTCCATGTGTTTCAACGCACGGCCAAACATTAAGACAATATATTAAAACACCAAAATTGTTAAGACAATATTTACAAGCAGTACTTAAAGGTTTTTTACATTGCTTAAAAAAAGGATGTAGACTGATTAACCAACATACCTCAATATCACGGGTTCGGCATCCTGAACAGGGGTTCACGTATACATTCAATTGGTATTTATATAATTAAAATTTTTTAAAAATAATTATAGTGTAAGCTTACTTTATTAATCATCCGTATCAGAAGATAGTTGCTCAAAGTAATCATTTATATCGCTTTCGTCACTACTTGTGTTCGACTGAATAATCAGTTTTTCTACGACAGTTTTTGAAATCTCATCAAGTTCCCACATTCGTTGTTCTTCTTTTTCTATATTTTCGGCTTCGTTTTTCAGTTATTTGTTCGATAGCTTTATTCATTAAAATTCGCACATCTGACAGTTTGAATGTTGTGTTGTGACGTCCGATGTAACCTTTCATATCTGCCCGTATCAATTCAATAGGATTTAAATTACAATGATACGGAGGTAAACGTAACACATGAACACCTATTTCTTTGGCCATTTCGTCAATAATATATTTATCGTATTTGTTTTACTTTTTTAAAGAATATTCAAAGGTTCTATTTTTAACATTTTGTCGTTATGAGTTATTTCCAACCAAGAAATTATGTCAGCTTTTTTCCAACTACAATTTTCAATTTTAGCTGAGTGATATGGAACATTGTCCATGGAAACAGCAGCATTACTTTTTAATTCTGATAATATTTTTTGAAATTATTGCTATCCATTTCTTCGTGGTAATCTTTTGTAGACTTTGATTCAAATTCATATAGAAAACCTGTATTGCTGCCTATATGAACAAGAACTATTTGTTTTCCCTTTCCAGAAAGATTTTTCAATCCAGTAGATCGTCCAGATATAAAAGCTTCGCGATATGACGTAATTGAACAGTCCTTCCATACTTTATTCTTGGTATGGCCTGCATTAACGAGAACAGCCGTCGCGGTTCAGTTACTTGCGCGGCTGGAAGTCGCAAAGTGTGACCACGACTTAAGTGTTGAAATAAAGCAAACGTTACGTTGTACTACGTAGACCAACGATGCGTCTGTACCAAATGTGGACTATACGTACATTTTTTCATGTCATTGTTCCCTAAACAATATAGTATAACAATTTACATATACGAAGTATTGGATATTATAAATAACGTAGATTATTTAAAGTACATAGGATGATAGCGCTATTTTATACAACGGACTTGAGCATCGCGGGATTCCCGGAACCAATCCTCCGCGGTTACCGAGAGACCACTGTATTATATATTCAAAATATATTCATTTAATAATCTTATATAGCACTTTTAATCTTATCGCTTAGAAGTATTTGTCACTTCCAATTATAGTATTATAATTATTTTATTGAAGTCGGATTTGAAATCTACGTTCATTTCTGATGTATGGTTAATTGAAAATTTGTAAAACATTAAAGTGTTTTTGTAATCCTACTTGTATAAGAAAAAATATGAATATAAAATTCAACAGTTGATTTAATTTTGTTTCATAGGTGCTGTCGCTTGCTCTTGCTTGCAATTACTCGTAATAACCGGATGTTAAAAACCTGTGGTGTCGTGTAAAAATGTAATTTATCCGTCTCGGTAGGAGAATTGGTAACGATCTTTTCTGTATTCGGTAAGTATATTTTTATGATTTCCAATAATAAAATTTTAGATTAATTTATTGTAGATAAAAATTCGGTAGTTTAAAGCGTTTTCTTTTCATGAGATTAATTGAAAATTGTTTATTCAATTATATTCATTTTAAAGCTTTATAATTATTTTGTTTTAAATGTAAACAAGTGTTTTTGAAGCGCCCAAGACAAAGTAATGCGATTTTATGAAATGAAATGATGCGATGAAGTAAAATTTAGGAGAAAAAAGCCCTGAAGAATCTGTTGCTGAAATGTGAAATTATTGCATTTAATGGAAATGTTCGACGTCAATTTGATTTCATTCTTGAAAAAACATATCACGGAAGGAAATAAAAATTAAAAAGGTAATTTAATAAAATTTTTACGTAGAAATTATCACCTCATTATTTTTCTTCTGATTGGCATAATTAATATTTAACCGTAAAAAATAAATTTATTTTTTTTATTATTAACTGTGATTATTTATTGTGACATCTTCACAATTCCGGGCTGCAGTTTTTAATGATATTTTTAATTAATTTAATTTAAAACATATGCTTTCCATCTAAAGTTAGTGCTGTAGTGTATTGCCCCTGTACATCATACTTTTCCTGTTAACAATGGAGTCGTGCCGGTTATCTATTAACTGCTTTCAAGGGAAACTCTTGAATTGAAATAACGTGATTTTTGGTTTGCATCGGCAGTTCGTATCTAATTAATCGCCTAGCTGCAATTTCTAATTGTATTTTTAATTAATTAAATTTAAAATATATGGTCTTTACCTAAAATTAGCATTGTAGTGTCTTGCCCCTGTACATCATACTTTTCCTGTTAGTTTGCTGGTCATCTAACTTTTTTCAGGGAAGTTTTTGAATTAAAATAACCTAACTTTCGGTTTGCATCGGAAGTTCTTTTATAGTTAATCGGGACCTCCTGTTCCTAAGGTTTTTATATCTGATCTTGAATTTCATCGATATAACTCTGTTTTTCAGATTAAGGAAAGACAGATGTGTGACAGTGGGAATTTATAGGTCTACAATTTTTTCAAATTGCAGTCCAAAACTATTAATTCTCTTAATTAAATTGTAAATATTTAAAAATTATCGGATACATTTTATATATTTACTGGATACGAACGTTTTTAAGTTGGAAAAAAAAAATTTTAAATACCTAATTAAGATCTAGTAAGATATCTAATTAAACACTGGATGCTAATAATTATAAAAATTAAAAACGGATAATTTAGTTCCTAACAAGATTTTATGAAATAGCAAATTAAATTTGTTTCTGAAATTTTTGATGATTTTAACATCATCTTATCAGTTTTCACACAAAAGAATTAAAAGACAACATGAAAATTTTGCAAATCTCCCCTCTTTTATTATTTTGAGATTATTTCGAGATTTTATTCAAGTTTTGAAAAGTCAAAAATTGAATAAAATAAAATTTTTTTATAATCTGTGTTGAAATTATACAGAGGCGACACCTATTGATGTATGAGAGAGTGGCAACGTTTTCTTAATGTTTAGGGGGGTGGGGACAGGAGGAGGACTCATAGCGTTAATAAATTGAATTTTTCATAATTCTTGCAGTAGAATAAAACTGTAGTGAGTAAATTGGTGATCTATGATAGTTATTTGAAGTGAGAACCATCAACAAATGATGCTGTAGCTGTTGGATATTGCATTCCATCATAGAAATTTTGTTCACCCTTGAGCGGATGAACGTTTTGCGAATGATTTCGGAGAGGCACTCTCTGTGGTTATCGCTTCTCGGCCTTTTGGCTAAGATCAAAGTGTAGTATCTGTTCTTATCAGCTTAATATCTGATACGGCTTCCATCGGAGGCCATGATATTAAACTGATTTTTGGAAGGCGGCGGAGTGCTTGGAGCTTGCTCCACCTCTGCCACGGGTTGACCCGGTATTGCAGTACCTCCGGGAATGGCCCACTCCCCTTTGGGGATCTTAATTTAATCAAAAATAGATCTATTAAAACTTTACATATTCAAATTATCCACTACCAATGATGCTGTTTTCTTTAAAGTCTGTAATTTTGTCTTCCAGCATCATTTCTTTATTGTCATTCAACAACTGTGAAAGAAGTACATTTTGAGTATTGATTGGGTAAGTTGATATGTTTAATAACATTTATTATTATATTTTATATTAAACTTTGTTACTAAATTACTTGAAATAGGATAATTTAAAATTTTTATCATTTATTGGATTTTAAGTTTGATTCCTTTGTAACATGCATTAAATATAGTAATTCTGTCTTCTTTGTAACATGACAATTAAATATACATAATACAGAGATTAAATACTTAATTAAAAAACTGTTCTATACTAAAAATAACTATTGAAAGTAATATTAAAAACAGTTAATTTTTAATGTTGTTTTTAATTAAACAGAAACAGCTAAAACAAAATACATTTTTCATATTAAGGAATTACAGTAAAAATCTTAAAATTTTAGTTTGTTACAGTTATGCTAAACTTCTTTGTTAAGAAAGTTCATTTTTAAGACATTGAGGTAAAAATTACATGATATGATGTTCAAATTTTAAATATATTTTTTACCAATGAAAATATTATAATTGATTTTATAT
This sequence comes from Centruroides vittatus, assembly GCF_030686945.1. Lineage (NCBI taxonomy): Eukaryota > Metazoa > Arthropoda > Arachnida > Scorpiones > Buthidae > Centruroides > Centruroides vittatus. Next base: position 2,741,479 of record NW_027122405.1, on the reverse strand, counting down.
CCTAATCCACTAAATTACTTATGAAACAATAGAACAAATAGAAGAATCATTTCAGTATTTGAAATAAGTTATTTGAAAGTTTGAATTCCTAAACTACACAAAATCATGGAGAACATAATAGTAATAAATTAATTCTAGATTTGTCTTTTCATGAAATCTTAGTCAGAAAATTTGTCTTAGAATAAGTTTTGATTTCTATGAGAGAGTATATTTCAAGAGGGAAGGTTTTTTTGTGTAAAAATTATATAGATGTATGTATAAGATGGTATTTTTCCTAATCAGATTAAAATAGAATTCAACTTCTATTATACTTGTAAAATTTACAAAGGTATTTTGATTACAGTACTGTTTTTTCATTTTTGACAAAATTTTTAAAAGTTTTATCAAGAACATTAAACAACTCTGTTCTTTTTTGAAATTTAATAGAAACAAAGTAGCTATAATAAAAACCCTTAAATAATCTTACATAAAACTGCATATAGCAATTAAAATTAGGAATGGAATATTTAACATAATTATAATGACTTTTATCAAACATATCTCATTAGGATAAGTAGAGTAAAAATTATCATTTTTTTTATGTAATGAGATTTATGTTTAGTGTACCATAAAGTATTAGTTATTTTTAAAAATACAATTAATGCCATTAAAAGCAATGATATTTCCATTGATTGAAAATGTTTGCTAAAATATACCTAATACTACAATTTATTCTGCAGGAATTGTGTTTGATCATTCTGCAGACTTGACTTTATATTACTGTAAAGTTGTATTTAGTTTGTTGAATGCAACAGAAAGTACTATATTGTACAGTAATGTAACAAATAATAAAGCTATATTGATATGACTTGTTTTGCTACATTATTGTTCAATATATTATACAAAATAAAAAGTAAAAACAGTTTACTGTTACTAATTAAATAACTTAAAAACCAATGGGTTCGGTAAAATGTTCAATTTTAAAAAACTTTAAGTTAAAACCAAGTAGAAAAACTACTCTTTAAAATCCGACTTCGAGTGAGTTAAAAACAAATAAACGGAAACGAAAAGATGTTATACTTTTTTCATAACTTTATTGGTACTATTCCCCAAATGCATTGGGGAATAGTACCAATAAAGTTATGAAAAAAGTATAACATCTTTTCGTTTCCGTTTATTTGTTTTTAACTCACTCGAAGTCGGATTTTAAAGAGTAGTTTTTCTACTTGGTTTTAACTTAAAGTTTTTTAAAAAAGTTTACTGTTAATATTCTATTTTCATTAAGAACACACTATGCAGCAATTACTAGTTTAGTTAGGCTTAACAATTAAGCTTTTTTTAAAGACCTGTCTATTTCCTTATATTACACCAAAAAAAGTATCAGTTAAAAATTGTATATGTTAACAGTGTGAGATTTACCTTGAGGTTTGTTGTTTTATTATTAATGTTATTACTTATTGTACAGTACATATAGCATAGGAATTATTAAATGAGCTGTTAATTCAGTACTACTACTACTACTACTACTACTACTACTTCAATATTATGCAAAACAAATAGCTTAATTATATTCAGAAATACTGTAAAAAATTTTTGTTATTATGAAAAAATGATCTTGCATTCATTCAAAAGAAAAGTCAGGACACACTTTAAGGATTTCTAGAGTAAGGAAGGAGTTAAATAAAACTACTATTCTTTAAACTTCTCTTATTTCAAAATTTACTCTTTGTCTTTGTGGTTTTATATTTATTACTATATTTAAAATCATAAGAAATTTTTTAATAGATAGGTGATTACTTTTAATATTTGTTTTATTGAAATACTCAAATAGAATATGCAATCCAGCATAATCTATATATAAAAATGCATATGTTTTTTAAAGAATTAAAAGCTATTGGCCTTTTTCCCTCAGTAACACATCACACAAAGGAGCATTTGTGTGATGTGTTACCGAGGGAAAAAAGCCAATAATCCACAACAAAACCAGTAACAGAAATTTAATTGATATCATGAATACCCAAAATCCAAGAAACATTAAAGACATAGAAGAACAACTAAACAGTCTATGAACAGATATCTGGTATCTGAAGACAACTTTAACAGAAAACATCAAACTCCCAAACCTTGACTCTACCTTCTACCATAATGAAGTCTATGCAAGATCATATGTAAATAGAATAAATAGGTTAATAATACACTCAGTAATTAATTTTAAAGCTTAAAAATTGCTGAGCTGAAAATTAAAGCTTGAAAAGTTAAACATAAAGTGTAAATTTACTATTGGCTAATGCATATACTTTAAGAAAATACAATAAATTTAGTTAAAAAAGCACAATATCTGACCATTTACAAACGGATTACTTGGGAACAAGGGTTAATTGTAAATGAAACTAACTGTACAATACCAAACTATGTAAAAAACATCTTAACTAAAGGTTTTAACTTTCGTGGTTCTACAAAAATTAATTATAAAGAATTTATAGTTGATTTATAATACATATTATGTAAAACACAAACTGATCAAAAAGAGCAATTGAGAATTAACTTTAAAAATATTATAACAAAATTAAAAATAAACTTAACTACACTAAATTCAATAATCAAATAACAGAAGTTAAAAGGTTTTTAATTGATTATCAATTAATTATTGTCCCTGCTGATAAATCAACACAAATTTGTTATAATGTATAAACAAAAAATATGAAAACATTAAGCTAAATCTAGTCACTTCACACCAATATATTGAACTAAATGAAGATCCTACATCACACGTATGTGAAAACTTAGAAAAAATAACTAAAAGTTTAAAAAAAACCTTGTTAAAATCATTTGTATTAATATTATCTTAGATTTACAACTTAAGAATCCCTAAACTCAGTATTTAAGTTAAAAGACATAAATTGTAAGAATCATACAGGCCATTAGTAGATATTAAATTCTACGTCTTATACAACCTTGAAAAATTCTTTAAGAATAAATTAAATCAATATCACAATTCTGATCATATCATTAAAAATACAGACCAATTCATCAGTAACTTAAAAACTCAATATTAATACTAACAACAAAATGTTAAGCCTAGACATTAAAAATATGTATCCATCTGTACATAAACTTTATAATCAATTCATTAAATACTTTAAACTGTGATAATTGGGTAATTGAACTGGTTCAATTTGTTTTGAATAGTAATTATTTTTCTTGTAATAAAAATATTTTTAGACAATCTAACGGTATATTTATGGGTTTATGTATAGGCCCTAAACTACTGAATTATGTATGATAAAAATAGATCATATTATTAGAAACCTCAGTGGCATAATAGATATGTAGAAGACTCTTCTTAATTTACAATAATACTTTAACCAACCCTCAAACCATCTTTAACTGTGCCAATAATATAGTAACCAACATAGCCTTTGAAGATCTCATAATGTCTTAAATTTTAAAATATATATTAAACCATGCAATGTAAGGAAAGTTGTTAACTATGATTCCAGTACACCTATGTATATCAATAAAAATATAAAGTTACTAATAACTAAAGAAAATATCATTCAAAATATTGATATAATGCAACAAAATAACATTATATATAGAATGTCCTGCAGCTGCCAACCAAATTACCAATACATTGGTGAAACTGGAAGAACCCTAAAAATCAGGCTAAAAGAACATTCACATGCTATTAAATTTAATTACACTAATTCTGCTGTTGTGAAGGTTGCCAGATTTGACTCAATTGTCTAAAAATATTCAGGAAAGAAAAAAATATTATAAAAAGGAAATTATTTGAACATTTAAAAATTACTAAAATAAAAACTTAGACCATCATTTAAGTTCATTTTATAACTATTAGTGACTTCTAGAAACCATTCCTTAACAGGTAGTATCCACAAGTGATTCCTTCCTGCCCCACCTCCCCCAGATGGCTCCATATAGATTCTGAAGAAGTTATTCTCCCTTCCTGTATAGATACAACTGCATTCTGTAAGTGCAACCGTGAACTTAAGGATGATCCGAACTCAGTCTGATTCTACCTTATGTAATATTAAATACTTAGCTTACTCTTTTGGTATTTTAAACATCACCCATCTCGGATCTTTTACCCATTTGCAGGTAATAACAAGCTATAACATTTTATAACATAACCATCTTAAACTTTATTTACTTTATAACTGTTTTACTTATCCCCTCTATTTTATCTTATACAGCAACCCTTGTAAACAGATTCTACCGTCAATTACCCAATCTTTTATTTAACCCTAGATAACTAAACTTAAATCAGTGTTACTCTGTAACTAATCACTCAACTCATAGACTACAAATTAAAAACAAATAAAGGAAATATAAAAATACACTAATTTGCTTGAAATAAGCATATCTTAAGAGAAGTATTATAATATTTCAATTAAAAATTAGAAAGGTAGTAAAAATTAGTATTTGCACTCTTGGCAGATGTTAAAAGTGTGCTCTCCACAAATAGCCTTGTTGCAGTAGTTGCATATGTACTTTGTCATTCTGCATTTCTTAGATGGACAGAAAGTACAAATTCTTCACCTGTTTGTTGCACTTTTAGTGAAAAATTGATACGGCTGACTAGCCTACATTAAAACTTTGCAATAATCTTAACACAAACTTCTGCACATTATCACTAAACATTCGACTGTTAGGCGGCGACTCCACTAGCCGTAAAAGGGCCGTAAAACCCCTCGCCGTAAAAGCTTTTAATCACGTGACCTATTTGCGTTTGTGCTCGGATTGCGGTGGAGGTCCGGCTAGCGAAGCTTTTTACGGCAACAGTACTATTACGGTGTATACGTGATATATCAATATAAAGACAATAATTATATTCTACGAGTTTTCTCTATACTATAATTACAAATATAGTAAAAGTAATATCTTTACTTTCATATATTGACTTTTATTATTATATTATTAAGATAATATACAGCATTTATAAGCTTAGCTTTTTTATTATATACTACTTTAAATTGAAGGATTTTCCTTTGGCCATTCATATTGCGTGTTTTAGGCATCCATTATTATAATCGGGATACCTCTTGTCGTAGATACATGAATACTTTCGGATGTTTTCGATAAATCTTTCCAGATCTTCTAGAGTAGCCACGAGAGAACGTACACAAAAGCTTGTTTTCCGCCATTTTCGCACCGTGCCACGATGACCTAGATTTAACTGACTTCTGATTGGTGGATGGTACCAGTTTACGGTCGTATTCACTTCGAAAGTTGAACACTGCTCAACTCGCTTTTACGTTGGTTTTACGACCTGCTCAGGCGTAAAATATCATGGTCACGTGATTAAAAGCTTTTACGGCGAGGAGTTTTACGGCCCTTTTACGGCTAGTGGAGTCACGGCCTTAGACAACAATTACACCAAATCTCAAAAAGTAACAAGTGTACAGCTGTGCTTATCAGTTAACCTTCATAAGTTACGAGTTATCTTTGGATAACTCATTACTTATGAAGGTACTGTGAGTGAGGTCTCGAATTCTCAAAACTGGCAGGCGTGGGTAGTCTATTAGACAAATGTTTAGTTATCTAGGGTTAATGTTATTAGTGAGGTTGAGGCCAAAGTTTAAAATATGAAAACATGTACGTTGCACCGCTTTCCTGTAAGCCTAGAGGTTTGACAATGGTGTTTGGAAAGTCAGTGGAATCATGCTTGACATTCCAAATGCCATTGTCAAACTTCTACTCTTACAGGAAAGTGGCACTGAATGTCCGATGTACACGTTTTTGCATTTAAAACTTCGGCCTCAACTTCACTATTGTCAATTTGTAACCAACAATCAACCATGTAAGTTATAATATTTAAAAAAAAAATTTTTTTTTAAATGTGTTGTTATATATCATGTAATCCTTGTCTATCTTCCTTTTGTACAGTCTGATGTGTTTCTGAAGAAAAAACAGCCCATAGCTTTTAATTCTTTAAAATCCACAACAAAACCAGTAATGGAAAATTTAATTAACTATTTTCTTGTTCGGTCTGCCCAAGCTAGAGAATTACTTAGTAAAACATGAATTGCAAAATTTCAGAATAATAATTATACATGTAGTTTGGTTATTTATAATATCAATATTTTATGATGGAATAGATTTTTTAAATTATTTTTATTCTACATTAATTCCAAATTGTAGTTTTATTTTTTCAGTGTTCAGTTTTTTTTTTTTTTGTTTTGTTTTAAGATTGTTTCTTGTTGTTTTGTTTTAACATTTAAGTCAATTTAAATTTTAGAATTTAATTTTAACTTAAAATTTATTTTAAAAAATTGTTTAGGAATATTTTTATTTAAAAAAAATACCTATCATTCATACATATCTTGCTTTTTTTACAGAAGAAAACATCCAGCTGCAGGCTGAACTTCTGTTTTGCCTTTGTGCAGTTAATGCACTTAGGCGTAATGGTCTTACACTCCTTATAGGAGTGGCTCTTGGCACACTTGCTACATGATTAAATCCATAGCACTTGTAGCACTAGGTGATAGCTGAATATCCCCTCACCTGGTTTCAAGTCCACCCAACGTGTATTTTCCCATTTTGCAGGAGCTTGTAGACCTTAGGGGAGGCCTCCAGAACCCAATTGACAAGACCTCCCCTTTCCCTTCATGGGGAAAAGAGGTTGCAGGTCACCAGTCTGAACCTCGACACTATTTTGACTTTTTATGGTCTCCACGAGGGACTCGCTCTTGATGTCTGGACTAACATCGAATAAAATGACCCTCGGTCGGCACTTTTCAGACAGTTGGCAACTGACCACCTCTCTCAACACCAGTGGGCCCTCTGTCAACTCTTTTGACAGTTTCACAATGTCTTGGCTCTTCATCACCTCTACCAAGATGCTGGATTAGAGATGTGCTAAATAATTTTAATCCCAATGTCCAACTTCACTGGATTAATGCTCGACTTGAGCAGCTCCTATGTGCAGTCACTATTCATCGTTTCATCCTTAGGGTTCACCAGGAGAGTGTACTCCATGGCTGGAATCCTTTTTAGCTTGGCTGTTGTCCACGGCCCTTCTTGGATATGCCAGGCCGGCCGGGCTGCAATTGGATGCACGACATGTGTTTTCCATTTTACCTTTCTCAACTATGGCTTTCAGCAATGGTCGAGGATGACCATTGTGAGTGCGGTGCCGTCGACACCCTCCAGCATTTTATGATGGATTGTGTTATTTTTTATAATATTACAGTAGAGCGTCGAAAAGTGGAACCAATTGGGGACTGGGGTCCTTCCAGTTAATGATTTGTTCCAGTTTCCGACTTTGTACGAAAAAATACATTAACCTGTCCGATGTTCAAATTTTTCTCCGTTGCATATCGCTTCCTGTTGAATTTTTGTCGATTTTAAGCCTAACGAAAATTTTTATAATAATCATCGAGGCTATCGTATCGTTAAAAATTATTTCTGCATTTTGTACAAACAAAATAAATATATTAAAGAATATAAAAAACATGAAAATTATACTTTAGAAGTAAATTTAGTATCAAAAACATTCGATTCAGCATGACACAGTCCGACTGAAAATCGTTCCACTTTCCGACCATTCCACTTACCGACGTTCCACTTATCGACGCTCTACTGTAATAGGTTAAAGGGGATTTTGAATATTGACTCCTCCTATGATATAGATTTTAATGAGGTTTGCACCAACTTGGTGGCCACCAAGACAAATTGGTATGGTGCATACATGGTTTTAAAAGGTATGTTAAGTAAGCGCATTGATTTTAGGGTTGGTGTATGACCCATGTTTTTATTTATATTGCTTTTATGGTTTTATGGTGCATATTTTATTTGGTATACTTGGCTAAAGGGATGTATAGTACTTTATATTGATGTACGGTCTCTAGGTTTTAATACTAACATGATTTTAATACTAATGTTGTATGCCTCACAATCTGAACAGGAGTCTGAATCGGAATTCCTGGTTAACGAGATTGACAACTTTAATGCAGTCGGCCTGCATTGACGCAGGACCCACCTCTCTGGTGATTTCGTGCCAATGGCACCTTCTGCCGTCTCTCTCTCCGGACTAATAGTGACTTCCGAATCTCACATGTGCCCATCGATTGCACTTGAGAGCTTATCAACACATTTGCTTTTTGCACTCATAATTGTCACCATAAAGAAAATAAAAGAGAGAATAGGTTTGAGATAATCCTAACTTTTCACAGGTGCCCAGAATCCTTTCAGGAATCAGAGTATGTGTTTAAGAGCCTACTCACAGATTTCAGATTAACTGATGGACCATTTTGGCCCTCTTATTGCCAAATCAGAGTGGTTCGGCCAGCTGCTGGGACAGCTATCCATTTAAATGGCAGCCTACCCAAGGTCACCCCAGCCTGGCTAGTTGCTTGGCTTCAGCTGCCCCATCTTTACTAGGAAAATTTCTTCCCATTTCCAGTCCTCCAGGACCATATACCACCATCCAATGCATCATCAGGTCTTTAAGCACCACTCCTCCCAAAGCATAGCGGAAGCTGGCCCCATGCCAAGAAGCGGCTCTGCCAACTGCCCGTCAGGATAGATATCAGTTAGCAGGATCCTGTAATCCACTACAGGCACCTGGCCACCAGCGAGGCTTCGGCAACAGGAGTATGATTCTTCGTCCCACTGGCTTCAGTATGCAGGTCAGCGCTGGGTGTGCGAAGCCCAGTCTTCCTCCTGGGAAACTGATTCTTCTTTTACTGGGCAGAAGGAGCTTTACGTGGTCTGCGTTACCACTGAGGCAAATCGACTGCATTCGACCGCCTTTGCATGCAAAACATTGCCCCATGCCACTGGGTTGGATGTGGGAGTTTGCTTTGTGTGTCTCAGATCCCAGAGGGTAAGGATTGTCAGATCCATGGCCTCCAGTCTCTGTACCGACATGGGAATTGAATCCAGAAGTTTCAGCATCCTTTGTGGCTAGTCAGGGATGTCACTCGCTAGCCCAAGGTACAATGTCTATCTTGCTACAGGCAGATGCTTTAACCATCATGAGTAGGGGTCTTGGGACCGTTCTGCCGAAGCAGACGGCCCCTACCACATTTCAGTGGCACCCGTATCAAGTGCCTTCACACTGCAGGCCCTTGAGTGCCTACACTTCCATCGGCAAGACTACCAACTTCGTTGGACAAGTCCAAACAACTACTCTCTACTTATGTCGTCCGAAGACAAGTCCTCCCTGAGAATCCTGTCAGTTACGGCTACAGCGATCATCATCAGGCTTTGGATTTACTGAGGAACCATTTTGGCCCTCTTGTTGCTGGACCTGAGAGGATAACCACCGTGCCTCGCTGCACCAGTCTCTCTTCTGTATTGATGTGAGTCTGCATGCCACTATGCCAAATCGCAGCTCTGATTGCCATCCACCCATACAGAGATAGGTTCCAGTTTAGGGAGATGTTAGAAACCCTGACGGGGGCCATGGATTGGGACATGGTGCATGGACAACAAGCTTCATTAAGGCCTGGTATACAGATCAAAGACCCATGATACTCTGACACCTCTGGACCCTTAGGCCCGAGTCAAAAGACTCCATCGACGGCTGAACCAAGACGGGACTTTCGGATCCTCTATACCAGGGATGGGCAACCTTTTTCTACGTAAGGGCCGCATTTCAAAACTTTTCAACTGACGTAGGCCGCACACGAGAGAAAAGAGGGGGGAACTGTTGGTAAATCACAATTCTTTATTCATATATAATTATAAATTAGCATAGGTATACTTAATAGAGCTTCTGGCACTGATCTAAACGTAATATATCGGAAATATTTAGCCAAATATTAGTCACCACTAGTTTTAAATTAGTTTCCATGTGTCTGTTAGTCTGTTTCTTGTCTTAATTTTTACTAAATTCATTGCAAAAATACTATTCACAAATATAAGTTGTAGAAAATAACGTTTGAATTTTTGTTGAATATCTTATTAAGCTGGGAAATTGATATATTTATTCATATTTTGTCACGTGGGTTGCCCATCCCTGCTCTATACCCACCGCATCCAGGCCAGTTCCCTACCTGGAAGGACACCAACCATCGACGGTCGTAATGTAAGCTTTTATATACTGGAAGAGGAGATTGGATGGAGGTCCGGGTAGCATAATTAACAATGCATCTGCATGGTAAGCAGGAGTTGCAGGTTCAAGTCCCAGTCGATTCTTTTCTTCCAGTGGTGCTAAATTATTTTAAATTACTTAATTAAAATTATAATTATTAAATTCATCAAGAGATGGTAACTCCTAATGCCTAACTCTGGTGCCAAATTGCCTTATAAATTATTAATATTATAGCCGCTTCTAGTCCAATAATATTCGGGTTTGCTTAGTGTATAGCATTAAAATATATCAGATTTAGTGATATTTATTTATTTATAAAAAAGTATAACGATAAAAATAGAATACAAATCACAATATAATAAGAATATAAAAAATTAAATTTTCAATATACATTATTGTAAGTATAATATTATATGACAATAATATGTTTTAAAGTAAAAATTAATACAATTTACGTGGCCAGCATTATTTACATTTAATAAAATTTTAAAATAAATACGACTTAACAAAGATAGTTTTTATCTTTGTTAAGTCATATTACATAAAAACTTAATATGTTTTATTTATGTTTAGCAATTTCTAAATAAGCGGTTGGTAGATATAATTTGATGCTAGGTTTACACAAAGCAATTTATATGGTAAAATATAAAATAAAATTAGAAATTTGATTTTGTATGATACATCTTGAAACATGGAGCTGGACACAAGGCCATCTGACACGTTTCGCACTGGTACCTTGTTTCCCATCAAATTTTTTTTCCCCTTATTGTCATGTTTTTGCAACAGACGGCACAGCATATAGTGGGAACAACTTTTTTTGTTGGTCAGCAGAATAAAGTCTGGGAAATGTTTTTCTGTGAGTTTAAGCAGACCTGGAGTTCTCTTCTGATCATGTTTCCTGGTCATCGTTTGGGTGTGGTACATTGTTATTAAGCATTCTATGAGAGTCATTCGAAATAACAGGTTAGTTTTTTTCTCCCATTTTTTTTTACATAATACATATGCATTATAAAGAGAAAAACCCAATAATTGTAAAAATATTTTTTTTTTTTTTGTAGTATTTCTTCCCCCTTTTTTTCTCTGCAGTATAATCATGGAGATGCTGATCTAAAAGGTCAACACCTCCCATAGTGTTGATGTAGTCAACAACAATTTGTGGCTTCATTACTACACTACCAGTACATGTTTCCCTACTTACCGTTGTTGGACTGTGGAATGTAGAAAGTGACTGATCTCCTGTCTTGCCATTTTTGAATTTCTGCATTGACAGTCTCCTTTTTTCAATTTTTTTTTGGTGGAAGCTTTCAAACATCTTTCCTTGTTGTGTAGTGTTCCACAACAATCAGTTTTACACATTATTAGATAATCTGCTAATTGTGGGAAAGTATAATAAAGTAGAGCGTCGTTTATCTGAAAGCCGATCAACTGAAACGTTGGTTAACCGAAAGTGTTCCAGTCGGATCGTGTCCTGCTGAATCGAATGTTTTTGATACTAGATAAAGTTCAAAAATATAATTTTTTTTTGTTTTTATATTTTTCAATATATTTATTTTGTTTGTACAAAATAAAGAAATAATTTTTAACAATACAATAGCCACGATTATTATTATAAAAATTTTTGTTAGGCTTAAAATCAACGAAAGTTCAATGCAAAGTGACATGCAATGGAGAAAAATTTCAACATGGGATAGGTCAATATATTTTTTCGTACATAATCTGTTATCTGAAAAATAAGTTATCCGAACAACCCAATTGATTCGGATAAACAACGCTCTACTGTAATTATTTGTAGTTAGACAGTATCCCTTGTCTAACAATGGGTCCAATAACGATAGTACAATTTGTGAAGTAAGTAGCATATTTTTGTATTTTTAATTTAGGCGAGTGCCTTTTCCTGTATAAATTACAAAATTGTACAAATATCCTGATTCTGATTCACATAACATAAAAAATTTTACACTGAAACGAGACCATTTCTGAGGAATGTACTGCCTCCAGGAAAGGCGGCCTTTGAATAACAGCAGGCTGTCGTCAATACTGATATTTTGTTCTGGGATATAATATCTGGAGAATTTTTAATTTAAATTTTTCACTTCTGGCCAAATTTTCCAAAGTTTAGGATTATCATATGTTTCAGGTTAAAAGTGTCATTGTCTGCAAAATGCAAATTTTTTCTTTTGTTTCAAGCTATCTTTTTTTTTTTTTTTTTTTTTACATCAGTTTTCAAAAATTGGGGTGTTAAAAATTTCATTCCTGGATCAGTACATCTTCTCAACTGGTTTGTATAACAGGCCTTGTAATATACAAATTGTTAGAAGTATGTACATTTCTTTGACTGTTACTGGCTCCCAGTGATTCCTAGATGACCATGTCTGTTGTAACGAAAACCTGTTTTTTTTCCCGTCAGAATAAGGTTTACAATTTTCAAGTCAAAAAATAACAAAAAGTATGCTAAAGAGTCAAAGTAATATGTAAGGGTGAAGCTACCCCTGGACTTTCCTGAAAAGGAAATTGCAGAGGAGGACTATCCAGGTTTAGTTCGACCCAGTTTCTTACAGAGGTGTTGTCTCCACTGTCACTGTGTTCTGACGGTACATACTAGCTAAGAGACTTGAGGAGGTAGGTTTTTTTGGCAACATGTGGTGTGTACTCAGAGTGCTGGGTTCAAAGACTACACTATTCAAAATAACTTTATGATTATCAAATTACTTCAAAATCTTTATATAAAAAGGGAAACCCCACTCCATCCTATCTGTAGATTAGAGAAAGCTTTTGACATGGAAACAGAGAAGTTCTTTGGAGAATATTAGATCTTTTTGAACTAAATAATGAGGAAATTGAAAGGATCAAAATCCTTTACCAGGCACCTAAGATAAAAATTAGCATTAATAATAGTGAATCAAGGTATATTGATTGCAAAGCAGGGGTATGACAGGGGTGCCTTTGTTCCATGATTTTGTTTACTGTGTATATTGAGGCTCTGCTAAAAATGATTATGAAAGATAACTTAATAACGCCAGTCCATGTCCCTGGAATAAATAAAAAAGTTAAATATATTGCTCATGCAGATGTAAATTTTATTATAATGAATAAAGTGGCCTTAAATAGAATTATCCAAAAAATAAAAATCTTTAGTAATCTGATGTGAATGAAATTTAACGAGCATACAAGTAAATTGATTAACATTCATGGGAGCATGGACTGTGATATAATGAATATTGGAATTGTATGCAATTAAAATCTTGGGCATCTGGTTTGGAAAATATAGTTCAAAAAATTAACAATGCAATATCCGAGTGGGAAACCACATGGTTATGCTTACCTGAATGTATCATCCTGGCAAACAAAATTTTAATTGCTAGGACTATGTTTAATTTATACATTGCTAATCTAACTAATGATGAAATTAGGTCTTAGAAAAATTAATATTTAGATATATTTGACAAAACAACTTTAAGCCTCTAAGTAGGAAAACCATGAAAAATAACTAAACAGAGAGGATGGAGGGTGTGGAACCTTAAGAACTTTGAGTACTCACTACAGATTGCTAACATGATAAACTCTGAAAAAAAAAACAAGATCATCCACTTTCTGATATAACTCAATTCATTTTGGGGCCTTTAGTTAAACCCATCACTTAGCTGGAAAGAAGTATTAATAGATAAAACTAATAAATATAAGAAATGGAGGAAGATTGTAACTGATCTAATACATAATAACCAGATTGGGGATAAAATCAGGTCTTGTATTTATAGAAATATTTTTAAACAAAACATTAATATTAATATGACTGACACTACCCGTAATTGGAATGAAATTTGGTTGAATGTCGAAGTACTTCCAGCTGAATGGAAGGAACTGTCCTGGAGGATTTTAAACAAAATTGTTATGACAAAAATGTATCGATGTTGATATACATATCAGTATCAATGCGATGCTAGATGCTCCCAGTGTGGCATTGACAAAAGTATTTTTCATATTTTCTACAAATGTTCCATCACAAAACTAACTTGGTTCTGGATTAATAAAATTTTTAAAACATCAATTTATTGGCAACATATTAAATATCATACATATCTACCTGTGTGAAACCAGAACAAATATATGTTTAACTGGATGATTGCATTAACCAAAAGGTTCTGGAAGGCAACATGTGTCCTCACATTTGATGATAAATTATGGAATGCAACACTAATAAGATTTGCAAGGAAGCAAATTTAAAAATAAAAATGGACTGTGACACTTTGAGAACAAGACAAGTTATACTATGGTACAAAAAATATTATATGGAAAGAAATTGATGATAAATTTATCTTTAATGATCAATGGCAATAGCTCAAAATTAAACTGCTGTACCTTGGTTATATCCCAAAGTGTTTATGATGTACTGTCAAATATAATTTGCATGTATTGTCGGATAATGAAGATTGTAACAATACTAACCAATTCTATATGTCGTGTTGTGCAATGTTAACACAGTTGAGTCCCCATAAGTCCTCAGACACCATTAAGTAGTTTTCTGCGGTTCCAGCTGGCATTAATTAATTTATTTATTTATTAAGTACATTTGGAAACATCAGAGATGATTGTATTCCACCCCCTGATAACAAGAAATTAATGGTCCCCAATAAAATATAAAAGACAATAAAAATTATCAACACAGCAAAACAAAAGTTACTTTGTGTATATAAAATAGATTTACATCTATTTTTAAAAAAGTTAAAATCGCGATATACGTATGGTTCCACAGGCTGTATGTGAGATGCTATACAGTAAAAAAAAAAAAAGATCTTTGTGAGAGAGAGAGAGAGGCGAAAATATTGGATGAAGAAGCATGATGTATTGCAGGTTCTTACAATTGGGATGTGGAGACCTAACCAGTAATTTTAAATTAAACCATTGAAGTATTTAAAACAGAATGCAATCAAAATATTTTAAGCAATCAGACAGTTAGGAAGATCAAGGTGAACTCTTGCCACATCATGGGTTATCAGTAAAGGGTAAATTGCAGAATTTGTGTATCAGAAAATAAACTTTATATAATTCAGATTGTATTTTTTGAGGCAGATAACGGCAACCATGGCCCAGACAGGTAAACAATAATCAACTATTGACTGAAAATTGTTCTGAGTACGGCCTTTGAAGAAATATTCCTGAAAAAACACCAGATGAAGTCACGCATAATGGCAAGGGATTTATCCTTTATACTTGGCCTGCCAAATATTTCATAATTTTTTTAATAATTTATATTTGTTAAATTATCTATAATAAATTGATTTTATTATTATTGCTGTATTTTTTTACAAAATAAATGTAAATCATAACTTTATTATTTCATTATCTATTTAAATAACATTCAAACTTCACATTTAAACATAAAAACTCATTAATTTTGAACAGAAAATAAAATAAACATGTCGATAAATCGATCCAAAGTCGATGCTAAAACTAAACTTGTCGTAAAGATTTTGCATGTCTTTTGCAAAAGTATTTAAATTTTCAAAGCCTACTATTTTTCCTAATTATTTTTAAAATTTCAAGCATTAATAGTTTCTTAGAATTACTTTGGAATAAAAGAAGTAAATACTGGGGTGTACTGTACGTAGCATATTTGCATTTATTTCTTATATACTAACAAAGTTGTATGTAGAAAGAAATAAAATTAAATAGGAAAACTTTATCTTTCTTATTTCACTTTTCAATACGATATTCGGTTATACATCAATTTTCTTTTTTATTATATTCTGAAGGAAATATTGCGTAATTTGGCGGCCTCCGGCAAACTTCTTACGGACCCCAGGGGGCCGCGGCCCCCCTGTTAAGAATCACTGGTGTAAAGCACTACTGTATTTTCCTAATTGTAATTTTGTGGTTTTTTTTCAACTTCGTTTTAGTCGTCATATCGATAACTCGACACATTTCCACTTTCCCTTGGGGTGTCGACCTATGCGGATTCGACTGTATGTTAATATAAAGGTTGTCTTACCTAAGGGTTTAACACAACCGAATGACCAATCTAACATTTTAAAAATTCTTTATTTCTCCACTACACAATTTAAAGAATTTTTTAAATGTGTTAGAGTGGGTACTCAATGTGATAAACTCTTACGTAAGATAACTTTGTAAATATAAATCAAATACTATAATATGATATAGCAGAAGGGTTAGAAGTACGAAATAATCTAATAATTTTAATCTTCGCTATCGTTACTTTTTGCCAGAGAAACGCCGGGCTCTTCTTCTAGTCTACTATATAAAGCTGAAAAAATGGGCATTTTCTTTCTGTCACGGTATGCCAAAAACAGCCACTACGGGCGCCCCTAGCTATTATTTAAATTAACAATATAAATTATTTTATATTTTTAGAGTATAATATTCAGTATATTATTTTCATCTTTATTTGTAATTTAGTATGACATCGGGCCTTTCGACTTATTAATAAAATCCAATGTTTTTAGAACTTTCCTCAGAATGCGCACTTTTATAATTTTTATATAAAATTAATATAATATTTTTACGATATATTGTTTTAATATGAATATTACGAATAAATGATTGCATTCATAAATAATCATAGCTATAACAAATAAAATGTATTAAAATTAAGAATTATTATTATTTTCTTCAGAATTATGTAAATTTACATAGTTATATATATTTTTATTATATACAACTAAAAATATCTCAATAAATATAAATTATATAATTATTTTTACCTCTATGTCCTTACTGTTTTACATTTCTGTGTATTTATTGTCTACTTGGACCGTGTTTATTAATAGGACTTATCATACTGGCGAAAGTTTATGATTAGCAAAGAGAGGAGATCTTAGTCAAAAGTCAAAACATGTTTTCACCTGTGAAAATAAAGATACCTTGCATTAAAACCACTAAAATCCAGCAGAGTAAAAGAAATAGTGTTAACGTCTTCGCCCGTGCCGAAAGGTCATCATCAGGCAAACTAATCCCCCAGCTGCAGAAACAACGGGGGATTGCCGTACGTGTGAAGAGAGGAGATGACGTAAGAAGAGAAAAGGGGAAGGGAAGGATAGTAAGATCTATAGTTCGAAAAAATATTTCCACGTTGCTGATAGCCAACTGCGACCCTTCGAAGCAGCGATGTGGACTTCGACGAAAAAGCCTCTTAGCTCTTCTCGGCAACCTTTTCTCAAACATCTTGAGCAGGTAGAAATTTGCCATATTTTCGCGAATGACTGGCATATCGCTTAAAAATGGTATGCCGGTTGTATTGAGACTAAAGTATAAAATTAATCAGCATCTAACAAAACTAGTTGTTAATTAAACAAAAAAGTAATAAAATTGTAATTTGACTGATTAAAATCAAGAACAGTTTTCGTTTACAAGATGATAAAACAAGTAACGACTTATTGTCACATAGTTGCCAGATCTGAAGGTTAAAAAGTAGCGTGGTTGTGCTCCAAAAGTAGCGGATTTGAACTGTTTGTAGCCCAAACAATAAAACTGAATTATTTTGCAACTATCCATTTTTACTAATGAAATTAATTTGTAATATATATATGGACATTCTGTGTATCTGCATCAATTTTCTCTAAATCAAAGCGAGTCATTCGCAGGCGCGGCGATTCATTTTTTGAACTTAGAAACTTAGCGACTGCTACTTTTGTTTTCAGTTTTAAGGCTTCTCTGTTTACACTGTATCAAGAACTGTTGTATCTGTTAGACTAGTTTAGAGATTGTCGGAGAGATTAGTAAAAACTAGTTAGACTCGCGTAACTGTTTATACAACAAAGAATACACTGTCTTGACTCACGGAAGGTCAGCGCTGGAAAGGGGAGTGTGAAATGAGGTCACCATCTCCGAAGGGTTAACAGCGTCACCAACCTTTTATTACGTAACGGAAGAACGTTTACAAAACATCGCGACACAATTCGTTGTACGTAACGATGTCGTATAACATTTGACAATAATTTCGATCGTTGATTCCAACAATATCAAAATTTAATAACTTTTGGATCACGTATTGGGAGAGAAAATTGGCAATTCCAACAAGATAATGCTGCCATTCATGCATCAAAGTAAACTAAAAATTGGTTTGCTGAAAAAAAAATTAATGTAATTGATTGGCCATCATGGAGTCCTGATATGAACCCAGGGAAATGTTAACAATGGAAGTGTTAAGAAAAAGCGACATGCAATATTTACAGGCGCAGATGCGTTTTTGCGGGAAATCGAACATATTTTCAGACCAATCTAAAAATTCTCTAATTAGTCTGGAAACAGGGAAACCTAATTCTTGCATTCTGTAAAAAAAGAGGAGATTGGCTATAATGTAATAATCTTAATCTTCGCTGTCGTTACTTTTGCCCGAGCAACACTGGGCCTATTCACTACATTTTTAGTAGACGTTTCCTTTTTTTTCTTTTTTAGATATTCCAGACGTTTCCTTTTTTTTCTTTTTTTAGGTATTCCAAGGAATACCGAAAAAAAGGAAACGTCTACTAAAAATGTAGTGATATCGTCAAATTAGAGAAAGGAACGTTCTAAAACAGAAGTAGAATCAAGAAGTCAAGCGGGAAAAAACAGGAAAACGAAGTAAAAGTACAAATAAATTTGTGAGTAGCATATTTTCGTTTTAAAAAAAGAATTAAAAATAGGCACATATTGATAGATATATGAGAGGAAAAAAATTAATAAAATTAGCAGTGTTAGTGGCAATGGATTGTGGATTATTGGAGCGAACGACGGATAAAAAACGGAAGCAAAGTATCTTTATCTTTGTTAAACGTTGCAACTTTATTTATACAATTAAGTGTAATGAAATTAGATAAAACTTTATTAGTTTTGTATGATACAATAAATATTGTGCGATTTTATATATGAAAATAAAAAAGTAGCGTATTTTTAGGAATTGTAGCCTGAATGTAATTATTACTAGCCCAAAAAGTAGCGTGTCGCCCAATTTAAAATTTTTGTAGCGAGGGCACTTAAAAAGTAGCCCAATCCGCTACTTGTAGCCCAATCTGGCAACTATGCTTATTGACATTAGTTGCATTAGTAGTCAGTCAGTGTGGGCTACACTAACATTCTACCCCGACTTTAAAAATAACATCTTCCTCTCAAATTTCACATATAGTCGGTGTAAGGTGGGATAATTTACGGCCAGTTTCTTAAATTTAGTATGTTTATTTTTGCGTTTTTGATCAAATAACAATAAAATACACACAAAAACCACTTTTGGAATTCCAGGAGTATTTTAAGTCGTTAGAAAGAAGACAAAGTGAAGAAATCTAAATATATAAAATTACTTGTCCTGACTGAGTGATTGACTGATTCATCATCGCCTAGAGCAGTGATTCTCAGCCTTCTTAGTTCCGCGATCCCCCAAATAGTAAATAAAATTAATATTTCGCGACCCCACCCAAAGAAATAATAATAGTTAGCCTTACTATTACTAATTGAATTTTGACTGTAATTATAAATGTAATTTTTTTTAAATATATAATCACATTGCACTAATTTTATACATTAAGAAAGTAGAACTACGTATGGAGAAAATATTAAATGAAAAACAAATGCAACCATCACATTAATTTCTTTTCTTTACATGTGTACTTATTGTAAGTAAAATGTTTATAAGTTTATAATAAATGATTTTTCTCATAAAATGATTTCATTATTGTTTCGCGACCCCCAGGTTGAGAAACGCTGGCCTAGAGTAAATCGCCGAACCTAGAGGTGAAATTTGGTACACAGTTAGGGTACGTCATGAAAACGCGCACTAAGAAGGGATTTTTAGAAATTCCCCTGCGGGGGAAGGAGGGATAGCATTAAGGCTTAACCTGAAAAATGGCTTCTACTGTACTATTTTAGATGCGACGTTTTGTTTTTAACTACATTTTGTCTTCATTGAGCACTTAGGCGTATTAAATTGATAACATTTCAGACATTGTTATAAATATTTTTATATATTTCGATTTTTTAACCAAATGTTCGAGCCGTTTTAAATTCGAATTTGTTATTGCATATTGGTTCAATTCTAGGACGATTGTAAACGTTCCAGAAAATTGATCAAATTGAAAACAGTTCGTTTGATTCTCGGCAATTCTCATCATTCTCAGCGTTAGATGTTATATAACAATTACTATGATTGTTGAAATACTGAATATAAATGGTGTTTGCTTGCAAAATCCGCGCGGACGAAGTCGCGGGTAACAGCTAATTAAACATAAATATAATTTTGATGTAATGCTGACAGTTTCACAGTTTTAGTATAAAAACTCGTTCGACTTTTTAATGCGTCCTCTAGAGATAGATGTATACAGAGGCGTAGCTACCGTGGAGCAGTTGGAGCAAATTGCTCCAGGCGCACGAATCACGAGGGCGCCAAGTTAGAAAGGGCGAAATAAAAACTTGTAAAAACATTTGTAAAAAAATGTTTGCATTTAATAATTAATCAAAACTTATTTAAGAAGCAGCGTGTCACAACACTGTCTTAGTTATTTGGCTATATCAATTGAAAAAACAATAGCTTGTCAACTTCATCTGGAGAAAGTGATTGACCGATTTGCAAACGCCTCGAATCTCAAATAAATTAAATAATTAGATATATGTTTTTAAATTAAATGTTCAAAACAAATGTTGCGAGACTTCTTCCGAGGAACAAGGGGCGCACCGATTCTACTTGCTCCAGGACGCTGAATATGTAGCTACGCCACTGGATGTATATATAACCTCACTTAAACCGGCATGTCGATTTTTACCGTACGGAAATATCTGATTTCATGGTTTCCCCAGATACACCGGCTTGCTGGTTATTCTGCGAAATACGGTATAAGGCCACCCGCAATAACATTGCTATTAATTTTCGTGATGTTGACTCCTTCCCCACAGCGTAGAAGTCTTTCTTCGAACTATGTATAAATCTTACCATCCTCCCCTCCTCTCTTACTTCACCCTCCCTTCCCCGTTGTTTCAGCAGCCGGGGGATAAAGGCACACTTCAATGAAAGAAGCCAAATTATATCAAAATTATCAAAGACGAATTTAATAAGACCCTTAGGAGAAGTGTCTCCAATGAAAAAGAAATCATTTTACGTAAACGTCCCCAAGTTTATTTATCTTTTATTAAATTAATTATTTATTCAATTTTATAATTTTAATTTATTTTCTCAAAATAAAAATAATTTATTAATGAGAGATTTATTTATATTTAAAAAAAATCAATTTTCTATGGAAAAATTTTATAGAATTTCAGTCGTTAGTCGCTGGTGTCGACATCTGTCCTTAACGAAGAACACACTTCTTTATAATTAAATATATTTTTTTTAATTTTTAAATAAATATGTTACCTATATTCAGAAATCATTACTAAAGTTTACGTTAAATATACATATATCCGAATTTATGCTATTTTCTATATATAATAAAAATTATTTTTATTAAACGAAAACTGCAATTCGAGAAAATTGTATAGAATTAAAAATGTGACTATTTACACCAAAAAAGGGAAAGAATTAATTGTATTAAGCTAATAATAAATTAAAAAAAAAAGTACTGTCAGGAGTGGGGTTCGAACCCACGCCCTCCTATGAGGACCAGATCTTAAGTCTGGCGCCTTAGACCACTCGGCCATCCTGACACTTAACTGCACCCTTTCATATGCATTATATGTACATATCATAAAATTATCACTACACACACACGCATACATTTATAAAATATCGAATGAAATTAAACAGATAATTTTAATAGCAAACAAAATAATTAAAATTTTAAAAATAAAACACCGATTAATATTAAAATATCTAAAATGTTAATTATTATTATTTTATTGATTAAATGATGAAATGATAAAAATTGTTATATTAAAATAAGTAATGTTAAATTATAAATATAAATAATTTTAATATATTTATTATTAATTTAAATGAGAAAAAAAGCGATAATAACGCTTTATATATGTAATGAAATGAGAGAAAGGCATGTGATTGAGGTTGGCTTTGAATTATGTTATAACGAGGGGAAGCTTTTGCATTTTTAATCGAGGCATTTAATTTATTTTTCGATGGAGAATTTTTTATTCGTTTTTAAATATATTTTACATCATGGGAATGATTTATTCGAGTTGCAAATGTCGACGTAAAGCCAAAAGGTTTGTTTCCTATTGTTTACTCCTTTATTATAATGAGTTGAAAGTGACGCCGTTTACTTTTGACGCCGTCAATTACAAATATTATTAAATTGTACGCATTTAAAAACAAATTAATTATTAGTTATTTAATAGGATTGAATTTTGTTTTTAAATCCATTTTATCTTTGCCCAATCAATTTGAATTTTGTTTTTATTGTGAGTGATAAAGTAATAAGCAATCATCTGTATTGTAATCACGACATTAATACTTTTTTATTACTTTAATTAAATTTGATTTTTCAGATAAAATTATGGTTTATATCTTTCGTCTCTCTCTGGCCATTTTGTCGTCCGCTAGGAATGGATCTATGATGCTTTCTCTGCTATTTTCTTCGAAATCTTCCCATATCTCGTTTACACTATATTTGGTGCTGACACAATGGTAACTTGCACCTAGGATTGCCAGAAGTCCTTTATTTTAGCTAAACTGTCCTTGGCCTTTATTGAAATGAGAAAGGATGTTATTTGTCCTTTGTTTTCGTTTTTCCGTGCTTATGTTTTGTAATGGCGGTGGCAGATTTCGGCACAGATGCAGAATGCCTATCCTTATATGATTAAAGTCTACCCGGGTAGTCCTGATGGCCATGCTTCCGACTGTGCTCCTGACGGACTCCTCCCGGAGGAAGCAACCGGCAGGCCGCCGAGTGTTTAACGTCACTAGTTATTGATTTACGGTAGTTCTTGACATCTCCCCAACTGAAATGTTACCAAACTGGGAATGTTTTAGATGACAGCCAGATATCTTACTAGACTACATGGGAAAATATAATGTTTTGTTATTAACTAAAAATTCATTCAATTTTACTTTTCTGGAGTGGGATAGGGTGAGGTAAAAATTAGAAGAGTGGTATCATTAATTATTTTTAAGTATTCTTTAATCAGGTCGTAGAAATCTGACAATCTTACTTTGTTGAGCTGGAGAACACGCAAATAGGTCCCTTGGTGGACTGCTGAGCTTGATGACAAAAAAAAAACTAATTAGAAGAATAAGGAGAGGGTTTAGAAGTGAACGGGACCTTAACAATAAAGTTTTACTAAGAGAGCAGTACAGACACAAATGCAATGCTTAGAAAACCTTTATTAACAAAACCAAAACTAATGGTTGGAAGGACTACTGTTCCAACACCTGCAGTCATAATAACCCTTGGTCAGATTCTTACTATTTAGTTTGCAAGGAAAAATGTTAGCTCCAGACTATTCGGATCCCAAATGGTCATTACACAAACAGCATTGAAGACACTCATTCACATTCTCACTAGCTTTTATTCTTCTGATGATCCACTCAAAGATGACAGCACTCGAACAGCCATTAGAAGTTTGACACACAAAATGAAGAAATTAAACATATAATCTGTAGTTTTTGATGTAATGCTGACAGTTTTACAGTTTTTGAATAAAAACTTTTTCCTCTTTATGTGATGTAACTCACTTTTTAATGTGCTCTCTAGAGAAGAATGTATAACCTTACTTAAACCAGCATGCTGGTTTCTACTATATGGAAATATCTGATTTTGTGGATAGACCGGCATGCCTGTCATTCTGCGAAAATACGGTATAATGTCATAAATAATAATAGTCACTTTAATTGTAATTAATAAGTTATAATACTTAACTTTTAGTTATTATTTTTACAAACATAATACATAATACAAATTTTAAAAAGTTATTTGATTTATTTCTTATGTTGCAAATTATTTTTTATAGGGAAATCACACTTTTGATGATTGGTTTAGATAATGCTGGAAAAACATCAACAACGAAACATTTGCTAGGAGGTATGTTTATCAATTACTTTATTAACAAAATATATATTATTAAACGATCAATGTTTTATACAGATAAAATATACTTATTATATTCAAAAATCTGTAAAAATCTCAACATATTAGGTTTTCTATTAACACTTTTGGGGCAGTTCATGGGAGATATGGGAATGACTTTTGACTCCTACAGTACTATTTGTGTAATTTTCCTGGAAAGCTCTGGTTTAAGCATGTTTGCCTGCATTTCCTATGGTCATTCCCCTTTTGTAAGTAATATATTCATGGCTCTGTCTATTTACAAACTTTTAAGATTGATATAGAAATTTTTCAATTTTTATTGAATTTTTTTGCAAGAAAAGGTTTGTTTTCTTGCCATCTTTTTCCATCAAAGTTATTACTATAATTTAATGTTTAGTTCTTTTAAAATATAAGTACAAATAGGCAAAAACATCACAATTATTGCAGTTTAATGCTTTTTTTTTTGGAGTGCTAATTTGCTTATTTACTGAAATGACAAAACCAAAAACTAAAATCCCATTGCACGAATTGTCATAAGTCTTTGTCAGATGATAGAAAACAGTTAATTGAATGAAAATAACTCATTACTCAATCAGAATTGAGCAAAAGTTTTTCAAATAGTACAATTATAAAAAAAAATGCCAAAAAATTTGATTTGGTGGCCATTTTGCAATTTGTATGCTTAACACAGTGAACTGCTAATAGAAATAAAACAAAAAAGATGGGGGAAAGCCAAAAAAACAATGTTTGAAATACTTTCTAAACTGCATAGTAATTAAGTGTTGTGCTTTAAATAGCAAATTTGAGGTGTAAAGTATATGACAATTTACATTATGTGAAAATTTTATTTTATTTTCTGTTCTAACAATTTTCTGTAGACTATATGCTGGATGTATATAGCAACAAAGAGTTCTCTTTAGCTCCAAAGAGTGGCTTAAATCAGACAAAGATATATAGCATAACATGATTGCATATTTAATGCATTCCTAGCTGATAGAGAGAGCTTACAATATTACGCGCGATGTGAAATACTTCGGTTGGTGCGTTGATTGTTGAGGTCGTAGATCAAAAGGGTGGAGAAGATTCTGCTGGATTGGGTACTACTACTGGATAGAGTCGAATGTCCGGTAGGAATAGACAGTTATGATCTGGCGGCAACAGCAGTTTAAGGGATTGGCGATGGAGCATGGTGAGAATACACTGGCACAAAGATATATGGATATGCAAACTCCCTCGTCGGTTTCGATGTTCGTCTTTTTAGCCACGTTACTAATTTTGACCAATTGTGAATATTTGTTGTTAGTTCTGGTGACACATTCGATGAGTCCCCTGGGAAAGGAAATGACTCTGGGGAGAGAGAGATGCAATCATCCTCTGGTAATTAAATTGAAAAAATTTTGTTTTCACGGGGTTCTGAACTGATTTAACATTCGAAACATGAAAAATTTTCTCTCAAAATTTCATCAAGTCTAGTCTCTCACACTAAAGACAATATTCTACAAGTCTTGTAGCAGTCCATGTTTCTCTCATAGCACCATTGCAAATGAAGTCATCAATGTTGGAATGCTAATGGTAGAAGATATAGCAACACTAGTTGCTTTTCAATGGTAAGGGAAGAGACTGAGTTCTTTAGTGAGGCTTCCATCTGTCTCTAGATGGTGGACAAAGCTGTATGAGCTTGTGCCATGTTCAGATGATCCTTTCTCTTGGTAATTTAACTAGAATATCCAAAGTCTGCTTGTCATATATATGTATCTGCTGTTCTCAGTACATTTTCACAGTTAGGTTAGATAGCAAGCAATTCAGTGAAATGACTATCCTGCTTCAACTAAGTTGTGTCATCTATTGCATGTCTTTGACTGCATCATACAGACATGCCTAGCATTCAAAGACCTTCAAACAACAGGTATTCTGAAAATTGTAAACATGATGAGCGATGTAACAAAATACAGAAACTGGAGGAAATGTCAGAAAATAAATTCATATCTTAGAAATTAAGAACATAGTTTGGAATACTCAACCAATAAAGACATAAAATTAGGGTGAAAACATTCTTGTTTCATTAAACTTTTTGCTGGAGTTGATTTCTAAGGTTTGAATTTATTTTTTAACACAATAAGCTGCTGCTTGTCTTTTTTATAGGCAATCTGGGGAGTTATCTGATGAGCAGTCAAACTATCTGAGACATAGCTCTAAGTCTAATTTTGCAGTTGTCAGATAGTTCTCGTCCCACCAGTCGCTAAGTGGTTCCATTCCCTAAACACTGGGAGTTCAGTCATGGGTTCATACCTTGCCAGGACAGGCTGGCCACATGGAGTTTTCTGGGTTTTCTCCATATCTGTAATGCCTGAATAGGGGTCAGTTACCCTTAAAAAGACCTCCTGGAAGGCATCCTCCAGGCAGATTGCCAGAGTGTTGCATTACCATAACTTAACAAAACAAACAAACAAACAGATAGTTCTATATAGGTGTAATTATGTTTTTCAGCAATTAATGAATAAAGGAAAAATTTATCACTAGAATATATAGGCAAGAAATTTTCAGATTTATAATTAACAAATAATTTATGCAGTAATAATTCTGAAAATCAATAGATACAGAGAAACATTAATTTTAAAAATCAATAGTTTGAATATTTTAGTATTTTATTTCAATGCTGCTATTAAAAAAAATCAATAACTGTAAGTGTTTAAGTTAAATATGAATATAACGTTTCTTCAGATGAAAAGTCTTTTTATAAAACAGATATTATTTTTCAAATGCTTTTTTTAGATTACAGTTTAATATATTTTTCTGTCTGATTAATTTTGTATCAGTATTATTAAATATTTTGTTTTCAAATATTTTTCTCTTAATGACACAATTGGATAATACAGTGTAATCTGATAAACTCTAATCTGTTGGTGTAAAAAATTCAGACTTTTAATCAAAAAGTTTTGAATTATGGAGATTTAGCTAAAAATCAAGATTTTGTGCATTGGTTTGTAAGCAACTCATAATAAGCAATCCATATGATATTTCCCTGGGCCTTATAATGTAGAATTGTTGTGTCAATGTTACTGTGTTGTTCAGAAAGCTACTGAGAAATGCTTTCCCCAGTGGTTGATCTGTTCACTCCTAAGTGTTTAATAAGGATATTTTTTAATTGCAATAATTTGTGCCTAGAATCAATTTGTTTTTTATTTTATCACAAACTTACCACTCTTTACAATTGTTATATTTTTAAAATTTTGCTGCAAAGGTTAAAATTTTTACATAGAATCAAACTATCATTTTTTAAAATTAATTTATCAAAAGTCCATTTATTTATTACATCAGCTAGTTGGAGAAATCATCAGCAATCAATTAAAAAAAAAACAGCAAAAAAAATCAGTTTGAATGGCAGTTATGGTCAGTATCTAGGTCAGGGTTGTCCATATATATATATAATTACAAAAAATACCGTTATTGACAGTAAAAACAGAAATTATACTCTCACAAAATAAAAATAAATTCAATGTGATTTTTGACATTGCCTTCCTTTTATAATAATATCAACATTTGATTTTATGGTACTAGTCTTAATTCTAAGAATTTTAGTTAAATGGTAATCACTCATGTTTGTTAATATGTTTTGGCAAATATCATACCTCTTTCTCAACCTATTTCTTTTAGCAATTTTGATATTTTTTGTGTGTGAAAAGAATCGTTCACAACAGTATATACTGTACTATCCCATATGCATAACAGTTCTGTAGACGAAACAGTTTTCTAACACCAATTACATCATTATGACATGAAAGTGTATCCAGTGAAACGAGAATAATTTTTACAACATACTTTACCAAAATAAATGAAAATATACCTAAAAAAATTTAGGTTGCATTTGGTTTGGTCTTAATAAAAATATTAAGTGGGCCACGGGTTGGACATCCCTGATCTAGGTCATACATGCTGTCTGGAAGCCTCAACCCTTACCCTGCATCACATGACACAATGTTTATTTTTAGTTGTATGTGGTTTCCACATTTTATAGAAAGTTGTTTATTAGTTTATTCAATAGACACGTGTTCAGAATTTTAATTTAAATAAAATAATTGAGAGTTTATGAAAATACTATATCTAAACCCCATTTGACTTAAACACTTTGACAAATTTGAGTTAACCAGTTTGATTTAATATGTAAATCTCTATGCTAGGTGATTGGGGAAGAAAATAATTTTTGAGTAAACATGACTTTGAGTTATGCAGGTTCCACAGTATTTGCCAAAACATATTAACAAACATTTTCATTATTATTATTTTTCAGCTTTCTATAGATTTTTCAATTAGTAACATTAGAATTTTATTCAACATAGGTACTTGAAAATTTAAGATTACAACAAATAGTTATCTTACAATTACAAATAACAAAAATTTGTTATCATTACATTAATATTCATATTGTTAAATATATACTTATATCTATTTACATATTTAATATTAATTATTTAAAATTAGTCTTTTTAATAGACTTCAAAAGTAGGTATAGATGGAAAGTGGTATGATAATTCTAAGCTGCTATTATAAAAATTTTTGTATTTTTAAAATGTGAAAAATGTAAATGTCACTGTGTTTAAACTTTTTGTTCTGCACATCTTTACGTTCTATGTATAAAACTGTTTTGAAGAAGACATTTTGTAATGTTCTAGATTTTTTCTATATGTTTCTTTTGATTATTATGTGGTTATTTATCTGAACTTTTCACATCCAAAAAGCTGAATTTGCTTTATTTTCTAATTATATTGATTTTTATATTAAGAAGAAAGTCCATTCTTTAGATGCAAAGACTCCATGAATATATTTATCATGTAAGAAAAGTAGGTAATATTCTGACAATAGCAGATCCAGAAAAATCTTAGGGAGATGCTAACTCAAAAATATTTGAATAATTATAAGTACCTTTTATCAACACATGCAACATGATTGTGTTGCAGATGGCTTCATATACCATATTTGCCATCATAAATGTTTTTAAAACATTTCAAAGTTAAAAGAAAGAAATTTTTTTTTTGTCTTGATGGGGAGGATTTAAGCCCATGCAATCCCCATGGGTCCACTCCTATATTTCAAATGTTATTTCAATAGAATAATAGAATAATTATTTCAAATAGAATGTTATTTTGTAAATGCTATCATTGAAATATTATGTCAGACTATTATTTATACATTATATACATATTTTTAAAAATGTTATAATATTTAAATGAAAATTTCAATAGCTATATAAGTATAAAATTTGTGCTCACAAAAATCGTTATATTAATTTTAATATAATGTAAAACCCCTGCAAAAAGACTTTCACCTAGAAATGAATGAATGATTTTCCTTCAGCTGATATTTTTTAAATATAATTTTTCCTTATTAAATATTTTATGTTTATCAGAAAATTGATTTTTAGTATTTGATTAAATCTAAGAAGATTTTTGTTAAACTTCCATAATATTTTACTCTATATTAATTTTTTTAATACACAAAAATTATACATACTGTATATCTTGGCAGATAAGACGATAGTTGAATCATAAAAAAAGACCCCAAAAATCCGGGGTTGTCTTATAGGACAGATAGATAAAAAATTAGATTGAAATTTATATAAATTAAAACCATTATAAAAAAACGGACAAACCGTAATTATTTACTAGTAAAGAATAGGGCATGTCCACAAAATAGAATAGCCATACGACGTTTTTGTGAATAGTCAAGGTCATTACACAAATGCCTGAACCAGTGCAAACGTTTGCAACAATAGCAAGGCAGAAAATAAAATTTGTTTATTTGAAAAATTACGGAATAGGACATAATTCCGTATACGCTATACAGTATTATTATCCAGATGATCTCTGATCTAAACTAAATTCATAGGCCGTTGATAGTTTGGGGGTTGTCTTATAGGACAGATATATGCTGAAACTATAAAATTTTGGCGAAAATTTATACCTCGTCTTATCTGCGGAAATATACGGTATTAGTATAAGAGTGAAAGTTTGGAAAAGATATTTATTGTATATTTAATTATTACTATTGTAACATATTCTTTGAAATATAAAAATTTATCATCATTATATTGATAAATTAGAAGAATTGAGTCATAAAGGTGTTTCTTGCAGATTAAAAAATTTTCATTTTAAATATGAGATGTTCTGAAAGTGAATTTAGTTCAAGTAATTAAAATATTAAATTGTTATTTCTGAATGAAATTGTCATTGGCGTAATTATTGAAGATAGAGAGGAAGAATGTGATTATTTTGATACTAATTTAGTGAAATAATTTTGTTGGATTAAAATTTTATTGTTTAAAAATAATAACATAAAATATAAATTAGACAAATTATTTTAAAATGTCTGTAATATCGCACAATAAGATTCTTTTAATAATCAAAATTTCATCTAATGTATTTTTAGTATTTATAAACTCTGAGAAACATGCTGGTAGCAGATTTCAAGAAGACTTCAGATTAAGACATTTTTTTAATTAAATATTTGGAAAATTTAAAAATTATATAGCAGTTTTGATAATTGCCTTACTGTGTGACATAACATATTCTTATTTTATATCCATTATTTGACATTAATAATCTAATTAAATTCAAAGAATAAATGCTTTTGATTTTGATGTCTACAATAATATAACATTATTGGATCAAAAGGCTTCTGTAAATGAATGTAATCATTTCAACTTTATTTGTTAGATATGTTTCCAATGTGTTTATCAATTGTAGTTTAGATAATAACAGTCAGTCTGAATAATGTAATAACAACTAATTAATATAATATAAAATATTATATTAGTTGACAATTGATCAACAACTGACATTAATTAATTCCTGTTATATTATTCAGACCGACTTCTGTTTATTATATAAATTATCTTAAAATTAAGAGACTTTCTTGAATTTTTATTGCAGATCTAGTAGACTGCAAAATTTAATTTGCTTTATGCTTGTTTGTCTTTTATACAGATCACATGAGCAAATAATTTGCATATTTATCAATAAATGATATTAATAAATAAAAATTATTCTTCATGGGAAATCAATTCTACAAATAATATAACAGTTCAATATTTATTCAGTTGCATTTATATTGTAATTTATATTGTTTGTTGTATACCTTATTTTAGAGAATTTCTGTAGAGCAATAATTGATTTCATGTAAAATATTGAAAAAAATAGTGAATTTCAAATTAATATAATCTGCAATATCAATTTAATTTTAGAATCAACAGAAGATGTTGTTCCTACTGTTGGATTTTCTAGCGTGCAAGTTAAACATAATCAGTTTGATATTACTATTTTTGATCTCGGCGGTGGACATAAAATAAGGGGAATATGGAAAAATTACTATGCATCAGTTCACGGAATAATATTTGTGATGGATGCAACTGAAGCAGAAAGAATAGATGAATGTCGAAAAGAAATAACTGTCGTTTTGCAAGACCCTAGAATTAGTGGAAAGCCAATGTTGTTGTAAGTTCAATTAAAATATTTTTGGTATTTTTGTTAACCAATTATTATCAGCTAATTAAAAATAACAAAAATAAATAAAACTAATAAAATCATCAAATTTCTTAATACCGTAGAGTCCCGCTAGTTGGAACTAATTGGGACTGAGCCCCGTTCAGATTAGCAGATTTTCATATTAGCTGAATAATTGAAATAATGCAGAAGCAAGCAGTAAAACAGGTCCTGTTTATATAGATCCAACACCATCAATGACTTTGTTTCTGTTTTTGTGTATAAGTACAGTATAGATCTGCTGTTTTAATAGGCCATGTCAAACACTAATTTATTAATTTTGTACAGTATTAATACAGTACTACAATAAAATACAATTTTTTTTTGTTGTGGAATTCTAAATCTTTGTGTACCATTAATACCATTTAAATTCAACTGGAAAACATTAAAAAAAAAAAAAAAAAACATATTTTGCAAGCTAAAAAGTTTCCACTCCACTGATTGAAACATGTTCAGACTAGTGGGACTCTGCTGTAATTGTGTTATTTTGAATTTTTATATTTTATATCAAAGTATACTTTTTTGTTTTACAAGGAAAGCAATTAAACGTAAATAGATAAACGTGACTAAGATTAAATTAGGAAATTTGCTGAAAATAAAATAAAAATCAATATGTAAAAAATGATTATTACAACAGTGATTAAGTATAATAAAGTTTATTTTTTTTTTACTTCATCATAAATACAGGGAAACAGAATTTTCTTGAATAATAACAAAACAATGAATGAATTTCTTTGGTACAATCATATGATTTAAAAAATTATTTAACTGAAAACTCAACGTTTTTAAATCACTGAGCATTTAATTATATTAGCAATAAAGTTGATCACTTTATTTCACTTTATTCCTTAATTCACTTTATTTCACTAATTTCTTATTTCATTGGATTTATTTTATAATTCAGTCAAAGCATAATCACTTATCAACTTTATCGAACAGTATTTGTTTGAATACATAATTTTGAAAAATTAAAATTTTAGATTTACCTACAAGTTTTTTCATGAGTTCAGTCAGTTTTCTTTTGATTTCTTAAGATTGATATTTAGAAACTAAACATATTCAAAGTTTAAATTCAATAATTATTAATTATCATCATTACAGATAACTCATAGTTCATTTATTTGTATATATAAATTATAACAACCTGATACTATAATATTGCCAAACAGAACATGAGTAACAGATAAGGTTATACCTGAATTAATTGGTATACTATAAATGATATAATATTCATGGGAATACTATATACTATCTCTGGAAGCAAAGATCAAAATGGGATCTGGGTTATACCATCCAGATGTGGTAATATATCTACACAATAAGCAGAAATGGTAGGTTCAGTCCCACTCTGGGCTAATTCTTTTCTTCCAGAATAGTTTAAATTAATTTATTTCTAAGAAATTTATTACAGATTCAGACTAACTTCCTACCTCTAGGCTAGTTATTTTGATTCTAATCATTTATAGTATTTGTTTTAGAGATTTGCCATTTATTAAATTAGTCTGTTATATTTGCCTTTGTATTTTAGTTAATGCTATTAAAATTGTTTTTGAAACATTTTTGTTTTTGAAACATTTTTATTTTCTAAAATTTCTCATCATTTTATCAATTTATTCTCAGATTAGTTAATAAACAAGACGTTCAAGGTGCTATGGATGAAACAGAAATATGCAATCTACTTGAATTAGAAAATATGGTAAACAAACAAGAATGTCCAACTCGTGTGGTAAGTTAATTAAAATACAGATTTATTCTTTATAATAAAATAATTTACTTTCTAAAGTTTGAAATCATTATCTCGTTCAGATCTTTCCAGACCTAGACTTTGTTCTAATACAGATAATAATCAGGGGTTGCTCTGGAAAATTAAAAATAAATTGCCAACCATTTTGCCAGTTATAAATTTTTTTTTGCCACTTCAAATTATTGCCATCAGTTTCACTTATTAATTAATGCAGGTGTTAGTAGCTTCATCAGTTTGGAGTCTGGAAAACAAAAGTAACATGTTAAGCTGTCACTTTGAAATAGGAATCATTTTTGAATAATTTTTTAATGAATAATTCTGAATAATACATTTGATCACAATGCTTAAACAGTATTTCACATGTTGTTATGTCAAAATTTTTATTTTAGTCTACTGAAAAAAATGAAAGTGAAAAAAATTCCCCAAATTTTCTGTCACTCAATAAAAAATCCCCAATCTGGAAATGCTGGGTAGCATTGCATGAAAACTGTCTTTGCTTCTCAACATCACTTTTTGCTTTCCTGTCTGAACTTTCCACATGATGTCATGACATTGGCTAGGTGTGTGGTGCATGGGACTTTCACTGCACAGGAGCTTGACATTCTGCTAATTTTCCTGAAGCGTGCTTTGTGATTCAATTTCATGCTGAATGTCAAAATAAGTAAACTAGGGATTTTATTGCCAGTATTATATTTCTATCTCCACTTTAATAAAAATATTGCAAAGTGGTAATTTTGGTGCTATGTAGATTAATGTTGATTTAACAAAAAACTTCTCTCCGTGATGTATACAGAGAGGAGTTTTTTGTTAAATCAACAATTGAATCATATATTCTGTTGTTTAATTTAAAGCAGCTTGTAAGTAGGTCATATTGCATTGCAGGATTTGTTCCTTGAAAGGATCACCCATTAACTTCTTCTGTGAATTCTGCATAAATTTGTGCAAAGGGTTAACAAAAGGGAAGGAAGGATTTGTGTAGGGATAGGAGAGACAAAATGACTTCATTTTTGACTCTGAGTTGAAGAGACTGCTACTCCTCTCCACTCAACTTGTTTTTCCACTCTCCTTTAGCCTTTCTTCTCTTACTTGCTTCCCTTAAAATCTCTACCATTTTATTAAATGTCACATTTTTTACTCCTGTTAACCTGCGAAATTTTTCATCATCAAGCTCTATTCATTTGCTCTCATACTATGGCAGCTATACTTTGTTTAATTTTTGAACCTTTGGTTATATACAGATATACAGATTTAAATTTAGTTTTATATTATTTTAAATAATTTTGTGTCTATATACATTAAAAGCAAAATGTTCCATCATGGCCACACACAACTACCATAAATTAAAAAATTAATTTGATTTACATTTTGGAAATTTCAAAACAACTTTTAAACAGTTTTTAAAAATGCTTTCATTTTCAATTTGATTTGATTTTAATTAGTTTTGATTTTTTTTTTTAATTTGGTTTTGGTTTTAAGGACAGAGTTTTAATTATAAGAACAACATGCATTTAATTACACGTACTCCTCACTTTACGACCTATCTGCTTAACGACCACTCACAATTACAACTGAGTTTTGACCTGCAATTCGGGGAATCCCCTTTCTCAGCTTGAGTGTTGGTCAGTGGCAAATGGTGACATGCGCACTAAGTGTACTATAATAGTTATTTTATGAATAAATTTGAAGTTTGTTGCATAATTTGGATAATTTTACAACGATCCTATATTCCTGGCGCAAGCTCCTCGCTTATTGACCAATTCGCTTAACGATGTAGTCGTCGGAACGGAACTCAGTCGTAAAGTGAGGAGTACCTGTACATTATTAACAATGTATTAACTATATTATTATTTTTGGTTTTAATTAATTTTTAGGTTTAATTTATTTAGTATTAATTTAGTTTTAGTTTTTATAATTATTTTTAATAATTATTAATTTATTATTATTTATTTAATTATGCCTACATTTTTTTAACCCTTAATTATAATTTTTTTAATTAATTAATTGCAACTCTTTTTTCTTTTGCAATGTAACTATAGAAATTGTTTGCATTGTTTTGCACAAAAGATAATCAAATTTAAATTTATTTTAATTTTTTTTTTAGTAATTTTATTTATACTTAAATGCATTTTTATGTTACAATTTTGTTATATTGGATAATAAAAAACCAGTTATGATTTTAAGAAATGTAATATATATCACAGAATACTGTATTCCAAAATAGAATCTCTATTTAAAAACTTGACAAAGGCTTATCAATCAGGCCAAAAAAATTTCTTTTGATTAAATTTAGTTGCTAGAAAAGTGTGAAAATTAGTTTTGTGTCTTGGAAAATTAAATGATCACCCACATGCACTGTTAAAATTATAAATTTTAACAGTACAAGTGGGTGATCAAAAAGTAACATAACATGATCCACAGTTTAAAAACCAAAGCACTGTTGAGTGTAATTTCAATGTAAGCAGTTAGTAATGACCCGGAGTGGCAACATTAAATGGTTAGAATGACACATGAATATGGGACAGTTGTGATGTAGCATTTCCAAATGAAGACAAGAAAAGTAGACTTGCAAAAAAGTTTGAGTAGTAGTTTCAATTTTTTGTGACTCAAAAAAGGTTTCACGTATTGAAGCTTGAAAGAGGCCACTAGTCTAGGATTTATTTTTCTTTATGATAAAACTAGAGTACGTACAACACACCAGACTTATGGATTTGTTGACCCCTTTGATTTACATTTTTCCACATTTTAAGTTGCGGTTTTGCTACTGATGAAGAAGTGGAAACTATCATTGCTACAGCAACAAAGACAGGAATTTTTTGAGGACAGGCTAAAGAATCTTATTACACATTGCAATAAATGCCTGAATAAGTTGGGTGGGAAATAATTAATTGAAGTTAATAAACTTTATTTATTTAAAAATGTTTGTTTACATTTGAGTAAAATAATATTATGGAGTTATGCTGCCAACTGAAAAATTTTTCTTAGAGAACTGTTCAAAATTAAAAAGTTCTCAAGAACCTGAATTGTAATTGCATTACATACAAAATAATCAAGAGTCAGTTAAATGGGATAACTAATCTTAAAATATATATCTGTTAAA
This sequence comes from Centruroides vittatus, assembly GCF_030686945.1. Classification (NCBI taxonomy): domain Eukaryota; kingdom Metazoa; phylum Arthropoda; class Arachnida; order Scorpiones; family Buthidae; genus Centruroides; species Centruroides vittatus. The sequence continues at coordinate 2,705,112 of NW_027122405.1, read as the reverse complement.
TGATTTTCGATCCACTCCATGCTTGGCAAATGTTTATTTTATTATTAACATGGTTAGTACATCTGAGTTTTGGATCATCATTGAAATTCTCATTTGTTTTTTAAACCAAATTTCTTCTATTGTTATTAAAAGTTAATTTAAAAAATTGACATAGAATCAAGAATAATTTGTTTTTCTCTATATTGTTTGATGTTTTAAAATAAAGTTTATTCAAGTTCTATACTTTATACTGTTTTTATATGCTGTTGAAGACAAAACATTGTTTTACTGGAGCTTAATAAATAAAATATTTTAGTCCTTTTGAGTGAGACACCCATCTTCTGATATGTTACAAATTTAAAAAAAATATGTAAAAATATTAAAAAATTTTGAAGAAATGTCTTTGTATTGACATCAATGCTGTAAAAGGTAAAAAATAATTTTTTTTTAGCTTTCAGAGTATTTTTGGTATTATGTGACCAAAAATAAAAGCATGTGGTGCTCATGTTTACAAATATTCTTGGTTACACTTTCTATCAAATTTAGGGGCTTTGCATGAGTGCCCCACACTTTTATTTTTGGTTGCTAATACCAAGAATATTGTGAAAGATGAAAAAATTTTTTGACCTATTAGTGCATGTATGTGAATAAAAAGCATTTCTTTAAAACTTTTATAAAATACTTTTTACTTTTAGTTTTATATATGAAACACTAAATTATCAAAATTCTTCCTGTTTTAGCATTAATCTTTCACCCTCTTCCCAATTAAAGGATTTTATGTAGACAGTACAACTAAAAAGGGACAAGGATTTTATAAGTTTTACAATAAGAGTATATATTTAAATTTATTGTTTTATTAATAATGATACTTGTTAAAACTTCAATTTATATTTATATGTACAGGTAACCCCTGTATAACACGGGAGTTATGTTCCAAAAAATTGCCGTGTTATACAAAACAAAGAACTAGTATGAAAAGGGGGGTTAGATTCCAAAAATTAAAAAAACATGCTACTATATTTTCATAAATAAGATAAATATCTTTATTAAAATTTTCTTAAGAAGTGATATATATTAATATAAATTAAACAATGTTTTCTGTGTCATCACTAAGCGCTATTAACTGAAAATTTTTTATCTACATAGCCGAAAATGAGACACAATTAAAGTCTTAAAGTATTCTTGTAAAGGTGTGGATTGTCCCAATGGTCGGAGATGTGGTTCAATGCCTAAAAACTGGTGACTGAATAAAGCAAGTATGGAATAAGGGAAAAACGTCTGGCAACCTCAAAAGTAGAAGCGTTGAGATCTGGCAACACTGAAACAAGTTTCGGGAAGGACCACATGTATTGACAGAAGGCGGGAAATGAAAATTTACATACTGTACTTAAGTACTAATAGTTTACGAAAATTATGCATGAAAATCTGATCGTACGTACGCACTCAAATGAAAAATGTCAAATGAGGTATCTTTTGCACTTAAAAGCTTTATCACATTTGTTGAACTGTTGTACGGGGATTTCCCTATTTTCAAATTAGATAAAGTTCACTTTCAATCGTTTTTATTACATTTCATGTTGTACGGGGATTTCCCTATTTTCAAATTAGATAAAGTTCACTTTTAATCGTTTTTATTACATTTCATGTTGTACGAGGGTTTTACCCAATTCTCGAACCATGTTAGAGTGAATCCGTGCTATAGAAGTGCCGTGTTATATGGGGGTTACCTGTATAGTAAAATCTGTGTAAACCAGAATTGCATGGTTCCAAATATTTTTTCTGGTTTCGCAAGTTTGTTTTATCAAGGTTCTGCTTTGAACAGGTTTTATTGTATATATAAATTAATATTTCAATACGCATAGTATGTTTTGCAAATTTACAACATTTATATATTTTTAATAAAATGTATTTTAGGAAACATGTTCTGCAATATCAATTAATAGTAAAAAGAGAGATAAAGGAATTGATAAAGGTTTTCAATGGTTAGTTGGACATATTGAAAAATATTACAAAGAACTTGAGCAAAGAGTTCAAAGAGAAACTAATGAACAAAAAGAAAGAGAAGAAAAAGAAAGACTTGAAAGAATGGAAAGAGTGAGAAAAATTAGGGAAGAGAGGTATGGAAAATATATATAAAATTTTAAAGTTTAGCAAAAAAGTAATATGTTTATGCTGTAAAAATTAGAGAGAAACAAGAAGCAGAAGCACAAAATAATGTAAATAATGATGGTGGCAATGACGAAGACGATGTTGATGTAATTGTTGGATCTCCTTTTAAACCAGCTAGTAAAATCAGAGTAAGTTTCTAATGAAAATCTTTATAATATATTTATATTATTGAAAACATAGTTTCTTGTAAAAAAAATAATTTTAAATATTAAATTGTCTATATATCATTATTAAGAAGATTCAATGTGAACTGTAATAACTTGAAGCCATCAACTAAAATAACCTTTATAATCCAGCAGAGTGTATTTATAAAAAGAAATGTTTTCTGTCATCAGGATCTAGAACAAAATTATTTAAAATACAAATACACAATAGAACAAAGAATACCTAACTATTGGTAAAGATGTACAAATAAAAATTAACAGTATCTTGTTAACTTTCAATTATGTGAGTTTTGTATTGAAAATCATTTCATTCTAGAACCTGATGATGGCCATTTTAGATAGCTGAAAATATTTCTTCTTTAAATGGCAATCATACTTTTCAATTTTCAGCCAGACAGGCAACTTCAACAGCTGTTCTCATTAACCAGCAAATCTTCTCCGAATACTGCAGGTGTGCAACTTCAACTAAAAAAGTTTGTTGCTCTTGTGCTGATTACAAGTGAATGAACAAATATCTTCACATTATGGTTCATTTTTTTAATCATGTGATGTCAGTCTTAACCTGTTTTAGTACCTCTGAAAATAGGGTGCATCTTAGATTTGATGTAATATACAGTGTAATCTACAAATAGCAGTTAGCGTAGGGACAGAGAAGTTTGTCTGCTATTCAGAGGTACAGGCACAGGCCATTGGCCATATTGTATGTTAATTATAAAGTGGTCATTATAAAGTGAAGAATATGATGGATTATGAAAACATCAAATTTGCATTAGGAAATACATCACTCACCAAACCATCACCAGTTCATGACACAAAAAAAGAAAACTTCTTACAAACATTTTCGTCTATATGAAATAGACATCTTCAGAAGATGTAGACTGAAGATATCTATTTCATATAGACAAAAACGTTTATAAAAAGTTTTCTTTTTTTGTGTCATGAACTGGTGACTGTTTGATGGGTGATATATTTACAATAACCCAGTTTTTGAGATATATTGCATTAGGAATGTGAATATACTGAAAATTATAAGTAGCACATATAATTAAAATATATATACAATATACTATTTATTTTTTCAGCTGTAAAAATCTCATTTTAATTGAATCTCTTTTGAAGGTTGAGTTACGAAGGCAGTTTGCCAACCACTTTAAAATGTGGGAAGATATTTGGTTTTCTTGCATTTATGATGTTATTTATGTTCTTAAGTTTCTTTTTTGTTACTACTATACTATGGTTCTTGTCAAATGAAACTTCAGAAAAGTTTTTATACTTTTTTTGGATTATTAGCTTAATTCCAACATTAAGACAGAATTTTAATAACATTAATATGTATAATGATAAATGATAATCAACAACTTAACCAGATTAAACTTCTCTAATAGATAAAAAATATTGTTTGACTTCTTATAACATGACCACCTCTCATATTCCTATTTTAAGCCAGTCTTTATTTGATGCCTACAGTCAAAATTCATCATCTGAAAGAGTATTTGAACCTATTCTTTGTTTTTGTTTTAAAATATTTTGTATGTAATTAATTTTTTCAGGATATTGAAGACTGGACATTGTGTTTTTTAAGGTTGGTTATGGATGATGGCATCCATTATTTAGAGATATAATATAAAAGATGTTCTATTTGAAGGGTTTGAAGATTGTAAAAATGTCCATTAATTAAAGGGGTCTGCTATTCAGGAGTGTCCATTAATGGAAGATTCACTGTGTCATAATTAGTGGCCCCTTGTGTCACACATCTTATTTCTCTGTCATTAATTCCATTGTGTCATTTAGTAATTTTATTAGACTAATATTCATAATAGTAAATGTTTAAGAGGTTGACTTAGCTCAGTCTTGTTATTCTATTATGGTAACATTGTACTTGGATTAAAATATGACAAATGCTACAAAAGTTTTGCAGCACTATTCCAAGAAATGTTGCATTTCCAATTCTTTAAACAAATGATCGAAGATAAAAGAATGAGGACAATTGTATGTGATGCAAATCGAATCAGGTGTTGATCCAGAAGAGCCTAACACAGAAAGTGAAGAGGTTTACCATAGAAGACAGTGATATATAATTTGCAATAAGTACTGAACAAATTTATATCAAAATAAGTGATTCTGTTGACATAAATTTGTCTTGAGTGCTCTATTTTTCAAAAAAAATCCATGGGTGAGCACGAAGAAAATACTTTAAAGCATTTCCAAGTCATATTTATAAAATTAAAGGCAGTAACTCCTGCTTCCATTATTTAACTTGTGATAAACACAATATCACAAGCCACCAAGATTAATCTCAACTGGATAATCAAGAATTTTTCATGATTATCCAGCCTGAATATGTCAAACTTTTGTTATTCTGTTGACTCCATTAAAGATTTTTTCAAATCCATAATGGATAAGAAATAATAACTTAATATTTTTTTAGGCAGAAGGAAAAAAAAATTCCTTAATTACTTAATGTTTCTTGTATTGCAAAATATTTATTATGAAAATCTGCAGTAAAAAAAAAAACAGAAAAACATTAAAAAATTTAATTCACTAACTTTAGAAGACATCACTCTCTATTGATATGTTTCTTTCCAAATCTCTAATTTTTACTGTATTTATTAGCTAAGTTATATAAAGTCATTATAATAATTATTGTTATTAAAGCAGATAATATATATTCCTGTTTAAAATATAATTAAATCCATTTTTAAATATTCCATTAATGTTCTATTATCAAAGCATCAAGAAATGTAAAGTCTTTAATGCTTGCTTATAAGTGTAAAGACTCTATTCAAGGAATGTCAGTTCATTTAATATAACATCCAATTGTTATAATCACTGTTGTTACTTTTAAAATTTGAAACATTGTTTTCTTTAGGAAGAATTAAATAAAAAAGAATCTTGTTTGAAGCAAATTTTGCCATCTAAATCTGGTGAGGCAAAAGTTATACATGTAAGTCCAAGCAAAAGTCAAAATGTAGACAATGCCAATGAAATTGCAAAGAGTCCAGGTATGAATTCTGAAGCTGACAGACCGATGTCGAGTTCTGTCGAGCTAGAAAGTGATGTAAATGGTTCCCAAAATTTCCCACAAAGTACAACAGGTAGGAATCATATTTTATGTTACCTTTATATAAAAATAGGTTTATTACTTAATGTTAACTGGAAGAAAAAAAAGAGAAAAAAATTATTCAATAAATGTTTTTTTTTTCCCCATTTAACAGTGTGAAATTTTTAGAGTATAAAAGTAAGAATTTGTGTGATAATAATTCTATATATATATATATATATATATATATATAATTTTTATAATAATAATCGAGGCTATTGTATCGTTAAAAATTATTTCTTTATTTTGTTTGTACAAAATAAATATATTGAAGAATATAAAAACATGAAAATTATACTTTAGAAGTAAATCTAGTATCAAAAACATTTGATTCAGCACGACACAGTCCGACTGAAAATTGTTTGGATAACCGGCGATTCGGATTACCGGGGTTCGGATTAATAACTCTCTACTGTATTGCTAAATTTTTTATAGTAAACTAGCAATGTATAAGACAATGTATTAAGTTTTATAATACTCTCTCAATATAACATTTAGAGAAAACAAAAATTAGATAATTAAAAAATATTTAAATTAAATCTAAATTTATCAGTAATAAATCTAAAACCATCAGTAAGAACACTTCTCATTTAATTTAAAAAATTTGAATAATGTCAGAAATTGATAAATTCAATACATACAATTTATCCATAGGAAAATGAATCACAATATAAATTATTTATAATTATGGTAATTAACTTTATACATTTAATATCTACAACCAGTAAATAAATAGAAAGTATTTGTCTTATCACTAGAAGTTGAGAATAATGATAACTTATTATATAATGATTTTAATTAAGCATTAATAACATACTGTTATATGTAATAATATCAAGTAAGCATCAAAATAAAAGATGTAAACTGTGAAATTTTGTGTATGGTTCTATTACTGTGCATTTAGTGTCATTACTGATATTTGTTAATATCAGTAATGACACTAAATGCACAGTATTAGTGTCATTATTAGTGTCACTGATATTTAACACAAATCAGATTAAAAATAGTTTTATCTAAATGTTATATTGAGTATGTATTATAAAGCTGATTATATGTTGCCACTTTATAATAATAAATTTAGCAACATGAAGACATAACTTTTTTCTATCAGATGTATAAACAATATTATGCATTCAGATAGAAATTCCAGTCACTGCAAAATATGATATATAGCTATTAGATAAAGATGACGGTTATGGTTCGATTGCATGTGTGGTAATGCTGCCAGAGTGCCTTGAACTCTGCACCAGAATTCTATAAAAAGTTTTGCAGAGGCTCACTGGATTCAGAGTTATCAATGTATGTGTTGTTTGGAATGCCAAGTGTGTCTGGACAATGCAGTGAAAGACTTACTACAGAATCTTGTCTCTTCTAGTACTACTGTTGTTAGGTAACAAGCAGAGGCAAATTTTTGCATATGGTGGGCCACTATGCTTCCTGACATTAGCACCTGAACATTGTTGTCTTTGTTTGCATTGGTGCTGTGAGGGAGAAGCATAGACTGCTACAGATTGAGAACTTGTCATCTTTTGTGACAAATCCTGGTTCTTTTTGGGAATAGACAAGATCATTTTAGTGTGTGAAAGACCAAAGAGAGCACTTCAATTTTTCTTTCTGTTCAGTAATGTATATTGTTTGCATGCTGTTTTGGAGAGCCATCTTGTATGACAGTCAATCATTCCTACTAGTTGTGCAAGGGATATCAATGGCACAGCATACATTTGGGATATCCTGCACCCTCTTGCTGCCCTCCATGCAAGCAACTAGTATCCTATAAAAAGATTGAATGTTGCAACTATGCTTTTCCAGGAGATCTTTCACATTGTCACATTTCCTTGGCCCACCCAGTTTCTAGATTTGTTGCCCATGAGTATTTATGGGATCAGATGAGATGCCAGTTTTGGCCAACTACAAGCATGAGGGCTCCTAAGTGGCAGTTGCTGCATTTGTAGACATATGTCACAGGATAGAATGTGGAACCCATATGCATTTGTGCCTGACCATATTTCTGCATGTATCCAGGCAAGAGGAGGTCTTACAAGGTACTAAAGGTTCCTTAAGCATTGTTGGGCTGCAATTTGAAAAATTGTAGACCTATAATTTCCACTGTCATTCATCTGTCCTTCCTTAATCTCAAGAATGGTGTTAGATAGATAAAAATCAAGACCAGATAGGAAAGCTTAGGGGCAGGAGGCCCCAATTAACTATATACAAACTTCTGGTCGAGACCAAAAGTCACATGATTTCAATTCAAAAATATCCCCAGAACTAGATGACCAGCATGACTGTTGTTGTCAGGAAAAGTGTGATGTATAGGGGCAAGACACTACTAATTTGAGATGGAGAGCATGCATTAAAAATTGCAGCCTGGCATTGTGAAGATGTCACAATAATTTTTGCTTGTTTCATGAAAAATTGTCCCATTGCTATGATACCATGATCACTTATCACCATTGTTATTACATTCACACTAATAGTTTTGATTTCAACACCACCTTCTTGGTGTTTAACTTCTGTCAACAAGTGTATATTATGGTTCAAATTAAATTCTCATTTTTCACTTTACAAAACTGTACTAAAAATTAGTTAAATTGAAAAGTTAAGTGTGTTCATTTATGAATTTTTTAAATCGTAACGATGGTGGACTGCACGCGATCTCTTTCATAAGCAAGAAACGAGAAAATTCACATCCAGGCGTTAAGTGTTAACGAACATCGCTATAATCACTAGCGCTTTCGACGAAACTATTTTCGTCTTCCTCAGGTGGATAAAAACGGATAAAATCCTCTTTCGAATCAAAAAATTTTCGAAATGCAAAAACCGCTTTAGAACTTTGGAACACACTCACCGATGGAACAGAGTGAGAAGAAATTTAAATGTGCGCGCGTGGTGACGTAGCGCATGCACTATAAATTACTGAAATGTGGAGCTAGAGGTGTTGTTTTAATCTGTTATATAAGTTAACCCACATAACAGGCAAATCAAGCGTGGGCGTGTTGCACGGATTTAGTGCAGCGGTAAGAAAGGCCTCCCAAATAAACACGATGCTCCTGTTATTACAATGCCTGAGCATCATCACCTGGTCCCATAGCGGGGTGTATGGGTGCTGTAACACCATTCTTGCTAGTTCGGTGTCTGCTTTGCCTGCCCTGATGGAAAGTTGGTGTTCGGAAATACGACAGGCCAACATTCTGGTTGTCGCACCAACGTAGTGGGTGCGAATACCGGAAGCAGTATTTTCCAATGGGATGGAGTAAACTCCAGACCTCTCTAGTACGGAGGTAGCATCCCTGTCGTTGCACAGTAGCCTCCTAAGATTTGGCCTGGGGAGACTGGTAGAAAGAGCACGTGTTGCCTAAAAACACGGCAAATATGTATGGTGACTCGGCCACAGAACGGTAATGCGGGAAGGACTACCGTGCATTCGTTTGGAACATGTAAGGCCGTGGGAGGAAAGAGCGATCTTTTGACCTTGTTTAGGAGGTACCTGTACTTGGCATTAGTGTACCCCGCCGCGTTTACTGCTGAGCGAATGGCATTAAGTTCAATGTTGACAGCTGTTTGACTGGAAGATAACAAAAAAGCCCTTCTAATTAATGGGGCGATAGCTGCATTAACATAATGCTGCGGCTGGAATGCTGTAGCAGGGATTAAAGGTGGTAAGCAGTTGAATTTATGGAGCACGGAGTACGATAAAGTTCCCTGGGATTTGGAGATGTTTAGATCTAAAAACGCAATAGCCCCTTCATTTTCTTTTTCCCAGGTAAAACTGATGGTAGAATAAACTTTCGTGAGTGAAGATTTGAAGGTGAGGAAATCCTCCTCCGTGTCCTGCCAAGCAACAAGGATATCGTCTACATATCTGAGGTATAACAATGGATATGCTATTTCTTCTCGCTCTGTTCCATCGGTGAGTGTGTTCCAAAGTTCTAAAGCAGTTTTTGCATTTCGAAAATTTTTTGATTCGAAAGAGGATTTTATCCGTTTTTATCCACCTGAGGAAGACGAAAATAGTTTCGTCGAAAGCGCTAGTGATTATAGCGATGTTCGTTAACACTTAACGCCTGGATGTGAATTTTCTCGTTTCTTGCTTATGAATTTTTTTATATTTATGAATTAATATGAAATTCTGTGAATAACAACATTTCAGATCTGTATAAATTATTATAAGTTTATACTACTATGAATTAATTAAAATCTAGCATTATGAATATTCTGTAACATATAAAAATAAATGAGGCTTTTCTACACTTTATGATTGTCTTCAAATTGTAAAAACAATTTTGTAACAAATTTCTAACATTTAATGTGTGGTTTTAGACAAAATATGCAGTATGTTTATACAGATCAACTGTATGAATATTTATAGCATCGATTTCTTAAATTGACCTGGACCTTTCATTTACTAGATGAAAATTTTAAAAAATAACCAGCAATTTGTGTAACTTTCCCAGAGAAAAAATTAAAATTGTGTAGCACCATCTCTTATGGGATTTTATTATTAAAATCTTTTTATATTATTAATAAGATTTTTAAACTTACCTACTCTCAAAAGAAAACTTTTTGAGAGTAGGTAAGTTTAAAAAAAAAAAAAAAGTAAATTGTAATAACGAGTAAAATCTTCATTAAGTTTGACCTCTCGAGATAGAGGTAATCACGTGTCTTATCTCCCCACCCCCTTGACTTTTAACCACCAAAATTTAATAGCATCAATGCTTCTTATATGTAGGCTACCATGTCAAATTCTTTACCTTTATCTCATCCTTAGATATTAAATGAAATAGAAGCCAACACACACCCCTACATATTTTTTCCTGTGTTTTTTTTTTTCCTTGTTTAGGGGTCTCAAAATGTCAATTTGCAAAACCCAGGGGATCAAATTTGATAATTCAAATATTTTCCCTAGTTATGTATACATAACAGATGGGAGGGTATGAAAAAATAAGAAAAAGTATCTAATTTCATTTTAATGTAAAAAAATTTGAGTGTTTCTATTTTAAATTTAATTTCAAAATTATTAAATTGTGAAAAACATCTGGAAAAATTCTTTTGGCTATTGCTTATATACTGCATAAATATACACAAATCCAAATTTTCAGACTGTTTGTTAATTCTTAATTAGTTAAATCTTGAAATTTGGCCCAAAAGTAAATGGGCTGCCATCTCATTTTGAGAGAAATTAATTTCTAATTATTAAATTTAGTAAATGCTAGAAAAAAGACCAACCAAGAGTAGGACTCAAATCTATTTACTTAAACATGTTTGAGATGTTTTCAAGATATACAGTTGAACCTTTCTTTATCTCAAATTCATTTTTTTCTTGGAATATATATAGAGTTTAGGCTGAAAATTCAATGTTTCCCCAAACAATTTTTTCCTCAAAACTATAGACTGAAGTGTCAATTACAAATTCAAGCATAAAAGTCACTAATAGCTTGAACATACGTAAATTAATACCACGAATACAAAACTTCCAGCAAATGCTATGTATTCAAATTAAATATAAAACAAAATGTTTGACCTCTTTTAGGGGCTTGCCTCAAGCGTCAGAATCTCTAACGTTCAGTAAAGTTAGACACTTGAGGCAGGCCCCTCAGGGCAAACATTTTGTTTTGTATTTAATTTGAATACATAATATTTGCTAGAAGTTTTGTATGCATGGCATGTTGCTTTTAATTTACAAATTCGAAGTTCGGCGACTACATTTTGATAGTATAAATTGTGATTGAGAAGCATTTCTTGCAATATACAGTTGTAATTAATTCTGCTTTTCTCCAATTCATAGCCAATTTGTCCAGTCAAAATTGGGCATCAGAAACTATTTCTGTTAAAGTGGATCAAAAATGTTTTATTTATACCTAATACAGGTATGTACTGTACCTGCTATTGTAATAATAAAATACTGTATTTCCAATCAAACCTATTACTGTTTATTATATAGGAACCTCCATATCTGAAAACCTGTCTATTTTGAATATTTACTCCTTCCCGTGAGATTCGAGATGGACAGGTTCAACTGTATAATTGAGTTTTTGTTTTCAATTAATTGTGAAATAGTAGGATGGTTTCAAATGAATTTGTTCTTGTTTCAGAATCGATGGACAGTCATAAGAAAGTAAAGCGAAAATGCAAAAAGAGATTTAAAAACAAAGTGGCTCCGGATTTGGAAATGACTAAACCTAGGGATTTGCCACCTTTGCAGCATACTTTAAGTCCTCACAATGGATGGCTTGAGAATAATGAAATTAATTCTCCCATTACAAAAACCAATGCAGGTCAGTATCTCTCTCTTTTTCTGGTGATTTTAATATATAAACTAGGTATATTTTCTGTTAATCATAAAAGTATCATTTATAAACATACTTTAAAAATCCAGTAACGAAAATTTTTTAATGTAAAAACTTTTTGTTTATTGGACTTTAAAGGTTGTTTAAAGTGTGTTTGTGATTTGTTCCAGTATTAAGAAGCAGCTAATTTTGTATCCGTTAATTTTTTCATTACTTTATGGATTATTTAAAAATTGCTCCACATAATATGAGTAAATATTTATAATTAATGTGGATTTGCACATTAAAAAATTATGGCTTTCAACCACCCTAAACAAAATCTGACAATCAAAAACATCCATGACTGAAGCAGATTCAAATCCTTGATTCGGCAAACTAGAAATAGAGTTTAATCTGGTTGTGAAATGCTTTAAGACAAAAGAATAAAGAATTGTTTGGCTTGTGTATAAATGAACATTGTTAATAGCTGTATCATAATAGTTAAATTGGAAAGTGTAACAGTATTGTTCTTGCTATATTTTTATCATACAAACTGTGTATCTAATTATGCATTGTATATTAAAATTACCATGCATATTTTGTTTTTTGATAATGACAAATTTATGAATTCTCTGCTTGAGAAGAAGAAAATCATTGGTTAACATTGGTGTGAAATATCTACTTGGAAAATACTTAGAAAACTTTTAGCTGTTTTCCATATAATTTTTAAATATATTCTATAACTAAATAGTCAGTATAAAACATTTTTTATGCAAAATTGCCATTTTATTTTTTAATGATTACAGAATCAATAAATTGGGCATTAGCAGAAGAACTGTTACCATGTGGAGATTCAATGGAGCTCAAAAACCAAAACCAGAATCCAGAGAACGTCGACTGGATTCAGTCGGATATTTCTCCTTCCGCTAGTCCCTGCAAAAGGTGACAGGCATCGTCGTCGTCTTCGTGTGTCTAGTCAACGTTACAATTACTATTATTTATTTAAAATGCACTTATTTATGAGTATATATTGTACAGTTTTTAAATGAAGTATTTTGTAAAACAAAACTGCTTTTTATATAAAGAGCATTTTTATATTTATCAAATTTTGAATTTGTAAATACAGTAGCTTTAGCATTCTTTGTGTCCTGGTAATTTGTTTAAATTATTTTATCAGAGTTTTTAAAATATTAAATGAAACAGTTTTCTTTTGAGATAATACAATATTTTATTCACCAACAATTGACAAAAAATCATAAAAAACACAATAGTATAATTGTATATTTATATATTGTAATATATATATGTACATGTACATAAAACTATTGGCATGATTTAACTGAAAACAAATTTTAGTACATAACTGCATCATCAGTTAAGTACTCAGGAAGCAGATATTTACAATAAAAACAATGTACCTTATTACAAAGAGGCTACTGATGTGCAAAATTCAGTTATTAAAAAGTCATACCTTATTTGGCAATATACAAGAGATTAGTCTCATCAAATATAAGGCCAGCATTTCATTTCTATACCATTAAGTAGCAAAAAGTGGCAATATAGTTTGTTTTTGGTTTTAAACTTTGACCTTATCAATATATTTTGGACAATCTTTTATTATGAGTTTTTTTTTGTTTTGGTGTCGGCTGCATTCAAATTTGATATCCTCGTGCGGATGTCTATTAAAATAAATTGTGACAGACTTACTCGTGGTGAATAAAGTGAACTAAGCTCGCAACCCGGACAGTTGACTAGATAATATTTGTCGAGTCGGAAGTCTCGACCACAAAAGTTATTCGATGCCATTTAAACATTCTTACACTTAAACTTTATTGGTCTATCACACAAATCACAACATTCTCTAACTGCCAGATAACAGAATTTATGTGCCGATAAATGCTTGTCCAGGACATTTAAATAAAAACAAATTTTGCCCTTATTTGAATATTTCATTTTCTGATATTTTGATAAAAAAGAAATTATTTTGCATCGTGCTACAAATTCTATTTCTAAATAAACAAATTTCGATATGTGCAAATTTTTTGATATATTATTTCAAATTATATCACATTTGATTTCCTTGAGCGTATAATAAACATATGTAATCTTTATGATATGCCCTCTTTCATTGATAAATATTTTAAAAATTGATTTCTGCTGGCGATAGTTGGCTTTTTATATATATGTATATAAATTATTAAACTCAAAATATAAATTTACATAGAAATGGATAATAAATTTTGTGTACAATTTTTTTAAAATAAATACATAATGCACACGAGACAAACAATTCCATAGGCATAAATATTTAAACTAGATTTTCCACCCGCTTGCCATTGTTTCGGCAATCTCTATTGGGTGATTAAAAAAATGAGAGAGGATAAAAAAAAAGTTTTGTGCAATAAATTAGAAATAAAGGAACTGGTCTCTTATTTTAATTTTTGGTATTAAGAAACAGTAGTCAAAATCGTTAATGTTTTCCATCCACACACACGTACGTAATGCTTTAGACAGTGATATGTATGCCGATATATTATAATCTCAAAATAATGGATTGGAATGATTACAGTTATATCCTTAATCAGATACTTTTTTTTAGTATATATAAAATTTAATGCGCGATGCAGGCACTTTATTACATCGGACGTGAACGGAAGAATTTTCCTTACCTCTTGTCCGTACCGTGAACCCTTGGAAACAATTGTCTTCAAATTGCAAATTAAGATTCTAACGTAAATTATCAATGCCCATTGTGATTAGAGTGATTGCATTCTGATCCCGTTTCAATAAACCAAATTTCACTTGAATCACAGTATTCGGAGACAGAAAAATTATTGGCCTTCCGGAGCGATGTTCACTCCGAACTATTGTACCTTTGTTCGCTAGGATTGGTATGCAAATGTAGAACACTGATAGCCGAAGTTAACAGGCGGATATGCTGCACATTAGTTATACCACAGTCTTGTAAGTCAGTGGTTCGTATTGCTGCGACTTGATTTAAATGATTGAAACCGGCTAATTTTAATAAATTATCGTACATAGGAAGTCCCAGGGATACCAACCAGTCCGTCACACTGCCGTAATTTGCTTCTAACATGGGATCTAGACAGGAATCTCCAAGGAAATCATTCGGCACCTGAAAAATTTTTACAGGTATTTTATTCTTCCAAAGAATAAAAGTACTAATTACCTAAACAATTTCTAATCTTTAATATACTAAAAATAGAATTTACAAACAAGTAAAATGGCAAAGCCGTATTTGGGACAAGACTATGTCTCCGAGATTCACTACTAAGCGCAATCACTTTGACGCTCAAGGCGGATATCACTCTCATTCTCCAATCTTTGGTATTGCTGGTTTTGAGCGCGATCGTTCAAATTTTGCCGGCCACGACCACGAGGTCGTCCACGATGCATTTTCGGTGAAATTAACCTATCCAATGTAGAAATTTCTTTCCATTGCGTGTCAGCCCGGGTTGAATTTTTGTCGATGCCTAATGAAAATTTCCCATTTTTGAAAAAAATAATCGTGGGTATTGTATCGTCCGAAGTTATTTTTTTTATTGTGCACAAACAATACTGGGTTGCGTCCTACCTTGTCTGTTGACCTCAACCACGGGTTCTGTGTCTTTTGTTCTGCCGATAAAAATTAACTGAGAAACTGGTAATATACTTAATTTGTATCGGCTACACGATATTTACAATAATGTCGAGATATAATATAAATCCAAGATTGGCACGGCTGTCGAATCGAAAGGTTAACTAAATGAAATAAAAAGATCTCTCTCCCCGTTGGAGTTTGGGAGCAAAGTGAGGTCAGAGGGCGAAGGTTGCACGGTGGCACCCTCTGCCTACATGTCAAATTTTTATTGGTCCCACGATTTTACTATACTAGATAATGTTAAAAAACCCACTTGTAACGACATAAAACCCTGTTTTAACGTCATATTTGAAGCACTTCCAAATTTACAAAATTAGATTACAAAGAAAATACTACGTGCTCAGTCCTAAGATCAGAGTTCACTTCCTAGAATGACTGCGGGTGGTACTCTCCCCACCTGACTTTGGTGGGGTGGGGTGAGGTGCCTATTTTGCCTGTTTGTAGAATAGAGTCACCATTTTGTATTTTATTTTGACTCTGTTCTCGGTCCCCTGACTACCTACAAGTCTGGATTTTATTTATTAGCAAATCATTTGGGCACCTAATACTCTCTGCCAAATATCAACTTTTGACATGTACTCCTTCATACCTATAATCTGGTAACATGAACCGGTAGTACCGTTTTATAGACAAGACCACAGTCTTGTCAATTATATTCATAAACTGACTTAGATTTACATTAATTAGAGTCTGTTTCAGCAACTTATAATTTCTAATCTAAACTTTTCTTACAACAGAAAAATATATTTATTATTGATTATTATCTTCAAAATAAATATATATTGCAATGAATTACATATAGATAAAAATTAGTCTCTTAAATAAGTCTTATTAATACACACAAAAATATGTACATACTGCTCTGTGGCCTCTCATTTGTAAAGCATTTATACGGGTTTGGTCTAGAGCTTGTGCTATGTCGTACACATCTTGATGCAGTTCTTCCGCATACCTCTGTACCAGAGCAGGAGGAATTCCACAAAATCCCATCTGTAAATATAAATTGTAATTAAATACAAGTTATTTCTATATAATCTAAGAAATTGAGAAGAATATTCTATTTTTACAGCTCCTAATCATTACCAAATTTTATTAAAATATTTTGTTTTAATTTCATGTATTTTTAATATATAATTGATTTATGCATCCTCCAGGAACCTCAAATTTTGAGAAAGTTGTAAAAGCAATACTAATCAATAGTGTTATTGAATGCGAAATGAATGCAAAAATGTATTTTGCATTCAATAACAGTGCAGCCCTTGTAGCTTTGTATTACATTCTTACAAATCTCATATAAACGATAATTAAAAATTTTATTTTGAGATTGCTTTTAAAACAGATTATGCTGTTACAGATTAAAATTTCCCTCATCCAATCATGATTTTCCCCTATTAGAAACATATTCCTTTTCATATTTTAATAAAATCATTGTTTAATATAATGTTTGTGTGGGAAATACTTTTGAGGTTTCAGAAGAAAGATTAAAGGAGCAGAAATAGGATATAGTTACTGGTACAATCAGATGTTGCTGTACTTGCAAAATAAAGACTATGTAAGTTGATTGGAAAAAGTGTATTCTACTTTCCCCTAAAGAGTGGCAGATCTGTTTATAGTAATATTTAATACAGTAGAGCATCGATTATCCGATCCCCGATTAACCGACCGTGTTCTAGTCGGCAAATTCAAATGTCCGCTAGTGATGTGGAGCTACAACATTTGGTTATGTCTTGGCTACTTTAATATTATTTTTGTTAACTTTTTGCATGTTTTAGCTGGCAGCACTGGCTCGACCATGAAAGGGTGGCTAGTATTTAAACCAGGCCTAATGCACTATACTAATAATGTATTTTTTCATACTTTTCGGTTATCCGACTTTTCAGTTATCCGACCAACCGTCCCCAATTAAGTCGGATAATCGATGCTCTACTGTAATCAGCTCATGCCACATTAGATTCATAGATATAAAAAAGTTTTATAAAGTGTAGACATTTCTTTGAAGGTTTTTGTTCTTTATACAGCTATATTTTGCAGTGAAAATTTGTTGTTCTGGCACCAGACAATCTAAAAATGTGAGATGATAATTCAGCATGCTACTATTCCACAAATCAGAATTTTGTTTGGACATATTGCCCAGTTTCTATAGTGTGCCATAACAGATCACTGATTAAAAAAAATTGCAAAAATATTCATCTTAATGCAGGGTAGTCGTGCATTGTATCATTATCAGATTGAATAAAGAACTCGTGTAAACAAATCCAGAGCATAAGGCAGTGCATGCTAGTGATGTATCACAGAGTCTGCAACATTCAAATTGCATGTAACATTGAATTTTGGGAAAATAACAAAATTGTCTGGTGCAGTATCACTCTGGTCCCATAATTACCCAATTAACCAATTTCTACTGTACTTTTTAATGCTTCAAAAAAAAAAAAAAAAACACAGGATATTTTTAACAAAAAGCTTAAAAATGTTCTAAAACTTTGATGCCCTAATGACTTTTTGTCATATTTAAATGAATTCAAACGATTTTTTTTGAATATTTTCAGTTTAAAGATGAAAGTTTTCTTGTATAGATTTCTATAAATAAGGAATTTAATTTTAAAATTTAATCATACTACATTTACTATTCAATTCTTACTGTAATAGCAAAATTGATCTGGAGTCTAATTTCAATAACATTCCAGCAACATCAAAAATGGATAAGATGATAATGGACCTAATTTGGTAGTTGGCTGCAATTTGAAAAAATTGTAGACCTATAAATTCCCACTGTTGTCCATCCATCTTTCTTTAATCTCGAGAATGGCATTTGATAGATGAAAGACGAGACCAGATACGGAAACCTTAAGGGCAGGAGGCCTTGATTAACTATATACGAACTTCTGATGCAAACCAGAAGTCGTTATTTCAATTCAAGAATTTTTTCCTAAAAGGTGTTAGATAGATGATCGGCACACCTCTGTTATAAAGGAAAAGTGTGATCTATGAGGGGCAAGCATATATTCTAAATTAAATTAAAACTTTCAGCCCAGCATTAATTAATTAATTATATTTTAGTGATGATGTCACAATAAAAATATATAGAAACTATCTTTTATAAAAGATTTCATTATCTTTATGAAAGGAAGCATTAGTTTACGCTAATAATACTTTCAAATCTAAATGATCGAAGGATAACAACATTGACTTGCTGTTCTGGGGATCTAATTTGATCAGAGTTGGAACCACACAAATTTTTATGCCTAGTTTGGCCAAAATACATTGTGCCCTGTCCCTTGTCAAAGCTATGTTGGATACAGAAATAAAAACTTTCAAATCAATTAAGTTTTATTGTCATCTTGAAGCAATGTTAATAATAAGTTGTATATTCTTTAGTCTGTTTTTATTTCTTCTTTTTATCATCAGATTGTTTCCAAAGACAGAATTTTATTATGTACTTAATTACAAGGGTAATCCCAAAAGTAAGGTCTCCTTTTTTTTTAAAAAAAAATACAAAGAAATGCTTATTTTCAATAATGTTCATATCATTTTAAAGCTTGAACATTTATCTATTTTTCTACATAATCGTCATTTTGGTCGATGCATTTTTGTAGGCACTGTGGCAATATTTGTATGTCCATGTCACACCAGCTCACCGCCATGTCGCGGGACCCAACTTGCACACACCTTTTGATATTGCAACTTTTCTGTTAAAATCCTATGATTGGTGCATCGGGAAACTCCAAGAACCAAACTTCAGAGATCATCCAGAGTGATTCGCCGATCTTCACACATGGTTTGATCAACCTTCTCAATTGTCTCATCAGAAATTGACAGTCTCCTGCTTCTTTCTTTGTCACGAATTTCAGTACAATCAGCTGCAAACTCCCTTCGCCACTTGAGGATGTTATTGGCATCTACGCACAACTCGCCATACACTTCCGTC
Source organism: Centruroides vittatus (assembly GCF_030686945.1). NCBI lineage: Eukaryota > Metazoa > Arthropoda > Arachnida > Scorpiones > Buthidae > Centruroides > Centruroides vittatus. The sequence continues at coordinate 2,685,848 of NW_027122405.1, read as the reverse complement.
AATTGGCAATGAATTTCAATCGGTTTAACATGACATGGCAGCGAGTTGGTATGACTGGGCATACAAAAATGCATTGACTGAAATGGTGATTATTTAGAAAAATAGGTAAATGTTCAAGCTTTAAAATGATATGAACATTATTGAAAATAAACATTTCTTTGTATTTAAAAAAAAAATGGTAATCCTGAAAGTGAGGTGTCCTCTCTTATTTGAATGCTTGTTAAAATGTATAGGATGTTTTATAGCAGTGATAAAAGATGAAGGATGATGATTCTCTGAGTAAAATTAGTCTTATTAAGAATTTAATCATATCATGAGTTTTGAAACTGGGAAGAATGCTTCTAACATTATTTGTAAAATGCACAATCGATAGTGTGGTGTTACACCATTTTGGTTAGTATTATCATTGTTTTTTTGTTTGTAGTGGTTGTGTTCCACGGTAGGGGAGCCACTGTGGAGAAGTATTTAAGATGTCCCCTTTTGTTCTTAGCACTTTTCGGTTGTGCGATTCGTCAGGAGAGAGAGAAGTGGACAAGCAAGTCAGAACTACGAAAGGGAAGTGTGTAGAACTTTATATTTTTTTCATCCGTTCGCATCGGCGTTTTGGAGACGACTCTTTCGTACGAACTACATCAGGACTGTTATATTAGTTAGATTGTACCGGGTGAAGTAATTAGTTTTGTGCCAAAACCAGAAGATCGGTAAAATTTTGTAATAGTAAATTCATGTGCTCATTATTGTAGTCTAGCCATTTTGTTGTACAAATTACATCGAGAAAACTTTGTAATATTACCTTCATGCGCTTAATATTGTAGTCTGGCAGTTTGTCGTTACAAAATTAAATCGGATTCCCCTTAGTCTAGGACTACTGGGAATTACAATAGCATGACAATCAATAATTGTTTGTAAGTGAAAAATGAGCACAAACAATTCTTCTTGTATACGAATACAGGTATGTGCTATTTAACAAAAGGAATGCTTCTGAGAAATATGACATCAAGCACTTAATAGTGTGTGCTTAGACAAACCCATATGGTATTATGTTTACTACTCATAGGCTATATGCAACACAAAAATACTTAGCATTATGCTACAGTTGTATCTAAATACAGAAGAGATGGAGCCAAAGAATCTGTAGTTGCCTGTATTATAAAGTGGTTTATATCTGTAAATATAGTAGAAGTAATAAAAATTACTGAATGACATTTGAGAGTCTGCCATTAAATAATACTACGTACCGAATTGTTTGTGCTCATTTTTCACTTACAAACAATTATTGATTGTCATGCTATCGATTGTGCATTTTACAAATAATGTTAGAAGCATTCCCCTAGTTTCAAAACTCATGATATGATTAAATTCTTAATAAAACTAATTTTACTCAGAGAATCATCATCCTTCATCTTTTATCACTGCTATAAAACAGTATGAATTCTTGTTTTGAGCAATTATTTCAAATATTTTTGAACTGACATGATTAAGTAATACTTTAATATCTCCCCTAAGACTTGACTTTTTTTAGTTTCTTTCAATGGATAAATATCACAAAAGTGCATGAAGTTTTTGTTTCACTTGAATGGGATGAAATTAATAATTATAATTTTTAATAAGAGATGGCACCTAACACTTACCTCTATACCAAATTCATTTGTATTTATTATTTAATTATAGTCATATAATAGCCCAATTATTTAGGCATTTGTTGGTTTATTAATACACTAACAAATGTGTAAGATCTGTATATAAGATGCAATAAAATATTGATAAATGAAAATTATACCTTATCTGTATATGGTTCTTCACAAAGATCAATGCATTCTTCTTCAAGTTTATCTGTAACTGCTAATAAAATAGACAATGGTAAAGGACATGGATTCCTTGCAACTGGTTGTAGACTTGCTTTCCTCTGATTTGATTTCTTAGACTTTTTACTTTCAAAAAAACTATGCTTTTGTACGGATGTATTATTGCCACTGTCACTGTTTTGAGATTTATTACGAGGTAATGAGGCAGACTTAGAGTTTTTACTAAAAATGTCTATGGGATGGTTTTCCGAAGACTGACGGGAATAAATAATGGAGTTTTTTGCATGACTGCAATATATATCTCTGTAGTTTTCGTTACTCTCGATACGAGAATGTAAAATACTGTTGGCTATGGGTGAATGTGAAGACAGTAAATGAGAAACTTTACAATTGGGCTCACTTAAGACTCGCTCGCTTCTGCCATTCATTTTCGAATAATCCGAAAAGGCCGAATCAGAGCTTTTACCCGAACCAAAAGTTACCGAAGGACCCGCAGACCTAGACGAATGTCTCTTGTCATAAATTTTCTCTCTTTCCAAACACGTAATACTGTCTTGATTGCGAGTCGGCACGTTGATTTCTTGTTCGTAACCAGCCGTTGCCGGTGCATCGAAAGAAAAGTGCGGAGGAATATTGTAATTGGTAACTGGTAAATTTCCTTCAACATTCTGTTCATTAGAACTAGGTGTTTCGTTAGATGTCATAAATGAAGATGAATTATATTCTCCCGAAATACTGTTAGTATCTAGGTTATTAATTGTTGCTCCAGATTCTGGGCCTTCGCTAGACTGGATTCCACTTTCTGACTGGCTAACTTCATTGTCTTCATTTTCGGCTGTTGTAAGCCAATTCTGAGAAAGAGCAGTTTCCTTATGTATGAGATTTTCGTTACTTGCATAACAGCCTGAATCTCTAGGTGATGATTTCTGATTCTCTTCTTGATATTCTTCTTGTGTTTGTGCATCTCCTTAATATCAAAGAAAATATTTAGAATATAAACATACTTTAACAAATTTTAATTACAAAATATTAAATTTAAATGAATTTATGAAACAAATATCATACTTTCAAAATAACAAATACATATAAAACAATATTAATATTCTTGATGAACTTTAATTAATTTCTATGTGAATATCTTGAAGCCTGAAAAATTTTCTTCAAAATCTATCCTTATCATCGATAAACTTTATAAAGTATAAATAAATAAAAAAAATTCAGAAAGAATGTTAAATGTTTACATTAATAATAGGATGTATTGTCTCAAAACAAATAAAACATTTTTTTAACTAATTGTATAAATCCTATTTATTATTACAAAAATGTTTTGAAACTTTTATAATTCATCCTCAAATGTTTCAATTCACAGTCTACTTGAACAAAATCAAATAACTTAATAATAGAATGGATTAAGCAATTAAAAATATAGATCTTTATTAACAACATTAAAAATACAAAAAGTAATAACTAATAAAATTTATTAACTTATTCTTTTACAATTATAGAAGAGAATCAAATTTTAATAATAATATCACCATGCTAAAGAAAAGGATTATAACTTACAATCTTAGAAATTCATGTTTATCTACAAATTTACATTTATACTTACCATATTAACAATATTTATCCTGCAAAAACCAAGCTTAAATTTTATATTTATATTTATATTCCATCAAATTATGCTTGTTTCATATAATGTTTTTAAAACAGTACCTGCTAGGTATGTACAGTACCTTAATTTGTAGATAGTGTTCTTGCTAAGCATGTAAAAAACCTGTGTATCTATGTTTTGATAGAAAATAAGTGTAGATCCAGGAGAAAATTAGGAAGTAGCATGTAATAAAAGAAAAAGGTAGATCTGGGGCATTAACCCTCAAGATCTGCATTTTCTTATGCTCAAAACCACTTCTGAGAAGACCCTGGAAGAGTTCTAAGCATAAGAAAATTACTTTGATAAAAATTGACCAATTTTATACAGAAATCACAAGGCTGATTTTATATCTTTACAGATGCATTTATATTGGTTTTAATATTTTATATCTATTCTGCTTTCTTGTTTTGGGAGCACTTGCTCTTTTATTCCCCATCTCTGGATACGCACTTGATAGAGTGTATCCAGGGGAAAAGATTCTGATAAAAAATTGAATTATGGTTTTGTGGTAATTTCATCTTATAGGCCATTTTGCTGATAATTATTTCCTTAATTATGAATAAATTAATTTATTACATATTTGATTCTGACACTTTTGCTTCCTGAAGTTCTGATTATATTATGCATTTTTACAATTGAATTCAATTCTAAATTTATTCTGTATCTAAGAAGTCATCCACATTTGTGACTGGCATTTCTTTCCAAAACAAATGGTATAATTCTGGTATTAAGGTTAACAGATTTATGATGATGGCTTCCTCTAAGAAAAAGAAGGATTTTTTCCTTAGAGATTCCTTAAGGCTCCTCCATGCACATTTTGCTATTAGGATGTTTACTTCCTTTTGATCAGTTTTGAAGGCAGTCTTTTAAGCAAGAAATTTATCGTGCACTGTTATACAAACCATCTGCACCATATATGACCTTGAAACAGATTTCTTGAGCTTGTACTCTAAGGTTTGGTCAGGCCAGTATCAAAAGTTTCCTGGATTCATTTCTTTTATGTTAGTGTGCTTCAAGTTGCTATCTCTGACAGCATCATTGTAGTCAGAAAAATCAAACCTTTCCCCTTTTCTCATGACTAAGCCCTACTTAGTGGTGTAAGTTACTTGTAGACATAAGCATGTCTTGGCTCAAAGAATCTCATCTTGATAACATCCACAAATATTTCCACCAAGTTCATGATGTACACCCAAAAATTGAAAAGCACCCAGTTTTTATTCTGCCCAGTGCAGTTATCAAGCCACAAAATAATATGTTATACATCACAAACTGCAGGAAAAATGTGTGAAAAGAACTGATATCTTTCTTTTTTTCTCCCAGATAAAGCTTCATACCACATGACAGCCAGGGGTTTTTGAAGGGTCCTCTTATGACAAGAACAAAACTCTTGTCGAATTTGATGATTCTTTTTATGAAAAGTCATATATTAGCCTTTTTGTGAATTATTACTTATGTTAGTGCCAGTAATTATCTAATGTTAGTTCCTCTGTGGATGTGCTTCTGACCATGATAGCATTGAGGAATATTTCCAGGAATGAAGGTCATAATTACAGTACTTATGGGCAGTTACTGTTTTTTACCCTAGAACTTGTAGATATGGTCATTTAACCTTGCATTCAAATATTTCTCATAGATACAATAAATTAAAAATTAGTTTTTTTTACCACTTCAAATATTTCCAATACAAGTAATTTCAAATATTTAAGTATACAATTGGGTATGCTAAAACAAACATAATTGAACCTCATTTATTATAGCATGTTTGTTCTAGCATACATTGAAATATATATATTTAAGGCAATCCATTCCAGGCCCACAATCTAAAGGAAAGCCATCCAACATGACCATTTAAACAAGAAAATATAATATAGAGTGAAAAAAATAAGTGTAGAAATAGTATAAAATTAATTTATTTAACTTTTATATACTGTAAATTTGAAAAGTATAAACAATATTTCTTTAGATTGTGTATTCTTTTTATTAATGTGCATGAAAAGTAGATTACTGAATCTTTGAAACAAAAACAAGTAGGATGACTGAGGCTCCAATCAAACTGGGAAAACCTTGACATATTGTGTGCACATACATTCAGCCAATAGTATTCTTCTGTGTTCATTATAGTATATAAATTTGTCATAACATTTCGATTTTGTAAATAAAAACTGTTTGTTGTAGCTTTCATTCATTGTAGAGTTGTTTGTTCTAACATACCACACTTTACTATTAAGATTCCTGAAAATGTTCCTAACTCAATTTCAAAAGAAAAAATAAATGTAGTTACATTCTGCTGTGCTAAGGATTTTTTGTAAGTATAATAACAACCTTCCAAAAAGTATAAAATGATTAAGACTTGAATATTTAAATTCAGTAGTAACTGTATAGATTTGAATACAAGTTTTATATTATATTTTAAATGCCTATCAAAAAAAAAAAATTGCATTAGAAATTGTATTTTTCAAATTTAAATATGGAAATTTAAAAAATTTAATATGAGAAATAACAGTTACCATTTATTGTGTGTAATAAATATTAATTGTTCAACAGAGCATTCTTATACACATTATTATACTATAACAGTGTATCATTGAATATACATTTCTTATCTATGCCATAACAGTGTCTTAGTATTTTTATTTCATATTTTTTATATGAAATATGATGGATATATATGGAAATATGATTTGTATGATTTTTTCATATTCCAAACTGTGTGAAGTTTTCAGGGGGAAAAAATTGATTATTGATAAACTTTTAACAAATTTATATGCAAAATCTCACCGTCATAATCTTGCAACAATTCAATTGCTCTCAACAATTTATGAGAATGATCAGGATTGTGAATTCCTAAACTATCCAAATCTTCTTTTTCGATTTCCTTTAATGTATCTAGATCTTCATATCCATTCAATACAAAAACATTCATGTAATCCTGTAAATGTAATATTCAAATAAGTTGTAATGAATTGATATCATAAATCAATAAATGTATGTGTTTCTAATATTAATGTTATAAATTAATTCTTTTTTGTAATTAAAATATATAAAGAAAGAAAATGTAGATTAAAAAATAAGTAATATTAATATCTACATTCTTTTATTTTCAAACAGAAATGAAATAAATAAATTTAATGAATCTCTTCATACCTAAACTTTTTAGGTGAAACAATTGATTATCTGATTTTTTAAAATTAATTTATGCTAGAAAGTTTGTTTATAAATAATTTATAATATATACAGAAAATTCATTTCATCTGAATCTATATAAATAAAACTATAATGATCTCAGTATTTTTGTTGCTGCATCACAGGAATCTGTCAATTCAGGAGAAGGTTTAAACATATATATGATCTAAAAATCTACATTATATAAATTAATCTATAATGGATATCTGTCTGTTTCTCTTTGTCTCTCTGTTTGCTAGATGGTAACACATCACATATCAAACAATTATCTATAAGAAAGTTGTACTATAGTATTATGTTTGGAGAACTAATGCTAAAAAGTAATTAGTGAGAAATTACCAAAACATGCAACCAAAACTTGGAAAAAGTGACATCACTCTGCTAGATGCATGTAAGCATGGTGGATTTTTTGAAACATTTCATATTGTGTTCATGGTTACTTAGGCCAAACTACATTGGTATAAGTTTTATTTACATACTGTCGTGACACAAACGTGGCTTGTTAGGATTGGTCTGATTTGGACCAATCGTTCACCAGAGAATGTTCCATGATCTGTTAGATTTGAATGTGCGGCGGACCAGACAGAGGACTACCAAAAAAGCAGAGACACTGATTGGTCGTCTGCCGGCCCACCGTAGCACATATGTAGATCAGTTTTGGCGGAAAAATTGAGTTTGCTTTGGTCTCGCTAAGGAGAAGTCATTTCATCTTACTTCAGAGAAAGAGTTATCGTCTGGCTTGAGAAGAACAAATTGCCTGGCCTATGAGAGGTGGATACCAGAAGTGCTTTTACATCGTAAGGTGCTTTCCTGAACAGACTTTTACAGGATAAGAACAATTAGCAATCATCAGCGCTCTGTTTTTGGATGCCATTTATTGAACATTTAAGTTTACAAACTTGACTAATACAGTAAATATAAAAGTCAAAATATTTATGTTGTATAAAGGTTCTCTACCGTTCAACATACCCACACCAAATTTGACATGAATATTCTTCAATACCCTAGGAAAAGATACTGTGGGGGTCCTCACTCCCAACCATCCCTAAATCCTACCTCCCTAAATCTTAACTTAAGCTGAAGCAATTTTTTGTGTTTTGCAGTTTCATTACTGTAAATTCTCAGGTCTATAAATGTACATTTTAGTTACTAAAACCATTGTTTTTATCACCTCCCAACCCAACCTCACCAATCCTCCACCCTCTTAAAAACTTGAGTGCATGAACCTGATGTTGGGTACGGCTAATTATTTCATATTTCTTTAAAAAATTATTATTATTGTATAGAATAGTAAAAATTTTTTAATAAATCATTAAGGAAACAAAAAGTTTTTCAATGAATGTGAAAAATAAATGTGTACATTTATTAGAAATTGTTAAATTGATTATTAGCATACTTGCAAACCCAGCTGCTTCAGTAAGTCATGAAGAGAATCGGGTTTACTGGTTATTAATGGCTTTTCAGAAGAATGTCGACGCCGTCTACGTGTCCTGCCCTCACAGGGAAGTTCTTCAACATTGATGAATTTAAAATGTCCAACTTTTCCATGAGCCATTCCTACCCAGATCCCAGTTTTATTTTTTGCAATAATATCAATTACGTCACCTTTCTAGAATAAAAAATGTTTAATAGAATAAGCATTTATTTCAAAATTCTTATGTTATTTTAAATTTTGTTTATGATGTATATTTTATTCTAAAAGTTACAATATATCATATTATATTAAATATTTATATATTGTTCATACAAATTAAACATTACATATTATAAATAAGCTTTATCTTCATTGTTATATAACATTTGTAGATACACTCTTTGACAAAAAAAATTGACATGCCCCAAAAATAATCCAATTATAGTGAAATGTCATAATCAAATATCTTTCAATCAAATATGCAAATGATAAATTCACAACAAATGAATGAATAGTATGAGCTATAGTGCATTGGAAGTGCACATTGTGATGGTATTATATAAAAAGTGATTCTTTCTTTCAGGAACCAAATTTTCAGTGGAATTTGATTGTGCTTATCATCGTTGAATGAATTCAATGGTAAAGCATTGTTTACAAAACTACTACAAGCATATGATTGAATTTAAAAGGGGCATGTCATTGGACTAAAGAAAGTAGATGGACAAATTGACATAGAATTCAGCATTTGGGTTAGAGTGGTGTGGAAATTAAAGATGATGCTGGCATGAATTGATCTTGAATGTCAAAGTCCAGTAAAAAGCAGGCAGTGGGATGGCTTCCAGATTGTTCAAGCAGCTGTAACCACCAGAGTCATCACTATTGACCATTCAACATCAATCAAGTGACCATCATGATCATTGCTAGATGACTATGAGAGGAATCTATGCTCGCGACACCTATTACACAGCTAGTATTGATCCATAGGTATCATCAGGAGTAACTGCAGTGGTGCCAGGCTAGATCAATGTGTAAATGTTCTAATTGAGGACAAATTATCTTCAGTGATGAGTTTTGTTTTAAACTGAATTCTGATGACTCTGGTGTATGTGCAGATGTATGTGGATACATTCTAGCCATCACCAGAATCCTGCTTTTACTGTCAAATGTCACATGGCCCAATAACAGGGGCTTATGGTCTTGGGCACAATTTTATTCAATAGCCAGACTCCCTCGAGAAAGCTGATTTCCTAGCTAAAAGCACAGCAAACAACAAAAGACTGAAAATTTGTTATGCAAAAACCTTTTTCATCAGCAAAATCTGTCCTCTGGACTGATCTAATCCACAACTGGCAGGAATTTTGGGACAGAAACCATAACAATCAAACATACAAATTTATCCTAGACATCAAAACACATCTAAAGAATTCTTACTTCAACCCCTCGCATGTCCTTACACAGTTCTTAAAAATTTTTTCCATTTTAAAGTGAATGTTTTTGTTGTTTATTCTTACAATGCATAGGTAAGAAAAAAAGAGATGTAGAATACTAAAAAAAATATGACGAATAAATGTGAAATCATCTAAATGGAAAAATATATAACTGAAGTGTTTTATAATGGAGAAAGTACCACACAGAAAATATTTAACTTATAATTGTGAAAATGTGCAATTGAGAAGTGTATAAATGGAGTTCAATAGTAATATAAACAATATAAAGGGGAGGAAAACTTTAAAAAATTAAATCAGTAAAAAGGTTCATTTTTAAAGAATTACTCTGGGAACTTCCTGGATATACTGTGTACTTTATTCTGCATGAAAATATGCTTACTTATGTTTGATATAAATTATTATTTTCATTTATTTAAATTTCACATGAGAAATTAACAATGGTAACTGCTTAACACCAAATTAACATTATTATAAGAAATTTTAATTCTTCTGACAATAATAATATACTGCGTTTAATATAATCAATGTAATGTATTGTTATAATTTACAAAATTTTTTAATTTTACAATTTAAATATATAAATTATTTTATTCAGTTAATAAAAGCTTTTTTTAAATTTTCTCCTGTGGGCATAAGAAGACTTTTATTTTTAACATATCTTTTCTGATTGATGGCCAAGCTTATAATGGAGCAACTAAGTGATGAGCAATGGGATGACATATCCAAATTAAACTATTCTTGAAAATTTTGTGAATGCAATCCATATTTGAACTTGGGTCCCCTTGCAAAGTACCAGACTGATGCCTTTATTGCTTCAGTCAGTTGGCCAGTTATAGTTTCAAAATGAATCTATAACTGAATAAAACTAATTATCTAAATTTAAATATTAATAATATATAAGTTTTCTTGAAACAAAATTTGACCTCACAAGATTATGAAATTTAAAATTATGTTAAAAATTTATCTTACCTTAAATGCTAAAGCATCTTTATCATATGGACTAGGAGTATAATCAACTAACGCACGTGCCTTTCCTATAAGAGGACCCACAAAAGGTGCATTATCATCTTCTCCAGCAGAGGTTGAACTTCGATTGCTACTTGTTGGTGTAGGAGCTTGAAGACCTAAAACAGTTATTAAACAATCAAAAATATTGGAATTATAACTAACTAATTAAAAAATGATAAAAATGAAGGATTATTTAAAACAATAATTGATAATCAAACATCTTTACTAGTGATGTAACGAATAGTATATTCGGCCTCAGCCGAATACCGAATATACGGCCAGGAGCATGACCGAATACCGAATATTCGGCCAGGAGCATGGCCGAACGGCCAAATATTCGGCCAAACTATTCGGCTTGATTAACGCACATGTAAAAATTAGCGCGCAATCCTCATTATGCAAGGATCACGCACCCTGCTCTCTACTGGCCTGATGTCATTACGATTTTTTCTTCCAGTAGGTCTAAATTATTTAAATTTATTAATTAAATTATAATTATTAAAGTTAATATGAGATGGAGCCTAACGTCTACCTCTAGTGCCAAATTGGTTTATAAGTTATGTAATAGCCATAAATAGTCCGATATGATTCGGCAGTTGTTGGTATTTAGATGTAAGTTATAACTTATAAGTTATTTTATTTGCAATCGATCTTTGTAATTCTCTAATTAAGCACTAAAATTTTGTTTTTACTACGTATTTGTAGACTGAATAGTACCCTAAGGATATATACTTTAGTGGGGACATATGGTCTAGTTTCTCCCCAGAAGTGAAACAGTTCAAATATATTATTGGGGGGGTTTCTATTTGTGAAGTTTTGTGATATTTTGTTGCTATTGTTTTTGTCAATATTTTTAAAATTAACATGATTTCAAATGTTATCTTTTGCATATAATGAGAAATGCTCATTCTTTGCTTTATATATAAAATAAATTATATAGTAGTTACTCATCTTCTAGAAATAAATAATTATTTCATTAACAGGCCAAGGCCTATTACAAATAAAGATGAATTGATTGATTGATTGATTGATAATTATTTCATTAAATATGATAAGTTTCAATAAAACGTTTCGTAAATCATTTTAAAATATCGTAAAAAATATTAAAATATACAAGAATACGAATATAACATAATTAACTAAGCAATAACACTAATGCCCGATACGTTCTAACCTACATGCCATCAATGCCATAAGATATCGGGCTAGATAAAGGCTATAATATTATTTTAATTACGAAATAATTTACTAGAGTTAGACGCTATTTCTTATTAACTTTAATAATCATAATTTAATGTTTAGCATTAATAAAAGTTTCCAGAATGATTAATTTACTGTGTTTTTGTTATTTCTTACTCCTGTTTTTAGGTATTCGGTATTCGGCCAAATAGTGATTAAATATTCGGTATTCGGCCGAATAGTGATTTAAATATTCGGTATTCGGCCGAATAGCGAAAAATAGGCCGAATACTGGGTAGTAACCGAATATTCGTTACATCACTAATCTTTACTACACCCGATACCTGTAAAGCTATCCACCAACCAAAGCTGAATATAATCGGGCGAGAAATGGCTATAATACTAATAATTTTAATAGACAATTTGGCATTAGAGGTAGACGTTAGGCGCCATCTCTTAATAAATTTAATAATTATAATTAATTAAATAATTTTAAATAATAATTTAGAATTACTGGAAGAAATGAATCGGCCCAAAGCGGGACTCGAACCTGCAACTTCTGCTATCCGTGCAGACACGTTACCAGTTATGCTACCCAGACCCTCAGCCCGATCTCCTCTTCCAGCATATATAAGCTATAACCATCGACAGTTATTATAACGCCGACTGGGGACGCATTCAGCACCCACGACCTGCTACCCCGATTATTTATATACGGGGTTTGTGATGGCCCTCAACTGGCCATCACAAACCCCTTGCTGGGGTTTGCGATGGCCGGTTGAATGCCTTGGGGTAGCAGGTCGTGAGCACTGAATGCGTCCCCAGCCGGCGTTGTAATAACCGTCAATGGTTATAGCTTATATATGCTGGAAGAGGAGATCAGGCTGAGGGTCCGGGTAGCGTAACTGGTAACGTGTCTGCATGGATAGCAGAAGTTGCGAGTTTGAGTCTCGCTTTGGACCGATTCATTTCTTCCAGTAATTCTAAATTATAATTTAAAATTATTTAATTAATTATAATTATTAAATTTATTAAGAGATGGTGCCTAACGTCTACCTCTAATGCCAAATTGTCTATTAAAATTATTAGTATTATAGCCATTTCTTGCCCGATTACATTCGGCTTTGGTTGGTGGATAACAATAATTGAACTTTATTCCTATATTGGATTTATAATAAAATAGAATTGTTTTAAATTGGCTAAATAATTTCCTACTTGTAATCAACATAACTGGAAGAAACCTTATATTGTAACAAATGAATGTCATTAGTCTGATAATTGATTATAAGATTATCAAAATAAATTAATCTTTTTTATTAAGTTTATATTTTGAAAATAGTGTAATTATTCTTTTTATGCTATGACATATTATAGCTCCTTGATAATAAACTTTTAGTATATTAAGAGGTGCTATTTGTTTACAATAACATTTTTATCTTCACATGCTCTTACATTGTAAATTTTAACAAAATAATCATTAAAAAATCTTGGTTATTTCATACTATTGTGTTAAATATTTATTATGTTTTTGTTGTTTATTCTTACACATGCAATAGCAAAGTAGAAAATGTTATTACTCCTCTACAGATTTCCAGTATCAAACTGGAAATAAGAATACAGGTAACTGTCATTATAAAACAGAATATTTACAGAGTAGCCATATTAGGTTAAGAATGAATCTAGAACACAGTCTTTCCCACTTTATAAAATAACTCTCTTCCAAATAAATAATTGTCTTATGTTTTATTTTACTAATAATCATAATAGTTCTGTATACATCAATTTGTGAAATAACTTGTCAAATTAAAATTAATTTTAAGTCTATTTTACTCAGATTATTATTTTATTGAAAAATTAAAATTAATTAAAAAAATGGGTTTGTAGCATTAAAATTCAATTTTAAATATGCTATGAAATTTTTGTTTCATGCACAATAACATTTATATCATTAATTTTCATTAATTAATGTTTATAGTAAATTACTTGCAATGAATACATTATGAAATATATAAATTATAGCAAAAATCTAAATCAATTGCTATTAGAAATTTGTGATAAAAACTAATTTGGTAGATTGCATCAGTGCTTAATTACTATGCTTAAAAAAAGAGTTTATTATAAATTGTGAAAATTGTAAACTGCCTCTATTAATGGATAAGATCAATGGAATGAACATTTCTTCAAATGAAAATAATAGACAACTGCAAATTTAGATCAAAACTAAATATAAAGAATATATACAATGGAACGCTTAATGAGCTCCTCGCATAACAAGCAAAACAACTTGTAAAAAGTTGACTCGCTTAACGAGTGACAAGGAGTGGGGAAATCCTGGATTGTGCGCATACTCCATCAGTCTGTGTTTAGCACTCATTCTGTTAGCATCTTAGTGTCGCTCGTGATCACACACATTTTTCCAAACTCGTGTTTACACTTATTACATATAAACATCAACAATCGTAGCCAGTTATATAATAAACACGCCATCTCGTACTAAATTTAATGACCAATTCCAAATTAAATTTTAAAAATGTATAAATTAAAAATTAATTATTTATAATTATTAAATTTAATATGAGATGACAGCGTAACTGCCTACCTCTAGTCAAATTAATTAATTTCTAATATTTAATTGTAGCCTTTACATAGCCCAAGAGTTTGGCATATCATTTGGTGTCTTCATCAGACATATTGTCTGTGATTTTTTTGTTTTCTGCAAATTGAATTCGCATTCCAGGTTGGTTCAAGATACCTCTAACAGAGAAACCAGGAAATATAGAGATTTTGTGGCCACTGTACTATGTAATCATAAATGCTAATTTTTAATATAGAGAACGTTGCTTTTTCTATGTAAATATTACTATTATACTGTTAGGACTCTGATCAACTCATTTTTGGTAAATTCTGGAAATACATTAATCAGTTTTTGTAGAAATAAAAACTTTATTAAAGAGATTAGAAAATGTGAAGTAATGGTGGATTTTGGGAAAAATTTTGTCAATTATTTTCTAAAATTAAATATATATGTGTATGATAAATATAATGCATCATTGAAAGAACATGAATTTAAACTATTCATACATGAATAAATTAACATTATCATCAGAAATATTTTTACTTGAATGAGATCCTGAACCACTTGGTATACTTTCAACTGAACTTCCAGGCCTAATTACTGCTTCATGAGCTTCTGTATTTTCTTGAGTCTAAAAGAGAAAATTAATCAAAATTTTAATTGTTAATAAATTGTTTAATGAACAGATTTATAACTATATTTATAAAGCATCTAGAGTTTCATATGATATGAAATATAACAACACAAGCCTACAAAAAAAAAATTTTGCCTAGGATTTTAGAACTGATTTTAGCTATATTTGGGTCACTGAATACAAATATGAAATCAGTTTTTCTCTATCAGCTCTACTTTTGTAGATCAGTGTTTTTTTAATGTACAGTGCTACACGAAATGTGCAACTCTAATTCCAAGTTTGTACAGTTCTACATCACATATGCAAGGATTGATTCCTGTAATTTTTCCTATTGTTGGTCTGCTGTCCAGTTATTTCCAGATAAATCCACCAGATGAAGTAAGCATCAGTAACGAATTGATGTTCAATGCTTCAACTAGAGTTGAGGTAAGTTTGTAATTTCTAGCCATGCAGTGTATAGATCGAAGTTGGCCTCTCATGATATTTGTGTTAAGGCAAGAGTTGTTATAAAGTTAACCTAAATCATACTGTGTTCTAGATGCTTTTATTTGTGTTATTGAATAGAAATAAAATGAGTTCAAGTAGAAGAAGTTGTGTAAATCATTCTGATGTGTTTTGCTACATATGCGGAGAATATACGTTAAAAGAAAACAGAAAAACTATTAGTGACTTTGTAAAGAGAGCTTATCTTGGATACTTTGGTGTTAGGCTTGGTGATCAGGATAAAAGCTGGGCACCGCATCAGGTCTGTAAAACTTGTACAGAACATTTATGACAGTGGACTACCGGGGAAAAGAAAGTCTGAAATTTGGTGTACCGATGGTTTGGAGAGAACCCAAAAATCACTTCAATGACTGTTATTTCTGCCTAGTAAATATTAATGGAATCAATTGTAACAACCATAGCAAGTGGACTTATCCTGATTTAGTCTCTGCAAGATGCCCGGTCCCTCACTCAGAGGAAGTGCCGATTCCATCGTTTCACCGGCTACCAAAGCTCTGTGAGGACGAGTATCCCTCTGATCCTAATGAAGGTGACTGTGATTACAAGAGAATGTCATCAATTCCTTAACGTTTCAACTAGGATGAGTTAAATGACCTCACCAGTGATCTCAATCTGACAAAGAAGCTTCTGAATTATTGGCTTCCAGGCTGAACGAGAAAAATTTACTGGAGCAAGTAACCAAAATTACCTTTTACCATACAAGAGAAAAGGATCTGCTATCCTGCTTCTCTCAAGAAGACAATCTTGTGTTTTGTCACGAAATTAGAGGACTCGTGGAAAAAATGGGTCTTCTTGAATATTTTTCAGTTGAAGCAGTTTGTAAAGGCTCTTGATAAAAACGGATCATGCTTTGCATATATAGGGAAAAAGTGTCTTAGTTGAGTATGGAAAAAAATTAAAGCAGGAATATTTGACGGCCCACAAATAAGACAACTCATTAACGATCCTGCCTTCGTAAATTCGATGAATGAAGCTGAGTGAAAAGCCTGTACTTCATTTGTTGCAGTTGTCAGAAATTTGCTAGGCAAATGCAAAGCTGAAAACTATGTTGAACTGGTAAACGAGATGCTTAACAGTTTCAAATCCCTTGGGTGTAATACGAGTATTAAGGTGCACGATTTACATAGTCACTTAGACTGTTTTCCTGAAAATTTAGGAGACACTAGTGAAGATTTTAATATCCTTGTGAAATCTTTCACCAGGATATTAAAACTATGGAGGACTGCTACCAAGAAGATGGGATACACATATGATGGCAGATTACTGCTGAAGTTTAAAAAGGGACTGTTCCAAAATACATTCACAAAAGTCACAGAAAAGAAGCTTCCTGAATGTGTAACTATTTAGTTTTATTGATGAATTTTTCCTCTATCTTTGTATAAAATAATATTTGCATAATATAATAATAAAAATTCAGTGTTTAGTTTTTTATTTGATCCATGGATTTAACTTAAGATATTGAAATGTATATTTTGCTAAAATGCTATATCTTAAAAATTAGAGCTCTTAGGCAAAAACTATTGCCTTATTTGAATTCAGGGCATCAAATTCATATGAAATCAGCTCAAAATACCGTGACACCAAAACCACTGCTGACCTGTGTAATATATTAAAAAATTTAGAGCTGATTTAGTAATTTGTTGTAACAGTATAGTTGAAACTGTGCTTTTATACGTTAGTTATCTAATCTGAATCATCACTTTTCAAAAATACTAATTTTCGCTCTCACAAGATCAATGTAACAGCTGACAAATAATAGATATTACTTTAATAGATCTGACAGATCAATCAAATTCATTAAAGCAGTATCTATAGTTTATAAGTTTGGTAAGGAGCAGCTATTTATTTTTTCACTATCAATGCTACAGTATTACAATTCATTCTAAATGCACATGTATCTACAATACAAAATAATTTCATTCCTGTCATATACGCATTAAGAATTAATTTCCAAAAACAAACTTATAAGTCGCCAAATACTTTAAAATATAACAATTAAACAATCACTTGCTTAATTCACAAAAAACTATTGAGTTGCTTGTTATAAATAGTTTAAACTGCACATTAGCAATCAATACAAATAAGAAAAAAATTCTAAAGCCAAAAGAAGAAATTCTTAATATTTAATTCAGAGTGAAAATATTCGAAGAAAATTTTTATTTCTTTTAAGACTATTTTGTGAGATCCAAGATCTTAAGGATACTTATTCTATTTTTAAGAAAATTTTTATATCACATCCTTCGCAATTGTTATTTAAACACCGCACAAGCTATGGATTGAATAACCCTCCCAATCAACCAATGGACAAGAATTTTAACAGTCAACTGCTAAATTATAACATCCGACTGTGAAATCAACCTTTGCCGATCACATGGCCATTTTCCTAGGCTAAACGCATAAAAGGATGAGACACTGAGAGTTCTGGGAATTTTGTCATAAGGAAGTCCCACAGAGGCTACATTAATCCTAAAAGAAGAGCGTTCATCTCGGAAAGCTCCATAGAAGTAGGCATTCACCCATAGAAAAGTTGGAGGAGCTCTATATGCCTCTACCTCCATAAAATGGACTTGATCCACTCCCCGGAGAAGACACTCACTGTCTTCTCCGGGGAGTGGATCAGGTCCATTTCCCTTGACAGAGAATCCTCCTCAAGACTATAGATCAATGTTATATCAATGATCAACAAAGAATTGAGGAACCGTGGATAGATATTTGTAAACTCTCTCTCCGTGTTTGAGAAATTAGGAGTGTGCTTGTAGTATAAGAATTAGGATAGTCACCACCTTGCATGATTTTATATTTAATCGCATTTAATCGCCTACTGTATAATACTTATGTATATCTTAGATTTAGAGAGTGTATTAAACTTTTATTTGTTGAGTTTAAACCTGTCTGCTTGTCTCATTCGGTGCCTGGCATCTATCAGCTTATCCATTGCAACCTCCCCACTTGATTTTAGCCCTCCTAGCCATCCCCAAAGACAACATGAGCAGTTTTTGCCAAACTGTGCTGATTAAGTGGCAAAAAGGAAGACCTCTTATTGCCCCGGCTTCTCACAATTTGATACTTTAGTGAATTTTGCCGTGTGAATGTTTCTAAAAAAGATAATAATAATAATAATTTCCAACTATTTATGATCAAGTTAAAACGTAAATTCAGATAAACTGATACAACAATTTTTAAAACTTAAATTAATTTTGTTTTTAATAGAATTAAATATATACAACATATTGTTATATAATGTAAAAGATCTGTAATAAACAGTTTACTTCAGAAATTCAGTATTATAAATAAACTGTATTCATCTATCAAATATTTTGCATGAAATATCAAAAATATGAATTTATTTTATACAAATACTTATTAATTATGCAAAACGCTAAAAGATTACCACTTCATTATCTGGTGTTGACCCCCTTGTACTCCTTAGTCTAGAAATTCTTCTTTTTACGTCTCTATGTAAATCCCTAACCCGACCGGCCCATGATGAAGATGAACGATTCTGTACATCTCTTGATTGTAATTCTAATTTCTGATTAAAAATAAATTGTTAAAAATTAAATAATTGGCATTATAATTACAAATGAATATAATTAAAACAGTAATTATAGTATAATGCATAAGAAAAATATATTATATTAAATATCTTTGTTGGTATTTATTTTGTCCTCATTTCCAGTCTAATATTAATTTATTTTTAAGAATATTTTATCAAATAGCTTTCCTGTCTTAAGGACCATCCATTAATTATGCATAAAGTTTAAAGAAGTTTTAAAAACTACATCACTGTATATGATGTGAAGAGAGGAATCAAAACATTGTCTACATGGACTGTGATATAGTGATATTAGTGGCATACAAATTTCTTCTTATAAGCCAACTTATAAGAATAACATAAATACAATATCAGTTAGTAGTAACATAAATACAATATAAGTTAAAAAATGTTTGCAGAAATTTTTAAAATTATTTCTTCAATGTTAGGGCAGTTCATAAACTATTGTACACATAATAAAGGGGAAAGAGTTTGCCAAAAGTACATCATTGTACACAACTGGGAGGGATGGGATTAAAAATGGCTCAAAAACTGTATGTATAATTAATGGACAGATTCTATATAAGTTTATATCACATGTAATAATTAATTCAATTACTTATAATTATATAATTGAAGAAAAACTTTAACTAACATTTGGTAACTATTATTTAACAATTAGCAATTGAGCAAAAGTAAAACAGACATACAACAAGATTAATTTAAAAAATTAATATTTTTGAACATACAATATAAAACTAGCAAGATTAGTCACATCAAAATGGAAAAGTTTTTTATTGGAATATTACAGTTTCATCTATCATTAATCACTTGGAAACAAACAAAAGAACAATATATTGGCTAAACCTAAGCTAAACTATACTCTGAAATAGATATCACAATGAAAAGAAACAATATAAAGAATAAAATATTCAAACTAAATTTAATAGAGTAAAAATTAATTAATACTCTATATCAATATCTAATATCATAGAACAGGATAACAACTTTGTTGACTTTTCATATTAATGCAAATTATTAAACAGATTATTAGTTTTTCTTATATATTGCTTCATTAATTATTATTAATATGTTAAGTACATAATATGTTAGGTACTTAACATATAGTTCAATAATTACTAATAGTCTAACATTACATTTATCTAATAATCAATTATTTATTTATTTGAACAAATTAATTATCATCGTTAATAATCTAAAATCACATTTGTCTTTTTTTAATATTTTTACAAAATATAAAAAAGACAAATGTGATGTTTATTGAACAAAATAATTTATTATTATTCAATGAAGTATCTTTATGCCATAAATATTTCAAAAAATATATTAATAGTTTTTATTAAAAAGTATGGAATAAAAATTTATCTATAATTTAATTATAAATAATTTTCCTAGATGTAAGATCATTTACTTACAATGACATCAAACTTATTTTAAAGTTATTATGAATAAAACTTTTAATCTTATACTAAGTTTGTCCAAAAAAAAATTGTCTTATTCATTCAGAACATTAAGAAAAGAATTAATTTTTTATTAAAGTAATATTTAATAAACATAATGAATTGTTCTAATATATAATGAAATTTAAAAAACTATCAAATATACTAACTATATTATTCAGCTATCAAGGAAACAATTAACATTCTTAAAGAAGAAAATCATTTATATATACTGTAGTTGTATTGGAAAGAAAAATTTTGACTAAATGTTAATAATCAAATTCAGAATAGTGGTAATCGTATGCCTTATTTTTCTTTCAGAATACATAACTAAATTTATCAAGTACTGTGAAAAAACAACTGTTTTGAGATCAGGAGCAGATCTACAGAGGGACTACAGGGGGTTAAAGCTCTCCCCATTAACACAAAAAAATAATAATGAAATTTGTGTAAACTTTAAACCATCATTTTTTAAAAACAATTATGATGGCAAATATGGTTTATCAGAATGCAATCATCTTGCACGTGCTAATAAAAGGAACTTCAAGTATTTAAAATTTTTGAGTTAATCCCCCCTTTGAGTTCTTTTGGATCCAATACTGTTTGATATGTAAAATTATATTTTATTAATTTATCATAATTATAATAACTGTTAATATAAAACTATATATTATAGCAAATTTGAAATAAGTATATTACTCAAATAAAATTTTAAGTTTTCAGTGGATTAAATCA
Source organism: Centruroides vittatus (assembly GCF_030686945.1). Taxonomy (NCBI): domain Eukaryota; kingdom Metazoa; phylum Arthropoda; class Arachnida; order Scorpiones; family Buthidae; genus Centruroides; species Centruroides vittatus. The sequence goes on along the minus strand of NW_027122405.1, from coordinate 2,664,717 downwards.
AAATTACATTTTATATTGAAAGAAATATACATACATTTTCATTATCTTCCTGTTCTTCATAATCTGATGATTGTGAATGTCCTTCTTCACTAGTACTATAACTTGTTCTATTCTAAAAATGAATAAAATTTAAATTTAAAAACTATTTTAAAATATTGTTTATACGAAAATATATGACTTTCAGTACAGACTTCTAAATAAAAACTGTAATTTTATAATATTCAAAATTTGAAACTTTGTCAGTGACATTGTTTGATACAGTATAATAAAATTTTGCTCTGTATATTTAGAAACATTAAACTAAAATATTATTCAGTATAGTAAAAACGTAAGTAAATAAATGTTTTAAACAAATTTTGGCATTTTTCTGTAATTTTTAATGGTTGCATAAGCATCTTAAGTAATCATCTGGGATTATTGGGATGAAGCTCAATTTATAAAACATTTTGTTTTATCCAGTATCTGCTGACATGTAAACCCCTGCATAAAACAAGGCCATACCATTAGTTCATTTTCATTAATGAATACAGTTTTGTAATCAGTAAATTAAGTTTTGATATTTTTATTAAGTTGTTTATCAAATGTCTTTTCTTCAGTTATAACATTTTTAAGATACAGAATATAACAAAAAATAACAATCAAATGTAGGGTGTTCCAAAATTCGCAATATATACAAAAATTTCCAGGTTTCTACGGAGTAGCCTTTGAAGTCCCAGACCTTAACTCTTTTGATTTTTACCTGTGATTTTCCCAGCACTCAGAGGCTTTCATGTACAGTACAGTACTTGGAAAAGATTCAAAACATGGATCTCTAAAGGAAGGCATTTGAAGTCCATTTAAATGTATGATATCTGAGATGTGAATACAAGTTCTGCTTGAGTGGGAGAGATGCACCAGTGTGTATTTAAAAAAAAATTGCCAACATGTAGAGCTAATTATACTAATAAAGTTACATTTTTCTAAAAAGTGTTATATTATGACGTTTTGGATATCCTGTGTACTTAAAAAAACTCTTATTTAATACACTTTAAGAATAAATTTTGTTACTTAAGGCAATAATGCAGTTTTCGTAGTACTACATGCATCTTATTAGTCATTAATTAGTTCACTTTATTTTTATGTCTTGTCTATATATTTATTTGTTTAATTTTTATCAATACTTGGTACATTTTAGCCTAATAAACTGATGTGCCAGAAGCAATAACTAATTAACTAGCTTTAACTAGTAGAAATCTTTTATATTAATAGATGAAACATTCCAGAAGGAAAAATGAACAACACTGATTTAGAAATAATGAATCTTGTAGATCTGCTCATTATATGATATTAAGCATTCTGATACCAGACTATGTTTTTCTTTTCAAGTACAGTTGAACCTGTCTTTCCCAAACCTGCTTATCTCAAAGTTTATTTTTTTCTCTGCATTGTCAGCCTAAATTCAATATATTTTCCATGTTTATCTCAAACAATTTTCTCCCAAAACCACTATCAAATTATGGACTGAAGTGTCAATTACAAATGCAAAGCTCAGCAATTATATTTTGATAGCATAAATTGTAGTTGAGAAACATCTCTTACAATACAGTACATAGTTGCAACTAACAATGATTTTCTTTGATTGGCTATGAGTTTGGCTTGAGTCTTATTGGTCAAAAAATCAAGGATCAGAAATTATTGACAACTATTTCTGTTAAGGTATGTCAAAAATATTTCATTTATATCCACCTAATACAGATGTGTACTGTACTTGCTATTGTATTAATACCAATCAAACCTATTACTGTTTACAGTGTATAAACCTCTACATCTCAAAACCTGTCTACCTCAAATTTTTTTCTCATTCCTGTGAGATTCAAGATAGACAGTTTTAACTGTATTTAAAAATTTTTATCAATACCTGTCTGTTATGATAAAATAAAAGTTGTTTCATAATTCATTATTCAAAAAGTTTAAAGGTTACATAGGATACAATGTGACTTTGAAATATTCAATAATTAATTAATTAATAAAATATTAACTATGAAAAATTAATCAATTATAACAACAGATTGGGTGACTAATTATAAAAATATTTAGTATATTTTTGAATGAAGAACATTAATAAGATAATTTTTCAACACCAGAATTTTTAAGGGATTCAAACTAATAACAATTTAATATATAATTATTAAGCTGGTGGGATGGATAAAATAATTAAGGTGTCAGCCTATTTTTCTGGAGGACCCAGGATCAAAGCCATGTGGTCAAAAACCCCAAGAAATTCGTTGAGAGATAGTCTGTCCCAAATATGTCAGGCTAAATCTCTCACCACCTGATGTCTTCACTGTGGGTCTGGCCAAACCCACAATGTGCTTGAAAAAAGACAGGGCAGAAAGAGTCAATAAACAAATGAATCCCTCAAATAAAAGACTGTCTATGTAAGTAAAAATTGTTTTGGACTGTCACTAGTATTGTGAACAAAGAAAAATGAAGACAATTTGTAGCTTCAATATATTTATATATTTTAAACAAACAAATATTTATTAAAATATCTACTTTGCTTAAAATTTGCTTTTGATTATGAAATTTATTCATATTTAGAAGGTTTAAGCTTTCTTGTTTTTTGAAAAATTTCTACATTTTCAAGTTTGTGAAGCATTAATCTACAATATACATTAAAATAATAATAATAATAACAAGCAATTTCAGAATCTCTAATATATTTTGTGGATTGAAATTTTAGGTGAAAATAATTCAACTGTTTAAATTTTGAATCAAACTATTATTTTGTCATAACTAATTTATCCTTAAATAATAATTTATAAGTGTTTCTATATGTTTCTAATATTCAACATGAATTTCATAATCTTAAAACATGAAAAAATAAATAAATTATAAATACTAAGTACTCTTGGTAATATTCAAACAATTCAAAACATTATGCAACAAATGTTTTAAATTCTTAAAATATTTCAGTACTTAAATAATATATTTATTCTCTCTTACAATATAATCTTCAAGACTAGAAATAGCTTTTTCATGATTGAATGAAAGTTTATTCTATTACTTTCCAAGAATACAATTGAAAGGCTTAAAGGAAGGAGGAGGTAACTAGCAAAATGATGATGCTGCAAAATGTTCAAAGTTTTTTTTTATATACATTACATCTGTCACATACCAAACTGCAGAATGGATGAAGATAACATCTTAAATCATTTAGATAGGAATTTACCCCCTTCTTCCATACTACTATCTCAAATTTTATGAAAATGTCAGTTATTTCCTTCTTTCATTGAGCCCTTTAATTAGTTTATACAGAATTACTTTACAACAATTGTCTGCATACAAGAACTTTAATTTTATATATATATTGATTTTAGTGTATAACTAGTAGATTTCATTTTTATTAACTGTTATATACTTGATATAAACAAAGCTAATCTTTATTAGTTATGTTTTATTTAAATTATTCAAAAATTATGCTTTATTGCAGTGAACTTTTAAATATAAAACTTAAGTGCTTTTGAGTCTTTTGATTTATCTTCAGAGGCATAACTGCTTATAAAATAATAATATTTTATGTTGATATTTTAAAAATATCCTAAAAAATGTGAACATTTAAATACAGGGTTTTAAATATTAAAAATTCATACCAATAAAGTTTTAGTATAATTTGGATTTGATTGGAATTTTGGAAGTTTTTCTGATACTTTATTTGTATTTTTATTCAAACAATGAATGCAACAAAATCTTATATATCATTGTAATCACTCATTGAAATATCATAATGTAATCTATGTATCTGATAATATTTAAACAATTTTTAATGTATTCAATAGATGAAAACTATTTGCACAATTTTAGATATTTCATATTTATTTAATATCCCAATTAAAATCTATGCAATACAAATCTTCAAGAATTATCTGTACTTTCAATACAACTATATTTATTACAGAATAATAATTGTTCATATTATGAAAAAGAAAATTTAATATCTAAGTAATAGTATTTTCTAATCAGAATATCTGGAAAATAAATTACAAATACTTGAAAACTATTTTCCAAACTTTTTATAATAATCTAACAAATTTAACAGGAAAGATAGATGATTCATTGAGAAATGATGCAATACTTCAAAAGAAAAGGGTGTGGTTTGAATATAACCAAAAATTCCTTTTAATTATTTACTATAGAGTATTTAATGGTAATTTTTCATTGGCATTTATGAACCCATTATATTGGCAGAAAAATTATATATTTTATAAAAATCAATATTAGTTTATAATGAAATGATTATTCCAAACAAGAAATAAAAACAAAAATTTTGACATACTTATTTAAAACAGAAAATAGTGACTCAAACTCAATGATAAGAAACAGACTCAATAAAGACTATCATGGACTTATTGGAACAATACAGAGAAGTTTTGTAAATAATGATAACATCATCATCATTATATTTATACAGACCTTTTTGTGTGCATATTTCTTGTTATTCTGTGTTTGTTTTAGATATAAAATTGTTTAATAATAATGAAAAAGAACATGGTTACAAAAACTACATCTTACCAAGACAGCTACTAACAGACTAAAAACACAAATTTGGCAAAACACTGATAACAGTTGCATTACTAGTGTTTTACCCACATTACACTGGTCAACTCCATTCTCTAGATGTCTTCTCTTGCATTACAAAAAGAGCTAAGTGATGTTGACTCAACAGCCATTGCTGACAATCAAAGTTTAAAATACTACATTTAAAATTTAAATTCAATTATAAAAAATGATGACTTTCAATGACTGTCATGTTATATAACTTCTTGAATAAAAATATCACACTTAATGATAGCAATTTTAAAAATATAAAAATTTTTATATTAAATATCTTATATATTAATTTTAAATATATAATATGAATGAAACCAGTATTTTATTTTTAAATGCTATTACAATATTTGTTTTTAAATATTACAATAATTTAATTAAAGTTTCATTGAAAACTTAAGTTCTTATATCCAAATCTTATAATACACAATTTTCTCCAACAAAAATGAAAATAAGATTTGTATCATTATTAAAAAATATTTATAAATGATAACATTAATATTTTAACATTTATTTGATTTTATTTAAATTATTAAATAAATCTGTTTAAATTATAATGTGTAATAATCATAATGTTCACATTATTTTTTAAAGTTTTTACATTGTTGTAATTGTATTTTCTTTATACTTATATCACGGAAATGAATTACTTAATCCAAAATCATTGTTGGCCAGATGGCTGAGATAGGTGTTAAGGAGCTAGCCTATCACTTTAGAGACCCATGATCAAATCCGGACAGGTTGAAAAACCCCAAAAATTTCTGAGGATGGTCTGTCAGATCCCATTCCTCACCACCTGGCCATGCCTGCAATGGGCCAAAAAACAAGCCATCTTACTGTCTACAGTGTAGAGGGAATAAAAAACAAAAACAAAAAAATCCCGCAACAGATTGCTTAACTTTCTCAGCAACATTTAAAACTGCATGTGTAGTGCTAGCTTTTATTATTAAAAACTTTTTATATTTTTAATTATTATAAAATGGCAAAAAGCTTAATTTTGAGGGTAGGGATGGGTTTTATAAAAAAATTATAAATTCTAATAATGAGTAAAATCATCATTAAGTCTGACCCTATTTGAGATATGACACAACTCCCCTTTCTCCCCACTCTGTTGATCTTTAACCACCAAAATTTAATAGAATCAACCCCCTAATATACAAACCTCCCTGTAAAATTTCAGAAATCTTCAACAAAAAGTACAGGAGTTATTAAGCTTCAATGAGAGTGAACAAAATTGTGCTCCCCATAAACAAACAACCAACCATATAAACAGAAAAAATCCCCAAGTTTTTTTTTTTTGCATTTTTTGATGTTTTAAGATCCTGAGTCCAAAAATGTAAAAATCTTGGGGGTCATTTTTTGACTGATTGCAATACTTTCTTTGTTATAAATAACAGAGTTGGGAAAAAAAATCCAAAACCATTAAGAAAATTATAAACTAATTAATGAAATATTACTTGCACAAAGATTGTATACTGTGTAACATAATAAAAGTTTCCTGATTGACTTTGCTAAAAAATAAATATATGCTTTAGTAATTCTGAATAATTCATCAATAAGGAAATATTTCATGATATTGAAATTTGAAATTAAAACTGAAATAATAATTCTGATAGTATAATAAGGAAATTTCACTGAAAAATATATTTAAATAAAAATAAATGCATCATATCATGCACAATCAGCAAAAAGTACTTTTCTATAAAGTTTTTACAAATCTAAAACAACAATTTTATTTTATTTTAAGAATATTAAAGTGCAGGTAATTATGGTTTATAATTTAAAGAAATATTAATTATTACATAAAGATGAGAGCTATTCTAAAGAAAAATATTTAACAATGGAAATAAATAAATTTCCATTCATACTGTATCTTTATAAATTGCTAAATAAAAATAGTTGTTTCTGAGAATTATTAAAAAGTTAAACATACCAGTAATTGAACCCAATATGACATTATTATTCTGATAGCAAATATCTTATTTTCAAGAAAAATGTTTACAAAATACATTGGTATGTGATACAAATTCACTATATATTCAATTACTCACATTTTTCATCTCATTGAGAAAATGAATAAATAATGAATGAATCATACAATTAATGTATGGTTTTTTCATATGATGGAAAAAACTGGGAATTCCAGCAGAGTCAGAATTGTTTATGATGATAACTTTCTGTGAGCAAATCAAATTCAGGATAACTAATATTTAAAAAAAAATCAAAATGTTCTGAGGTTTTTTGTTTATCAATTTATTCATTACTTTAATATATTAATTATAATTTATGTTTAAAGTAATTCCAGTTCAAATGTAGTTATATAATTATTTTAAGGTTTATTGTTTTCATGTAAACAAAACTTTTATAGAAATTATATATATATATATATACATATATATATATAACATATACATATATATATACGGGTATCCTCGTACAACACAGTATTCCTACAACACAGTTTGAGAAATAAGGAAACTCACTGTGCAACATAGCTTTGCTCTAACACTGTTTGAGAATTGGAAACTCCCCATACAAAACTTCACAATTTTTAAGTGCAAACACTTGTCATTTGATATTTTTTTTATTCAAAGTCAGCATGCATGTAGTTTCCCACGAATTTTTCAATATTGAAATTTTCAATGTTGTTTCATGCCTTTTTCCTAGTTTTCTTTAGTATACAATTTTTGTATACTAAAGAAAATTGTACAATTTTTCTTCTTCCTTATTCTAGTTTCCTAGTTTAGCTTTCCTATAAACCAGGTATTGTTGTTGGTGATAGTGCTCTAAATCTGTGTTTTTCAACCATCAGTCCAGAGACCGATGCTGATCTGCAGCAAAATATTTGTACTGAAGCTGGCTTAGTTGATTGCAGATGACATTTAAATAGTGATCTAGAGTTACTGTACATAACAAAGTGTGTAAGTAAGCATAATTCATAGTTTCTTATAATTACTTGATCCACATAAAATTATCCATAATTTTGCCAGTCCGTGATGAGAAAAAATAGTCAAAAACACTGCTCTAAATGGACATGAAAGACTGTCATTGTGTTTTGTCTTTATAAATTAAACTACAAGTTACTACATAAAAAGATTAAAATTTAAAGATTTCTTAGGCCTATACAAGAAAATGAAAATATCAGATTTTTATAAAAAAAAAAAAAAGAGCACAGAAAAATCAGTATGATGCTAATACTTCAGCTTAAGATTAATAGGAAAGCTAAAATAATGAAAATATTTCGCCAAAAAGAAAACGTCCTCGTTTAAATGTTTAGCAGTGAAGAAAAATTAATATTAATGTGCAATATTCTTTGATTGTGACTGTTAGTTAATCATTGATTGTTTTAATGAACATACTTCTCTTAATTATGAGAAAGATTTGTATACTTTTGCCAACTTTTGGAACCAAACACTTTGTTTTGTACTAGTCTTTTGTTTCATATAGCACAGTTTTGCATAACGTGGTGCTTTTTAATTGAACCTAACTTAACTACCATGTTATATGGAGTTAGAAGAGATGATATGAAAAATTTAAACATTTATTTAAAAGGCAATATTATAAAATCTCCCAATGTAAGTTTGTTAGAGATGAAATTCATATTTTTAATTTGGAAGTACAGTTTTCTGAAATTAAAATGTTTTCAAAATATTTATTTATTTCAATAAAAAGAGAGCAAATATATAATACAATACTTGTAAAAAGATGAAATCTTTCAATATTTTGCTGTACATCTATAAAATTTTTGACCTTCAAAAACTAAGAATCAAAAATTTATAGTGTTTATGCAAAAATTCTGGAGTTAGACTCATTTTATTAATTGTTTCAATGATAAATAGAAAGAATTTAAATAAAATTAAACTCATTCTAACATAAAAGAATTCTTGGAAGATCAAAACCATCCTTAATTTTTCATCATTTTAATTTTAAAGACTTTATTGAGCATGGATGTAGAACAAAAATTTATATTGTGTAATTACATTGTACAGAACATGTAATTATTGACTTAATATAACAAAGTATCATAAAAATGTTTGGAATTTTTGTTCAAGATACCTATAATAATTAAGAAATAACATTGTAGACACTTTCACGCACTGCTTAATTTACTAATTTGTATAATTCATCTTTCTCCTAGTCCCACCTATGTTTCTATTGATTTAACGTAATACATATTTTCATAATTCATCTATACTGGATAATTCATCATCTTTTATAACTTTTTATATATTTTATTATAATAATTATCATTTTAACAAATAGCATTCTTTACCTTAAAATATCCTAAAATATTAGTGAAAATGCAATAAAACTGTTGTAAGATCATTTTAAAGTGAATTCAACATAAAATGCTTTAATGGAGCACAAAATTTAAAATTAATTTTGATGATGATGAGTGTAGCTCCAAAGTATTTTAGCTGTAATTTTAGTTTTGTGCTCCATTAAAGTATTTTGAGTTTATTTCATTAAGTAGTTTATATTGCATATTTTTTCCACTTAAAAATGGTTTATAAACTTGTATAATAACATTCTAAAATATATATATATATATACTTCTTGATTTTGGAAAATATAATCTAATATTCTCTACACAATTCTAAATCTATCTAAAAATTACATTAATATATAATTAATTAACATAATATTAAATTTTTATTTAGTGTAATTCATCAGGAATTCATTTGCATGGACGAAAAACAGTTAATAATAAAATAAACATTTTCTTCAATATCACTAAGAGAACAAATTTTAAATAATAAGAAGAAAACAAATTACGGTGCATCATTTATACAGTAAAAGTAATGAATGGGTAATAAAGGATCAAAGAGGACTAACATATATATAAAAATTAAGAAAAAAGTTGAAAAAAACAATTAGAAAACTCAATTCGAAAAATTAAAATAGAGTTAAATGTTTATGCATGTAAATCTATCAATCACAGCTATGTGAAAAAATACACAATGATTAATTTTCAAAAAATTTATGTAAGTTCATCATTTGTGATAAAAAGAAAAATCAAATATGACTTGAAAAATAATGGACATAGAGGAATGAATGGCATGAGTACATTTTAGCTATAGAAAACACATCTAACCTTAATAGTCTAGATAGTTGGAATACTATTGGCATGATGGATGAGACAACTATAGAATTGAAAAGATGTATTTTTCCAATGTTAATATGAAGACAAATCATTAATGATATAGCCTATTTGTTATCACTAATCTTGTCTCAATCAATGGAAATTCAAATTCAAAAGAGTGTGCAGTCTTTTGGAAAAAAAATCTTTCAATCTTTTTAGTTCAATAATTGATAAGAAAAATTCTTTCTTCCAACAGAATCTTACTCTCTGCCATACCTTTACATTTGCTGCAGAAGGAATAAACATTTTGGATGAGATATCTAATAACCTGATCTCACTCACTCTCCTAGAAAATATGTGTATGTTATTAGAGAACTATACAAAAAAATTTTTGATAATATTCTACATCAGGGATTATCAACCTTTTCTAAAATTAAATTAAATCTACTGACCTCTTTTATCACTGATATAAATTGAAATAAAAATTAATGCTTTAGTATTAAAGAAATCAAAATTTAAACTTGCATGTTTTACTTCACTAAAATGTAAAGTTATATAAATTAGTATTATATATTATTATATTTTTAAGGTATAATAAAAAAAATAAATAAATTAGTCCACTTTCCCAAACAACCCCTAGTAATGCATTGACCTCAGATAGATGAACTGACCTCTTAGAGGTTGTTACCATCATATTGGGAGCCTGTTCTGCATAATTAAAGTATTAATTAATTTGGTTCGTATTAATTAAGAATATAATTTTTAATTTGTTATAAAATATATTTGAAGGAAAGAGTTTATTACTTCATAAGTTAAATTTACAGTTTCTGTTTCTAATATAAATTCATTTATGTGAATTTTCACTTCTTATTTAATAATAATGAGAATAATAATAATAATTCATTCATAGTTGGAAAATATAATTTTTTGATAGATATTGATTGATTCAATCTCATGCCAGATAAAATTAATACACATAAATTATCATCATCTGTTAATTTACATCAGTATTTAGTTCGTAGTGATAGTTGAAAAGGGAGTGTCTAAATTTGTATTACTACTGAATTTAGTAAGATGTTATTTCTTCAATGAACGAAAAGGTATAATAGCTAAAATAACTATTCAAGTTATAGATAAGTTATATACTCCTGTGATCAAAAAGTATTGGGAATGGTTCAATAAAACATGAGATTTAAATTTATTCATCAAAATTTATTTCATCCTTTTCAAAATAATTCCCTCAGACTGCAATGCACTTATGCCAACATTTTTTCTAATCCTCAAAATATGTTTTAAAGCTGTTTTCATGAAACCTGTTCAGGATGTGCAGTGAATTTTGTTTTATGGTATTGATTAACTGAAAATGGTGACCATGATGTGGAAATTTTATTCAAGAAACCAGGAAAAAGTCACATGGTGTCATATCAAGTGAATGTGGAGCTTGTGGAAATCATATTTGTTGAATTTTTGGCCAAAAATTCATGAACAACAAGACCATTGTGAGCAGGTGCATTACCATACTGCAAAATTCATGAATGAGAAAACTCATGAATTTTGCATTTCTCACCACAAATCAGGTCATTTTCTATGAATTGCTGCACAAATTATGCAAAACAATCAAATAATATTCTTAGTTGACAGTCTGGTCAGTAAGAAGGAATTCTTTATGCACAATACCATGACAATCAAAGTAAACTATCATCACAACCTTGATTTTTAAATGATTTTGACATGGTCTTTTCAGTCTTGCTTCATCTTTCAAGCACCATTCACTAGGTTGTTAAGCCATTTTGCTGTCATAATGTTTCATCACCCATAATGATGCATTTTAAGAATGATCTGCATTTCTTTGGCCACTCGAACACACTTGTTTTTGGAAAAAATTCAACATTTTTGAGATGACTCAAAAAGCAACACACTATAAGACCAAATAATGTTTTAAAATTGATTGCCAAGATCCAAACGATACTGAAACATGTTCAATAATGTCAGTCCGTAACTGTTAAACAATGATCACTGAGCACCAAATTCTGACTTGAGTATTGTGTTGTTTATCAGTTGAAGTAGATGATGTACCAGAGCATGGTTCATCTTCAATGACTTCTCTACCTTCCTTGAACATCTTATACATCAAGAGATTATGACCTACCTGTTTATGATTTTTAAGTGGATAGGATGAACAATCTACACTACACTAGCTTTACTTCGGCCAGGTATCAATCAAAAAGGAGACTGGATGGATCTCAGATCTATACAGATCACAACTGGCAGAAACTACCCAATACTGAAAATCAATCCCAGTTCATTTGCTCAATACCTAACATTATGCCACTGTGGGAGATTCAGAGAGATATAACTAATATTAAAATAATTATTTTCTATTATTTTAACATTTTAAAATATGATAATGTAAGACAATAAGAGGAATAACAAACCATTCTAGATTTTACTGAGGAGATACTATATGCTACTGAGTTAATAAATATAGCTAGATTTTCTATATCATCTGTACCAAAAAATTTTATTTGTTTTTTTATGGCTTTCAAGAAATATAATGATATCAATATTCAATAATTTGCTTTAGACAATATCAGTGAAATTACCAAACATACATTCACTTATTTAGCATTTTTGTATATATTTTTAATTTTATTTCTATTTTTATAATTGTTGGTATTTATTCTATATTTTTTGTTATCTGTTCAGTTCATTTATGCATTTTTAGATATTTTTAGGTGTTCATATTCATTTATGTGTTTTTATGGGATTTCAATCATTGCATATTTATTCATTACTGTATTATTTAGAAATCTGGCATTCTCTCATTTCAAATTTTTTGTTCTAGGATCATAATATTTAAATCTTATTCATCAGAAATATGTTTGTTCTATATTTTTTGAATAAAAACCATCATTCATTGCTATTTTATCTGGAAGAAAATTGATAAAAATTGACCAAAATCATTCAAAAATTAAAAATATCACTGCATTTTAAGGTTTCTATTGTGGTGTGGTTATCAGTGAAATATTTAAAATGACAAAAAACAAAATAAAATATATCAATTCTCAAACAAAATAAAAATATACAATAAAAAATAGACATACACAGACTAAAATAATTATAATTTAGTAAAGCTACATAAATATAAACTGAACATTAAATTATATTACTGTATAATTAAATTTTCATCACACTAAACAATGAAATTAAAAATTCTCTAAAACAATTTTTAATATGAGTAATTTTTGATGAAATGAAAAATAAAATTAAGTATAATAAATATAACCCTTGCTACGGAATAAACACACACACAAAAAAAAAAAAAAATCAAATAGTATAATAATGATCTTAAGAATTGTTATTTGACTCCTAATTGACTAAGTAAGAATCAAATAACTAGTGCCAGAAAACAAAACAGGATACTTTATCAATGACAATTAATCATTATAATGAACTGTACTTTGCTCTCATAGAGTATATTTATAACTTACAATGAAACAAAAATAAACACAGATGATAAATATAAATTCAGACAGCAGGGAATTTTGTGAAGTAAAAAGTCTGGATTAAATTTTATTACTTACTTTTTAACAGAATAGATTTTATTTTATTTAATAAAAGTCTATTAAATTTTTATAGGCAGTTTGGCCCAAATTTTTTGGAGTATCTGGCCCGATCAAAGCCACAATGGGCATGAAAAAAATTTTTAAAAAGTTTTTATAGACCCTTCTTATTACCAGCAAGGGAAAAAAGAGTTAAAAGAAAAACCAGTAAAAATGATGCATTAACAAGGCAAGTGTTGATATGGAGTTCTAACAGAAAGATATTGGAAAAAATGAATAAAATATTCTTATAATACTGAAAATATTAAGATTATAACATATAATTCAGCATGTATATGAAACAGTAATAACTTAAAAATTAATAAAATATCTTTAAAAACTAGACAAAATCAATAATTTATAAACAACAAAGAAAACATTTTTCATCCAGTAAATATTTCATTATTAAATAAGTCATGTGTTTAAAATATTAAAGTCTGTATGTTAAAAATTTAGATTTTTTCCATAAATATATTATTTTAATTTTTTTTAAACTCTTTAACGATGTATAAATAACAGCCTTGTTACCATGCTTTACCTCATATAAGTTTGTATTTAGTTCGTAGATATTAATCTACGAACTAATAAAATTATATAATTAATATTAAATTAATTATATATTAAATATTAAATTAATCAGCTGACGCACCCCTTTCAGCACAAATATTCAGGAAAAGAGTAATATGTTTACCTATAGTTTATTTGGGAAATTCATTAGCCTACCGGAGATCGAAACATCACATATAAGACGCCGGCAATCTTTTTAGCCTTTTTCTGGATAAAAGTTGCGTTTTATATGCCGTAAAACACGGAAATTATACGGAAATTACTTCTACCGTTCAAAAAAATCATATAATTTTACCGACATAAACGTTTACCACCGTCAACAGTTCTTAAATTATGCGCAAATTTCGCGAAAAAATAATAGAAAAAAATAATAAAAGAAGGCTCACCGTTATGTTTTTTAATCTTCCGACGATATTTCCCTTACACCTGCGACCCATGATTGGCGATGAAGCGTAGTCGCATTCGGCGTGTTTGCTCTCTTCTCTGATAGTGGGCCCGCAACAGGCCGTAGTAGGTAAGGCCCCACTGGTCTGATTTGTGATAGTAGTTGCAGCCACGCCCTCTCCTTCTCCCGCAGCACACGACCGGGCAAGAATGGCGCTAGTGAACTCTTCCGGTGTGTAAGGACGTAAATCGGCTCTGACTTCGGTGGGTTTCGATTCGACGATATCTTCTACTTCCCAATCTAAATCGTCTGGAGGTTCGTAATATATGTGATTACCAACGCACGTAGTCGTCATCTCTGCAACGATATTCGAAAAAATGAAAGAGTTAAATTATTCGCAACTCGTTTTTGCCGAAAATAGAATCTCATTAACGCGTCTTTGAGTATTATGATCGATTTTTGTTTGTCGGCCATTTCTTGTTACTGCCGACTCTATTAAATTAATCAGCTGACAGCTTCACGTGACTCGTTGTTGGTCCACTTCGTTATTAATGCAATTCACCTCGGTATTCTTGTCCGGAGTAATAAAGTATCCGAAACTACCATTTGTCTCTATCAGCAGTATGTAGGCTACGAACCGGTGGAATAATAAACGCGTACAACGTCTTTAAGATTTTTTTTTTAAGACCGACAATTTAAATTGTCGTCTGTGATAATATAGACCTAGTTACTAATTCTGAAATATATGTAAATCCATTTGAATACTCATTTCGAAAACCAAAACACCAACTTTACAACAGAGACACGTCTGAATAGCGAAGGTTTTGTTTATAGCAGCAACATATATTTATACTTTTTCAAATAAATGTATGTACAAAAGTACAATTTTAAGTATAAGTTGCGTTATTTATTCGTTATTTTAAAGATTTATTTCCGTTTCCGCTATCATTTAGAAGGGAAAAAAATGGCAGCGAGTGGAAAAAATGAGAGAGAAATTTCTTTACACAAGTTTATTCTGAAGGTTTTCTAAATGCAAGCAATGGCTGATTTAATATTTTTTATATGGAAGAAATTCGTAAAAATTTCTGTAGAATATAAACGTTGAGTTATGAGACAATTACGATTGTTTAACATCAGATAAAAAAGATTATTAAGTAATCCATCATCATCAGCAGCAATTTTAAAACAGGCAAAAATAAAAATTGCAGTTTACTAAAGCCGACAAGCATTACTAATCCTTACTAAATTTCAAAGATAGACGTATAGAAATGTCGTAAATTATTATTATTTTTTCTTAAAAAAACGACGAAACAGACCTATAAAATCGTTTTATAAATATCAAAAGTACTTGAAACTTTTTAAAATGTAATACAAAACAAAATAAAATCCAAATAACCAGAGTTTGAGAGAAGTGAAAAAGGGGCTTGGACAATCATAAACGTGGGGCCTTACCTCTCTCCCGAAAACCACAAAAATAGGTAAATATAACCGATAAAAACAGCTTTTGAATCATTTACATAGTATCTTTATATATATATATGTAAAAGACTAAATTTTACGTGCTTCTATATACTGGAGGCCTTAATATTTCCTCTAAATGGGCCTATAAAAGATTTTTTTTTTTAATAGCAAAATAGCTACGTTTTTCGCAAATAATTATCCTCAAATTTTCATTGAAAAGAGAAGGCAACATTGTTTCTATCTAAACACACTTTCATAAACGTTATTTAAATTAAGTATCAAGCCAGCTATTTAATTTTTTCTTAAATTAATTTACCAGAATTAAGTCGTTTATAAATTAACTCTTACAGGAGAATAATAAATGAGAGACTTTTAACTACATTGTTTCTTCTAAAATTTTTTTCCCTTTAAGAAAACCAATTAAAAATAAAACGACAATACAATTTCTAAGGACAGTAGAAAGTAAAGTTTTATTGGGCTGCAATTTGTAAAAATTGTAGACCTATAAATTCCCACTGTCGACCGTCTCTTTGTCTGTTCTTCCATAATCTCGAGAACTGAGTCAGATAGATGAAAGCCGAAACTAGATATGAAAAGCTTAGGGGCAGGCGGCACCGATTAACTATATACGAACTTCCAATGCAAATCGGAAGTCACGTATTTCACTTAAATAATTTTCCCATGAAAGGAGTTAGATACATGACCGGCACGACTCTACTGCTAACGGGAAAAGTATGACGTACTGGGGCAAAACACTATTAATTTGAGGCGGAGAGCATATAATTTAAATTAAATAAATTTAAAATATGATTAAAAATTGAAGCCCGAAAACCGCAGTGTGCTCGTTTGTAAATTAACTTAGTTCAAGAAAACTTTTTCACATGAATAATTTCGAATATCGGTAAACAAGCTTCGAATACTCATAAGGGTCTACTAAAACCTATTTTTGAGTTTTTATAAAGTTAGAAATGGATTTTATGAAGAAATCTCAATTTATGCTAAACGTAATGCTGAATATTTTCCACTATTCTTCGGTTTTAGAATTAAAAAAAAAAACTAAATAAATATTTTAGCAATTTGAGTCAGTAATATCTTAAAATGAGGAAAATTATTATAAAATGTGTATTTTACGACCTGCAAAGTTCCATTATGTTGAATTTTTTAGGGAGAGTTATACAGTATTTAGATCGATGTACAGGTATTGACCTTGATCGATATTATTGGAATCGCCATATTAAAACCTGCAGAAATCCGAATGTATAACCAACCTATTAAATTATTTATCTGGCGCGGAATATAAAAACGATAATAATAATTAAAAAAAAAGAAACTGACTATTTCTTCCGTCGACTATCATCTATATTTAACGAAGAAGAGCGAAAATTTTCGATTTTCAATATGCACGTATCTCTTAAAATATGGCTCTGGGCACTATTAAAATAATGTAGCGAAGAGGACAAAGCGCTACAACTCTTCAAAAAATAATAATTTTATTAAACTCAAACTTAATTGCTGGCTGCGCTACTGTATTAATAATTAAACTGTTTATTACAGAAACTTGCGAACCTAAACGTATTCCGTATTTTAAATCTTGTTTCTTAATGTACTCGTATATTTATTCCGATGTTTAAGGCTTATCATTGTAGATCTTTATGCAATAGGCTATATTACGATGCTTCTAGATGTAACGTTAGAAAAGAATTTTATTATTTTACGTGTTAGAGGTAACACGTACAGTGCAGTACTTCGAGGTACTGTATCATACAAGTCGAATGTTGATGCACGAATAGGTATGTCAAATTGCAAGGTCAAACGTGTCGGATACGGTGACGTAAGGAATTGCTTAAACATAATTTGATATGAAGAAATTTAATCGAAATTGAAAGTACTATAATTTCTATATTTTAATAAACAACTTGTAATCACAAATACAATAATTAGGCACAAATATTTATTGTTAAACCTAATTAAAAGAAAATGTTAACCAAAAAAAAAAAAACTTTTAAAAGTAATAATTTGCAATGGCGACGAAATGAATACAAATTATTAAAGCTACTCGTAACTAAGTTAGACTATTAGAGTAATTGTTCGTCAATGTTTGAATAACTTGTTTAAATCATTGTTATTCGTTCATATCTACAAGAACGAAAACATAATGCCATGAATGGGACTTAGTAACAGAGTAAACAGTGGTCTAATCGACTTAATTCAGAAAAGACCTTGAAACATATGGGAGGACATCTATTGCTTCCCGGATAGCCTCAATACATTACATATGTTTTTTTTTAAAATTTTTGTGTAAGTAAATTACAGAAATAAAATACTCAATGAATGCTACAGTAAATAAAACTGAATGTGTTGATGCGTACACTTAAAAATATCAGTTAGTTCATCACATTATAACTCCTATTCAGCATTACAACTGACTTATATATATGATTGACATTGTGTCTCACTTGAGACATATTATAAATTAGAAAGCATTTTATTTACAAAGATACTAAAACGTCTTTAATAATCATATAAAATATTAATGCCTTATAAATATTTTATAAATTATCAAATTATATTTATTTTAATGATTCGTAGAATATAATTTTTGTTTGATTTAAATTTACTTATGAAAATTAAAAATTAAGACTGGAAACATCCGGATAATGATAAAGGTATAATAAATTAATTTGAAAATTTAACGTACAGAAAATAAAAAGTAAGTAGGCTAACATAAAAAAATAAATTTAACGTTATAAAACATTTCTTTTGCTATCTCGTGTTATTAAATGGAATAGAAATTTTGTTTTGCATTAATTTTAATTTGGATATACAGTTTTGTACCTAGCAAATAACAAAATTAACTAATGTAATTAATTAAATATATAACGAAAGTAATTTTTAAAAACACGTTATTTTAGTTCGTTGTACACGAACTAAACTGTCATTTTTGAAATAAAAATTCAATTATAGAATATACCTATGATATAAATAATCACTAAGTAATTACAGAAACAAGGTCTAAGCTTTAGTTTAACGTCTATCTTACACTAAACTAGGCCTCTCAGACTTTGAGAGAGGTTCGGGCCATTTTATCTTTTTGAGACCCGTCATATTAAGAAAAAAAAAACATTAAAAATGATATTTTTTAAAAAAATAATGAAATTTGATTTTAAAAAAACAAGTATTTTCTCCTTTAATGCGCGAGAAATGTACCGGAACGAATAATTCGTTAAATGTTTTTGAGGTCCATATCTCGGGGCTAAATGGCTCTTTCTGTGATAAAGCCTAGTCTAAGCATTATAACCTTTCACATTAATTAACAACGGTTAACAGTAGCTAACTATCTGCCCAATGGTAAGGATGGGTGGCATAAAATGGTGATCTAAATTTTGGTTTAGGCTAGACCATATTGAATTATTTCGAGAACCTAAGGTACGCGTAAAAAGAAGCTATCGTGAGGTATTCGTAAAACTTAATACTTTCCATATTTAATCTAGAAAATATGAAGTTTTGCGAAGAGATGTCTTACAAGACCATTGAAAAACTTTACAAACGAAAGTCTGAACAGCCATACTTAAATGTTTTTGTACTTGTAATTTAAAAGTAAACAATTCACCAGTTAAACAGGTTTGTTTTATATGATAGAAACTTATACTGTATACTAGATAACTTAATTAAAACATTCTTTCACTCGAAATGCATAATTAAAACAAATGGTAGTAAAATGAACTAAAAGAATTATGATGTGTTATCAGATGCCAATTAAAGAATTTTATAACCAGAACTGCAACGTATTTCTTCACTCGACTGACAGCCGAGAAAGAATGACTTCTTTTGTTTCTGTAGGTTCTCGTTATATCAGCTATTTTACGATCCGAGGTTAAAAGTCCATCGCTGGAGCGTGGCAATAGTCAAACAGTCGAACCATTACGATGCCAACAGGATACATCTCAAACTTGTCTCAAAATTCATGACTTTTCTTACATTTTAATGGAAAAATAAAAAGCTAATGAAAATAAATAAAATATAATTATTAAAGAATGTGTAACTGTTTTGAATATGACAACAACGGAATATTTATATTAAAGGCTACGTAAGAGTGAGTGGTCGAGAATCGTTATGCATCGTTCGTAGGCCAACCGTAGATAGTGGAGTAACGTGAGAAATGACGCCACGTCATTCTTTATCCGGTCTATCCGCCAGATTAATATCAAAATCGGAAATTATGCAAAGTCATCTAGTGGAAATGACAATCACGCTACTAAGATGTAAAGAAGGGAGCATTATTAATGACTGTTATTCGCTGGAGGTTGTTTTCTTTGTTATAGTGTTATCTATAACACTTATCTACAAATCTTTTGTTATCTTCATGCACAATGGTAGGAAATATTATGTAAAATTTTGTAAGCTATCTTAAATGTATTTCTAAAAATGATCATTTTTTCTACTTAATATAGAAAAACATAGTTTTATAGAAGCTTCATGGGGCCCAGGCAAATTTGAATTAGAGGGCTTCACGTACAGTGTTGACATCGAACACTTTTCTTTCAGAGAGTTTTTTGAGGAAATTTTTTTTTTATAAAAGATTCTGTGGGCAGAATGGGCGATTGTCTAGGCTCTAGGGTTCCCTTTTGGTGGTGGCCCCAGGCAATCGTCCATTCTACCCACAGGATAACATGCCACCGTGTGTAAAAGTTGCTATAAAGTTCCGCTTAAAATAATTGAGTTTCTTCAGTTAACAACGTTGATTTGAATTGTTAACTGGAAAATTCCTAGTTAATTTAAGAGAAAGCCCCTTCACTTCTTTTTATTAACAAATTTCTACAATTCAACGTTACTGGTGACTTTTACTAATTATACATATTTTATAAATTCTAAGATTGCTTGTACGCTAATTTTGTAATTATATATTCTTATAATTAATAAGCAAAACATAAATAATCCTATCCAAATTGAACTTCCTGTTAAAATGTAATTAAGCCACGTGATCTGATATTTAGAAGTTTTTTATGTTATTAACACCAAGAAATTGCTTTTTTAAAAATCGTTCTCGAATTTTGAATTACATAAATTGTATCCAATTTCGACAGTTACAGTTTTGTTGTGCGAGACCTTACGCCTCTATCGTGGTCTTTCGAGGCCCCTTTTATATAAGTTTATGTGACGTAAAACTTGTATCACACGATACTTGATACCGTACAAGTTCGAGGATCCTAACTGCGAGCCTTACTGAATTCCAAGTACCGGACAGAGATGGATTATCGACAGTAGCCTATATTTATGTGTGTATGAGGCCTTAAAACGCGAAGCCCTAAGCTAAAGCCTAGATCACTTGTGTTTAAAACCGCAACTGGACTTTGATTGATGTTTTTAACAATTTTTGTTTCAAATTTATAATTTATAAACTATTTTATTGAGCTATGGCCGTTTTAAACAAACACACACTTCCTAATAAATCCTTAACACATATATTTAAGAAAAATATTAATATTGATTGTAACTATAAACAGGAAGAATCTAATACATCAAGTAATTATTCACAGATTGCATTTATTTTTTTAATGCAAACATCAGATCACTATCCGGATCGGGGAAAGTATTTCCTTTCCAAATCGCTAGAGTATAAAATCTGTTACTAGAAGAGGATTGATTGAATAATCTGATTGCAAAAGAGAAGCTCTATCCCCGTTAAGTCATCTTTAGACACGGAATATGACACTAACTGGCCCTTGGGAGTCATCATATACTGAAATCGAAAACCAAGGATGATATTTACGTTACAATTTCAGACTCGTTAATACTCTAAAAATTCATCTGGAAGATAAAAGTATTCTTTAGACATATCTCGTTTCCGATCGATACTGGACAGTTAGAAAGATTAACAGGATCATCACTACCATCCTCTATTTAGATATTATTTCATTCATGAAAAGAATTAATAAAAAGAATCAGAAGAAAATAGATAAACTATTAATTTATTAAAATATTTTCTTCTTTCCAGTCTTTTTATATAACGCTACAAGAAAAGTTAACACCATTCCATCTGAACTTTCGACCATTCTCTATCTTCACTCCAATTTATACAATTTACATCATATATATTATAAATATATGATGTATATATTAACTTCATTACACATAACACCATGTTATTGTATATATATATATTAGTTTATACCATATACCTGTACAGTATAAACTAATTTATACAATAATGTGGTGTTATGTATAATGAAGTTAGTAGCCTGACATTTCAACTGTACACATTCATTGCTCTTCTGCTCAAAGAAACACCAAATTTGCCAAGTTTTATTGCTCATAATGTCAGATATATTGCAAGCTACGATATAAGAGCAACGATCTGGTAATCAGCTACGGTACTGGCATGTTGCACGTGACCTGACTACAAGAACACTGCTCAGTTTTCATTTGGCTTAAGAGTTCTTCCCACATTTTCTAATGTTTACTACAAACATTCTTCCGCATTTTCGAGTAGACCTATCATTAAACTTTGTCAATGTCAATGATCCGCTAGGATATAAAAGAGTTATTCTAATTCCAAGAAGTAGAGGAGGAAGAATAAACGAATGATGATAAATAATGAAAACGAACTTTTACCGAGCATTTCTGTATATTTTCTTGCTTTATTCGAATATTTTTAACGAATTAAATGGTTTGTAAATCGTCCTAATTTTTATTATTGGCCTAAATGCTAATTTAATAAATTCTGGTTTATTAAATTAAGTGCTATTTGCCATAAGAAAAACTAATTAAATTTTAACCTTCCATTAAAGGAAATAAAGTTTTATTTATTTATTTTTTTTATATTTCTTTTAACGAAACCATTAAAATAATCAGTGAATCGTGCCTGAAGATTCATTCGGCAACTTTAAGCCGAGTTAGACTATTCTGCCGGATGAATACAAATACAGTACATTCAAAACAGCTGAACGGCCACTGACCGAAACGTATAAAAATGACTGTTCTTTAGAGGTGCCCATTATTGAAGGTTCTACTATATCATATTAAATTATTCTCACAAAAATATAATTCTTCCTCTTAAAATCATCTATTCTACATGAGAAGAGCAATAGACTAACTTTTCGATAAAAAGTAATGCACTAACATTAGGCCTGTATGTCTAGGATACAGAAATATCATCAAACTTTCAGTAAAATGAATCATTTATCTCGTTTTTTGTTCGCAGTTATTTAAAATAATAACTATTCTCTTGGCTTATTCGGAAATATTAAAATTGAAGTAAAATTTCCTATTAAAAGAACATTTTTAATCCTACAATTTTCGAAAGATGCTATCAATTGCCAGCATTTAATATTAATACAGATCAAGATGTTCAATTCGATAAAACAGCACTTCTAATATTTTATTAACATTATATAAAGAGAAATAGGGAGAAGCTGCATGAAATAAGAACTGGATTTTTTTTTTAATTGTATCTTCTTCAAACATAACTTCCACAATTCATAGCGGCTTCAAGGAGACGTTAAAATGAAAGTTAATACGATAATTAGAATGACAGAATGACAAATCTATAAAAAATAAATGAATATTAATAGTTTTTTAATGCTAAGATGCGAGTAAAAAGATGCGGTTAAAATTTTAACTGCACTCAATAATTGATGTAAGTACTGTAAGTAAGATAGTACTCATCTACAATACTGTAAATTATTTATCTAAGTCAGTGGTTCCCAACCGGTGTTCCGTAAGCATCTCCCAAGTGTTCCGCAGATTTAGTCGCAAATCGGAAAGTGTACAATCGTATTCAAGCCGCCGAATATCAAAAAATTAAAAAATCATAAAATTTTCATAAACTTAAATATATATGTACGACTTGTACTTATGGAGTGTACTACTGTTTCGAATAAGATAAAGGCAATGATAAAAACTGAATGAAATATGTAAAAAACATCAGGCACAAGTTTCCCATTAAAATTATTTAGGTATATTTTTTCCTGTCTTAGAATTGACGTTAATAATATGAGTAGAGATTTTGAATTATAACTGCTCAATTCTAATAAAATAACTGATGACAAGCTTATGTATTTCATATTAACTTAAGTAAGTGTTCCGCTAAAGAAAATTGCTCACAAAAGTGTTCCGCATCCTAGAAAAGGTTGGGAACCACTGATCTAAGTAGACCATGGAGTGGATTGGATCGTGTGTGATTTATTGTCATAAGAGCCTCTTGGGTCAAATTGTGCCAAGTTACTAGTACACCACTGGGTCGAAATAAAGCTCTACATAAAGGATTAAATGGATAAATAATCCAGGTTTGATGGTGGTCTTTGTGTGCAGGTTGGATCTTTGCAACATATTATTAATTGTTCTCGTCACTTTAATTAATAGTAGCTTATTTTCTGTACTTACACAGAATTAAAATTTTCTATATTTGGTATTTAACTAGGTAAAGTAATACCTATCCATCTACAATACTTATAGTACTGTAAATACTATAAATCACTTGTCTAGATAGTAATGTATAGGCAAAATTGTATCTATCTGCAGTACTAACAAGATAAGAAATTCTACATAGATAAGTATTACCTAGATAAATAAGATAGATACTGTATTTAAATTTTAAATAAAAAAATGAGAAAATTCAACGTTAATTTTATAAATTTTTACTTTTGTAACTTTTATAAATCTTCAAACACTTAAATAATATCAAAATAAATATTTTTAAAAATTTGGAATTTTAAATCAGTTGTCGTTAAATACTAAATATATTGTATTTTATGTATCGTAATTACAATACACAGATATACGTAGATTTTATGTAATTATTTTAATTTTGTTTATAATTTAATAAAAGATATTTTAAAAGTCGACACTTTAAAAAATAAATTATTTCTGTCAAAGAATAAAAATTATAATTATTTAAAAGCTTTTATAACGCTGCACGCAACGAAGCTACGAGGTTATAAATATTGATTTAGTAATTTTATTTTAGTTAAAATCTAGTTCTTACGCCCACGCTTTCGTTCTAGAATATCAAATAAATAATATCGAAAACGAAAACTGCGATATAATTTAAGCAAGAATTACTGTCAGAGTAATCGAATAACCGCATAATTATTTCCGGTATTAAGCATTTAAATGATTACTTCAATATTTTACTGCGGTGTAAACAATGGGCGGAGAAAGAGGATATCAATAACCGTTTTTGCGCACAGATAAACCATTTGACAGCCTCTAATCTGTTAGTAAACGACTGTGTAACTCATTAACTGACGTTAAGGAATAATAACTCGTTTCGTAAGAGAATAATATAACATTTAACTTAATCTTATCGAATCGTCAAGGTTAACCTCATACAATTTCTTTTAATTTGAGGTTTCGTTTACACGAATGTCAATACGAATTAATATATTCTAGTCTCGTTTTTAAACTAAATAATAATTTCATCTATTTATATAAACAGATCAAATTATTATTTCCATGTATAGATCATTTATACGCCTCTCCTTTCTTTCCAAGTAATTTCCGTTTGTTTGAAAAACTTGCAAGCAATTTAAAAAAATTCAGCAAAAAAAAACAATCATTTATGGTCATAAAGATTTGCTTTTTTAAGTAATTAAAATATTTACGAAGCATAACATTACTTGTTTGCAACGTAAAAAGTATTATCCAAAATTAGAGAATGGCGCAATCGACTGTTCCTTTAATCAAATTAACTTATACACATGTATCCTCCATTTGTTATTAAAAAATGTTTCTACTGCGTATGGGCGCGTAACACTAATAATATATTTAAAAGAATCGGTCAAACGGTAGGGAATGTAAAATTACATCCTCAACATAACGAAAGGATGTTAAATGTTTTTCAATCGCCGCTTCATTTATGCAATCAAACCTCTACACAACGGCCATTGACGGAAACAAACAAAATGACCGTTGTTCGGAGATTATTTTTTATTCATTTTGTTTTAGAAAAATACTTTCCTGGAAAATGGCCGTGTTTAGAGGTGGCTGGTGGCTGTTACTGGAGGTTAGATTGCGTATATATAAACTTACATAGACATAGTCGAATCCAATCTCCAAACAACGGCCATTTTTAATGTTTCCGTCATTGGCCGTTGTTCAGAAGTTTGACTGTATATGCACACATTTACGAGGAAATGTGTATTTTATAATTATATATAAAATTATAAAATATACAGTATATATAATTGCATTTAACATTTATAAATGTAATTTTATTTGTCGAACACATCTCAACTAGTTTTGTGTTAAAATAATAGAATTTCAAAATATAAATTCAATGTCCGTTTTGTAATAAGATTTAACATTTTTAACAGTCGTTACGACCGTTAAAGATGATCATAATTAAAGCATTTAGAATTACGTTTATTGCAGAAATCCGGAGTTTAATTATCGAACGTTATTGTTTCGAATACAAATCCATTGAATTTGTATCATCTATATTTAGGAATTCATTAACAATTGTATATTTCAGATGTAGAGGTTCGTTGTCCTCGATCAGAATGGCAAATCGATTGCTAGAATACATAACCGAATTGATTTTTTCCGAATTTAATGGTATAGGCCAGTGGTTCCCAACCGGTGTTCCGCAAGCATCTCCCAAGTGTTCTGCAGATTTAGTCGCAAATCGGAAAGTGTACAATCGTATTCGAACCGCCGAATATCAAAAAATTAAAATCGTAAAATTTTTATAAACTTAAATATATATGTACGACTCGTACTTATGGAGTGTACTACTGTTTCGAATAAGATAAAGGCAATGATAAAAACTGAATGAAATATGTAAAAAACATCAGGCACAAGTTTACCATTAAAGTTATTTAGATATATTTTTTCCTGTCTTAGAATTGGCGTTAATAATATGAGTAGAGATTTTGAATTATAACTGCTCAATTTTAATAAAATAACTGATGACAAGCTTATGTATTTCATATTAACTTAAGTAAGTGTTCCGCTAAAGAAAATTGCTCACAAAAGTGTTCCGCATCCTAGAAAAGGTTGAGAACCACTGGTATAGGCCTAATCACTTTAAAAAATCTTTTAATCCGGAACTGACATGCAAGTTTATTAAAATTAAAGTATATAAAAGCTTCTGCACGTTATATTTAAGAATTCATTTAAATATAAAGTCATTTAATAGAAAATAAATTCTTCGACCTAGATCCGAAATAGTAAAACCATTATAATCATAAATCACTGGTATTAATACACTCGCACATTAAAAGTTATTCCGTAATTACTAGGTTCAAAGTTCAACCAAGTTAGCATAACATCCCGATGCTCTTAGCTGAAATTAAGCCAAATCAAAGCATTAATTTTCTCGTAGAACATTTTATTAATGTATATTTTAGAGTTCAATATTTAACTTTAGTTTTCCAATATCTTTCGTACTTAATATAGGTTATAAATTAGCTTATATACGCTAATAAATTTAGATAAACATCAAACAAAATATTTCGAAGACTATTTAATAAAACATTCGCATCGATATAAAATAAAAATAAAATAAATCAAATAGAAAATGAATAAATACATATTTATTATCCTTCTACAAATCCATCTTCAATCCGAGATTCAAGACCCTATACGACTTGCGTCGAGATTTTTAGCGATATAAATTATGTCTGCACGGATAGCAGAAGTTGCGGGTTCGAGTCCCGCTTCGGGCCGATTTCTTTTCCTCCAGTTCCAAATTATTAAAATTATTTATTTAATTATAATTATTAAGTTTAGTAAGAGATGGCGTCTAACGCCAAGCTCTAGTGCCAAATTGTCTTAATTAATAAGACAATTTGGCACTAGAGCTTGGCGTTAGGCGCCATCT
Source organism: Centruroides vittatus (assembly GCF_030686945.1). Taxonomy (NCBI): domain Eukaryota; kingdom Metazoa; phylum Arthropoda; class Arachnida; order Scorpiones; family Buthidae; genus Centruroides; species Centruroides vittatus. The sequence goes on along the minus strand of NW_027122405.1, from coordinate 2,637,211 downwards.
CTTACTCTTATTTATTTATTATAGCCAACTCTAGCCCGATAATTCGGCTCTTGTGGATGTATAGCTTTGTAACGGGTTAGTCGTTATTTATTGATATAAATTATTATTGAAGTTTATTTATTTTCCAAAATCACTTTTAAAAAAATGATTCCCGAAATTTCTGAAGAACTCCAATGATAAAATCATTGAATTCAAGCTTGAAATGCTTATGGAGACAAAGTGGATACCGAAATGAATTAATAATTTACACTTTCAAATGGATTTGTGTGATCGTCAATCAGAACTCTCTTATCTGGCCAAAAAGAAGAATTTTCAGATGATTTGAACATTATTATCGAGGAAAATATTTCTGAAACGCTTCGTATTACATTAGATCGGATTTGTTTTGGTAAGGCATCGCTATAGAATAGACTAATTTCAGTTTTCCCGTTATAGACGGGGCTGACTTGTAATGGATGAGGGATATAGAATGACACATTGATCCAAGCTATATGTGAGAAATTATCAGGATCAGAATTTCGGAGATTTTTTTACGTGTTTATACAAACGATTTTCCTGATACAAATTAATTACATCTAAAAATATTGTGAAAAATCAATTTGAGAATTCTTCTCTTGAATCATAAGATCATCATTACCAGATTTTCGTTGTCAAGTTTACAAGTTATTGTACGAATTTTTATTTCGGAAAATAATATCACTCACTGTATTATACGTTTGTTTCGAATATAATTAGTTCTACATTTATAATGCAAACTGTGTTAGAACGTGATTTTAGAGTTTAAATTATATTTGGTGTCTCAGTACATTCGCTGTACAAAAGTCGTTGATCTGTACTGTAAAAGACTCGAATTTATTTATATACAAATGAAACTTCGATTTAGCGCCACCATTTGTTCGCCTCCGAAACTGACACTAAATCCAATGCGGTATTAAACTGAAACAACTCAAACAATAAGAATTATATACAGTAAGTTTGAGAATTTGAAAGTCACATAATGTGATGGTAACAGCGTCATTTGCAATTGTAGATTTAGTAATTCACAGATATCGAAAAGCTATCTATTTAATATTTATCGAGAGGATCCATTCACGAATTTGGTTGACACTATATAGAGGCTTGGCATTATGTATAAGCACAAATTATATTTTTAAAGTGTCTAATTTATCTCTCTTCGAAAGCTATTATATTTCGAAAATGAAACAAATTTATAAATCATATTTGATTTTTTAGTGCTATTTTCATTAGGAAATTCAAAATAAAATCAAGTGACGAAGCAATATCTGATTCACCTTAACTTTTACTAAGAAACTGATATATTAATTGCAGTTTAATCTTCGAACTGTAAACAAAAACAGGTTTTCCGAATCCAGTTTAAAAATATCGTATTTTGATTTTGCTAAAAGTAGTTAAACAGGAAATTTGAAATATTTTTGCCAATTATAACTAACTGGACTTCAATTGTGAATAAGTAAATCGTTAAACTAGTTCTGTCTCTTTTGAAGACTTAATCGATTCTTAAAAGTGTTTCTTTTTTAATGACACTTTTGATCAATAATCAAGTAGTAATTTACAAGTATTTAAAGAAATTCATTTGTTTTAGAAGTATGCAACATTTGTCTTTATTTAAATTCCTATCGAGCGCGGTATAGTGGACCGCACTTAGTTGCTTCGGTTCGGTTTTTTTAACACTAAAAGGCTATTGTACTTAAAAATTTTATTTCTTTTTATCAGATAAATAAGACATTTTTAAGTCAAGAATAATTAATAGATATATATTCGATTTAGAGAGACACAACAGAGAGAAATAAATTTGAATTTGGTACAAAAATTTATATATTACTGCGTGTGTCCGGCGTTGCTCGGACATTTGAGGAAGTGGGGTGTAGGATTGAAGAGGTTGGGTTGAGAGAGGGTGATGAAAACAATGCTTTAGTAACATGTACGGTACATTTATTGACCCGAGTATTTACAATACAGGTACTCCTCACTTCGAGTTCCGTTCAGACGACTACGTCGTTAAGCGAATCTGTCGATAAGCGAGGAGCTTGCACCGGGAATATAGGATCGTTGTAAAACTATAAAAATTATGCAATAAACTTCAAATTTATTCATAAAAAGACTATTATAGTACGCTTAATGCGCATGTCACCATCCGCCACTGACCGACACTCAAGCTGAGAAAGGGGATTCCCCGAATTGCAGGTCGTTAAGCAGATAGGTCGTAGAGTGAGGAGTACCTGTAATGAAATTACAAAATACAAAAAAATGCTCGGGCTTAAGAGAAGTGGGTTAGGTTCGGAGTCGAGGTCCCACGGCAATTTTTCTAAGGAGTCGAAGAATATTCATGCTAAATTTGATGCAGATACGTTGAACGATATAGAATCCTTTACTTTACATACAGACATATTTTGACTTGTATATATAACTTATAGATTGTCTGTAATACCGTATTTTATTTTATTTCTATCAATTTTAATTTTAATATTTATTAGTAATGATTCTGTTCGTTAACATAAAAACAATAAAAATATTTATAAAAATTTGAAAATATTCTTCATAAAACTAAGAAAATTTAAACTAAAACAATTCTTAAAAACTGTAACTTTTATGTCGTTTTTCATCATGTTTTAAGGGTAGCAAATAAAAAACAACCAACTTAATGTATCTTCGTATTTTCGGTTGATAATTTACAATATTTTTTTTAATTTTGGGGAAAATTTGGATAGAAAAAATTAACTTATATATTAAAATATTTTATTCCTAATAATAAATATCGCTAGAATTTATTAACTTATAAGGATTATGAAGGATACTTTCATCATTCGCTTTTGAACGTGATAATTAGAAGTATGAAAGCTGCTTACTGTTATCTAATTTACTACGAAATTATTTTTATAATCGAAACAGAATTTAGTTTTAAAATAATTAACAAAAAATTTGTGGAGCTATACTTGAACAATAAAATATAAATCTATCAATAGGACAATCATCGAAGAATAATTCTGATTAGACCTATACTATAAAGTATTTTCCTTAATTAATACGCTTACTTTACACACGCAATTCATATAATAAATAAATTAATCGCAATGATTATAATCAAATAAAAATAAATATACTAATTGAACTTTTTGAATTGCTTTCATTCACCGGAACAACTTAGCATTTTTTAGATCGTGTTACACAAATTTAAAAAATTACAATATAAAATATTTTGTAATATGTTACGTTACTATAAAGATAATAAATCTTTACTATTCAATTGCATAATTTCTTTAATTTAATGCTCTAACATACTATAAAATTAAATCATAATTTGCATTTAAAGTATGTCTGCTTATTTTGAAGCTTACACGTTTATTATTATATTCCACAATATAAAATTCTTTTCCATGTTACAAGTTAAAAGTTTTCAATGTACCAGTATATTGAAAATCTATCAGAAATAATCCCACAATATTGAGTGGCAAGCAGCTAACTAAGCAAATCACTTTGCTTACTTAGCCACTTATCACTCAGAAGCATTCATAATACAGTCAAACCTTTCAGCAACGACCACTAACGTGAACTTTAAAAATGGTCACTGTTTGAAAGTTATTTTATATGAACTTTTGTTTAAAAAAGCTGCTGAAAAATGACCGATGTTGAGGTTCGACTATATTATTTATTATATATTAATAAATAGCTTCAAATAGAAATTTATTCTAATATATCTGAAGATATATAAAGCTCGACCGTGACTGAATAAATATGGAAACATACGATTTTGATCAATAAAAGTCTCAAAATTCCATTCATTTTTATTAACTGAAATTTTCTGACTAACCGAATTGTCTAATATTTTCTCTCCATCCCGGTTTTAAACACTCCAAAGCACACAAATAATAGGTGTTATCAACCATTCGATCCAATTACGAACCTTGCGTGGTTAAGTTCAAGCTTAATTGTATTGAAATTATGAAAACGGTACTGTTCCTAATTTATTTAAACGCTTTAATATTTTATATCCTGTAAGAAAACTTCAATTCTTCATGCTTTATTGAAAAATAAATTCGTAAAGTAGAAATATCTGCATTTTAAATCTTTCGTACGGCCGAGTTCAGATTTTATTGTTTCCATTTAGAAAAAAAAAGGTAATGTACTTTATTTCTAGATATTATTTTATAAAATATACAGTCGTACTGAGTTTGTATAATATGTTTTTCTTACCTGGATAGAATACAGCCGTGCTGCGAGGTTGCCTTCGTTTGCTGCCGGGTGGTGACCAAAATACTCTTTTGCCAAATTCGCTGATTACCTAAAATACGAAAAGACAGGTTACTAGTGTTATGAAAGGTCGATAGAATATACACTAGAGTATTTTCTATCCTCTACGGTTGCTAGGATACGTTTATTCTATTGATTGATCAACGTGTTGCTCGTCCAGAAAAGGGATAAAATTCCACCACCATACCTTCATAGTCAGCAACCCGTTTAGTTCTCTAATAATAACTGTATAGATATAACAAATAGATTTTTTATCGATATTCGGTGAAATTCGCAAAAAATAAAAATCAATAAAAAGGAATTCTTCCTGATTTAGGTTAATTGTTTAAAGTGAACGGAATAATATATTTACAGGTGTTATCAAGGTCAAAGGTAAAAGACACAACCGAAAGCAACCTGGAATAGAAACGGGGTCATTACATTGTTGAAGACAAATAGTGAGCTTATTAGCTGAAAATAAGAAACTGTCTAGTTTCGAAGGTCAGAAGCGACGATCGATCGCCTCTTCTTGTCAAAATAAGACGACAATGGAAAATTTCTACTTCCTAATAAATCTTTGTGGGTTTGAGACCTTTTTCGCATGTTTTCATACGTTTTGCAACAATACAGAGACATTCAACAAAATCAAAAACAAAACATAATTCCACATTACTACTTTTAAATTTATTTTCCTACCAACAAAAATAATATAAAAAGGAAAAAAATTCCCGAAGAAAAAGAAATAATTATAAAAAACTGGATTGGCAAGAGATTTCAATGTCGGTTTTTGATGGAAATGGCTACCCTATATTCAACTTCGTTATCGGATAAACTGGGATGCTACCGATAATTAAACTCTCTTAATCCATCGAACATCGTTCGTGCTTCTCTTCCATGTATCATTTCGCTACAATAGATCAGAAATTTTTCACTGCTTTCCTCTGTCGACTTGCTGAATAATGTACGAAATAAAGTAAAAAAAATACATTCGTGCAAACTGACCTTTTTCAGTGGAATTTTCTCAGATTCCATTGCTCTTTGGATGAAGTACGTCGCACAATACACACTGAAGTAGTAGCTGCTGTACTCCCACAACTGTACATCGATGACGTCGCTGGAGGAAACAGGCAACAAACGCCATCTATACGACCAAGGAGGAAAAATATACACACGGCACATCACATATTGCAGTGCCGTTTTCCTCATTCGTCTTCCACCAATCCCAATTAAAGAAACGTTTTTCCTTCCGCTTTTCATTACTCAGCGCGGAGCAAAAGTGCGAAATCGAAACATATTAATATAGATAATTTTAATTAATCTACGAATAATTTTCCAGAGGCCATTTTAAATTAATTGCAAAACACATTAAAAAATTGAATCGACGAAAACTTACAGGCAAAAAAATGATAAAGAAAAAAAGACTTAATTTTTCTATTTAATTTAATTAAATTATTTCCGTATGAGTTTGCATCTGCGGGCAAAACATATACGAAAAGAAATTTCTAGGAAGAGCCATTGAAACCATCTGACAAATTTTTGTAGCAAGTGTTTTGAAAAGGTCATTATTTCATAATATTCCTCTCCTCGTTAGTTTTGTTTACGGGAGAAAATATTCGAATTATCAAATAAAAATTAAATTAGAAAATCCACTCATTTAATCAAGTCCAATAAGCATCATCCAAATAAAATAAAAATGAAACAATATAATTATATTGAAAGAACGTAGCGTTTGAAATTCAAACCGATTATTGGCACCTAATTAATAACAAAATTTTTAATTAATTTGAATAATCAGTAGAGAATTTGCTTTTAAATTAGCAACACACGTTAATCATTTCTGTAAAATTATATTTAATTATTAAAATAAATCTAATTAATTAAAATGTGTAAATTTAAAAAGGGATTGCATATGTTATCCGCTCAACATTATTGACTCAGGCCTAAATGCTAAAATAAACCTAAATTGTAATAAAAATAAAGTAAAAATTATCTATTCTGGATTTCTTTATGCATTTACGCTATAAAAAACAATAATAGTCATCTCTTCTAAATCAAAAACAGGCTTCTACATTTACAGAGATTTTCGAGTAATGGGATATGGATTTATAAAATTCTTCAAACAGCATAAAAATAAATACTTAAAAACAAATTTTAAAGGAATTGTTATAGCAATATTTAGATAACTTAATACAATCTAATAAACGAATTATAAATTGTTATAACATTTAACAATAACAACCGTTTTAATGACATCGATTGAAGTGATTATGGATGGCATCGAGTATGGATCTTTCTTCGGTGTAATTTTACTTAAATATTTATCAAAACTTTCTCGCTAAATTTCATTTTAAATATACAAAAATTTTTACCTATGGTATTAGTTTTAATCGTTTTCAAATTCTTTACCGAATATGATGAAATCGATTTAAGTTTGGATTTTGTTAGCCACACTGGCAGATTATTCCAAGAAAATAAGAGCTTGTTTGGAGCTCCAAGCTTAAGAAGTTTTCAAATAAAATTGTATATGTGGACGGAAATTTCAAGGAACCCTCAAATTAGCTGACGTTTAGCATCTCCAGATGTGTCAATCCGTCTGCTCAGAAATCGTCCAAAAATCTCTCTTGATTCTTTTTATAACTTTTTATGTGTGTTAATGTAATAATTAATATTTCAACGTCGTCTTTTTAAAATTAAATAATTACCACAATATAATGTTTTATATTTTTAATTACAGTATCTACAACAGAGAAGAATGAAGTAAAATTTACCATCACGATCCTAGGAGTATTAAAAAGAAAACCGAAATAATTCTCTTACTATCTACCATTTAAAAGCTGCACAAATAACTATTGTTAAAATGAAATAAAAAAATATATTTTCATATTTTTAAATAGGCTAATAAAGAATTGCAGAAAATTCAAAGGGAAAAATAAAATGGAGATAACTGAATTCAATTGAAAAAACAACTTATTCATAGAATGAAAATATTTTTCAGAACAGCTAACAATGAAACTTTCAGAAAGTGATGAATTATATTATAGATAATAATTTGTTTAATCTGAATTCGTTATTATTAAAAGTAATTTTTTAAATGATTCTTTATATGCCATTTAAAGTGAAGAAAGATTGATAGCTTTTATATTGAATTTCACCTTAGAAAAATTTACCAATGACATTAGAAATTCATTATTCAAGGATAATTAAACTCATTATTTTAACTAGTCGATATTTCTTCTAGAAAATCGTCTGTATGCTAAAATTAGCCAAATTTTCTAAAGTTCTACAACATGAAAATACAAATTATTATTTTTAAAAATCTAAAGGTTTAATGATAGTTTAATAAGATTAAATTTATTTATACATTAGATGAAACCCTGAGAGGCCATTGAACAATGCTCCAATAATTTAACATAAAAGTGTATATTAAAATTAAATAACAATAAAGTGTATAAATAAAATGAAAAAAGTACAGAAATTTAAAAGTACATTAAAATTAAGAACTGCATTTTTAGCTGATCTATTTTATGAAATTTAAAATGCTTACTACTATAGAGTTCTAACAAAAAAATATGAAATATATAGAAAGGGTTTTTTCTTATTTGATCATTACAAAAATTAGTAGGCCTACTTTCTTGAAGACATTTTAAGTAATATAGAAATTTGTAATATTATATATTACAAATTTCAGATCACTAATGTGCAGTACAGTGAATCATTTTATATTTTATTGTTTTAACAGTATATTTTATTACATATACTGTTTGTTTTAATGTTTATTTTAATTATACTGCTCTAAATATGGAATTACATTTAATTATCTGTATCTGTAATCAATGATTTATCAACTATGGAGATTTCATTGTGCATTTTGAAGAAATATATAGGAAAAAAGGGTTGTCCGACCTTTTTTTCTCTAATGGGCCAAATTAGAAATTTAGGTATATTCGGCAGGTCACAAAGATATTTCATATACACTTTTAAAAAGTTCAAAATGTGAATATCAAATTCTAATAATAAATATATATTATTACAAAAAAATACTGTATTATTAACAGTAAAAAAGAAATTATACTCACACAAAATAAAAATAGATTCAATCCGATTTTTGACATTGCCTTCCTTTTATAATATTTTCAATATTCGCTTTTATGGTACTAGTATTAATTCTAAGAATGTTAATTAAATGAGAATCACTCAACCTATTTCTTTCAGCAGTTTTGATGTTTTTAATGCAAGAAAAGAATTGTTCACAACAGTATGTACAACTAAAATTCATCTTAAAAATAAAGCATTGATAAATATACCTCACTAACCTTATGAAACTTTGCAAAATTTTAACTTAACACAAACATTTTCTGTCCCAAAATTTTAACTTATCACGAACATTTATGTACTACCCCCATGCATAACAGTTTTCTAGATAAAACAGTTTTCTAACAGCAATTACGTCATTATGACATCAAGTGTATCCAGTGAAATGAGAATAAGTTTTACGACATATTTTAAACTAAAATAAATGAAAATATACCTAAAAAATTTAGGATGCAGTGGGCCGCATAAAAATATTAAGTGGGCCACAGTACAGCCTGTGGACCGCGGGTTGGACATCCTTGCTCTAAATAATGTACTAATACATTTAATTATATACCTAATGATTGGAATTTTTACTGATATTTTACCAAATGTTGAAATTTTATTGTGCATTTTGTAAACATGGATGTGTCAACTTCATAAATACTTGTAAAAAAAACTGATGATGGACTTAAGGTTTGAAATGCATACTTTTTTGAAAAAATAAATTGATTTTTGAAGGCCGATCTTGTGTCCAGTGACAGTGTAATAAATGTAATAAGTCTAGGAATAAAGAGGCCAACATAGTGCTCACAAGTATATACCAAGACTAGACAAGAAGCATATTATAGAATATAGTAATTGTTAATATCATCTTTACAATAGTTAATTGCTGATTAAATTCTTATTTTTATAATAAAATTAGATTTTTATAATAAAATCTACTAGATGTTAACATATAACATGTTACACGTTAACATCTGTAGTAAAATGGTGTATCCCACAAAATTACAAAACATGAATTATGAGCAAATTATGTCCACATTAATAAAACATTGCATATTAATGTGATGGTTAAATTGAAAAACAAATCTTCCTAATATGGGATATACTGTTTTTCTGCCAAGCCTCTCAACTGTGAATTAAAAATTTCATTAATAAGGCATGATAAGCAATATGTGTGATAATCTAAGGCAGTGGAGCTCAAACTATTGCCCTCCAGCCAAATCTGACATGCAGCACACACATTAATTGGACCCATAAAGATATTTGACACATCACTTATAAATGGTAGAATTACATCTATTTTATATATATATATATATATATATATATATATAAAATATATAGCCAGACACAAATATTATATACATAATATTTGTGTCTTGCCTACCTACAACTTAACTATGTACTATGTGAAATTTGGTCCATCAATCAAAAAATTTAGGCATCATTGCTCTATGGTATATGTCCTACTAATGTTCCTCTTTCAGGAAAATTTGTTTAAATTGATGTTGTTGACATTGTAACTGGCCTCAAAATCAACACAGAATTGATCTAAGAAATAGCAATTCTGGCATGTTTTCAGATAAAGAATATCAAGACTTTCCCATCATCTCTTTAATATCACTGAAAATGTCCATAATGGATGAGTGATTTAATGATTTAGGAAAGGATTGGTAATAATTTTTCTTAGCATTTTTTGGGATATAGATATTGTTAAAATGCTAAACACTTTACAAATGTTTATATGTTTATATACAATCTATAATACAAATAAAACTAATTTTACATTCATTGTACGTAATTGTAATTCACTATAATTTCTTGAATTAATAACTATGTTTTAATAGTTAGAAAGTTAAGAAAGTTTTATTTCTTGATAATATAAATAAAGAGAGAGAGCTTTTGATAGCACCTGAATTGAGAGCTGTCTACTATTACATTGATGTGGCATTTTCTGAAAGAACATATTTTTTTCTATTTCAAGATTTTCTTTTAGCTTTTCACTAAAATATCTAACATTTTATTTTTTTTTTTATTTTTATTTAGAATTGATTTTTTATTGCTAAAATATCTCATGATATCTCCATATTTAACTAAGTATGAAAAATTATACTAGGATATGAATTTTATTTTGGAAACCATTCTTGAAAAATTTAGGATGAATGGTACTTCCTTAGATAGACATTTACGACCCAATTGGGAACACATTTCAGAATCAGTGAGAATGGGATCTAAAACTGATTGGACTTCAGTTACTTTTTAAAATTTATTTATTCATAGATCTATAAATTGGTGATATTGTATTGGTATGTTAATAAAATTGCTCTATTCAAAGATTGATTCTATAATCAAATGTTAAAAAGAAGCAAAACAGGGACGTCTGGTCACCCTACCTTAGATTATGTTCAACAGATACATTTAGAGTTGCCAATTCTCCTGGATTAGCCAGGAGATACCCAGAATTTTGCAAACATTTTTAAACTTTCTAACTTCTGAATTGATGCCTATTCTTCCTGTATTTTCCATATTTGACTCCTGAAATGGAAATCTTTTACTCCTGAAATGGAAATCTTCTAGAATCAATCCTTCAAGAGTTGGCAAGCTTAAACACACTGTTCTGAATGTCTTCAAAAATAGATCTCTGTTAACATTCAATGGTATCTTTCAAGATACTGAAATGTGCATATTTTTTCAAAAGTATAGTCAATATTTACTTTATTTTTAACAATAAAACTCTCAGTAGATAGTAGATGCTTGTGATGAAAAATACTTAAAAAAATGAAAATATTCAATCAATAGAATAACCAACCAATACTCCTACTAGCCTAAATTCAACAGAAAATTTGTAAATATAGTGATGTATAACAGCTTTAATAATTTCATCTAGAATTCTCTATAAATTAGAATTACATTTATCAATCAATTTATTCTCATCATGAATCAATTAATGGTAAATTGAAAAACTATCAATTGATTTTTCAACCAGATCCATAAACAATAACATTGATATTTGATAAAGTTACTGTAATAAGATATAATATATAATAAATATTTAGTTTTATGATAACCTTTGAATATATACAAATAAATTAAATACCGTATTTACTCGCATATAAGACAAGGTTTTTATTCATTTTTCACTATTTCAAAAACCTAGGTAGTCCTATACACGCAAGCGAAGGATTCTTTTCATTTTTGCAATAATTTTTGTGAACGTATTCACATTTTTTACTGGATTCATACCTTCTGGTGTTTAAAAACAAAAGCATTTTATCTGGGTTGTTTGAATCATTCCTGTATATTATCAGAGTAAAGATGAATAGCAATAGGAAAAGCAAAGCTTTTGAATTGAATTCCAAAATTACATGGGAACCCGATATAAGTTTTAATTCATTCCCACAAGAAAACAGATGATTATTTGGAAAACAGAATCTGAAGAAACTCGTAAGTGTAATCGACGAAGAGTGAATTTGACTGTTAAGAATTGGTAAAAAAAAAGTTCCAGATTGTCCAGCTTTACATGAACAAATTATGTTGTCGATTTTTACAAGATTTTTCCTTGAAGTTTAAAATGCCAGTAATTTTTGCAGGACAATGTGTGCATTTATGTTCATTTGATATTTTACTTGTGATTAAATGAAATAAAATTCAGAATTGTATTAATAAATCTAATTTTCTTTACTTTGATCTTTAAAGTCACACCTTGTCCTATATGCGAGATCATCTTATATGCAAGTAAATACAGTATTTTATTTATATATGAGCCGTTGAAAGTGAAAGTGATGTAAGTCACTTTTCATCTATATTGAGAAATTTAGACCTAAAGTTTTCTGATTAAAAATTACTGCATATTTATTGTTAAATGCTTTGTACAAAAGTGAGAATAAAGGGATGACTATTAAATGATCCAAATCAAATTTAAACTTCAAAATCTCTGAAGGCTTTAATTATGCATACAAATTTCTAACTATATTTTATCTAATGTCTATCAGAATTTTTCAACGAAAAATAACAAATAAAATGAGTTGAAAATTAATTACAACAATATTTAAATCCGTTATCCTACTTAAATTATTTAATGGAATACTTATTTTCATACTATGCCATAATTTTACAAACATTAGTGAGACCCTATAAATAAAAAGAAAATTCAATTTAATACAAAATTATACAAGATAAGTAATACCAATACTATATTTCTCTCTGGACTATACATACAAATGAGTACGACTCCTTCTGTCCTTTCACACGCTTTGTAGAGGCAATAACAAATCCACCTCAAAACACACCTTTTATTTGAGGCTACATGTCCGCCATCCAATGTAAATAAGTTAAAAAATCCTCTAGCGGTGGCTAACACAATTATAAAATTACTTATTACATTAAAAAATGTAATAATTAATTTTATAATTTTATAAGTGGACTGGCACCGGTTATTAGGTTTTTTTGGGTGAAGAATTATATATATTTTTTCTCAATGTGAATTCATCCTGGCAATTTTTTAATACCAATACTAATACTCAATAATCCATATTATCTAATTTACTTGTTATTGTAAAAATATTTTCTAAATTATAATAAGCATTCATTAATCTTAATATCTGTCATACAGAGGCTGTTAATGGAAGTTAGTATCTAAAAGCAGTTCCTAGTTAGCTTAGTCAAGGTTAGGAATTTAGCAAAAATTTGGTTAAGTTTACTGTGTTTCAGAACTGTGCACACTGTGTTTCAGAACAGCACACAGTGTGTGCTGTTAGGACACAGTTACCCAATAGCAATTCCAAATTGTGACATTATATATGTAATGACACAGCAGAAAGCACACATGCAAGGATGACCAGAAATTAAAACACATCCCATGATTCATTGTTCTAATCACTATTAATTAGTAGCAATGTAATCAACTAATCAGTTAACATTATTGTTATTGTTATACAAACAATACCATCCAACCACCATTAACATAGTGTGACTGAAGTATGCCAACAATGATCCAGAAATATGTTAGCTTACTAAATATTTAAAATTTCATTTAAATATAACCAAGTAAAATATTTTTCAAAATTTGATTCCTGACACTACAAAAAATTCTCCGAGAATATATTATGAACAATATATAATAAACAATTTTAAAATCTTTGATCTTCAAAAATAAAGTTAAAATCCCAGATTTTAACTTTATTTTCCCCTCCAACATAGGTATTTCTAATTATTCAAAATTAAATATTTTTTTCATACTAATGCTAAAAAATGTTTAAAAGGGTTTCAAAATTTATCTTCTTGATTTCTAAACAAAATATGTTATTTTTAATTGTTTTTCTTTTTGGTGATGAAATTCTGTGATAAAAATCTTTTTATTTATAGATTTAATTCATAATTTTGCATATTATGATACATCTTTTAATTTTAAAATCTGAATGATTGCTGCATATATTAATTCTCATTCATAAATTTCATTCTCATATTTGATATAAGATAAATGTTTTGCACTTCATATGTTTCTGACATAATAATGTTTTAAAATATTTATTGCATCAGACAGTTAAAGAAAATTAATAGATAAAAGATAGAAAAGTATTAAGTATATTATAGTATAAGAGAATAATGCCTCTAAATCCCAATTCTAATCAAAATTAATTTCTCTGATAACCTTCAATTCTTGGACAATTCTTTTAAATTGAATGTTATCTGATCCCATAATCTCCCTCTGGTATTTATCTTTGACTTTCAGTCCTCCTGGGAAATTTGCATGAATCAATTTCATAGAGAGATAACATTGACAAAGAGTATAATGTATTGTAAAAAATATGAAAATCCTGCTGCATGCAATATTGAAAAATAAGAAAAACTAAAATTTTTAAAAATTTCCAAATTTTTTGTTTTGATAATTTTATAACCGATAATTAGAAAATTTGTCAGCTATTATGTTAGTGAGTTTTTATTATTAACAAAATAAAGTCCCATGAATCTGATTAAAACAAAACTTAGAATACATTAATTTTTAAGCTTTTCACTTGATTTATAAACAACAGAAGATTTATTAAAGCTTTTGGTAAATATTTTTATAAATTGTATTATATGTTGAAATGTTTGATTCTTTACATTTTATCATCTCTTGACTGATCAGTATATTATATCAAATTCCACTTGTTTATAATTAAACAAAATTTCAGATATATTATGTATGTTAAAGCACAGTTTAAACTTATTCTTCTGACAGAAATAGCCTTTAATATACATTCAAAAATTTTAAAATATTCAATGTATGGGAATAGGTGATAGATGTTTACACTGCAGAAAGCCTAAATTATTAATTATTTATTTATTCATTTTTTGTTTTAATAGATGTAATGCAGCACATCCTACAAGAAAAGTAGATCCCAAACATGACAAAGAAAGAGAGAAAACAAAAACAAACAACAAGAATTGTGGAGAAATCAACATATGAAAAAAACATGTTCTATTTCTCAATTGTCAGAAGAAAGATCACTGAGTAAACAAACTACTTAAAATCATGAATATATAGACTTCATTATCTAATAACTTGACACTTGTCAAATAAATAGAAAATTCTCTTGCAATAAACTTAATATTGAAAAAGTAAATCTTAGATCTATTAACAATTTACATATCTTCAAATGGACAAAATCGTTTTGTATTTAAAATGTTCTGTAGGAAATGGAAAATGGAAAAGAAAAAAATGGAGGAGCAAAATATGAATAATTTAAAGATAACTGAGAATTTTGAACTTAAACTTCTTTCAATTTTTCTTGGATTTCTATCACAACATATAGCACATATAATATTGATAAAAAATTTACACTTCGCTTCATTAGTATCTGCCAACTAAGTTGGTTTTTATCAGATCACTTTCTAATAAAGATGTTTTTGAGACCTTACCTAATATATGGTCACATACTTTTTTTAGCTATTGCTGAACTTAACTCTCCATATTATAACCAGGAAATTTGCATTAAAAATTATCAAAAAAATGTATTTTTCGTCCTTTGCTATGACTAAAATGCTTTTGTTTTTTACATACCCAAACAATGAATTTCATCAAACAGTCCAATCAATTACAGTTGGAAAGCAAATGTGCACATCACACTTGTTCTTAAATCCAATGGTTTTCAAATGGATTGTCATTTGTATTTCTAATATATTTAGTGTTGTTGCAATCTCTCAAATTATAAAATGCTTAAAACTAAGATTTGATGATTGTTAATTTTTACTGATTATTATCCTCATATTTTATCATTTATATCAAAATTGTTCTGGCAGAATTTTGAAAATTATTTTCCACAAATTCCTTGTAGCACATCTTCTCTTTAAACTTAACAACATATTTTATTGGCATTGTGACTTCCTTATTTCTTTTCTAGAACTTGTATGAAAATATATTTCAAATGCATTTTATTTTCACTTCTTTTAAATGCTTACAATATATTCTTTGAACTAATTAATTAATTCACTTAAAAATTATTTTAATTTCTATAAAAGTAGGTTAAACATTTTCCATTAGTTCATATAAAAGTATACAATACATTTATATAAATGAATGCCATATGAATATTATGATTATTACAATGTTATATAAACCTATAAGTAAATTTACAATTCATATAAATTTTTTGACAACTCAATAGTTCTTCCAATATCTCCCAATGGAATACAGAACAAAAAATTATAAGCTCAAGATCTGAATATATTCAGTTAAAATATCAAAGAATCTTTGATGTAAAAGCATGTAAAATGACAAATATTTTTTTCTAGATATTTGTTACATAATTTCCTGTTTCTTTCTCTATCAATATAAATCTAAGTAATGAAATAAAAATTAAATTTCCGGTGAATTTAATTTTTAATCAATTTATAACATTAAAAAGTAAATTATAATCGCAATTATTGCATGTAAATTTCTAGCTAATGTAACAACTTTTCATCGAGTTTCAATTAGTTTAATCATAACCACAAAGTCATTGTATTGTATTATATAAGTTATTTTTCTGAGATTCATTCTTTTATTCTTTTTAGAGATCTTTAATGCTTATTTCTTATCCACAATATATCCACATGCACAAAATTAGTTGCAGTTTTTAATATGTTAGACCTAACAATAAGATATTAAGTTCTCATTGTTTTGCAAACTTCATATACGTCTTGCATATTTATTGTATGTTTAAACTAATTAAAATATGCAAAACAGAAAAATATTTTCTCTCTTTTAAATAAAATGTAGCAGAATTTTACAAAAATTGATTTATCCTATGTTAAAATTAGTTATATGTAGTTGCATGGTCAGAAAATACAAAACAAGAAAAATTAATTCAAATATTATAATTATCCAGAAAATTTACTGTATAAGCAAAGTAAACCATTATTTATAGTTATAATATAACATTGTATTAAACTATTATTTTGACTTTCTTAAAAAATTTTGATTGGAATTACAATAAAATGTTGCTACATTTTTCACATTTTGAACGAAACTCTTTCTACTTAATTTAATTTTCTATTATCAAAACAGTTATTTATTTTATTGAAATGTTCTTTAAAAAAGTCTTCACAATTTCTCTCCCATATAAAATAAAAACTTTCTCAAGGTTTGAAAATTCTCAAAAACTGTATAAATCAATGATTGACAATTATATGATGTCAGTAAGTATATATTTTTCAATACTTGGAAAATGCATAATAATTCAAAATCCCTAACTAATGTAGATTATCGTCACTATTTTTCAATAAAATTCATGAATACAAATATCATAAAAAAGAATTTTTTAATATAGTTTTGTCTTGATATGTATAAATAACCTATACATTTTTAATAAAGTAGATAAATTGCATGTTGCAGTACAGTTGTGTTTAATGTAAGACATCATTCTTTTCATGTCACATTGAAACCTGGTACAGCCAACTTATTGATTTTGTTTTTATATAGGAAGTGTATTTTATATCCATTGGAATTCTATTTTCCACTAGACTAAACATTACTCACTGTAATATATATAGTTATGTTTTGCAATTGGTCAAAAATTATACTTCATATTAAATAAATATTTCAATATACAAAATATTTATAAAATTTTTAAAGCCTTCAAACATCCCCAAATCTATAAACTTAATTAAGATAAAAGAAAGTGTAAAAGAAATCAAAAGGAAAATTAGCCAATAAAATAGAATAAACCAATTTAACATTTACCTTTTGTTAACATTTTCTAAATGAGAATGTTATATCAGACCAAATATTAAATATGTAAACACTTAACTTATATTGAATATTTCAAAATTACCAACATTTATTGAATTTGTATTTATTTAAATATATTTTTAAGTTAGCTCTGTAATTTTCACTTTTAACCATATTAAATATTTGGTCTAATGATAATATTTGTGGTAATAAAAATTAAGCTCAGATAGAATGATTTTGATAGCATTTTTTTGGATAAACTTTAGCCTTTAAGCAAAATCAACATGATAAACTTTAACTAGCTAAGAAGTCTTATTTATTTTGCATTAATGTGTTCTAAGTTAAGATGCTATCTTCAAATTCGAATCTGTAATTCTATTCCATTCAGTATAAAACTTTATATTCTCATTTACAACACCAAATATACTATAAATAAGAAGTTGTACTGTCTTTCGGTGTTAAATTTATTCATTTGATGAATTAAACAAGTATTTTTAACATTTCAGAGTATTAAACAAGTACTTTTGACATTTAATTTTTTCATATGAGAAAGGCATTCTAAAATGTCAAAAATACTTGTTTAATTCATCAAATGAATAAATTTAATGCCAAAAGACAGTAGAATTTCTTATGTATACTCCATTCAAATTTGCATCTGAAAGTGAAATGTCTCAGCTTCAAAAATATTAATGCAAAAGTAAAATAAGATTTCTTAATGTGTTAAAATTTATCAATTTTTTTATTGTCAGGGAGTCCTAGAATGTCTCATATTCATTTTGTTCTTTAAAATCAATATTCATCCAAAAGCTGGCACTTTAACAAAGATTCAGCATGAATATTCAAATATTTTTATTGCTGACAATCAATTTTCCACTAAAACATTTTTACTTAATTTCTTAAAATCTATATTCCTAATATACACTATGTATTAAAGGCATAATAACATTCTCGTAGGTTGATTATCCTTCTCAGTGATTCTGATAGAAATTGTTGTATTAAACTTTATTTTAGCTATATGATTATTTTTATATCTAACTTTTTATTTGACAAAATATTTAGTGTATATACATAAATATGATTTTATATTTACGCAAATTCAAATTACTTTATTTAAATTAATATATTTTAATTATATCATTTCAAACTAATTTATTGTCTATTCTATTTTATCACTGTTCATCATTTAGTTATTTATTTTCAATTACGATAGGAAAAGTCTTGTGACATTAGATTTTCTCTGCCTCAATAACAATAAAACCCCAATTAAAATATGTAAAATATGGTGAATAAAATACAACAAAGCAAAATACAAATAATTAGTATAAAATTATAAAAAACAAAAAAAAAATTGTATAATAATCGTTTACAAGCCTTTTTGAAACAATAATAATCATCATGAAGTAAATATTCGGAACTATCTATATTTTGTAAAATGTGGTAAAAAATTACTTTTGAGAGAGAGATAATTTTAAAAAAGGTGTGTAAATGCTTGAAAAATTACAGGTATTACATAAGGGAACTTTTAAGCTAAACCAATCAGACAACACATAACCATTGTAGTATGGTATAACAATTGATCAAAATATTTTATATGATCATTAAATAAGAAAAGTCTCAATCTGGACCTAGCAATGTTAGAATGACTGATAAAAGGCAAGTTACAGAATTTATTTAAGGTGAAGTATATTTTATTAAGTTCTTTTGTGATTTTGTCCAAAAGAAAGGAGGCAGCCATCGACCAGATCATTATACAATCAATAAGAGACTGAAAATTAGTGAAGAAAATGGAATGCAAAACAATTTTAGAAAATTATTTGTTAAAACTATTAAAATTTTCTTATACTGTCATAGATAAATAAAAAAAATTGTGTACTACTCATATTTTGTTTCATATTTATATAACTTTTTATCTCTCTAAATGGAAAAATCAAAAAAAAATTATTTAAATTATAGTGTATAATTTAATTAAGAAGTAATAACTATTAAATATGGTATTGCTAATGCAAAATTATGTTAATGTTAGAGTTTTATAAGATATTACATATTAAACTTATTTACAAGAACAATTTTTTTAGACTGAATAAAAAACATTGTTTTCAATATAGAATCATCTTTTCAAAATTTGTAAAATAATTTTAAAACTATTGAAATTAGTTACTATTTTTACAAAAATCGTTTTAATGATAAAACAATTGTTTTGTTAACATACAATAGACATAGTTATATGAAATTACACATAATTAGAAATTGTGCATTATCATTTGACAGTTAAGTGTTTAAAATTATAATATATTTTACAGAAACAGACTAAAAACAAGTTTTAATAATAATACTGTAAAATGTATTAGATCTTTCTTTCATTTGCATATGATAAGAAAAACTGGGGAAAAAAATGTTAAAAATTTTGAAAAATTCTTGTTTTACAGATGTATAAATTTTATTCTATTTTTATAGAATATATTAAAATATTTTTGTACTTTCTAAATGTATTATAAAAATTTTTAAAAATAAGCCAGGACGACGAAATACAATAAAGAAAAAATATATTTCTCTTACAGACAATACATATAAAATGTGTCTTTACACTATACGTCCTTTGTCATGGAATTGTCTTATCGCTCAACAGTGTGAGAAGAGGACATATAGTGTGAAGACACATTTTATATGTATTGTCTGTAAGAGAAATATATTTTTCTTTATTGTATTATAAATATTATTTGTTATATATATGATAATGATATATAGTATGTATAAATCAATATCATTTAAATTGTAATATGTTTTATATGATAAACAATCATATGAACATTCCATTTACATTCATACTAGCAAAATGTGAAGATATAGAAATAACTAAATTTTAAATATAAGCTATTTACAATATGTAAATTTTAATCATAGCATAAATAATCCTGTAATAACACAAAACAATTCATAGACAAGATTTAATAAATTTAATTGATATATTGCATTAGTTTAATGTTTACAGATAATGTTTGGATCAACATTTAGTATAAGATTGTCAACAATTATCTGCCTATTGACTATCCATTGACATTTATAACATTTGTGTTATATTATGCCAATAATATCTTTGTATAAACATTAGATTAATTAGGTAAGTTTTGCTATTTAGGAATGTTAAATCAATTTATAATGCTTTTAAGATTTCTTTTTTTCCATTTTTTCATCTACAATGTCCAATAATTTTTTGATTTATCCATGTATTATGTCAAACAAAGTTTGGAAGCTATTAAAAATTTTGCTTATTTATCACTCAATTCACTAACAATTTTCATTTTTATGTAATATCTCCATCATATATATTTTTATTTAAATTGTTTAAAATTTTCTAAATAATTCTAAAATAAACAAATAAAATATTCATTGAATGAATAAATAGGTTCTATTTCACAACTTTTTATGTTTATATTTTATTCATTTTTGTTCTGACATACTATGAAATTCTGTTGAATCTAGAAGATTCAAACAATATTCCTTGCCTATCCACAAAAGTTAATGTCTCTAACAAAATGTGTAAGAAAGATGTACTGTACAAATTAATGCACCTTTTTTATATATAATAAGATGTAAGAGTATGTAGACTTAATATTGAATTTTGTTACTTAAAATTTGATTGCTTTTGATTTATTTTTATATTTATAACAAAATTACAGAAATCACAGTATAAATTTATATACAAATTATAGAAGGTGAAATTTGTAATTTGAGTTTTGATGCTTTAAGTAATTGAATTCTGTGACATATTATACTCCTTGATGATGTAAACAAATGCAAGACAATACCTTTAGGAACTTGACACAGTCCCAGTATTCATTTTAGCTATGTAGAAAATGGACCAAGTTAACAATTAAAGTACTTTGAACAGAGGAGTAGTTTGTATTTATGTGAAGTTGCTAAAAGTATTATGTTGCAATTATTAATTAATTTCAATAAAGATGATGATAAGCATTTTATTATTTTGACAATATTTGTTTGTGTAATATAAGTGAAATTATATTTTTAAATACTAAATTTATTAAAAATTTATTTAGAAATATAAAACTAATATTCATATTTAATATAAGGTTGAAATGTTTGTAAACATAAAAATTTGACAATAAGACTTAGATAAAAAAAACAGTTTTTAAATAATTGTTTTCTATAAAAAATTAATGTGTACAATTTCATGTGTAATTACATATGTTCATTATTATATCAGAAATATACTAATTCTAAATATTATTAAATAATCTACTGCCTTGTAATTTTGCTATTTAATTTCAAAATTTTAAAATTTAAATCATCATAGAGTAAATTTAATAAATGAATATGCGTCATCATTTCCTGATCAAATAATTTAGAATACATCCCATCTAATCAATAATAATAAAAAGTTGATAATGCTTTTAATGAGCTTCTATTTTCTATATTCATTGTTTATTATAAAATTTATATGGTTAGTCACCTTCTAAATTACACAATCTTGAAATATGAATACAGATTGAAATCAATATTGAAGTGTTTTAATGGTGTGCTTCGGGGTTTTTAATATTTAGCCATCTGCTAATAATTTAACATTATATCTAATTAATGAGCAACAAAACAATTACAAATCAACAAATAAATTCTATTTAAACTAAACTATATTTAATATTTTCATTTATTTATTTTAAAATTTATATAATTTAAAAAAATTTATTAAAATTTAAAAAAATATAATTAAAATTTATTTATTAGTATCACGTAACAATGATACTAATAAATAAATTTTTGAAATTAAATTACATTTTTTACCACAGTATGAAATTATTACATTTCTTAAGTTTGAAAATTAATTTTATACAAGTTGTCTAAATTATGATCTATCTATTGATTGTAATATTCAAAATATAAACACGAAGGTTATTCTTTAACAATAGCATAATCTAAAATTGTCATGTTTAAATATGTGATATACTGAATTTAACATAAAATATGTTATTTTTGTACTGATACAAAATTTTCCTTCAGTTGTATCAAATTTTATTATATCAATAGAAGTTTTAAAGCAATTCTTAAACTTTTATTAGGAAGTTTATAAAGTTTGTAATTCAATTGGAAACATTTACTACAATATAACAATATATTGTAATATTGACAGTTTGAAATTTTATTATTATTGTGTAAAATGGAATAAGCTAAATGCAGTTTAGCTATTTATTTGGTGTAAGTTTCAAATTCATTTAAATAAACAATATTAAAATAATATTTTTCATTTTTTACCTCACTTTTTCCTTGTTGTTGTAATGTTTTCTCTTTTGATCGTTCAGCTTCTCTATGACGAATCTAATCAAAATAAAGTTTTTAATAGATAACTTTCATGTAAAAAATACTTCATTTATTTAATATTCAGCTTTTACTTACCTTCTGAACAGCTTGTTCCATTGTTAAAAAGCCATCTCTTACCAACAACATTAATTGAAGTCTTTCCTCATCACCTAATAAAACATTTCCAGTTGGCAACCTAGGAACTAATAATTCAAATAATTCATTTTATTATATATATGATAAAATTAATTATAAAAATTTAAGTAATCAAAATTATTTACTTTTAGCATGTGGTTTTTGAGTTAAATGAAGTAAATGAGGTTTTCCTGGTTTATTAGAAGGTTTATCTTTTTTACTTCCAAGACTTCGAAATAATTTTCCTAATCCACCACGTTTCTTTATATGTTCACTGGAATCATCTTTACCTCCTTCAGGAAAAAAAGTATTAACTAAATTTTAAAAAAAGTGATCAACATCTATGTAGTTATTTTAGATAGAAAAAACAATACAGATTATATAGGTTTTTAGTTTTATGTAAATAAAAAAAATTATATAAGTTATATATTCACTGTGTTTCTAATGAACAGCACACTATCCATAATTTTTTCAGATTACAACTGTGCTGTTTATTAGAGGGTGACTAATATTTCTATTCTCTGGGAATTAGATATGACTATTATTTAAAAATGACTGTGAATGTAATAAAGTTACAATAAATTACCAGATTTTATTATTATTTGAACAACACAGCAACGTAACACACACACACACACACACACACACACACTTTATCACACACACATAAGATAAGAATGACAATGCTGAATAGAATGTGCAACTTTTCAGTTTACAATAGGCTTATCTTCCTCCATTAGACAGTGTATTTATTATTGGAAGGAACTGCCTATAAATTTTTTACTGTTGCAGTGCACTGTTTATTAGAAGGTGCTATTTTATTAAAATAAATATGGTATATATAAAATTTTTCCTATATAAATACAAAAAAAAAAAGGATTTATAAATCTTCAGTTATTTAATTGTTTAGTATAGCATTTACTACTTCAATAAGTTTTATTCTAGATTAAATATAGCTTGCAGTATTAATTATTGCATCATTATATTCTAACAGCTTACAAGTTAATATATAATAGATAACTTCATGACAATAATCCATTTAGGCTATATGTTAAGGGTTATTGTCATGGAGTTATTGCCATATATATGGATTATGGGACAATATATTTAATTTGATACATAAATGTAATAATGCTTTAATGACATATTAAACAAAATAAAATCAGATAACTCCATAATTACCTGATTTTATGTCATTGAACATTAAATATAAATATAATCATCCAAATTATCAAATTTTATTATAATAATTTTTGAGTTATATTCTTTTTGAAAAGTATTTTATTTCATTCTTATTAAAATATAAAAAATTAATCTGAATATTAAAATATATTAATAAAATAATGTAAAAGATAGAAATTAATTCAAAAACAACTCTTATCTTAAAACCAATGGAGTCAGATAAAATCTTTCTTTTTCTCATTTGTACTATATATGTTAGTACACGAAAAAATTAATCTCCACTCTTTTCTGACGCACGGAGGCTAGAAATTTTACAGTACTCTAATCTGTTTACTTAAAAACAAATCTGAATAAAATTAAAAATTAAAAATTGTAAGGCAAGCAGGTAAATCTTGAGAGAGAAAAAATTTTTTATTATTATTCATATTGTATTACCCCAAATGCATTTCACCGTAAACGGCCTCCTCAGTAGGGTTTTTTTCAAAAGTAACTTTGATGCAAGTCATCCAACAGCAACAGAATCATCATCCACACAGTGGCTACTTCGCATACAATCTTTATATCCAATTAAGCTATCCCAACTAAAATATAGTTTCTATTTATTAAAAACTGACTTTTGAATTTTTAACTTAATTCACAACTTAAAATAGTTATACCCTTAAAAACAACAAACAGCCTTTAATAATAATAAAAGATAAGAATCAGTCTTATTGATTGAAATGTTTGATTGTATATCTTCCATTCCAAACCTAATAACCGGTGCAAAACAATTACATTCTGGCTAACGTTTTCGGTCCCTCCACTGAGACCTTCCTCAAGCCTATATTTCTTCTTAAACGATCTTTTTCAAAACGATTTTCAAACAATCGAACCTTAAAAATTTTCCGTTATGCACGTGCCACCTGATTAAATCGAAAAAATCGAAGAATTCTGATTCAAAGCGTTGAAAAACATCCGTAAATCTTCCAAATCCTAACGCTTTAATCATATAACCAATCCTATGCTAATTAAGACCGCTCCATCATTCCTCTAAAAGTATCTTGCCATCCCTTTTATTACGATGCCATATAATTCTTTTTCTAACATTTTATCACTTTCACCAAACTGCCCCTCCCTTACTTCGTTAAACTTCCCATTCATTCATTTATTCCGTCTCGTCTTTTTGCAACAGGGCCTGCCAAGCCATCGATAACCTCATTTCATCTTTTGCGTTTATTGGCAGTGACGACTGGAACGCTTTACAAATTTCTATCTGTTCCAACCATCTAATATGCTCCGTATGAATGGTGGTGGCCAGCAATTTTGCAGCTTTAAAGTCCGGGATGATTTCCGGATCCGATGCATAAACCGTCAAGGAGGTGGTATTTCTCCCATTCTCAACATCCTTCTGGTGTTTTCTTATTCGAACTTCCATAGCCCTTTTGGTGGATCCGATGTATACCAATTCTCTATTACATCGATTATCGGCTAATGGAATAGCGTATACCCCCGGCAGTTTGTCCTTATCCGGTCTATCCTTGTCATTCCTTAGTATTTGGAATGGAAGATATGCTTATAGTCCGGTGTTTTTAGAGGAGTTTTATATGTTTGATTGTATTTTTAATAATCAGGAACATCAAATAAAGTTGCTTACAAAGTTTATTCACTAAATCTTCATATTACTTGTATGAAACTGATCACAATATGCATTTCAATAAAATTTTCTTTCTCTCTTTAGTTGTCTTTGCCTATTCAAGTATTACAGCAGTATATGGATGAGGAAGAATTTGTTGGTATCTGATAATTACTGATAGTGGGAGGAGGAAAGATGAATCTTTTATGACTCAAGATTGCAGCTATTGTTCATTTTTCACCTAGTCATTACAGAATTGTCTGAAAATAATTCCTGTGTATTTACAAAAGGTTTAAATTTCTCTACTGATCACATAAAGAGAGGGGTACCTTGATTTCTGATGACTGGTGATAATGAAAGGAGATCAAAACAGGCAAATTTTTGCTAATGTAATATTTGAAAAAAATGTCTACATCATGTGAATTCTCATTTAATGCGCACAATAGAATTTCTGTTATTTTGAGCAAATCCAACAAAATTGGAGTCGAACAACATTTCTTATACTTTATTAAAGACCACAAAAAACTCTAATTCTAATTATTAAGTACAGAATAAAAAGCAAAAGCAAAGAAAGAAATGAATGTATAAATTTTTAAAGTACAGATATAATAAAAGATATACATAATTCAAAAATATAAAATATTTCTAGCTACTGATCTCCTCCTGTATAACACAGTAGTTAGGTTCCAAAAAAGTGCCATGTTATGTGAATCTGTGCTATGCAAAACAAAGGACTAGTACAAAACGGGGTTAGGTTCCAAAAGTTAGCAAAAGTACACTATTCTTTTTTGTAATTAAGAGAAATATGTTTATTAAAGCAATCAATAATTAATTAACAGTCACATCAAAAGTATTGTACATTATTGTTAATTTTTTTCTTCACTGATAAACACTGTTAAATGAGAATATATCATTTTGATAATATATTGTCATCATTTGAGCATTTCTATTAATCTTAATCTTATGTATCAGCAACTTAATTTTTCTCTACTTTTTTCATAAAATCTGATATTTTCATTTACTTGCATTGCCTTAGAGATTTTTACAGTTTTATCTTTTTATGTAGTAACTTTTAATTTAATCTATAAAAACAAAACATAGAAAAAGTCTTTCAGGTTCATTTAGAGCAATATCACCAATGAAGGTAAACCTTGTTTATAAAAAGGGTAGAATAGGAAACTAGAACAAGGAATACAAAAAACTGTACAATCAGTTCTCATTAATTTAGGAAAACCAGAAAAAAGGCTCAAAACAACATAATTTCAATATTATAAAATTCATGGGCAAATATGAGACAATATTGCTTGAGAGCATGCTTGTTTGAATAAAAAAAATATCGAATAATGGTACTTGCACTTAAAAATTGTGACATTTTGTATGCTGATGTCTCTAATTCTCATGTATGAGAATTAAGAGACATCAGCATACAAAATTATTACGTAAAAATTTATTTATTACATATTTATTATATAAAAATTTTATATAAACAAAACCAAAAAAACTCTCTTTAATGATTGTGTGTAATGTGTTGTCAATATAAAATATCTAAGAATGAAGAATCAATAACATGTAATATTTTTATGTATATTATATAACATGTATTCATTATATAAATCTAGTTCAGTAAAAGGCCATCCTTGAATCACATATTAATTAAAAATTGAAAAAAATTGATAAAATTATTTAAAAACTAACAACAGATTATGACAGAATAAAGAATTCAAGAAAACACTTGAATTCTTTATTCTGTCATAATCATTATGTTCTTAAGTAAAATAAGTAAATTACTAAGGTAGGTAAGGTCATTATGTAAGGAAAAACAAATTAAGATATACACTAGTAGGCAGGGATGTCATTATATAGAGTATGGAGGGTGGATCACTCCTACAAAAGTCAAATATAATGATTTCAGTTGAAAAATATATCTCACAGTTGGGAAATGATCAAATGATACTGTCATAAACCATCACAGTTGGTCAGTCAGGAAGAAAATTTAATTATGTTTTAAAGATGTCTATTTTTTTTTTTAATATTCCTAAGATGTAAAATTATTTACCATATTTCCTCAATTAAGCCCCAAGATTCAATAAAATCTAGGTTGAAAAGCATGAGAAACACAAAGTTCTGCACTGTATACAGTAAAGTAGTTTAGAGTGTTGGGTAAGGAGTTTAACTAAAATGTTATCTCTTCAAATTATTAGGATTGATTAAAAATAAAACCCATTCAGGCCATGTCACATGGTCTAGCAATGACTTTTTTAACAAATAAAAATATATTCTGGCTTCCTCATATATTGCTTTGTTTAATTATGCCATGCCAATGAATATACTGTTTTGTTTGTCTTAATAAATTTACTCAAATGGGTTTCATTTGATTAATCTTTGTGTCTAGAGTCAGGTAGTACTTTCTATTCCAAAGTTCATGGAAACATTTTTTGAAATAAAATTATATATATATTGTTGAATATCAAGCATTGGGAAAGTTGCAATTGTGTTCATAAGTAAAGAACTTATCAGCTGAAGAGTAATTAGAAAAATTCAAACTGAAAAGAGATGGTAAAGATCTTGATTCTTACAATGACATCAAAGCAGACACAACTGACAAAATAATAATCAAATTGGAAAATACTGAATCAGGTTAACTATGAAAACAGTAATTATTTAAATGTTGTAGCTGTAGTTTGAAAATTATGAATAACTAATCCCTTTCTTTCAATTTTTTTACCCACTTATCTCCTGTTGCAAGGTAATAAACCTTACGAAATATATACATTTTAAAAGAAAACCCCTAGAAGTTTAATTGAGGAAATACAGTAGTCTCTAACATTTGAAGTTTCTTATTAATTTATAAACGGATGTTAAAAGTTCAAACTCAATGACACATTAGCTTATGCAAGCATATAGGGATATAGCCGTATCCTTTTTAAAAACGTCTAAATCCCTTGCTATTATTATTTTAAATATAGAATAAAGTACACAAGTATTAATCAGGAATTTTGGTTATGAGTCATCTATTTTTGTCATACACCCCTCCAAACTTATGACTGAGTGATGCCCATTGTAGTTAAAACATACATAAACTATTAATAATTAAACTGAAATGCTTTAAGCCAAACACATAACCAAATATTGCCAGATTTATTTGAATTATTATAAGGCTGTAAATTAATTAAATTACTGTGAAATTTAATTAATTTATAGCCTTATAATAACTCAAATAAATCTGGTAATGTTTGGTTGTGTATTTAAAATAAATAACTATTATGCAAAATAATAATTAATGATAATCTTTATATTGCAATAAACTACAATATAATATAGTCTTTATCATTTATTTTAGTATGTTTTTAAATTATATAATATAGCATTAAACTCACTATGATATAAATTGATATACAGTAATATAAGAAACATTTAGAGTATAATTTCTCATTTTTAATCAAGAAGTTTATTCACTTTTAAATAGTAAGAAGCTATTATGTAATTAATCTTATTATTATCTATAAAAATTTCTAAAGATAAAAATTAATTTACAAAAATAATAATTATGATAAATTTCATATTTTTTTGTAAATTAATTTTAAAATCATTTTGATTAAACTAATTTTTCAAAATAAATAAGTTTTTTCATGACTGAACTTTTATTTTGTGTTTAAGGAAAATTTGAGAGTAAAACTAGTCCTTTATGAAGTTTTTGTCTACAAGAATTTCTTTATATGATTAGAGCTAATATATTTTATCAACTAAAACTTATAATGAATATACAGTAGAATGCGTTACAATTACTCAATTTACAACCCCCCCAACACCAACTAGTATAAAATCTTAATTATGATTGTAAAAAAATTCTCAAGTGTCATACTTTTTATTGGTTGTATCAGTTGTTATCATATCATTTAAAGTTTATTTCCATGAACAGAATTCATTTTATTACATCAAATCTGTAGGAAACTGGAATTTTATTTATGATGATTCACATAAAAAGTTTTCCAGGAATTAATTAAATTATAAAAGTAGAAGTTAGTGTATTTGTAATGTGCATCTATGACAGGTTTTTGTATTTTTTAAACTAGTGTTTGATAGATAAATTTTGTAACTTAATCAGATCTAATTTATATTTCATCTATACAAAAAATTTTATGTCTAAAATGATATATTGTTTTGTGCATCAATAGTAATGTAGCATCATATGCAAATGCTATCAACAGGTATTAGTTTTTAAAATTATGTTTTCTATAATCCTTTATGCTCATAACTTGATTTTAAAGTGTAATCCAAAATCTTTCCGTTACAGAAAATAAATCTCCAAAGATAAATTAGGAATATAAAGTTTTTATCAAATAAAAACTAATGCAATGAACAAAGCTAAAACTATGATTAACCTGAAAATCTCAAAACCATTCTTGCATTTTCAGTAAACACATTTATTAAAGCACAAATGTTTTTGGCATATTTCATAATCCTGCATCAGGTTTCACATTCTATGCATGAGAACTATAGGATATTCGATATCAGTTGCACATGCCACACGCATCTAAGCAGTTTAAGTCTAAAAAAATTCATCTTTACCCTTCTGCCGGTCCACAAAATATTATTCCTATTTTTGCCAGTCCACAGTTGTAAAAAGGTTGAAGAATGCTGTTCTAGAATATTATAATTCAGATAACTTTCTTTAAGAGAAAGATAATCAATGGACTGGTCAACATCATGTCTAATATTGAATTTAATAGAGCACTTACTTTAGATTAGATTGCAGATAGATTACTTCAAAATAGATTTTCACCAGAAATTACTAGCAGCCAGTGGTGCATTACAGATTCATGGGGCCTAGACAAATTTGAATTAAGAGCCGCACGTACAGTGTTGACTTCAGACATTTTCTGGGGGGAATGCTTTAAAGGAAATATTCTCTTATAAAAAATTGGTTTGAACCCCAGGCAAATGCCCTTTTTGCCCATAGGATAACATGCCACTGCTAGCTGCTCAAAATTGTACTCCTTTTAGAATAGAATTTATTTTCCATTTATTTGACTATCAATCTCATAAACAGTATGCATAGAAGTACAGTACCTATATAACAGTATGCATAGCAGAAGTGTATAATATCATATTTATTTTTAACATTTTCTTTTCAGTATATAACCTTCTTGTTGTAATTCTTTTTTCTCCATTCACAAAAAAGAAAAACTTTATTTCTTAAAATATTTTATGTATATTTTAAAGATTGTATAAATAAACTATCTCAACAATTTTTACAATTTCATGACAAATTTTTGAAAAACGAAAAAATTTAAATAATACTAGGTTTTGAACATCAACATATGTTAAAGTTGACATCACAATGTTTATGAACTTTCTTAATTTATTAGTTGTATTTTGCATTTATTTAGTAAAAATTTCACATTTCCTGAACACGTTTCTAGAAATTGGCTTATACATATGACTTAAGTGTGTTCTATATTGATGTATATAAGTAGTATCAAGGTAAAAAACACAAAAATTTGTAATAAACATTATTATTCTGTTTAAAAAGAAATTCCATATTTGCAGCATGTTGAAATGCAGTTCAAGATAACTCAAGTCCAAATCATAAAAGATTAAATGAATTCATTAGAATATGTCATCTTATATTCCTAAACATATTTGTATTACAGTAATATTATATACATTTAATGATTTTTTCAAATTGTTATGATTTGATGCAGAAAACTTACTAATAATGTACATTTTTTAATACTTTTCCAAATATGAATAATCTGTATCTACTTGTATAATATTGTTGAATTACTTTTTATAATTAGTGTGATTATATGGATATTAAATACCTATTAAAAGTGGTTCCATACACTTTTCATAGAAAAATAACTTAAGTAAGACAGAAAATTTCAGAATATAACCTTACTTGAACTATGCTGTTTGAGCAATATATGACAAGCATCTTCCTAGAAGGCTTTTTTTTTTCCTGGAAGACACTTCAATTGGAAGTTGAAAACAAAGTTGAAAAACTTGGGCAGCAACTACTGACAACTTATCTTGGCTTTTCTCTTCTTCATTTCTATCCTGTTTATGTATCACTTGAATTTTCAATCTTTTGTTCACATTCATCTGCCAATTTACCTTTAAAATATTCATGCAAGAGTTTTTTCATCTCAACAAGTATTGAGTGATATATAAAAATATTTTATAATTATCTGGAAGTCTGCTGAGTAATAATGCTGCTACTATTTGAAAGTCTCCAATATCCACCAATATCCAATATCCTGAATGTTCTTGCATTTCTTCATTCTTATTAATCTTTCATTGATACAACTTTTGCAAGAGATATAATCTGTTGCTGAGGTTAGTTCATTCATGTAAGCTCTTCCCACATATCCTATCAATGAACTCTTACATAAATGCATAATCTGATTGTCTTCTACACTCAGATAAAAATAGTACTTTCCCCTTTCTCATTGTTTGCTTTACACTCAGCTGTTTCAGACTCAGGTTTCACTTTCATTAGACATGACTATGTTCCTTTTCAGTAAAGTAATATTTTCATTTGAACTGCCATACCTGATAATTTTCATCAATAAACTTAGCAACAGTAAACTTTGACAAAGCAGAATCAGCCATTTTTACTGCTTTTGAAGACCTATATTTTCTATCACTGCTTTCATATATAACCGAACCCATAACCCATTAGCTTCTCAGGAAAGGATACACTCATAGCAGGCATCTTGTAGTTTATTAATTTTTACAATATAGGTAAAACATAATATAGTAGATGCAGGAGGAATTAAACAGATGCAAAATATATATACATTATATACTGTTTTATTAAGACAGTAAGATTTGTTTCTTTCTTTTTTTTTTTTTAACTGCCAAATGGGAAGATGTAACTGAACTGTGTGTCAAAGACTTGCATATGCAGTTCAGTTATACTGAATAAAAATCTTTTATTAAATTGCCAAAGGTAAGACTAAAAGTACTATAATCCACACTATCCATGAAAACAATAGCTGGAGAAATAAAACAGAATTCCAAGATTTCTCTTTTGAAACAATTATCCTATTAATTAAATGTAAACATTTGTCAAAATACTACCAACATTCAACATGGCAGTATATAGTAACTTATGGTTTTTTTTATTTTCATCAATTGTGAAAAAATCTGACAAGAATGGAAAAAGAAGATAAAATTTCTGAAATGTGCATAGCAAAATTATGAAAAATTATGGTCTTTTTACAAATTCCTGTCAATAAATCTCAGTTTATAAACCTGTGCTATTTAATAAAATTATTATAATTGTTACAATGGTGTTTATAAGTTTTGTTTTGAATGAGGATTATTACTACTTTATTATAAAATAATAACATCCTTGTTCATCAGTTAATTTTGTTTGAGAAAACAACATATAACTGTATATAAAATACAGTATATATTATAGGATATACATTACACTATATATTTAGACACAGTTATGTTTATAATTTTATTTCAAGAAAATATAAATACTAAAATAGGATTATGAATCCATTTGATTTCATACAAATATACTTTTTTTAATGTCATAAAAAAAATCATAATGTTTATGTTCATAGCTTCATACCACATAGCTTTATATATCCAAAGCAACACTTTTTACTCACATTGTTTTTATTGTAGCTGTGATTATTATCAACATATAATAAAAAGTTATTTAAAGATTTATGTATTTGACAATAGATTTATTCAAAGATTTGTGGCAAGTTTAATAATGCTACTGTATAAAATTTTTTAGGGCTAATTGACATTGATTATGAATTGATATTTTATAAATATTTTATTTATAAACATTACTTAACAATGTCATTGCATTAGAGTTTTAGCCCGTTCATTTACAGCAGTTGTGGGAGTATATCTGCTTAATAACAAGTTTTTGATTGGTGTGTATATTTGTATATCTATACCTTGCCGGGGTTGCAATGGCCAACTGAGTGCCTTGAGTGGATGGATGTTTCTGACCGAAGGCGCGATTGTGTCCCCAGTCGGCACCGTAATAGCCGTTGATGGTTATATCTTAAACTTATATATACTGGAAGAGGAGATTGGACCGAAGGTCCTGGTAGCGTAACTGGCAACACGTCCGCACGGTAAGCGGAAGTTGTGGGTTCGAGTCTCGCTTCGGGCCAATTCTTTTCTTCCAGTTTAATCTAAATTAATTAATTAAATATTATAATGCATTGCATTTTTCTCTTAACATTTTCATAGTAAGATTTCAATCTACAACCAGTTTACTAAACTGATTATAACATTGCATTTAAGTAATGTATTATTGCATTTACAACTTGACTGGAAAAACAGGGTTATTGCAAAATATAATTTTTTAGAATTAAAATAAAAATGTTATAAAAGTTTACAAATTTTCCTTATATAAAAATTATATTGCATTAAAATTATATAATAATACATTTGGATTTCTTTTATAAATATAATTTCTTAAATAAACAAATTTTTATATTATTTTGTTCTTTATATATTTTTATATTTATATATCTTTATGTTATTATATTATTCAAATAAAATAACTTATAATGAAATAACTACTATTACAGAATTAGTTTTTCATGTTTTTCATAATTAAATTATAAAAGTAAAAAACACAAATGAATATACTGCATAACTGTATATAAACAAATTGGAAATTTATAGCAAAATAAGTAATAAATTATATTTGTTTATGTTGCAAATATACAAAACATCTTCATGGTTAAAAATTGTATAGATTAGAAATAAAAAATATCATAAAAATAATTTGTCATACTTTATCCAATTAACATATTTTTAGACTCTATTAATATTTAAATTCTACAAAGAAATGTTAATCCAATGTGGTTATTGTAATCAGTTTATTAATTAGAAACTTTTAATTGATATTTAAATATTCATTTCTTATGTATTTGTATTGAGAAGTAAGGTTTGGTATTAAGTTCCATAACCAA
This sequence comes from Centruroides vittatus, assembly GCF_030686945.1. NCBI lineage: Eukaryota > Metazoa > Arthropoda > Arachnida > Scorpiones > Buthidae > Centruroides > Centruroides vittatus. The sequence goes on along the minus strand of NW_027122405.1, from coordinate 2,602,494 downwards.
ATCCTTACAACATTTAAAAATATGGAATACAGATCAATCTAATAGCTTCAGTCTACAAGTTTATTTACACGCCCATTCATTATTACAGATTTTATATTATATGAACCCTTGTCATTATTTATACTGATAAAACAAGAAGTTACTAGTTTCCAGTTACAAGATGAATAAAATTACAACTAAAATTATGAATCTATAAACAGTTTTATGATAATGATAGCCCTTTTGCTGTCATCCTTAAATCTTACAAATTATTTAAAAATCATAAAAGCTTTTAAATAATTCCTAAGATTTTAAGATGACAATAAAAATAAAGTATTTGTCAATAGTAAAGCATCATTTATAAAGCCTAATCAGATAATGAATAAAGAATACTATGTGCAAGTTTTAAATTATTTGGTTAAAAGAATTTACCAAATAAGAATTTGGTTTGAATAAAAAGGAAGTTGATTCAACATAACAATGAGCAGCTTCATTCTGTAATAATTATTTTAAAAAATTTTGGCAATACACAAGACTACAAAATTAAATTATCTCTTATTCCTTGTTTATTTCTCACAGGCTATTTTCTTGACAATGACAGAAAAGTAATTTGAGGACAAAAAGCACATTAAATGCAACACAGAAATTAGTAATTCTAAATTTAAACATGTTTTTTTACAAACTTCTTTACATTGTTACTAAATTGCTTAGTTTAAAAAATACTTTCATGACTATGAGGAAATGCAAAAAGTACCATATTTTCATGTGTAAGGTCACCAAAAGGGGTAGAAATGTCAAGAGGGTTGAGGGGTCGCAAAAGGTCATATGTGGGTGCAATGGTCACTGAGACAGACTCTATAGTTACAAGAAACTGTTTATTTAACACAAAATTTCTGCAATCTTGGAAGTTCTAAGTTGGCAGTGGCCTCTAGGTCTTCCTCTCCAAGATAGTCCCAAATGAAGAAGTGTCCCTGGTTCGCAAATGACAGTCCCTTGACGTCTCAATGACTCTGGGACAATGCAGTCAACTTCCAGTGATGGGAAGATGTTAATCTGAGGACAAGAGACGGAGATGGAGACGGAGACGAAGATGGGCCTGAGACACACACACACAACAATTGGTCCAACACTTGGAACTTTTGAGAGAAAAAGCAGTCATGTCCTTGAATTCCCAGGTTTTTATTCATTTCTTTATTCATTTCAGGTTTTTATAGCTTTTCCTTGTTCTCACTTTCCAAGAGGTTGATCACTCATTACTAACTGTAATGAGATATCAGCTTAGATCGCAGCAGAGAAATCAAAATTGATGTTTAATTCAATCTCCAACTGGAGATAGTTGATCTTAGAACTTCTACTGTTTAAAAGTTTGCATCACATTTTCATACAAAAAATTATTTCTAATTTCTATTTTTTTTTCTTAAAAAAATAATTTTAACATGAATTTTTGTGAAGGTTCAGACCTGTTCAGAGCCTCACACATGTGTATAATCTACAGTTATCTGTGTTTAACAGAAAATTTAAAAGTGGTGCAGGTTATGTAATGGAGTAGGTTTTATGACAATTTTAAACTGCAATTATGAAGTATATATGAAGAAAGTATGACCTCACACCAATGGCAATGGCAAATTTAAACTTGATCTTATTCACATTAAAAGTAAATTTGCATCTAGGAGTCTTCTAGAGATAATTAAATGAAGTATTGTGTGACAAGCAAGTACCAAACCTAGAAGACAGATTCTGTAAGTCACTGATGAGATCAGTAATGATGAATGATGCAGGGAATTGAACAATAAAAAAGCTTCAGGAGTAAGGACTGCAACAGAGATAAAAAAATCATAGACCATAGCTATACAGACACAAGCAGATTTTCCATTCAAAACACAAATGGATGAGTTAGGTACTGAATTAGAAAAGTTTTTGTTTGCCAAAAATAACATTTCTCTCATTATATTAATATGTAACAGCAAATAAATTGTGCTCAGCCATCAAATGATAATGACATAAAGATCTTATTGATTAAAGAATAGCACTATTACTTAAAAAAGAAAATAAAATTTTTCTATTAATTCCTCTAGATAAACAGTATGAAAACTATATAGTAAAGTGAGAAAAATCAAAACAGCATGAATATTCACAAAAATATTATTCTCATTTTCTTGTCTTGGATATTTGGTCTGATAGAGATAGAATTATAAATAAAATATTAGAAAAAAAATCTGACAAGTGGCCATGACTAAAAGATAATACAAAAATATAAACTTAGATTATTTGGACATGGAAAATAATAGGAAGATAGGACCTATTGATGAAAGCAAAAACAGATAACAGTTTAAGGATACTAGAAAAAAATAGACATAGAGGAAGAAAAAATGGCAATGATCTAACATGGAGAAGAATGAAAAGATTTGGAAAGTCAAAGGCAAATAGATAAGAAAAGTATTCAAACGAACAACCAGATTCTTATCAGGCTACATTAAGGTTAATTAATTATTAATGAATTAAGTAATTTGGCTAGAGGTAGGGAGTTAAGCTGTCATCTCTTAAGTAATTAGAAATAATCCAATTAAATTTAGAATATTCTGGAAAAAAAATTAAAAGGGAGTGGAATTCAAACCTAAAACTCTTGCTTACCTGAAGATGCATTGCCAGTTACACTACATCAATCTAATCTTTGCTTCCAGAACAATTAATTAATTTAGATGCAATTTAGATAGTTAGTATATGTTATTAGATAATTATAGTATTTTCTTATGATGTATAAATTAAATTAGTAATTTATTTTATAAAACCAAATAATTTTATACTTTAGTCTATTTAAATTAATTAAATACCAACATATAATAGTATTATAATTAATACTATTAATACTCTAATAGTATTTCAGTTATTTTATTTTATCATGACTTTATAGGATGGGAACTCTTATTGCCGACTGCTTCCAGTAATCAACTATGTAAGCCAAAATTCATATGTAATTAGTCCATTGGAGCAGGTTTAGACAAGCCATTTTCACAGGAAGCATCATGAGACAACCCCATTCTCAATGACAAATAAGAATAACAACACTAATAAAACTCCTCTAAAAACACCGGACTATAAGCATATCTTCCATTCCAAACCTAATAACCGGTGCAAAACAATTATATTCTGGCTAACGTTTTCGGTCCCTCCACTGAGACCTTCTTCAAGCCTATATTTCTTCTTAAACGATCTTTTTCAAAACGATTTTCGAACAGATCGAACCTTAAGGAATATTATAGATGGATGGCCAGCTGCAGGATTAGAAATAGCAAAGATTCGAAGCAAGTGTACGGGCTAAGAGAAGATCTGAAAAAGACGGTGAAATGGTTCCGGGTGAACGACATTACAATGCTTAGAGCGGACAAGAGTAAGGAATTTGTGCTGATGAAGAGAGAAACTTATGATAAGGCGCTTGGGGAGTACATTAAAGACACGAAATGTGTTGTACAAAGTAGCCAGGAGACAGAAAGGCTGCAAAGGAGAGTCAAACGTTTCTCTAAGTCCAAACTAGCGGTAAGACTAGGTATGAGGGATATCGTAGTGGACGCGCCGAATACGCCAAAACTGTTTGCGTTTGCAAAGGTGCACAAGCAAGGGAAACAACTCAGACCGGTGGTGGATAAAGCAGCGGCACCCACTCGGAAGATAGAGACGGCTATGCATAACCTTCTTACACCCCATTTAAAAGGATACCAGTATGCAGTAACAAGCGCGGCCGAATTAGTGGAGGAGATCAAGGGGGTAAACAGTCCAGAACACATCTCAGTATTGGATTTCCGTGCGCTTTACCCTTCCATCGAATTACCACCGTGTTTTTGTGCTGTTAGGGACTTTTTACTCCAGCAAGTGAATGATGGAGAATTGCACGATCAAGTGTTGGAGCTAGCGCATTTAATCTGCTATGGATCGTTGTTTCAATTCGGAGGAACCACGTATGCACAAGGGAAGGGAGTACCCATGGGCAGCGCCGTATCGGGTGACATTTGTGAATTGGTCGTGAGAAAGTTGGAGGAGGCAGTAATTCCAGGGTTCAGCAAAAGCATCCTGTTATATAGAAGATATGTGGATGATGTCTTAATATTATAGAGGAAAGATGCGGACGTCAGTTCATTCCTACAACAGATGAATGACAATAGGTACGGCCTTACGATAGAGTTGGAACAACACAGCAATAAAGCAGTGCATTTTCTGGACATAGACATTCAAATAACGGGTAACGGGTTGCACACGAAAGTATACAGGAAGACCACAGGTAGTGCGAATTATATAACAGCGGATTCATGTGACCCGTTTCTGTATAAAAGAGCAGCATTCAGGTCCATGGTTAAAAGGGCGCACACACATAGCACCACCCAAGAAGCTGTACGGAAGGAAATCGAATATCTGAGTGAAGTGGCAAAAAGGCACGGCTACGGCAGGTTGGTACCACAGCTAGAAAAAGATTACGTAAATGCCAGCAATCGGAATCCACCTGAGAATAGGAATAAGGAAAAGAATATCGTACCAATTTCGTACAACCCGTGCTTGGAACAGTTATATAGAAGGATTGCGAAAAGGCAAGGGTTAGGCATAGCATACAGGAGATGCCCCTCTATGATGCAAATACTAAGGAATGACAAGGATAGACCGGATAAGGACAAACTTCCGGGGGTATACGCTATTCCATTAGCCGATAATCGATGTAATAGAGAATTGGTATACATCGGATCCACCAAAAGGGCTATGGAAGTTCGAATAAGAGAACACCAGAAGGACGTTGAGAATGGGAGAAATACCACCTCCTTGACGGTTTATGCATCGGATCCGGAAATCATCCCGGACTTTAAAGCTGCAAAATTGCTGGCCACCACCATTCATACGGAGCATATTAGATGGTTGGAACAGATAGAAATTTGTAAAGCGTTCCAGTCGTCACTGCCAATAAACGCAAAAGATGAAATGAGGTTATCGATGGCTTGGCAGGCCCTGTTGCAAAAAGACGAGACGGAATAAATGAATGAATGGGAAGTTTAACGAAGTAAGGGAGGGGCAGTTTGGTGAAAGTGATAAAATGTTAGAAAAAGAATTATATGGCATCGTAATAAAAGGGATGGCAAGATACTTTTAGAGGAATGATGGAGCGGTCTTAATTAGCATAGGATTGGTTATACGATTAAAGCGTTAGGATTTGGAAGATTTACGGAAGTTTTTCAACGCTTTGATTCAGAATTGTTCGATTTTTTTCGATTTAATAGGGTGGCACGTGCATAATGGAAAATTTTTAAGGTTCGATTGTTTCGAAAATCGTTTTGAAAAAGATCGTTTAAGAAGAAATATAGGCTTGAGGAAGGTCTCAGTGGAGGGACCGAAAACGTTAGCCAGAATATAATTGTTTTGCACCAGTTATTAGGTTTGGAATGGAAGATAAGAATAACAACTTGCCTCACTCGTAGTAATGGGAAAAATTATTATGCAACACCCCTTCTGGTAGTTGACTACACAGTCAACTATACTGAATTTTCAGTTTTTAGAATGCTCCTACTGATTAAAACTTGAAAATAAGTTAACATCTTTAACATTAATATGAATCAAAAACTTTTTGCTTGTCTTGTAACAAAATGTAATCAAGATAAGAAAATATGAATAAAAATTACAGTATTATATAAAACAAATGTAATAAAATGCATACAGTGCAACCATAGTGTTCCTGTTTAGAGAAATTACTAAGGCATAAATGGTCATGATTTTATATCACAACATTTACTGTCTCAAAAAAAAACAGCTTTTAATATGCAAACTTTTGAAATGCTGCATGTGGAAAGGATGGATGTGGTCATGTTTCAATTATGAACTTTTATTCAATATCATTCAATAAAAATTTTGTAATTTTGATTCAACTTATTGATACATGTGTTACAATATTATTAACATATTGCAACTTTTCTACTTATAACAATCTATTAATATATCCTTTCATTACAAGAAAATTCTGACAAGGTATAAAATTATTTAGAATCCACTTTATAGAGAAAGAGTTGATAAATCTAATGCAAAATTTCATCTATACCATATTTTTTTTACATTCCTATAGTAATACTTTAAATCTTAAATAAGTCATTGATACAATTTGGAACACTTTTGCAACTGGCATACTATTCCTCTTAATTTTACCTCAAAAATTAAAAAATATAAAAAATTGATCAATGAATAAAAATTGCTGAATTAAAGTCAAAATGTAATTTATGAATGTAAACAAACATTATACATGCATTTTCATTAAATAAATCTAAATCAAATGGTAATCTGGGATAATCAAACAGTTAGTTGACTGATAATACAGTAGTAGATTGACAATAGACTGATTGATAGTATCTATATTGCATCCATACTATATAACAGAATTGACTGACTAAGCAAGAATCTCAATTTTTCAAACTAAACTCCAGAGAAGACTCACATAATCAATCAAACAGACAATTGGAAATTTGAATCCAATACAGATTTTTCAAATAAATTCTTCTGTAAGGAAAAATGAAGGCTACAAAATTTTCATGCCTAGTAAACTGTTCATACATTATTTATCCATTAATATTTAACAATTCATGGATAGGAAACTTAATTAGGAACATTTAATAACTTATCATATCTTGATACATCTTTTAAGTTTTAAATAATTGGAATAAGAATTTTAAAATAATTTTTCAAACTATAATAGTGTATATAGAATTTCATATATACACTATTATGTATTATTTCAGAAATCATACACAAACAGTAATCTTCTTACTTCAAGAACATTGTGAGGTCCCAGACAAAAGTCGATTTGGTGGTCCAAATGGGGACAATCAATTGAGAAATTAAAGGTCTCCTTTTCAGACACGAAAGGGAAGAATTAAAGGTCTTGTTTGAACAACGAAGATTTTTTTTTTATAAAATATTAAAACAAAGGATGAATTGTGTAGAAAAGACCAAAGTCGGGGGAAATATGATTAGAGAGGAATCAGGTTTAGTCACGAAGTTGACCTCTCTTGCACCCTCTGAAAGGTTTTAAGTTGTCACCAGATGATGATGAAAGACCGATCAAAAGACGACTTTGGGGGTAAAACTTATAAAAACACACAAATCAAGAATGTGACATTCTTGGTTCGTAGTGCTCCCATCTTGGACGTGTGAGCTTCTGGAGAAGTTCAAAAAGAAATTTTTCCAACATAGAGAGAACAAACCTCCTCTACCAAGTTACCCTGTGCCATCCAGGTTCACCAGTTTGTCGGAGGAAAATGCCTGAAGTTGTGCTGTGCACCCCAGGGCCATCAATCTTTTTGCTGTCTTTGCCAAACTGCAGGGAAAGAAAACCTGAACATTCGGACATTATCCTCACTCTGTCTTGTGATACAACTTAAAATAAGGAAATGCTGTAAGAAAATTTTATATTTTATTAAATGGTTTAAACAATGGAAACCTGTCTCAGTGAATATTTCACTCCCACATACGATAGTTATGACCCCTCGACCCTTTTGATATTTCCACCCCTGTCAGCAACCTCACAATATTTCTTAAAAAATTGTCTTACCTAATCATAAACATTCTATAAATATTCCCTTTGTGGAATATATTGTCAAAAGAATATCTGTGAAGGTCCTATAGTAGAATATATATCTCATCAACTAATTAAGAAATGTGAAACAATTTATTTTTCCATAGTATCTGGATAGAATGAAAAACTATTCAGAAATATATGTAGAAAAAATACAATATATATACCAGGCTCCAGTAACATAACAATGTTTGTGTCTGCAACCATATCAAATGAACATATCTTTTTCATATTAAAAAAAATTTCATAAGGCATTGTTACATTAATATACAGACAATCCCTGTATAATTTTGGTAATTTTATAACAGTTTCATTCCAACATGGTTAGAGAAATATGGTAAACTTCTCATATGGCATGTTTGAGTTTTTGTGATGGAAAAACACTGTTATAATATGTTGGATGTAATTTCTCAACATTTCCTCTGTTTTTTGAATACCTCCTGTTGATTCATTAGCAGTTATGCAAATAAAATAAATAAATAAATAAATAAAAATGAAAAATTAAAAAGTCCTTGTGATAAGTTCTTTGCTATTAAACTTGCATTTGTCTAAGACCATTAAAAATTGTAACTAAAGTGTGCAGTTCATGACTTAAGATTTTTATAAACAATCATATAAAAACCAAAATAACCTAAGAAATTTTTCCATGTATGTATTACTAAACCTTGTTTTTAAGAGCCATATTGAAATCACCTTTTTATTATAAAATAAATTTTAGTCTTAAATTTATTCCTAATGAGGGTAAATAAGCATACTCAAAAGAAATTTTATTTCTTTAGAATCAAAATACAAATTTTGGATTATCTTAAGAAAAAAAGAAAAGTTCCATTGAATATGTTGCAAAATTTAAAATTTAAATGAAGCAAAAATTCAGACCATAAAGAAAACTGAACAGAAAATTAAAACTGCTCTTGCTGGTGAAAATTTCTGTAACAAAATGTTCTTGTTTGTCTATTTTAGCAGCAATAAAGAGGAAGAAAATTAAAACAGTTTGTAAGACATTTATTTGGTTATTATTTTAAACAAAAATTAAATTTTCAAGTTGTAAAAATAAATGGTGTACTTTTCAGAATTTAATCCAACTTTTCAGGTACAATTATACCACTGAATAAGATGGTTGGGACCATACCTATAGAAGCAAAAAAGTCAAAGGACCACACCACTACAAATGACTCTTTGTGAGATACAGCCTCCCCCCTAAATCATCCTACTTCCATGTTATACCGTATTTTACAGACTATATGACACACTTTTTTCTTCGAAAAATTGCCTCCAAAATTCAGGTGCATCTTATAGTCCGTAGCGTCTTATAGGTACTTTTTTTAAAAATTGTTTAAAAATTGAGGTGTGTCTTATAGTCCATAGCGTCTTAATAGTCCGTAAAATACAGTATATATAGAACTAATCAGCCTACTTCCAGGTGACATGTGATCAAGAGTCACGTCATCCCACTAAGACTATTGCATTTAACTATTTAGCCCATGTGATTATGCCAGCTTTGATTAGCCCACTTGACTATGGAGTACTTGATGTTATATAATTTTAGGGGTGTGGGGGGGCTTGCTCCCATGTGAACACTGAGGCATGAGTGACAGTGAGCACTGAGGCACATGACTACATGCAGAATGTTTGTCAAGATGAACAACAGTGAGCCTTGACTGATGCAGAGCATGGAGTATACTGGTTCACAGTAAAAACTGACTTTTGAAGCAGAGTATCTCACGAAGAGTTGCATGCACTGTACAGTATAGTACACATATGGTCCCAGAGTTAGACATCCCCTGTATGAACAAAAAAGGATTCTTGATTTGCTCATACAGGGCAGTCTATAACTGGGGGTGGCAAATCCATCATTCAGAGTTCACATCATACCCTTTTCATACTGACTATTAGTTCTATATAACATGGTTTCACGTTATACAAAAATTTATAAGAAGCTAACTTACCATATTATATAAGAGTTATACTTGTATTGTAAATGCTTCAATCAAAAGATGCTACAAAAAAAAACAACTCATGCTCAAATTTGTAGCATGCATAGAGTCTAAGTAATATTATTTTAAAGAGTTAAAGCTCATTTTACATTACATAACAGTGTTAACAATCTTAGCTATTGTATATAAAAATCTTTAAATAATGAATAAATATCTACTGCATTCTCTGAAAGCAAGCATAAGCATATTGTATAGTTTAACTATCCATTTATTTGAAATTATTCAATTTAATAAATCTGTAAAATGTGCTTTGTTGCAGGCAACAGATATTAATTCACATTTGTCACTTATGTAATTCTTGCATCAAAATAACAATGATGTCTGGAATCAGCACTTCCGAAGGAGCAAAATGCATCATTACATATTTGTATTATCTGTGTAAATTCTGCTTTTTATCTTTTGATAATCTAATAAGATTTTAGTAATATATCATGTCATTTATGATCAACACCATAGTCAGCTTGTTATTTCAACTTAATGTCATAACCATATCATATATATAATCTGAACTCTATGATACATCAAGATATAATTAATATTTTTTCTTATCTGAAAACTAGCATCATCTATCAACCAACTACAGAGTATAACTGGTCCTAATATTATATCATTTATATCTATAATATTATATCTATTGATGAAATTATCATTAGATAAAACTGGTTGCTTTTATTGATAGAACACATTTGAACAGCTGTTTTATGACAACTCATTTTACAATCCTGTTCTTACAACTGATATAAATTTTCTATTATGATTGCACAAAATGTTACATTTATTACATGCTGTATTTTTGAAAGTAAAACTGTATTTCCAGGAATTAGTAATCTCATTACTGAGCTTATGGGAAAGATGATAGTCTGCTTTATGTCTTTCTGGATAGTTTTCAAAGAATCAATTAGATCATAAAAGCAGGATCTATTGTATTTTGAACACAGTACACCGTACTAGACCTATTTATATATCAGTATCTACATTCAAAATTTATTATTATAGTTAATCTTTCATTAGTTACAAAGATGCATTCATATAATTTTATCAACACTTTTCACATAATTTAGAACTCATACTTGTAGATATAGATGGCACTGCCAATACTAACAAAGAATGTTGGAAGAAAATTTTCTGTATAGATTATGTTCCACTAAAATACAGGATGATAAACTTTTTATCTTGTAGTGTTGTGAAGTAGCAAAAGAGAGAATTTTTATTTATAGTAATATTTAATTACTTTTCCTTTTTGTTTCAGTTATTTTGTTTTGGGGTTGAGTTATGAGAAATCTCAGTGGCCATCTTGACACTTTCCAATTAGAACTTTATTTGTATAATTTCATACTGACATTTGAATAATGAATGAAATTTCATTCCACTAATTTAAGGTTTAAGTATCATTAAAAATACTAATTAATATTTTACTTTATTTTCGTAAACAGATAGAAACACAATTTAAGAAGCATTTTATTTTTGTAAGCATGTTCAATATAAAAAAATGTTCAGAAAATGAAAATTGTTTGGAAATGTCTTGAAAAATAAACAAGGAGCTGTATGTTTTTGTTTTAGCTTCTCTCTTTTTCCTCGTAAGAAGTTGACACACTTAATTGTAATCTGAATTATTTTCATTCCTGCTAGATTAAATTTGTTCCATTTGTCTTTCTGTCCTGCAGGCACTATAAAGGTATTTTAATCAAACCCATTGCAAGTTCAGCCAGATCCATATGGAGGGTGGAAGGGGTAGGGAACAGTATAGACTGTCTATAAAAAATTCTTGATTGCTCACCTGGATTCAATTTTGGGTCCCCTAGAGCAGTAGAATGAAACCTCAGTTGCATTGGCCATCTGGCTTTAAAAAGAGGTTTTTTTTCACTCATTACTATTTTTATGGTTTTTGACACTGTTCATAAAATGTTACTCTAAAAATTGGTAACTTTTTATAAAATAAGAACATTTTCAAACTGACACAGGTTAGTCTTTACTTTTGCTGGTCAGTGTATAACCATTGAATTGTAAGTGCTTAATTGATTTTGGTGCTGATTAAAGGTTTTTCTGCTAGATTCTTTTCTCTAATCAGGTTAATTGTTTGAGATTTTAAATAATTGTAATTTTGTAAATTGTACTAATAATCAATTCTATTGTTTTAAATTACTGAATCTGAAATCAGTAATACAGTTGAACCTGCCTATCTCAAACATGTTTATCTCAAAAACCTCTTTATATCAAAATTTATTTTTTCCCTGCATTTTCAGTCTAAATTCTATATATTTTCCATGTTTATCTCAAATAATTTTTCCCCAAAACCTCTATCAAATTATGGAATGAAGTGTCAATTACAAATTCAAAGCTCAGCGACTACATTTTGATAGCATAAATTGTAATAGAGTTAAATACCTTGCAATATAGTACATAGTTGCAGTTAATGCTCTTTTTCTCTAGTTATGAGTTTATCTTGTATCTTATTGGTTGAAGAAAGTCAGACATCAGAAACTATTTGCAAACTATTTCTGTTAAGGTATGTCAAATGTTTTATTTATACCTAATGCTGGTATCTACTGTATTTGCTATTGTGTTAATACAATACTGTAATTCTAATCAAACCTATTACTGTTTACTGTGTACAAACCTCTGTTTCTAATTCCTGTAAGATTCAAGATAAACAGGTTCAACTGTATTTGAGTTTTATACTAATTATTATCTATTGTTGAAATTATTTTTGTTTTGCAGTATGCAAAACAAAAATAATGTTCAACACTGACATTTAATGAAGTTTATATTTTACAAACTCTGGTGTAATGGTAGGTTCTTTGATATTTTGAACCTTGTAGTGCATACAGAAAGATTTCATTATGATTATGTTGATCTACTACATGCTAATGTTAATAAACTAAACGACAGCATAAATCTCAGATCATAACAGTTGTCTATATGTGTGTATGTGTGTATGTGTGTCTATATATGCAAGCTCTTTCTGATGATTGAACAAATATGAAAATAGATTAATAAAACAATAAAAGATAACTGCTGATTGGACATGTAATGAAGTAATATGATCTTTTCTAATATAAAATTCTCCTGCCATTCAAATTACAGTAGAGACTCGTAAATCGGAACCCCGGTAATAGGAATCGCCGGTAATCGGCACGATTTTCAGTCGGACTGTGTCGTGCCGAATCGAACGTTTTTGATACTAAATTTACTTCTAAAGTATAATTTTAATGTGTTTATATTCTTCAATATATTTATTTTGTTTGTACAAAATGCAGAAATAATTTTTAACGATACGATAGCCCCGATTATTATTATAAAAATTTTCGTTGGGCTAAAAATCGATGAAAATTCAACACGAAGCGACACGCAAAGGAGAAAAATTTGAACATCGGACAGGTTAATATATTTTTTTGTACATAAACCGTAATCGAAACAAATCCCTAATCTGAACAACCCAGTCCCCAATTGATTCCGATTTTCGGTTCACTACTGTACTTCCATTTTAGATCTGCAATGTTTAACATGATATGATTATGTACTGAAATGTCTTCTAAGGATAGAGTAAATGCATTATGTAATTTTTTTTAATGCAAATGTTAGAAGCATACATTTAAAAATGTCTCAATTAAATTTAATTTGACAGAAATACTCTGTTGGAATTTGTTAGCTTTTACTGAATCCTGGACTTATACCAAACTATTGTCGTTGATTTCTTTCCTGGAAGTATAATAGAAAAAACAAAGACCAGAACTAAAATATGGCGGAATAGTCAGAATGTAACAATTAGTTAGTGGAAGTACTTATTTTCACAGATTATAAATTGGACATTCTAACTTATATTACAAAAAACATTTAATAAGAAGTTTGCATATTCTTCTTAAGGTTCCTTAACCTTACCTAATGATCTCATTACATAAGGCTAAGGGACCTGATTTTAAAAGACAAGAGAAGTTCTGCAATTTCTTATAATTACAATATTTTTTGATGTCATAAGTATGAAAAGTAAATAAACATGGTTTGTCATCCGATCCTACTGATCTTTAGAACTAAGCAGACAAACACGAACAGTAACAAAAAAACTTTATTAAAAAGGTGAGAACTGTCACCGACATCCTCGGCCAACATCCAGGCAAAAACCCGCAAACTTTTGCGCCTCTTTTTCACAAGTTGCCAGCCAACATCTCGATGGCAAGTGTTGCCAGGCAGTATTCGGGATCTCTGGCGCTGGCGGCCACAATGATTTCCATACCAAAAATCAGTTATTTGACTCACAACAAAATATTGAAATATATGTATTAGTATCTTTAATCTAAAAACAGTTATAATTTAAGGAGCATGAACAACTTACATAACTGCACAGCACACTGAGATGAATATAAAATATGACTCACATCAACCATTAACAACTTAGAGCAGACCACATATTATTTTTATAAAGGGCACTCATAATTTTTGCCCTTAATGTAGCTCCTCTAACTTTTGTGATGTCACAAGGTAAGGTTGAGGTAAAACTTTTTGCACTGTGCAAACTCTAATATCCGTAGTTTACAAATGTCCATGAATTAAACATTTAAATTTGGAAAAACAGTACTCACATCAAAAACCAATAACTGGTGCGAAAACTTCCAAAAATCAAATGTTTTCGACTCCCCTTCTGGGATCTTCGCCAGGTTTATTTGTTTTCTGTTGAAACCCCAACGAAGATCCCAGAAGGGGAGTCGAAAACGTTTGATTTTTGGAAGTTTTTGCACCGGTTATTGGTTTTTGATGTGAGTACTGTTTTTTAATCGACCCAGTGTGCTGAGGGAATATATTTTAATTTGGATATTTTAACTACCAATATTTCTACTTAAAATACATTTATTTATTAACTGACTACAATATTGCTCTTCTTAAATCAGATAATTTAAGTACAGTATCTTAGAACTGGAAAGTCTCTGCTTACAACATATAGTGACTAATTTGGATTTCCCAACTAGAGTAACTGAAGACCAAGAATCTCTGCTGGACTATGTGTTAAGTAGTTCTACAGAAATTGAATTTAAAGTTCTACAATACCATCTAAGTGATCATTTATTTATCATGTTCTTTTTACCAGATAAAGTTCAAATTAGGTAAACACACTTTAATTCTCATAGTCAAATCATAATCTGTTTTCTTATACATCATTTAAGTTCTGTTTTAAAACACTAAATGCATAATGCATTTAGTGTTTTATTTGCCTGGGATTACATTTATCATATAAAACACTGTTTCCCAAATTCTTTGGACTACCACCCTTTTTAGTGAATATATTTTTTATATTTTCTTTTGTTTGTTTCAAAACAAATTTTTGTCTTTCTTGCCTGCTAACACGCCTACTGCTCCTTGCCTTCCAGGGGGTAGTAGCACACGCACTTTGATACTGATATAAAATATGTTAGTTTGGCAATTGATTTACTCTCTGGCGTATTATTGTATTTTATTAATAAGAATATTCCTTACATTTATAATGGCTATAAAAATTCCTGTAAATTAGGAACATATTCCTAAATCTTTATTCTCTTAAACACAGAAGCTATTTATGGAAAATATAAAATGAAGTTATTTTCCAAACTAAAAATTAGTAAACCTGAAGAGAAACAACAATTTAAACAAGAAATTAATGAAATTACTCAATCCATTAGAAAGCAGATAATAGTAGATAAGCAAAGATGATATAATAAAAAGTTCATTGATATTAAAAAGAAAAAATTATTTAAAATAATTGTTATAGGCTTCCCTATACTGTTATTAATAATAGTAATAAGGATTATATAAATAAAATTGTTTTTTGGGATGTTATTCTGAATCCTCTGCTGAAATTGTTAATGCTTTTGCTGACTATTTTAACTCTTGTGGGCTCTAGTACAGAGTTGTTTACTAAGAGTCCTGAAAACATTGACTTAAGTTATTGTAGAGATAGTTACAGTAATCAAAACTCTTTTGTCTTTAAGGAAACTGATAATGATAAAATTTATCATATTATTTTTCACATTTCTATTAATATGCCAGACATTTATGGTACATCTTTGTATTTAATTAATAGAAATGTGATTATATTAGCTTTGTTTATGATATATTATTAATTACTCTAATTTAGTACTAATTTTAGTACTAAATTAGTACTACTAAAGTACTACTAATAAAGTACTAGTTTTACTAGTACTAATTTAATGACACTAATAATACTAGTATAATTTAGTGACACTTATCCATAAAACAGGAAACAGAATTCATATCAGCAACTACTACCCTATTGTCATAATTTACCCTACTATTGCAAAGATATCTAAAAAAGTTTTTAATAATTACTTTAATTTGTTCATTTTAAAAATGTATTAGTATTATCAAATAACAGTTTAGCTTTCAACAAAATTATTCTACTTTGCATGCACTGGCTTTTTATCACCATAATTTAACTACTAATTTAGCTAAGTCTGTTTAATCTCACTATTTCTATTGACCTAACAAAGAGCATTACCATGAAGGTAATACTCTCCATTGGCTGACAAATAGTACAGATTTGTTCTCTTGAAATCATTTCATGATTTCAATAGAACTAATCTGTACTATTTGTTCTTAAGACCAGAGCATATACTAACATGCAACTGGACACAAAATGTATAATGGAAATTTTGAATTGTGCAGTGGAAATCCCATATTTGTGCAGTAATTAATGTCTGATTCTGGGTTTTATAAGTATTTCTTTTTTTCTGGTTATGATAAAGTTAAGGTATTTATCTAAATTTCAACAGTGTATGGCAAATCCTGTTCAAAACAGAACCTGAATAACCAGCTTAAACAGATTTAATAGTATATGTGTATATGTATATATATATATACATACATACATCACTATTAAATCCAACCTTAATTGCCTTCAGCCAACTATGTTTCATATCATTTTACAATAGTCTTTACATTTCCTTGTAAACAATATTAGAATTATATATTATTTACAATTAATTTATATATCAAAATATTTTAATAAAGTAATTGATAGCAAGGCAAAGTAAACATTATAACTCAAAATAGTGTAAAACAAATTAATAATAATAATAACTTTCAAAAAAATAGGCAAGTGACACTTAATATCAAGTATTCACATGTCATTTTGTTCTATAGATGCTGGAAGTTAAATTTTATCATAAAAATATATGCCAATATATTAACAATTACAGATATATAATTTTAAATAAATATACACATTATTTATTTATATGACATATTAGGAGTATCCCTAAAATGGTAATGAAAAAGATTGATTGATTGTATAGAAAATATATGATGCTTAAATTCTTTTTAGAATAGGATCTGTCCTTAGTCTTTCATATGGGGGTTAAAAAACTTGTCATTTTGCACATAAAATGTTACATATAATACAATCATATTTGCACAATGTCATAAGAAACAGCAGTAATGTCATATGATTTAGTTCTTAAAAATTCTTGGTATTTAAAAAATAATGTGAGTTGTAAAGAGGAACAAAATGCAGGACTAAATACAGGAAGTGTTAACCAAATCTGATTAATATTAACTTATACTTGATAAAGTTATTGCTGCAATATGTCATAAACATTCAGTAGCTAGACAAATTCATTCAATAATTTTAAACTGCATGTATTTTGAAATGCTCAGGCTAATTAATTGATAAAATTATTACTGTGATACATTAATTAATATCAGATTCATGTTTAGATAAGTTTCCAGAGTAAACCGTAACCTGTACTTGGTGTCTTTTTTTCTGTCTCAGATTTTTTTTGTTTTCAGATAAGATCAACATACTTTTAAGTACATTGTATGTGATTAGTGTTTTATATTAACTATACAACGGAGTAACTTTTTCATTAAGAAATAATTGATTAGATAATTTTTAAACTGGAAAATATATTTTAATAAGTATAAATGCAATTAAATTTTATACTCTAAAAATTTATTCAAATAAAACAATAACTTTTAGTTGAAAATCTTATTATCAATTACAAATAAATTGGTTCAAGATATTTAAAGCATACTATAAATAAAACAAAAGACAGAACTTCAAATAAAATTTAATTGTTCTGACTATTTTTTATTTATAATTTAAACAATACCAATTTATTTCAATATTAAATGCTTTCAAAAATAACTTATTCCATTTTCAGAACAAAAATGTTAAGCAAAACAAAGTTATATTACTATCAGTATTATTAGCTTAACTATTTCAATGATAATAAAGTGATAAAAATTTAAGCTAAATAATTAACTTAAATCCTTATAAGCTTTTTACACATTTAAGTTAGATTAAGTAAATAAATTAGACTTAAATTTAGATTTCAACAATACTGCTATTTATTTAATGCTTTTGAGAATGTTCCCATCTTTAGAATCTAAACAAAAACGGAGCTTAAATGACTAACCAATCCCCTACTTGGTTTTTTATAAGAACCATACTGTCTGTTACATAAAACTGCTGTGTAAGTCTTAAATGATAGGAATTTGTAGCTTTTTTAAGTTTTCTGATGTAAATATCTCATTGTTCTAATGTAGATTACATAGATGGGGCATCCCCAAAAGCATTAAATAAATAACCGTACTATTCACTTCTAAATTTAAACTTGATTTTCTTTACTTAATCTTATCATAAGAGTTCTTTTAAAATCTTACTGAATTTAGGTTAGAGATATATATTTGTTTTAGAAAATCAAATAAAATTTAACCAAATAGATGTTTAAACATCATTTTATAATTCTGATTTATTAAACAATTTTTATCATAACATATATGCATCATCAAACAAAAAACAAAATACTAAGACTGAACTTTCTAAACAGATATAAAACCAATATATTTCTTGAAATTAATTGAGCTCTTTTGTAATGTCAAAATGAAATAAAATCAGAAAATAAAGAACACATTTTTTAATCCAGTGAAGTTTTAAGAGTATAAACAATATATTTTGATGTGTAGCCTATAACCTGGAAGTTATCTGTGTTTAAAAAATAATCTAAAAGGGTTGGGCAAGTTATATGCCAATTTTAAAATTGCAATTAGAAACTTGAACCTTCAGAGCAAAGGTTACTTCATAGGCATGAGGTACTGTACAGTAGATTTTCATTCTGGGAGGGCAGAGTGGGGTTGAACATTGTTATCTTCACATTTTATCATTAAACAAACAAAATTTCAAAATTTAATGATCGACTTTTAGTAAGACATGTAAGTGAAAAAACTTTAATGAGAAATATGTAATGTAATTACTTGGCAAACAATCAATTCATATTTAAAGAAACCCTCAATAATGGTCCATACAGGTAGATTTGAATAAATTATTTCAGGTAGATAGACAGGTTGGTAAGGAGATTTCACAGTGGGCTGACATCCACTCTCACCCCACCCTAGTGCTATCCATCAGAGGATATATGCAAAGGCTTTGTTTTCATTCCAGCAATGCTATATGCATGAAAATATGGTACTTTTTTTTAAATGACAGTCATCAGGTTTTTATGTATCTAGAATTTTAGTGTAATGTTAAAATACATTATAACTTAATTACAATCTAAAATCATTTTGTATCCATTTCTTAGTAGTAAAAATAAAACTGACTGTTTTACTTAAGTTTAACATAATTTATTATAGCTACTATGTGATCAAGAACTATTACTTATTACAATCCTAAAATTCCAAGTACAATACAATACAATACAATAAATCTTAAAATCCAAATACAATATAAATATAAATCTTCTGAAATTTTATTTCTTATTGTTTTGTAGCTATCATATTGGAACTATAATATAAAAATCTATAAAATGGTATTTATACATTTACATATTTTAAATACTAAAAGAGATAATTAGTAATAAGAATAATTATATAAGAAAACTGTTTATTTAAAAATGTAATTTTGTATAATTTATTTGTTGATAAACTATAAAAATATCCCTTGAACATAAAAAAACAGAATAATATCTTTAGTTTTTTAGATAATTATAAGGAATAATAAAACTTTTCAATTCATAGATGTTTTATTTACCTGACAGGAAAATTGCTAAAATCAAAATAAATATATATTTTTTAATTAATACAGAAGAAAATATTAAAATCTATTTTCATAGTTTTATGTATATATCTATTTACATTGTTAAGATATAATTCTATTATGTTTTCTTTTATCAGCTGATATGAACGAAATGTTAATCAAAAATATTTTTGTATGAAATAGTCCTAGTTTAGTTTTTTGAAGTTTAAATTTTTGTATTAAATTCAGAAATTTAAATTTTAAATAATCAAATATTTAATAAGAAATAGCTGAATAAAAGAATGTATAAAATCAATATAAATCTGTTAGATTTTGCAGCTTTAAATATTTTCCTAGAGAAATAAAAGGAATTTTAAAAATCCTGTATGTGTGTATATAGAGATGACAAAATATATAAATATGCAATAATACCATTCTACAGATTTTAATATATATATTGGCTTTACAATTAATATTTAATCTGTTGAATTACAATAAATGAAAGAAATCTGAGTGTAAAGTAAATCATGTAATATAAAATATTATGTTATATTTTAAGAATTGCACAAAATTTTTTGTAATTAAAAAAATAAATAATACTGAATGAATTTTAATACTAGATGATAAGAGTAGAATCTTATGTTATTACATAAACTTTAAAAATAACTATAACTAGTTTACTTTATATAATAATCACAGTTATTTTTAAATTTCTAAATAATAATATATATTAAAATATTCATTTCTTTATATTAAAAAAATAAAAAATAACTGATTATGGAGGAAAATAATAATCTTAATAATTACTCTGAATCAAGAACTTTAAACATTTCTGTCTGATCTTAATTATAAAACAATATCTTGTTCTAAATAGCACATATGCAGAGTTTTTCACTAGACACAAAAATGTTTCATTTAGCCTTGTACAGAGATAAAAAAAATTACTGGTACTTAAACACCTTATACTGGAATAATTTTAAAAATTAAGCTCTAATAATTCTTTGATATGTGAATAAATTCAAATGTTTTAAATTCATAATCTATATAAATATATACATAAACAAGCTATTATAAGATAACTCAGGACTCAAAGCAGTTTGTCACTGTAAATTTCCACAAATTTCTGTTATCATCAAAAATTTCCAGTGCCTTAATATTGCTAATTTAAAGCATGTTCTGTACTTATGATAAAATTATTAAGTTATAGCAATAATGCAAAATTCTTTGTGTACATTTTTGTTAAAAGCATAATTATCATCAACATTACCAGCTTCTCTTTGAAGTTGATTAATGCTGTGATAATTAACTGTTTTCAACAATGTAATGCAAGTTATATATCAAAAGTTAAGTGATAGCCTCATAGCCAATTGGTTAAGGAGTAAGTGTACTGCTCTGAGGGACCTGGAAACAAATCTGGTCAGGTCAAAAAAACCCCATAAATTTTTTGGGGATGGTTTTTTCTGTGCATGTTCAGTCCCAGCCCTCATCACCAGGTTACCCCATTGGCCTGTCTAAACCCTGTTGGGCTTAACAAAAATGCCCTCTTAATATGAACAGAATATAAAGTGTCAAAAATAAATAAATAAAATAAAAAACAAAAGCTAGTATATTTTGCATTTTACTTTTAAACAACATATGACTGTTTTCTTATATTTTTTATTTTTTGTAAATAAAAAACATTGAACAATACCCCTAGAAACAAAAATGTATTACAATATGAGCAAATATTGTGACATCGTCACAATGCCGGGCTGCAATTTTTAATCATATTTTTAATTTATTTGATTTAAAATATATGCTTTCCACCTCAAATTAGTAGTGGCTTTCCCCTATACATCATACTTTTCCTTTAACAATAGAGTCATGCTGGTCATCTATCTAACACCTTTGAAGAGAAAATGTTTGAATTGAAATAACATGATTTCCAGTGCAAACCAGAAGTTCATATATAGTAAACTATGGCCTCCTGCCCCTAAGGTTTCTATATCTGGTCTCATCTTTTATCTACCTAACTCCGTTCTCAAGATTAAGGAAAGATGGACAGACAACAGTGGCAATTTATAGGTCTACAATTTTTTCAAATTGTAGCCCAAAAGCAATGACATCTGTTATATTTTTATAACAAAAATGAAAATAAATTAATATTAAAATTTATAGTGAGCAGGGATAGATGCAGGAGAACCCACAGGGGCTAATTCAAAAATTAAAAATATTTAAATACTTAATAAGGACTTTATATTAACAAGTGCATGATGATTGTGTTGCAGATGGTCTGATAAACCATATTGATGATCATAATACTTTTAAAAACATTTTGAAGTTTGAATAAATTAATTTTATTGTGTCAATGGGGGCTTAAGTTCCCTCCTAATAGTAGGCCTATAACATTTCATTTCCACTAATTTGTAAAAAAATGAATGTGAATACATTATATTAATAAATAATAAATTATAAAATTCCATTTCAGTTAACCTTAAAAAAATAGATATAAAAATGATAACCAACAATAACAGAAAGCTTTTCAATTACTTTTCAAATAGCTTAATATTTCAGACTGATATTTATGTTCAACTTAATAGCTTTCAGTCAAAACTTAATTTGGTTCATATTTCATTATACACTATATAATTTAATATTCAATACTATTTATAGTTACATATAAATTCGATTTCTAACCAAATGGAATTGTCTTACATTAATGGTTTATATGAACAGATGAGAAAAATAAAAAATTAATTGAAATTATTAATAGTAGCCTATCATTTTTAATTTGTATTAAAAAACATATAAAAACAAAAAATAAATTTTTCAATTATTTTTTATTATAATTATTACTTCAAAATAAAATTAAGGTTCATTGAATACTTCATTTATACAAATCTATAATTATTTCTATTTATAAACTGTAATTACTGATAAAACAATTTTTCTGGAATTAATGTTTAGGGAATTTCCTAGTGTCAGGTATCATACAATACATGAATAAATATTTATTGCAAACCTAATACATTTAACAATAAATGATGACAAACAGAATATAAACAAAATGCAATCAAATGAATAGATAATGACACATTTCATAATCAAACTACACTGTATTTATTTTAAAATTGTAAAAATATATTTTGTATTTGCTGAATCTGGTTTTGATTTTTTTTTAGACTTACAGTATTAGGGTTTAAATATCTTTACATATGAACAATTTAGATATGTGTAATTTTTTAAAAATTAAAACACTGACATTTATTTAGTTTTGGAAAATTTTGAAGTATATACCTGTAAAGATATGATTCAAAATTTAATTAATCTACTTGGTTATAGAATATTTATATTATATTTTATTTAAAAAATATACTCAAGGATATAATTATATAAAATTATAAATACTCTTTGCTAAAAAATATCTTTACTTTATGATCACTAGTTTCACCTCACCCCAATGTTACCAGAATAAATTTTCTGTTTATTATATAATATACAATATTTAGATGCCACATTTTTTTTTATGATTTCACCATGAGATATTATATAATTTAAAGTTTATTTCCAGAAACAGAACATCAATTTATGATATACCATAATCTATGGAAAATTTAAATGTAATTTACAATGAATCACTTAACAGCAGTTTTCCAGACCAATTAGGTCATAAACCTGAGTATTTATTATTTTTATATTATGTAATATAATTTATATATAATATAATAGCACTCTAGCTAAAATTATAATGATTTAAAAACTATGTTTAATAACAGCATTAAGCATAATAGATGATTAAAACTATACGTTGTTCACAATAAATAATTTTGCTGTACAATACAAAATTTTCAAATATTTATATAAATAATATGAAATAAATAAACAAAATGTATAATAATTATACAGTTCATTACGAAACTAATACAATTATATATTTATTCATCTTGAACATTAACTAATCTAGTATTCAAATAATTTGTAATAAAATTTAACAAAAAGTTTTATTAAAGTTTAACATCCCCAATATATATATTAAAGCTTAACATCAACAATATAAAATAAACTAACATTCAAACAGATTATAATAAAATTGTTTCAATGTTAATTTATTTTCTGAAAGAAAAATTACAAAGACAATACAGTAGAGCGTCGATAAGTGGAACGTCGGTAAGTGGAATGGCCGGAAAGTGGAACGATTTTCAGTCGGACTGTGTCGTGCTGAATCGAATGTTTTTGATACTAAATTTACTTCTAAAGTATAATTTTCATGTTTTTTTATATTCTTTAATATATTTATTTTGTTTGTACAAAATGCAGAAATAATTTTTAACGATACGATAGCCTCGATTATTATTATAAAAATTTTCGTTAAGCTTAAAATCGACGAAAATTCAACAGGAAGCGATACGCAACGGAGAAAAATTTGAACATCGGACAGGTTAATGTATTTTTTCGTACAAAGTCGGAAACTGGAACAAATCATTAACTGGAAGGACCCCAGTCTCCAATTGGTTCCACTTATCGACGCTCTACTGTAGTAATAAATAAATAAATAAAAAATTTTGATGATAATAAAAACATCATATCCTTCTTTAAATATTATCAAAATTAAGTATATTAGGCTCTATTTTATAGCCCCTTATTTTAAGACAAATTTTCTATTACGGATTTTGAAATGTTATATTTAAGTGTGTATTCTTTTTATTGGCCATCTCTGTATTATTGTATAGTTAAAACTCTTATCTTCAGGAATATAATCTGAAGTTATTACACAGAGCTTATATCAAAGAAGAAGACTCACTTTATGAAAGCTTTTCATGTTGTTAAAATGGTGATCTACTGTTATAAATACTAAATATCTTATAAATATGTTAATTTAATATTTAAGAATAAATATTTGGATTAATATATGCTACAGTAAGCTATGATAATTTGTTTTTTGCCAATATTATAACAATTATTTATACTTATTTCCTTAGGTGTCGATCTGTATATATATTGGGGATGGCCAATGACAATGAGTAAAAAAAATTTTTTATTGTTGGACTTTTGAGTGGATATAAAAAATAAGGTTTACCTATTTGTATACTGTATATGTTTCTACTCCTAATTTTTGTAGTGTAGTATAAAATAAAAATATGTATATTTCCTTCTAAGAAATATACATATTTTTATTTTATACTACACTACATATATACAGTATATTATATACAGTTTGCTGATAGAAAAAATTGGGGGCTATGTCCCTCCTGTCCCTTATGGATTCATGCCTAGGCTTATTCCAACACTAACTTTTAAACATAATCTGATATTATATAAACAACACAGCAACAAATTAAAATTATATATGGTAATTACACTATCAAAATTAAATTATGTTTAAAATTAAATTCACTTTGTTTGTAACTATTTAAAAACTTTTTAACAGTTTAATAAAACTTAATAATTTTATCAAACTATTAAAGTGAAAATTTATTAATGCATTTCCATAAGTAGCATTTAATGAATTATCCCATAAATAATATGATGATTAAAGAACATTTTCATTTTATCACTATTATTCAGTAATTAGTTCATTAAAATAATAAAAAATTGATATTATTATTTATGAAGATAAATTACTTGTGTAAATCATTCTGTTTGCCAGGGAATAAATTACCATACTTCAAATTTTAACCAAGAATTTTTTTCTGCACTTATCTAAACATTATTTCAATTTTAGTAAATATCTTGACAATATGATGATAAAATAAATAAAATTGTTATATGAATCATAAAACAACAGTATTAGTAATATTGAATGCTTTATGTTGATCACTTAATTCACTTTTTATATTGAACACACGGATTTTGTATATGATACTCAGCTTTAGAGATCTTTATATAAAATCCATATCCTCCTATAACAACATCACCAATTGTTTTAGGCATAGGTAAACCTAGACTTTTGCTTATGGTTCACAATTTTAGGCACTTCACAAACACACTAATACATGCTCTCCAATACAGTTCAGTGATTTCAGTGATAGCTAAAATCCTATACCTGATAGAATATCAAATATCATGTGACATGAGGTTTATGTTATATAAACTTATACAAAAGGAAGGCAGTCTCATAAATTAACACTATCTAGAGCCTCACACAACCTAAAACTTTCACTAAATATCATAATACACTCTTGAATTTTGAGTCGTTCTATATATTATGTATTTACATGATCATTTTATAGTTCTATTGGTAACCATCATAAAAAAAAAATTTGCCAATAATTTAATTTTGTTTCTATGTCAAAATACATAGTAATGAACTGCATTATTTAAAATTCTGCTCAAATAACACAAAGATAAATTGAAGAAAAACAATTTTTATTACTTCATAAAAAAAACTTTACGAAAACTATTGATTTTATTTCTATATCACTTAAATAATCTTTCGACATTAATTCTGAAAATAGGATTTTGAAATACTATTACTTTTTGTTTCTTTTTAATATAAATATTTAAAATTACTTCTTCATTTTTAGAAATTCATCAAAATATTATTGATTTAACTAACCATTCAAAATAAATTACTATTTTAAAATACAGAAAGAAAATCAATGCAACACAACAACTAAAATGATTAATATGTTAATTAGGATCAATGTACTGTACTGTACTTTAAAAACTTTAATTTCAATTTCAGCATATTTAATGAATTAATTTATAAATTTTATTAATATATATCTACATCTTTTTATAATGTTTTTTAAAAAAATAATGTAAAAATAATTTTAAATAAAATAGAACAAAGGCTTTAAAGCTATGCTAGCTTTAACAGGTTCATTATAAGCAGATTGCAAAGATAATTTTTTTTAATATAAAACAAAAATTGCTTTTTATTTATTTTGTTTCCTTATTAAGTTGTATTTTTCTAAAAGCAAAACAAATAAAAAATAAGCTATTTTCCTTTTAAATTAGAAAATAAAAAGACAAAATGGATTGCAAAGTAACATGATAATAAAATCTGATATGCCTTTATTAAAGATAGGGAAAAAAAAAAAAAAAACATTATATTTCATTATCTTATTAAAGTAAAGTATCTTATTGAATTATAATACAGTCACGAAGAAAGTAAAATAACGATTCGTGTCGTTATAAAATTCCTTAAGGATATGTAAAACTATATATCAGCTGAGTGAATTTCCCAAGGGTTTAAGGATAATTATCAGACAACAGGTAAAAGGCTAAGTTATCTAAACTAACTTAGATTTCGATCAATCTTTCGTTCGTTAATTCCACAAGCCGTAATTCGGTAATATACGAGCAGAAACCACGCCATTGACACAAATTCCTAATATCCCTCAATAAACAATTCGGTTGCCATGACTTCTGCATTCGTTAATCATAGAAAGGTCGGAACCGCACCCGGACTCAATCTATCAATTTCAAACAATAACACGTGGGACAATTGTAAAGTTGTCACTCTTTTGTCGTCACACGTTACACGAAAACGGTCATAAATATATTTTAATTCTCTAGAGAGTAACTTACCTTCGGCCGGAAAAGGGCACGGCTCGTAGAAGTACCTGGATCTTGGACTCAAACACCTGAAGAAAGAAATCAATTTTCTTAAAATATTTGTAAGAAAAAAAAGAAAAAGAAATCTATAACTAATCTTTCCTTTTATTGAATAAATTTAATAACCTACATTAGTTTAATTACGAACAAATGAAACGGAAATTGCATTAACGCATCATTGAATCCAATACTTTAAGGCTATTACCGATATTAATCTATAGAAAGAACAGGTTAATGTAAAGAAAATGAATTATATAAAGAGTTTGTTCTATTCATTTTTAAGAAATAAATGCTTTGATTAATCAGTCTTTTTAAAAGAAAAAATCGAGTGGTAATCTTCGTTTCTCTCGAAAAATGAAGGCAACTGACAAATGGGTGTGCCCATATCAAACATCGGTTAAAAGTTTTCTAACAGTTAACGATAACTTATAATTATTTATTTAGAAACTTATTTATTTATAATAATGATTTAGGCGAGTAAACGGTGTTCTCGAACACCTGCAATTCGCTGCACACACCGCATCCATTTTTAAAAAGTCGGAACAAAAACCTAGATTAGAGCTTTTAGATTCACTAATGGTTCCATTTAACTCTTATATAAAGAAAGGATACATTAAGTAGTTAATAGATTCAAATTGTTACGATATAAATTAATATTCGTGTTGTTGTAAACTTTCCGAACACAAATTTAATATATTTGGTATATTACGAGCCGTGCCATTGGTTTCTCGAGATTCTCTAGAGGATCGAAACGTGCCACTCTGGGCTCGTTGCATTCGAAGTACAGTTTGTACTATATCAACAGCATCCTCCTCCGGGGACTGCTTCTCATAATTGCATAACGATATCAAACAACTACGTTCATTCTCTACTTTTCTATTCTGCCGTAAATGAGATTTATAATGAAAAAATCATAGAGCGTTTAATACTGAATGGACATCAGTTTCGTGCAAAGATTCGTTAATCCGGAATGCCTGGTAATCTGGCACCCTCTGAAAGTATCCGATAACTTAAAAAACAGGTTTCTCATTCTGAGAGCATTCGTTTTGTTTATCGTATACAATAGATACAGTACATGTCTAGTAGATATACGAACACAAATCATTGCAAATGTTGATTTTGTACAGTAACGTGTTCATTAACGGACTTTTCAGGTTTTTCTATCAATCTTAACGCAGTATAGTCATGCACTGATTTTAAAGAGCGTACGTAAACAAATCGGAAGCATACAGCAACGTGCGTTCAGTACAAAAGATACGGCAATATCTGCAACGTTCGAATTTAGAGGTGGGAAACCCCTTCTGGAGGTTTATCGCGAGTAAAGTCGGATACCTCAAGTAGTAAAAAATTTTGTAAGGCAAATTGTTTTCTTTATGCTAAAGATTTCTGGATCCACTATTGCATATAAATTATGGAATTTTGCGAAAATACAAAAACGTTCGGTAATCTGGCACCATTCTGGTCCCGAAGTGCCTGATTAACAAACTTATATGTTCAGGTATTAAATGTATGATATAAAGTTAATCCGAGTTCATTGCAATGTTGTGAAAACAAATTAATTATGCTTTTAGACTAGCATTCAACTGAAATGAGCAAAAATATTAATAATCGAAAATGAAAATAATATAAGGACATACGAGAAATGACATAGAGTTTAAGCCAGTTATAAATACGCTACGCTTCCCTCTTCGAAAGTAAAATATATATATATATATATATAGGCCTATATATATATTATATGAATAAAATCAATAAAATAAAAATAGATTCTTCACCACTTATCGAAGAGAAATTTAATTTACGTCACTTTCGTATCATGTTTTTTTTATATAAAAGACTATTCTGGATTCACTCTGTGCCCTGGGTCGGACTAAATGCCTCTATCTGTTTCGGATAATGTAATGCAATTAATGTAATTTAAGTAGAAGATTTTACGAAACTCTACACTAAAAAAATTCAGCAATCGAATCAGGAAAAAATAAACTCGTGTCTAGTAATTTTTAAAAAGTAAAATGCTGTATGTAAAGCAGAATTTGACGTGTAGTGATCCATTTCCGACAAAAATAAAAGAAAAAAAGAAATTAGAACAATTGCTGTAAATGACAATTTATTGATATTCTCAGTGCAAACGCTCGAAATAGCATCTCTCTGCATATAATCGGTTTCTGCACGATTTAGATCAGATTCTAAATAACTTCGGCTCAATTTTGCCTCGTGTTACACTTGATTACTGCATATTACACTTCATGCAACAACTCCTCTGGACATCATTTATTTACAGTTACGTCTTAAATGTTTGCCGTAACTTTTTTCACTTCATTTTCTAAAAAACGGCTGCTGTTGAGTCACTCTTCAAATGAAAAATTCATTGGAGAAGAATTTATGAAGTTCTTATAAGAATTTTTTAACTTTTACTGCTGTTTTGTTTTTATTACACTTCATTTTTCTTTCAAATTCGACTGACTAATTTATCAGCAAATGTTTCATAATATCGTGTTTACACATATTACTCTCGCTCTTAATTAGAAATTAACTTTTATGCCGTTCATAATAAAGTCTGCGCTAGTACAGAAAACCGGCAATTTATAAATTGTATTTTTTTACGTTCTCGAGGCATTAAAAACTCCCGAACCCCAAAGAATTACGTGTAACAGGCCTTTCCATCTTCTAAAACTTTAAGAATGGAGAGAGAAACGCAACGTAACAGGGGGAAAAATTTTTTTTACTTTAAGAAGTGACATTGTCGGAGATTAAGGAAGGATTTGATTTGCCACTGAATGGCAAAGCTCTTATAAATCACGACGCTGTTAAATAGAAGGGCTCAAAGCTGTTCCTAAAGGATCTGACTTCTCTTAAATCCGCACTGTTGTGTTAGGTAGCGGCTCTTAAAGTTCGAAATCGTAATTAATGAACGAATTTCACGCAAAACTTAATCGGGAAATGGCACACGATAAATCAATGCCGCCGATGTAAGAAGGTGCTATTTACCTAATGTAATTTCCGAATCGTAGCCGAATTCTTTTTAAAAAACACACGCACACACAAAAATGATGATGAAAACATTAAATCTAGAAAATATGTTTGATTCTGTAACCATTTTTGCTAAGAAAATTACAACTAAAGCGGCGGCTCGATAAATTCGATAAATCTGGCTGTTGCCTAAGGTTATGAAAAAAGTTTGACGGGAGTCGTATCAGTTCATTAAAAATAATAATCAATCTCTGGTGAGTTGACATTTATGTCACTTGCTCTTAAATATTATATGAGTACCCCCACCGAGGAGACTATATGGACGAAAATAGTGTTCTTCGTACAGACGGGAGTTAGAAACGAATCCCTAAAGTGTCACGTATCTATAAATAGACATAAACAACCAACAAAATCTCGCGAACAAAAGCAATTGCTCTTCTGTTGTGTGGAGACAATTTTGGGATTACTTTGTTGGATAAATTCCATGTAATTGCCGTGAAGATGATTATAGTCGACTAAGGAATTTCTTCGTTACTCGTTATTTACAGAAATTAGTTAAATTATAAGCTTTATCATTTCTTACTTACGCTGTAAATTTACTACATTTTTTGAAAAAAAATGTAATTTAATTTCATAATTTTATTTATTTTCGTGGGCGTTAACCACGATGCAAAACTGTTCGGATTTTTGCAAAAATATTCACTTAATCATCCGTTTGTATTGCGTAAGATTTTAGGAAAATTCACTTTACCACGTATCCCTGTGTATATATATATATATATATATATATAAGGGTGGATTGAATATGTAAAAATTTAAGCAAAAAAATACATAAATTATGCAAAATTTAAAGTTTAAAGTCATCGAACTTGTAAAACAGTATATCATTTTGATTGATCTTGCTGTTTGTTTTCTTTTCGAGTAATTAAAGAGCATTACAGCACAAAAGAAGACAAACCTTTAAAGTGGTATGTGGAGCGAATTTCCTAGTTTATTTATTTAGAGAAGAACCTATTCTTACTATTCTTACAGCAATAATTCTGTTGTTAAAAGCGTCGAAAATGGCAAAGAAACACTACTTTTACATGATCTAGATGAATTAAATCATCACTACTGACACGATTTTTTTTTCTTTTTCTTTTTTTGTTTTTGTGAAATTTCGAATGGAAGAAACTTAGTTAATAACGGTTCTTTCAATAGGAGAGGATTCAACTTAAACATCCATTAATAATTCATACAACAGGTGTAATTTATCCCGATGCATTTGGGTTATTTTATTCCTGTTCAATCGTAAGAGAAGAACGAATTCATTAGATTGAGATGCTAGTCGTCGGACATCTGCCTGTTCTTTGTGGAATGAAATGACAAGTTGCCAGGTAATGCAAGAGGGGAAGAAAAAAAGAACCACACCTCTTATCACGTGATGATCCTACCACAAAAAGGGGGAAAAGCCTGTTATAAATCATAATGTGTTTGGTAAAAAGTACGATTTTTCTCTCATCTCTACGGAAAATGCCTCTTAAAAGTGATTCATTAAAACTTAATTTATGTTAATGAGAAGATTCGGACAGTTAAATTTAAGGGTTTTTTATTATGAAATGTGAATTTTTTAAAACTGGATTCAACTATTTACACTTTAAAGAATTTGTGTGACTAGTTGGACGAATTTTTCTATTAGTAAATCGCATTTTTTAAAAAAAGGATATTTAACGAGGAAAGTTAATAACTTTATTTTTATATTTAATTAAAATAATTTTAAAAAATGATAAAAATTAATTGATATTTAAGATTTAATTGATAATTTTCTTAACGCTGATTTAGTAATTACATTCCACCGATTTAATAATTCCTGGGGGTAATCAAATCTCATTATTAGGCATTTCATGCAATTTTTAATCGTTTGGAAAACTTTTATTTGGTTTCGTTTCTTTCTTTCTTTTTCTTTTCCATATTGCATTTCTCGTTTACCCTGTTTTAATTCTACCAAATCTCTTTAATCTAATTTTAATTGTTCAGTCCAGTTAGATTCCGATGTTTCTGCTACTAAAGCAGAAATTTCCCATTCAAAACTTAATCCTAAAAATCAGGAGAATCTAATTAATTTCGCGATAGAGAAACCTAAAATTCGTTAAATCATTTTATCTGGTTAAGCTTTTGCCAAAATCGTTGTAGTCTATCAGATTATGGACGTTCCCTCCTCTCAAGTCGCACTTGATTAGCTACAATCGGCTGTGTTTCGCCCCCTTTTCTGTAAAAGGAAAACGACTAAATCAACAAAGGTGCAGGGACTTTAATTGAACCTTACGATCTTTCATCCTCCATCTTCACCGGTCCGGGTCAAGTGATGCGTTGCCAGGCAACAGAATACGGTTGTCAGGACAACGGGATTTCGGCTTTACTGGACCGTACTCCTCGGAGTTATTTGCATTCTTATTGAGGTTGTCGCACTTGGGACTTGCGGTGCAAATTGCCACGACACACAGATGCCAGAGCTATACCTTAGTATCTTGCAATGTTAACGAGATACCTTATCTCGCTCTACCATCCTCGGGCACGCTTTATTAACTCGACTCATTGCTCCTCCTGAGAATCAAATAACGTCGTCTTCGATTCCATCTATCACGGTTTAGTTTCAGATATTCCGACGTCGAGAGGATCGCGAAGGACAGAAACGTGTCTCCATCAGATAACCCCCGGGAATAGTTAACTTACGATTCGTTTCTCCTCCCCTAAATGATTAAATAAAGCTCTTGCGTAAAGAGTACCAATGCGTCAAAACGCCATTATAACTCACCTTTGGGTACGACTACAGGTCGCTGCGTAGGGGCACTGGTACAAGCTGTAAATGTTGTCCTCTTCGTGGTCACTTAGACAACTGGACGGCTGAGGAACCACACAACGTCAACGTCAACGTCATCTCACTACAAACATGTGTTTAGAAATTGTTGGGGATTTATATAAACAACTCACCGAATATTTTCCTGGCTTAAAATTATGAGGCGCTTTCAGACCTAGATTGTCACTGTCCAGCGGTAGGGGTGGGAAATCAATGGCTACTCTTCTCTTCCTTAATTCCTCCAATCGGTCCAAGACATCTCTGTAATGTGTTCTAAGTTCTTCCGCGTACAACCCGGCTAGAGATTCCAAATGGCCTCTGGATGCATCCTAGAAAAACAAAAGTTTTCTTTTTTTATTGTTAATGCCATTTTAAAGGGAAATTGGCAAAGTGTTTTAATCACCAAATTTCTATTCGAGAATTGAGGAAAATAATTAAGAAAAGAGTTTCGGTTGACCCGAGGGTAAGTGAGGAGGTGTCGTTACACATAGGGCTAATGCTATTTATAAAGACGATGTATAACGATAAATCTGTCGCATAATAGCCAAGGGGTGGTATAATGGCGCGTGGATTTATGACATCAACATCCCGAGGCGGGTGACAGACTGTGACCGAGTCTATTCAGATGGTATCGGCGTCTCATTTCTTCTCTTCCTTTACCTAGGGCCTTGGTATGGTGCTTACCCATCGTTGCCTAGGTAACCAAGACACGATAATGGAAAAAATGGCGAATAAGAATAAACCAAAGAAACTTTTACTTCGAAATTTTCTTTCTTTTCGATTTAAACCCCGAGACAGATCCAAACCCAATGATTAAAAGTGTCATAAAAGAACGAGTTTATCGAGTTTTCCGCAGGCGCATCGTCCGAGTGAAAGGTTTAACCGCAGCCACAACCCGGTGGCCTTGTGTCCTGTTACCATGGCAACTCACGTGACATTGACTGCTTCCGGTGCTGCGTCTGACCTCGAAATTGAAAATTCGGCCGAATAAATATTTATACATAATTTTTTTTTAAACAAAATGATTTCTCTCTCTCTCTCTCTCTCTCTCTCTTCAAACAAACGTAGCAGTTTTTACACACAAAATATAATAAAATATGCAATACCACGTAACAAATAGAGTAAAAAATATATATGATTTTGACTTTCCCAAGAGCAACTTTGTTACAAAATGTTTCATTAATACGGATTAAAAATTGATTAAAAACCGGTAAGCGCGCTCACGTGAGTAGAATGCCATTAAAAATGTTGGTGTGACCACACTAATTTGTAATCGTGGATTTGCGTGACGCTCGCGTGACAAGTGATAATAGAGATTAACAAGAGCGTGATCGTGTGGCGATAAGCCATCACCACGTGACAACCAAAGACAGTAACAAAAGATTGTTTTGTTAAAAATCACACAGCAAGTGATGTCAAGTCATCTAAATGGCCTAATATTTACATAATTTGAATACGCGCGTGTATACACGAATTCTCTTATTTATTATGCATATACAGTGTTTACTTATTTACAGTTCTTGTTATATATTATATATTACATTTATGCATTTATATGACCTGTTACGTTGCAAAAGGCAATGCAGTGCTTTTGTGACAAAAAATCATACCGATAATAGAGAAAATACATGTTTTTTTCTTATTAAATTCCGATAGCAGCTAATGATTTTATTTTAAATTTATAGAACTAATAAAAATTCTTGTTGGAATTTGTTTTTGAATCTCCCTTAAACCAGTGGATTGAACTCTGCTGGGTTCAACTATCAATTAAGTGCTGTATTTCCTATTATATAAAATTTATTAAGTCGTTTTATAAATATATTCAAATGGAAAATTTAATTTTTTTATTAATAAAATGTAAATTTGTGTTTTGCAAGAGTTCTTTGGCATATATAATAATATTTTTAAAGCTTTATTAATTAGAAATGGGCTTAATAATTGTGTGCTAGGGAAAGGTAAACATGTACTGTATTTAGGGATGTTGACCTCAAAACATGCAAAATTTGAATAGAAGATAAACAGTTTTGATTTTTTTTATAAATATTTTGAGTTATTAAAGTTTATCTATCGTATAATTTAATGTAATGACGATTCCTTTTTATTAAACAGTAAAAATCTTATAATAAAGTCGCTAAACGTTGAAAATACCTAGAGCTATCAGAGGCATAAATTCGACAATTTAACATAAAAGCAGATTTTTCGATTAGAAAGAGCCATATAAAACAGGAAAAAATTTTCCATTTTATTTGGGCCGAATTTATGTCCTACGCAACTCTAGGTATGCTCAATACGTTGAGACTTTATTATGTTATTTTATCTGTTCAAGGAAAAGAAATCATCATTGAATTAAACGATAGAGTAAATAAAACTTTAATAATGTAAAAATCAAAAAAATTGAAAGTTTTACACCCTTTTTCAAGCTTTTGAGGTCGCCCGGCATAAAATCCCCTACGATAATAGCGTTACATTGTCAAAATATTATGTTAACCATAAAATTTAGGTTAGCAAGGAATGTTCTATATTGAACGATCTGTTTAAAAGATCAGAACTGTTGAATAGCTCTTGAGCATTGTTAAAATTGCATTAAAATTGTGACTAAAATGGCACATTTAACCACCAATGTTTGCGTCGTCTTTACTTTCGTGGTGTAAAAAACAAGAGTAAAGGTTCGTATAGATGTATGGGATAAACTTTGACCTTTCTAAAAATAATACTCGTACAATAGTACTACATCTTAGAAAAACTGGAAGGAAGACTAATAAAAAAAAAGTAGAGAGCAATGAGGAAAAAAAACAGTTCCGAAAATTAAATTGAGCGATAAAATCGAGAGGAAACAAGAAGAACAGGAATTAAGGACGTTGTAGAACACTCAGGACCATTAAAACGAAACTGGACGAGACAAACGACGAGAGATGATCCAAATTGACGACAAGAATGGTACCCAAGAGAAGATCGAGAGGATGGAGAAACTAAGTTGATCCTTCAGTAATAAGTGAGTGGAGAACTACGTAAGAAAAGAAGTCTATAAAGAGAAAAACCCCTTTGCTAAATACCAAAAGATAAACGGCAAACAATAACAATATGGATATCAGGTTTTGGTGCTTCTATAAATTCGAATGCGCGAATAACGGCATTCGAGTAACAATAACTCTGCCGAACAGAGCCTCATTGGAGTATTTAAAAATGTCACTTTAACGCGAACAAAATAGTAAACGATTTCTAAATGTTTTTACTGGATAATAACCTTAATGCATTCTTTTATTCACTTTGATTTCTT
Source organism: Centruroides vittatus (assembly GCF_030686945.1). Lineage (NCBI taxonomy): Eukaryota > Metazoa > Arthropoda > Arachnida > Scorpiones > Buthidae > Centruroides > Centruroides vittatus. Next base: position 2,566,305 of record NW_027122405.1, on the reverse strand, counting down.
TCGAATTTTTGTTTCCTGCGAAAATCGATAGAGCAGATCGATAAAGCAATAAGTAAATTATCGATCCGAAGATGGCTCAGCAGATATCGGCCTTTTCCTTCGCCCCATCTTCGAATTTACTTATTAATGTAAAGAAGAGATTAATGAACCCGAGAGGGGAGAGAAAAAAAGCCCAAGGTTACGACCATTCCCCGGCAGCAAAAACTGTTTCCTTTTGTCACCGTAGGGGGAGAATCCGATCCACGAAAGTAATTCGAGGATCCTACAAACGAGATTCGGTGATACAAGCACATCGAACGATAGTAATTAAGGTAAACAAAGGTCGGTGCAATCGACGCCCGGCTCTAAAAGTACGAGCCGGTGTGGAGGAAGGATTTATGACGTCATAAAGGCTTAATGGAATAAGGGATTAAGGAAAAGTCGGAGACGTCCTATACGCCATCTAATCGTCATAACGAGAGAATCGCGTGCCAACTAAGGACCATAAATCAACTACTTTTAAATATCGAGTCGATAGAATGGATGCCGATCGATCAGTTCGAACGATAGAATCTACTTATTGGACATTCATTTGTTTTCTATAATGACGAATCGATGCGAAGAAGAATTAATGGAAAAATGCCAGTCTTTTCGGAATCGTATCGGAAGTGTCATTAAACCATTAAAATTAAATCTAGAAAGGGTTAGGTATTCGCAGAAAGAAACGAAAATTACAATTCCGTCATTCCAAGGGATGAGATTTTTACGAAATAGACGCATCAAAAGCGAGAATTTCTTCAAATTTCCAAGCGAAAACTGCATCGACGATGATGGCGATCTGTATCTAAATTAGAATAACCAATTATTCGAACGCAGTCTTAATATGTGCCATTTTACACGTAACGTCTGCATTCTCATTCGGCATAAATCAATTATATTAAAGTGTTAAACGCTTACAGATGCGGTAACGAAAGGCTAACTGAATACAAGCAAGCGTTTTATTAGTGGTACTCCGATACAATGATCGCATCCGAGATAATTATGATAATTATCTAAATAATTACCGGTAAATATGCGGGTAAGAAGAAGTAAACGTTTAAATCTACGAAAAGGAGGGAGAAGACCTTCTTCCATTTAAGGACCTTTTTTTTTGCACAGAACGGATCAGTCGTCCGACCACCTCCCATTCCTGTCAACGCTATCTGCCGCGATAATCGGGGATAGCCAGTTGGCCCTAGGCTCTTTTCTATCTGCCATCACCTGGTCGTCGTCTTAAAACGGCCGCCTTATCTCCCTTCTCCTTTATGACGTGCCGTAAAACGGTATGCGGGAACCGACATTTGTACAAGGTTCCCCCGACAGGCAAATGAACGGATCTCTCGTTAACTAGAGACGACCTGCAACGACCGATCGAGCACCATGCAAAACGTGAAGATATCCGATAGAGTCCGGTTTGTAGTAGCCCAGTGTGCGAGGAGATAGGCCCACCGCTGCATTATCTGCAACCCCTTAGCCAGCGAGTATAAACCCCCGCACGCTATAGAATTGTTGGCATCCGTCGGCCATTTTTAGCATAGCCGGCTTTTGGCTAACAATCAAATACCCCGTGTTGTCAGCAGGCGGGTGGTGGGTCATCCGCAGGACCCCGTTCTGGGTGGAGTCCGACTGACTCACTCCCGTTCGATAGGTGGGAAAACGGATCGATTTTTTCATACGAATCTCTACTCGACAACGATAAGGTCGGCGACCCGTAATCCAAATATTTCTATAGGGCACCTTTATTCGGTTAGAGCACAATTATAAACTCGGCAGACAAAAATATACACCATAAATATTCCGATTAGTTACTTCGTGCAAAGCACGTACATTTAATTATGGTTCCACCCATTAGCACCCTGACTACTAGGAGGAGCGGGTAGATTATTTTCCTCCTTCGAATAAGAATATTAAACCGTAAGAGGCCTTCCTAGGAGAAGATAATCCGATATCTTTTCTGGTCCGGAAGACCGGTGGCAACAGTATCCGACTCGTGTCGAGATCCTAATAGTTACAAATGCGATACGGTCACAAATCTTTGTAACCCGGGTCCTAGCCTAGCGCATGACACAAAGGAAATAAAAAGCCTATGCCAGAGAGTCTCGTTAAGGATTTCGTCATTATTATTCCGATGACGTCACAATACGACAGCCCGCCTCTTTATAGCAGCTATTTTTCAAGGCGTCCCCCTGGCCCATTGTCTAATTCGGTCTGTCTCAAAGCGAAAGAGCACGGGCGAATCCCTTCTATTTTAGGTAGAGGAGGCATCTTCTCTAGCTGTCCGACTATAACCTTACAAACGGCGTATCTATCTATCTATCTCTCTCCCCCCGCGACTAAAACAATGGAGGAAAAAATGGCGAAGGAGGGGAAATCGACTTCTAGAATGGAATCCTTCTCCACAGGGTGCATAGGCAAAATTTTTTAAATATTTAAGCGGATGATTCTCGGATCTAGCGAGGAATCGTCGAGAAAAGAAAGACGTTTCGCCATTGATTTTTCCACCTCCCTTTCCTTATATTCTTATAAACAGTAGAAATTAATGCAGCGAACCGAAAGTCCTCTGGGACTTCTTTCGGTTAAAACCCCAACTTATTCTAGATACAAGTTACTCTATTCGCCTTGAAAGAACCTTTCAGACTATTTTTTTAACTCGGAAAATACTTGAAAACTTACAATAAAAGATGGTAATGCGCTTGGAGTAGGCCCTTGTATTTTATCAACTGGTTGTCATTCTAAAATAAAAAATAAAAAATAACAGTTTGTTTCTCCTAAAGAATAAAATTGTTTCTAATGCAAGATCTATTTGTTAATACCTTGGGAACGGATGGAGATTCTCACAGATCGTTTCTATTGATTATAAAAAGAATAGAGCTAGTTACACACACTAGAGGTTTTTCTCCCATCCTCTTTCATTGTCGAAGACTTTGAGAGAAAAACTAATTAGAGAGAGGAAACAAATTTAAGGGGCCTGCGCGGATAATAAATTCATTTTTAGTTACATATTTAAAACCGAGGTCGGGTCTAGATTGAAGAATATGGGCCACGATTCAAGGTCGTTGCCCACAGCAAAAGCGGCCAGGTTAGTCTGGACAATGAGGTCATCCGTCTCGGACCACCTCGGCCTCTTTCCCTGATTCTATACAAATGCCAGCAAAGAAAATACTTTTGTTCGAGGCGAGCGACGAAAGACTTACAATTTAATCTCGGAGACCACCCGGAAAAAATAGTTCGGGAGTTGGAATTCTTATATCAATATTTAGATCCATTATTTTAAAACCCGGCGTATTTACAAAACATTATTTCTGATATTAAACAGAGGATAACAAATGCTAAATCGCCAACGAGGTAAAATAACGTACTAATAAGGGTAAGTCGGAGAATGAATGAAGAGGGAGGAAGTTGTCATCGGCACGATAGGAGGAGACAGCAACACCAATTAAGGAGAAAGCGAAACCTTAACGAAGGTTACAATAATGGTAGTTGTTAGGGCTAGGCAGCTTATACAGCCATTTGTCACCCGCTGGGCCGGATTGTTACATAAGAGAGGGCTTTGAACGCAACCAGGAAAGCAAAAAATTTATATATAAACGTATAGATTCGGAGATGAAAAGACAACGCACACGACCACAATTTTTGGATTTATCTCGATTTTTAACGGACAATCGAGGTAATCGCTAACGAAGCACAATCGGAAACAGTTTTCTGGTAAATTAATCAATTCGGTGACCCCGAGGCTTGGTTGTGTCAATCTATAAGACAGACCAAGAGTCGAGTAAAGCCGACGGAAAGAGCCTGACATCTAAGGTCTTATCTGACCGGTAGAACTGTGACAAATCGATGGTGGTCTGTTCCATTTGGCAACGTCTCGCATCCTTCGGACAACAGCTCCGTAATGATCTCGTTTAGAAGTTATGAACAGAAGACGTCTTTTCCTCCTCTTACTCGGTCGAAAATGACCAAATCATTCTTCTCTCAATTGTCTTCGATTAGCTTATACACCGGGAATACAAATACTACACTCGATTCTCTTAACAACCTCCATGTTTAAAAATAGTGAATTTTTAATTAAAAAAGAATTACTTATAGAAATTTTTAAACAAATTTTACTCCATTTGGCTCCTACAAAAAAATTTATTATTATTATTTTCTTCCATTCTTCTGCCAAAGAAAGAATAAAAAACGCCGATCATACCAAACGAAAGATTTACTTTTTGAAGATGCTTCAGGAATTCCTGATGTTGCAAACAAGAAATGCGGATATTTATGAGGATATATGTTAGTCCGGCAATAAAAACTCTTCTGTAAATCAAAAAAGAATGCATTTATCATAGGAAACGTTCAACAGGAATTCAGAATTTTTCTAGATTAAAAATAAACCTCAATGGGATAAGCGTGATATTACAATGTGAGAACTTTAATGTAAAAGAAAGTTTTTTTTAATGGCATTACGCGAAAGGAAACTTCTCTTTTGAAGAATATCGAACTTATTTTCTATCTTTTCATTGATTTTAGAAAGTTAAATAAGCTCGGAAAGTTTTTCTACTGTGACCAAATGAGTCTTTGAGAGTATCCAAGAAGCAAAGTAGCCTTAGGCTAAATATTGGCTTTGGAGGTGGAGATGTCGGTTTAATGCGGAGAAGAGTGATTCAAATTTGATAAAGTAGTCATTTGAATAAATGATTACGGTAGAATTCGAGAATATCTGGATGGAATTAAGGCTTGTAAGTCACACGGCGAGAACAGTGCTATTAGGAGGATGAAGTGGAGGAGGATGACGAGTGGCGCGGTGGGTTCGTGACCGGAGATGCTGTCTCTGTAGAAAGAATGCAAAATAAGAAAAGTAAAAATCGTTTTTCGTGAGCTTCTAAGGCCAATCCTAGTCGAATTGGACGGTCCAACGCGGATATATCAATCTCGTTTCGGTTTTAAATGAACGTGATTCCCAATTCCGCACCAAATTTAAGAGTGTGTTCATCGACCGAAGACTAGAGGATCGATAGAGTAGCGTAATCAATGCCGATCGCTTGTTGGGGAGTGAATACGACACGGAATACTTAATTAGAGATGTTAAAAGTCGTATTTCTCCATAGAGTAACCGTCGAATCTCCTCCTCCTACATCAATTAGGATGGCAAACGTCACTGATTTGTTTTAAATACACTCTACTTCGGGGAGGGAAGCACTCGGAAGAGAAGTTAGAAAAGAAATATCTCGAGAATTATCGCGAAGAAATTATTACTAAGAATAAATTGTAGCAAAGAACCGAAAACAAAGATGGCATCTACGGAAGATCGATCGTTTAATCAGCAATTTCTCGATAATTTCCGAAGTTTGGAAGCCAGTTTGAAGCATCTTAAGAGAGATTAAAGCAAAGTACTTATCCAAAATCCGAAGAGTGTGTCGAATGCTTTAAAACTCGAGAACATTTACAGAATTGAAGGTGATGCGGCGTTAGTAAATATGCATCGTGTCGTGCATCCGAGATTGGACATTAAACCGACGTACATTATAATTATTAGCGAGATGGTCTTCCAAACTCTCTCAACAATTGATTGCTTACCCTTTTTATATAAATAAGCAATCAATTATCCGGGCAGCAGCTTTTTGCCACTTCTGTCACCAAAATATCGATCCGGTAAGGTCTTTCTTCTCTTCCAGAGCTGACATTAAATCAATGAAAAATAAAACGGCTTTCCACTTTTTTAAATTGCTAATGATTTGCAAATTTTATTTTATCGTCCTATTAAAATTTAATTTTATCAAACGAAAGAAAAAATTAACTAATATTCCGATGCAAAACAAATTAGCCAATTAATTTCTAAACAATTTTTCCGAGCAGAAATCCATTTACACCAATAAGAAATTTAAGGAAATGGACTGAGTCGAAAATTGCTCGCAACCTAGGAAACCGATAAGGAGTGTGCAGGCGAGCACGGGCATTTCGTGAACACGAACGAAGCGGGTTACTTTACGAATATGTTAGAAGTTTCTCTTAAAAAAATGTCGCTATTATAAAAAGAGAAGCGAAGATAGGATCGTTTGTAGAAACTTTTATCTGGTTAGGTAAAGGGGAGATGACAAGATAACTCCTCCAGCAAGGAGGTAAAGGCTATATTAATCTGAGAAAAACGCTATTTTTCTCTTTCGGAAAGTCGTTATCGCTCGAAACTATTACCAAGAGGAATATCGAGTACATATAATAAGAGAGAGATACGTGTCTCGAAATGAAATTAAGTAGAATAATTATAACAATGAATAGGAGAAAAAAAGAAAGAAAATTAAAAACAAGCAAAAGAACGTCGAAGGAAATTAAAGTGCCCCTCCCTAACAGGCAAACAAACCGCCATTGAACATAACTTATTTAACATTAATTGAATCTGTAATAAGTTTATGTAAAAATCTTTTGCAACAATTTAAATAAGTTGGCATTTATAAAACAAAGAATACCTCGACCTCTAAAATCATTTGCAACAACATTCTTCGATACAAAAATGCAGATATTCCTTGGAGTATTTTCTCTAAAAGAACTAAAAAAATAATTGTAAAAATTCTAACGGGAATAAAAATATTTTTACTAGTCGAAAGGTAAATTTAATTCGGTAGGCTAAAGTTTTCTTGTATGAAGTCTCGCAAAGTCTATATTTATTTCTATTTTTTCATTTTTTGTAACCGTAGTTTAAAAAAAAACAGTAAAAAATTTACTCACGAAAAACAAATTTGATCGAGTTTCAAGCGGAAAGAGTAGAAGAATAAACATTTAAGCTGAAAAATAAATAAAAGGACTTTATTTAATGGAAAAGAAAGAAATATTTCTTGTTTGTGGATTTTATTTAGAGCAAAATATTGTGGTTCCTTTCTAGAAACAGCTGCTCTTTTCGTGGCACGCGATAACAACAGCTGCCAAAGCAACATGCAAGACGTTAAGTGTTCTATTGGTTCCTAATTATCACGCGAAACTCTTCGAACGGAACATTTTCCACAAAGAAAAAACACAGAAAAGGTAGAAAATCTAAAGTGCGTTGTTTTTTTTTAATCCCCGGAGATGAAAGTCAAGGTTTTCGACCTCGATTCGCGTCGATAAGAATGCATATCGGCAGGCAATTCCCTAAAACAAAAAAGATTACGCGGGGAATTTTCCCTGACAAAATTCCATTTTTAGGCAGTTGGGTGTAGTGGGGGGATAAAAAACCTGCTCGGACCTTCGAACATTAATCAAACTAGTTTGTTCGCGGGAAAGAGTTACGCGTTAAACATTTTTAATAAGTAAGAATAAGAAAATGTAGTTTTATTATAGCAAAAGGGCTTGTATTGACATAAGGGATGAGAGCGGATAGCCGAAACGTGACGCTTACCACTCGTATAACGAATAATCAAATTAATTCTCTCATCGATCCGGAAGGTTATGGTCCAAATAGAAAGATAGTGTCTACTTTTTATTTGTCTATGCTTTGTAAATGGGATAAATAAGCCAAGCGTTTAGGTGGTGGAAGAGAAGCTAAGTGGGTTTTGCTGGATGGACAAGTAAGAAACGCTTAGCCAGCCTCGGTGTTAGTGAACAATAATAAAAGAGAAGGGAGAGTAGGAAAGAAAGTGTTTTGCGTGGAGGAATATATTTTGGCATTACTCACCGGATTGGTGTAAGGTTGAGTACTGAGACGGATTCCATCTCGTACCAGTTTATCTCTAATGATCATCTTGAGTTGCATTTTGGGGAATCTGACGAATTCCGCTTTTCCTTCTTCGTATTCGTCTACATACTTCTTTGCGGGGGAATGCGCTGCCCTGATGGCCTCTTTCTCTTTGACCAATGCTTCCTTAATACTGTCGGCCGGGTCTAGGCCGTGTCTGGCATTCTCCTCTAGAGTGAAGTATACGGCCGTTCCTCCATGTTCCAACAACACCCTGACGGCTCGCAGGATCTGCTGGCGATGAGTGGCATCCGACACTCCGATGGCATCCAAATCTGGCTCTCCTATCTGTTTGCAGATTTCTAGATCGTCGTAACCGTTGTCGATGAAACTCTGCGCATAGCGACCCAAATGGAGAGACTTGAGCCAATTCTCGACGATGTTCTCTTCGTTCATCTTTTCTTTTCTCTTATGCGCCCGGATGCCGAGCCAAGCGCACCGCCATAGCTTTCCTCCCTAACACTAACGCTACTGCACGCGCCTTCTATCGCTCCTCGACTATGACGTCACACCGGGGAGGAGCCATATTGGTGCATGCGTGCAGACAAGTGTAGACTGTTGGCTTTCGGTGCTTTCCACGGACAGAAAATGTTGACATATTCTCAGATGGCGAACATCCTCCCAGGTAAATAGCCGAGACGGACACGAAGGCCACACGTAAGGCATGTCACGTGACGGATTACCCTTCGCGTGACGCTTTGATGTGCAAATTCTACTTGTCTAGATACTGGATATTGCCCATCCGTCAATGATCTCCCGAACGTTCTCCGATTCCTTATCGGTTTCTCGAAGACAAATAATCAATAACGACCATCCCTCGAGTAATCAGTTCCGTTCCCGATTTACTTTCGTCTCTTTTAAAAGACGTATATTTAAATTCCTTTATTCTATTTTATTATTCGCTTGTATTGCAGTTTTCCCGATAAATATATTAGGGAACGACAACCAAATGAATCATTTCTACGTTTACAATGGACGAAACTTTCGCACGGTAGAAAACTGGTATGTAACGACCTCTATCGCCCGAAAGCAAAAATATTCATTTTGGTTCCTATCATTCGGATTCACCAATAAATTAAAATCGTATCTATCGAGTTTATTACCCTGGCAGCATTCGGCACGTGTGGGAATTATGCATATATAAATATATATATATATATATGTACATATATATATATAAATATATATATATATATATATGTACATATAATTTTGAATGCAGATCGATCCTTCAAACTCTGCTATTCATTTTAAATAGCGACAGAAAAATAGTATAAAACTAAGAAAAACCGGCGAGCATACATAAATTTAAATAAAAGCAGTACCAAAATAAGTCTATATTTACAGAGCGCGGTAACGAGGCGATAGCTGCGGGGAGCAAAATTCTATGACAATCAATCAGCCGGGGTCGGAAATTTTTGACAACTAGTTATTAGTGCTTTCGAAACTTCTTTGATGCCCGGATGCCGACATCCGAAATGTTTACTCATCTAAATTAAGTCAATGTGGACCAGTTTGCCGTGTCGTCCGACTGAGGCGACTAAGGTAGTCACATTCTCGTATACGATACAAAATCTTTCCTCCACATTAAAGTTAATAAGTGCTTCGGGCCATAAATGATATTAGTGTTATATGATACGCGTTGGAAAATATAATCAATTTTTCATATTTTTCACTTTGAAACGTTATTTTGTTTTAAAAGTAGCGGAGGTTGCTAGTAATTAAGGTTCTTCGTGAATTATTTCACAACTTCTTAATATTCAGCATTATAATTAACTTCGTACCTTCTTGTAATAGGATACAATTATTCAATTTCTTTTCCATTGAATCAGTTTTTCTTAATTTTCTTATTCTATACATTCCTTACTTCAGTTATACACAATGTATGATTCATGATTTAGGTATTTATGATTCATTTATACCTGAAACAAGGAATGGATGAATCTGTATTCCGTACGAATTATTCTAGATAAAGTTCTGAATATGGTTTCAACTTTCGGTTCTTCAATCCAAGAATGTTTAATTCCTGTTTTTTTTTTTTTTTTATTCGTAGATGCTAGATAAATTTTAATTACTGCAAATTATATTCCTCCATGAAATTAATTTTGATAATAAACTTTGTAAATTTTGATAAGAGAATGCCAATCATAACGAATTATTCAAAAATATTGTAATTTAAACCTTTATCCGGCTTATCTCTATAATTTTTATGGATTTAATATGGGGGAAATAGGTTATATTTTAAGGATAATCTGTAATTATGTATGTTGGAATCAACTAAAAAATTTCCAATATAATTTTTTTGATTACAGATATATTAATATATTATTAAACAATTATTTTGCGAAAATAATTAAACAAGTGAAAATAGTACCAGTAATTTATTACAGAACAGTTTCATAGGTATGATTATCCATTAACAGTAGGCTGATCTATTAGAACTTCTGTTGAATAAGGAATGTACGGTACAGTACATTTTCTTAATAAATTCATTTTGTTCTGATAATGTATACTCATATCAATTTGGCGTTATTACCCTACGTTTTTATAAAAAAAAAAGTAAGTGTAAATAAAATGCCAAATCGATGTTATAGTGCACACTATGCTGACATAATATTATGAACAGTGAAAGGCCGATATCTCGTCGTTCAGATTCAGATTATTGAACGCACCTTTCGCTGTTCAAGATACTATTCATGTTAGATTATAAACTAAGTCGAATTCAGATTCTAATCCCATCTAGTTCATAATCTAACATAAATAGCCTAATATGGATCATATTGTCGTTCTGCCTCCCACATATTTGCTTGCTTGTATCATTGCGGGTGAGGCCCATCAACTGTAAGCAAAATTGCAGCCGATGTATGGTCTTAATGCGCCAATGTTTGCATAACGAATCGATTAATCATTTCCTTATACCTTAATTTAAAATATTCAATCATTCAATAACCATTCACTGCTCAATATTGTAGCTCAAGTATCAATAGCCTAGTTTAAAATAATGCATTTATTAGCTACAGTAAAATAAATTGATTCCCTCGTCAATCTAAAAACATATGCAGCAAGAAACTACCTGGATCTGCAATAGGCGAGTTTCGATATTTGATTATTGAGTCATTGTCCATTGCAAAGACGCAACAACCCTCAAACAAAGCCCATTGTAGTAGCGATCGCTGTTGTTTAACGAATTGGATTGATGGCATAAGACGATGCGAGACATTGACAATCCAAGGGAAATGTTTTACAGAAGTTTCTATGGGAAACTATTCAGAGTTAGATACGTGAAAGAAACTAAAAAAAGAAAAAACCTCCACATTTGAAATATATATTTAATAATATATTAAATATATATATATCGATCAACTAACAATAATATTCATATTGCGTATACGCACAAGATTTTACATGCTTTGCTTACAATTATGTGCAAGACTCGACATGTTTTCATTTACAAGAAACAAATGTATGTATATTGTTTGATAACCAATAAAACATTTTAGATTCAAACTTTCCTTAAGTATTTTATTTCAATGTAATATTTTAATTAATTACATGCATTTCTCAAATAATTTACTCGGTGAAGTTTAATCGTTTTCATATGCGTTTAATACTTTTTCCGACCGTTGCCCCCACTTTGCTCCGGCTCCCCGAAAATTGACTTTTGCCCTGTGACTCATGGAAATGATCTGTGACCCCAACTGCAAAAACACTGTTCTAGATGACATATCACAATCGAAGACTCAAAACACGAGATTCATTTCTCAGGGTTTAACAAAAGCTCAGAAAACTATCGACTTACTAAAAAAGAAAAAAATAGACATAAAACTGACTTTATAACTGCAGTAAAGTAAAAATTATAAGTTTTTCACATAGACAAAAAAAATGTTTTATTATAAAAACTATAATTCTATCTCTGTTATTAATTAAACGTATATTTTTTTGAACATCAATGCAGTTTCACGCTTTCAAAAAAGAATCTTGCAACCCTCCGTTTATCCCCCCCGCAACATCCAGTTTAAGAACCACTGATCTAGATTTAATGTTTGAGCTGTTGCATTTTCGTTCCCACTATAAAAAGACCTCTCGGTCTTTGTTGTTTTATATTATTTTGCGTATAGATTTTTAATTGATTTCAACTTACTGAAAGATTTTGCTGCTCTAGATCTTAAAACAAAAGTTAGAGCACATGCAAAGAGGAGCTTTCTAGTGGCGCGACTATAATTTTGAGGTCGTCAGCAAAAAATTTTTCTGAGCCTTACCAGTGTAAGAAAAATGAAAATCGTAAATTATTCAAGGTTTTTTTTATATTGCTTGAAAAACTTTATTTTGGGGTCTTTACTTAATATTGAAATATGTAGTATTTAATATATTAATACTGTATAAATTTTTAAAACATTAACTATTACGGGGTCCTAGATTCCCGGGGTTCTGAGGAGCATTGTTACACTGTTGGTCGTAATAAAATCAACGATCAAATTACAAAACTTTCGTCTACCCTCTATCGTATACCCGGATTCGAATACCAATTGGATCCATGAAATTTTTTATGGTTATCTTGTTTTATTTATTTATTTATTTATTTGATTACGGCAATGAGACACGTGGGCGATCTCCCGGGAGGTCTTTTATGGGAAATTGGCCCCTATTTGCGTATTATTAACGTGAAGAAAACACGAAAAACCCACGTGGCCAGCCCGTTGGTGAGGCGCAAACCTACAGATAACTCCCAGTTTTCACTGGTTTTATTGTCGGATACGTCAGATCTAGTCCTTCACAATCCTGTCTTCATTGCGTGTCTGCCGAAATTGATGACGAGTACGAAAAAAGAGCCTCTTAGTAATGATAATGTTATTTATGGCTAATAATGGCACTCATAACCATTAATGTTATTAATGGCTTTCAGTGAATGCACACACTAAAAACAATTAAAATATTTTGTCGACCATAAATGAGTTTTAATAAAACTGGCTAAAAATTGTATGGGATACGTCCTTTTAAAAATTCCCCTAGATTTAACGAAGTTTTACGAAACATCCCTTCTCCTCTTTGACAGCTAAAATTACCACGATTATCGATAATATCTCTATAGAATTCATTAAGAATATGGGCGAAAACGGAATTAAGAAAATTGCCAAGCTTTGCAAAGTGACTTTAGGACTTTGAGGAATATTTTAATTCCCATTTCAAAGAAAGATAAAACAACCAAATATGAAGATTATAGAACAATTAGCTTGATCTCCCATACCTCAAAAATCCTTTTAAGAATATCAGAGAAACGCCTCTATGGAAAACTGAACCCATTCATAAGGGAAGAACAATTTGGTCACAGAAAGGAAAGAGGCACCAGAGAAGCGATAGGAATGCTGAGAACCATATGAGAACGATACATTGAAAAAGGGATTGGTCTGTTTTATAGATCTTAAGATGGCATTTGACAAAATTGACTGGAAAAAGTTGATGGCTATTTTGAGAAAAAAAGAAGTGGATTGGAAGGACAGGAGATTAATATTAAACTTGTACAAATATCAGAGAACAGTAGTTAAAGTGGATGGTCAATACAGTGAGGAAATCAAGATTGAAAAGGGTGTTAGGTAGGGTTACTTATCACTGCGTTTTTACAACATATGCTCGGAAGAAATGATTATGGAATATCTAGAGGAAGAGGAAGACATTAAAATTGGAGAATGGCAGATTCGATGCCTAAGGTATGGTGATGATATGGCAATTCTGGCAAAAAGCGAGGATAAAAGGGAAAAAAATCGTGAGTGGATTAGAGAGGGGGTTTGCGGCCTTCAAAATGAAAAGTAACGTTTTTTTTTTTTTTTTTTACTCTTTCCGCCTGTGGGCACCAAGAGGGCCTCTTTTAGTAGGCCCATTATGGGTTCGGCCAGGCCCACAATGGGGCGACCGGGTGGTGAGGGACGGGGCCCGACATATCCGAACGGACCACCCCCGAAAAATTCCTGGGGATTTTTCGACCCGTTCGGATTCGATCCCGGGTCCCCAGAGCGGTAGGCTACCACCTTGACCGCTCGGCCATCCGGCCTGAAAAGTAATATTAACAAAACCAAAGTGCTATGGATTGGAGAAAAGGAAAGAATGGTCAATGTCCATATAAATGGTGACAAAGTGGAACAAGTAACGGGTTTAGATACATGTGTGCTTGGCTTTACTCTGAGTACAGAAGTAAGAACGAAATCAAGAGGAGAATTGGAATGGTGAAAGAATCATTTAGCAAAATGAAAACAATTTTGTGTGGATCTCTGAAATTAGAATTAAGAAAAAAGCTGGTCATTTGCTACATTTGGAGTGTTTTCCTCTGTGGTGCTGAAAGTTGAACCTTGAGACAATGCGACATTAGGGAAATAGAGGCCCTAGAGATGTGGCGAAGAATGTAGAATGTCAGATGGAGGGATAAGGTAAGAAATGAGGAAATCCTAAGAAGATTGGATGATAAAAGGAGCATATTAGAGACAATAAAAAGGCGAAAAGCGAATTGGATGGGACACACGATTCGAGAGGAAGGCTTATGGAATGACGTTATGAAAGGAACGGTTGCAGGCAAAAAAAAAACAGGGAGAAGAAGAATTAAAATAGTGGATGACTTAAAAGTGGGTAGTTATAGGAGCTAAAGACAAGAGCGCAGGATAGACTAGTACAGAAAAAAGAGATGGTGCTCACTGGACCTGATATAACTAGCAGAAAACTAAAGATCTAGGGACAGTACCGCCGTTAGAGCCAGACAATTGAGGGCACTTACCCCAGGGAACCTCGCCCTTAAAAAATTTAATTTTTATGCCATCCCGCCTTTTCATGGTAATTAGGCGTACCCTCCATAGAAAATACATTAAACCAAAATAATTCTCTGTATGCATATTTAGGCATCTTTAGCACAGAAAATGGTAATAATTTAATAGAACTGAACGTTATGTTAGTAGGTGTCTCGAAAACTATTTGTTGCGATAAAATTAGATAAAAAATTCAAAAATTTAAAATATTCGAAATTATTGTAATTTTGAATTGTGCTATCAGCAATTATACTCATTGCCATGAAAAATAAGCGCACCAAGAAGGAATTGTCATATGGCTGCGAAACTTGACATGCAGATAATGCTGACATTGCGTAATGCCAGCAAAGAGCATTAAAGCGTGTCTCCCTAGACTATAAAAAACCGCGCAAAACCATCCTGTCCGTAGTTTACCTGTTGCAGAGGGTCGCTGTATCTCTAGAGCTGCCTTTACGTCGCAATCGAAGACGGTATGATCAACTAACCGAGTTTGAGAGAAGCCGAATGGTCATTTCGCCGGATAGCCCGCCCTAGGCCGTTCTGAAAATACTGTGGAGGAGGTGTTGGGACAGTGGACGAGAGCGAGCTCGCACACCCGGCGTCCAGGCTCAGGATGCCCTCGGCACACCACTAGTCCTTCGACAATCACGCACACAGCCGACTGTAGCGTTGTCCGCCATCCGGACATAAGTGGCGCCATCATTACTGGTCCCTATGTCTGTCTGTACCATTTCGAGGCGTCTGGGTAAGGAACATTTGTTATTGCAACAGCTATTACATATGCTGCCATTGACAGCCACCTATCATCGCCTCTGTTTGGAGTTGTGTCACTCCTGACGGGATTGGACTACAATGGAATGAAACTGAGTTGTCTACAGTGACAAATCCAGATTCAGTTTGGGCACGGATGACAGCTGTGTTTGTGTCTGGAGGCTCCATGGTAAATGCCTCAATCCTGCCTACGCTTTGGAGCGGCATACCATCTCCACAGCTGGTGTGATGGTTTGGGTGCCATCACTTCTAGTAATGGTCCAAGGGACTATGAAGCGCAGCGATATGTTAGTAACATCCTTCAGCCACGTGTTGTCTATTATGACAGGACTCCAGACAGACATTTTTCAACAGGACAATGCTCGACCATGCACAGCAAGCGTGTCACAGGACCGCCTTCACCACATTGCCACACTTTTCTGGCCTGCCAGGTTCTGATTTGTTAATGATTAAATATGTCTGGGATCTGGGATGCCAAGTTGGACAGCGTTTGGCCGAATTAGAGGATCACTTGCAGCAACTGTAGACTGAGATGCCTCAGGCAGTGGCGTAGCGTGGGTGTCAGCCGCCCGGGGCGGAGGAAAATTTCGTCGTCCCCTTATTTAGGTATCTCAATTCAAAAGACTAAAATATACAGTAATTCTAAAGAACTTTTCGGCAAAGAACAATCATCATTATTGTGTATTGTACAGGTGTATTGTGTATTTATTGTGAAATTTTGCCGCCCCTGCCGCCCCACTACGCTACGCCACTGGCCTCAGGACTCATACGGCACCTGTATGCCTCCATGCCCGCCTGTATCACATTGTGTATTCACGCTAGAGAAGGCCGAACAGAGTACTAGAACCTTCTTTCATTTGTAGTTCTTCCTGCAATGATCCTTTTGCTTTCATTTTATAATCACTTACTTATATCACCATTACACTCACACGTATACAATTTCGTTCGATTCCGACAACTCTCTTACTAATTTTTATGGCAATGAGTGCACGATCTTTTATCAGCAGTAAAATACCAAACCCGAGATAATCAATAAAAATACGGCATGTCTTAAAGCCATAATAAATTTAGATCTGTTGTAAAGCTTACCTTTTATAATGTCAAGTAGAATTGCTCGAATGGGTGGACTGAGAGGCGTAGCTAGGGGGCGGTGGGGGCGGCCCGCCCCGGGTGTCATCCGTGTAGGGGTGACACCCCGGTAGGCCTGTACCTAAAAAAAAAAAAAAAAAGCCTCCCCTGACAGTTTCTCCGATATGAGGAAACGCCACGAGAGCTCGCACCAGCTGAAAATCTTACTATGATTTATTCTATAAATATAAACTCATACGTCGCGACATCGCATATTCAATATAGGGTTCAAGTTGCTCGAGTGCGAAGATATTACAATTCAACAGTGTTTTATAAAAGAGTTAAAAAAGAGTGACACTACGATATCCGCACCGGGTGTCACCCATGCTAGCTACGCCACTGGGTGGACTTTAAGCTAGCGTTTGCACAATAGGCAGTTATAAATTGAATTTGAATCTAAATATACATATCAATGTAATTACAGGATATTTAACGTAGTAATCTAAAATAATCTTTTAAATGTGAAAAAATTGACACCAATTGCAGTTCACCTTCATGTCACTAAGAAGGGATTAGCAATTATTTAAAAGATTTTGAAATGGTTTCTTAATATCCACCTTTTTACTTTGTATTTAAGATATTGTTTATCATCTTAAGAAAAATAATATAAATATTATTTCTTCAACTATAAACGAGGATTTTTAAAATAATCTTTTCGGCTTTCTTATGAATTCAATAATTTATAAATTTTTTTATTCATTTTTTAACGTCAGGAATTAAAACGCAAAAACCAAATTCAAAACGAACGAAAATAGAAATTATAATCGCGGTTTTAAAAAATATTGATTAGCGCGGGCGAAAATACCAACCGCCCGGATAGAGCACTTATGCCTTCGCAGAGTGCGATTTTTAAAAATGTACGTATATTACGTACTTTAAAAAATACCTTCTAACATTTCTGTTCACCATTTTTTAATTTTATCTGAGTTACGGGCAACGTAACCGTTACCTCTGCACTAAGGAATATTCACAATCTCGAAGAGAAACCACAAGAATGGTTCGTGGACAGTCTATCCCGGTATGTCTGACTTCCAACTGTCCCCACTGTAACACGGAAAAAAGAAAACTTTTTTTTTTAAAACCAAAATTTATTTGCATTATTTCATACAAAAACTAGAGTCGTTCAGCCAGATCATTTAGTATACAATTGAAATCCACCATTCGCGCGATGTTACTCGACATTATAAAAGGCAGTCTTTATAACTGATATAAATTTATTATGGCTTTAAGACATGCCGTATTTTTATTATCTCGGGTTTGGTATTGAATAGTTCAAACTGCCTTTCTTGAAAGTATTCTCAATTGAGATTGAGCGTAGTGGAAAAATGAGGAAATTGACTGGTATCATATTAAAATTGTTTTCGCTACAGATTTGAAAACAATTTTAATCTGATACCAGTCAATGTAAGGAAGGTTTGCCCTCCCACCTATATAAATATTGTTGTTTTTTTTCACCAACGTATAACTTTCACCAACGTATATTCACTGAAGAGGGGTTGGAATACATTAGACCAACCGAAATGCATATGATGTAATTCTAAATAAAATCAATTTGCCAATGATATTGCTGTGAGATTGGTCTACCAATAATTTTTGGATTACAGAGACTAAAATCGTAATATCATCTACATATACAGCAAAACATTTATATATTAAACCATACTCTCGTTTTTTTTTAAATACAAGACGTTTAAGAGAAATTTTTAATTTTATTTATTGGTGTTGATCGGATGACGGTACGCCACGATTCCCTAAACCTTGGATGTCCGAACTCGAATCTTCTCACGATTCCCATAGTTTATGAGCAGTACGAATCATCTGTCATCTCCCATGCCGGTCGATCTCAGGAGTGAGACCTGCCGTTATTAATGGAACGAAATTGTAGTCATCTGTATAATCTATTAGCATTATAAGGCCGACAACTGCGCTGGCGGTTCGACTTGACAGATTAGTCGGGATTTAATAGACAATGTGTATTTTATTTTCTATTTGTAATAGTCAAATACGATTTCTTCCTTTCCATTCGTTCTTGCATTTTCGTATTCACTTACCGTTAAATGTTTAAATTTAGATATTTTGTGTAGTCTACTTTTATCGGCCATGATATAAATTAGCCAGTTTGAGCAGACATTTTCCATTATGCTTGTAATTTTATACCACGTTTAAGTTAACATCGAACATCGTAGCGTTTGCACAATAGCTCGTTATAAATTAAATTTGAAACTAAAAATACATATCAATGTAATTACAGTATATTTAACGTAGTTTTTCTTACTTTAGTATACCTATGAGGATAATGCAGAATGCATATGCCTCCATAATTCATTTTCAATATCTTCGCAAACATTCCGATTTTTGTAACGCAAGCATAGAACGGAAGACCGCTTATAGCTTCACGAATAGTTGCATGTATTATAAGACTATAACGAAACGTCTTACAACAAAATACCAATGCGCTACCTCGTTATTGTTTTCAGTTACTTACCACAAAGTTCGTGTGTTGATAAACACGCTGCAATGACCAATACAATTTTTAAAAATTCTTTCCAACTTGTGTGCATACAAGTTGGAAAGAATTTAGCCGGTATCACGATGCGGCGGCCGGGTGGTGGTAGTGGGTCGACACATCCGGACCAGACTACCCACAAAAAATTCCAGAGTTTCTTGACCTCGATTTATTACTTTCAAAATATTCGAATCCTATTTCTAGTTTCAATCTCGCTATTGTAACTAATTGTAGAATATTGATATTACGTTTCATCATACTACACATCATATAATTACGTTTACAATTTGTATACGGATGAAAAGTTCAAATATACTATACAAAACCACATATAAACGATAAGTTAAAAATATGTGAATATTTATCCTGTAGCTAGTGTAGATGTACTGTACGGTACATTCATCCAACGAAATGCAATGTTTAGTATTTTTCACTCAAATAGCAATAAAATTAATATAATTCGAGCTAGTTAATAAGCGGGCTAATCAAACTTTATTTCAATTTCTTCAATCTGCTAATAATACTTATATCACGCTGTTCCCTAATAAGTAAGGATTGTCGATCCATAACAGCAACTTTCCTACAATTTCCAAAGTTACAGATCAGAGGGTGAGTCATTTAATACTGTTCGTGACGAGTCTTGGCTCACGCCCTCATCAAATAAATTGCTTCGGAATCTTTAGACAAGGTGCTAAAATACAGATACGATGTAGTGCTTATTTTTACATTTAAAAAAAAATCAACCTAAGCAAAAATAAATGTTCTATAGTGACTTTTTAAATCATTTTGATTGTTCTAAACGTATATTTATACCAAACATCTCATTCATTAACCTATTCTTCCGATTTTCTCATCAAAATTTAAGTTTCCTCTTTGGTTTCTTGTTTGCCTTCGTTTCATTTTTTTAATTTCAAGTTAATATGTTAACTTGTTAGAAAAAAAATCTAAAGTTTTAGCTAATGGATACTTTATTTCTGGTCTTTGATAAAACAATAATTTAACCTCTCTTTACAATTCTAAGGAAATTTCCAAGCATGCACTACTTTGCATTACATGAGGTATAGAATTTGGAAGGAATTGATTTATGCAGTTATATCTATTAAACTATTTAAATTACATTATAGAATTGACGGACACGATCTCAGAGCTCTTCTGAAATGAAAATCTGAGTTGCTTATTTTGAAATACGAATCTTAATCATTAATAAATGGCTTAGATTCATTCTGTTAAAAACCAAATTCTGTAGATTAGTATGGAACCTAATGTTGCCAAGTTGAAAATCTTAAGACTAATATGTATCTAGACATTCAAAGTGCACAAATTATGGCTCAATTTTCATAAATTTTGTTTCCTAGATGGAGTTTTTAAATCGTGATTAAATTAATACACAAAAAACATTTACATAAAATTTCAAAACACACAAAATGCTAAAAACACGACTTTTATTTAAGATAATAGTATTGGCAGGTTACACCTTACTTATGAACTGGAGTCGTGCCACCACTCAGGGGACTTGAACAAGCAGCCTACCAATGCCTCATAATGTGTACAGAAACTTGACAAAGTTATACAAACCAGATAGTGTCACAATAATTACTTCAAATCAAAAATACACGCCACACTCCTTTTCCCAATCAAGCAAATTACATGACATAATGAATATATCTAAATCTTACACAGAATTGGACTGGCAGCTGCTTGAGAATAAAAGAGTAAACCAAGAATCGAACACTTTCAGTACAGTGACAGTGTAAAACTTGATTTTTTGTTACAAATTCTCCTCCGGATTTGGCTACTTTATAGAAATCAAAATTAATGGGACCAATTATTTCCTTGATATTTTTAAAGTAAGAGCCAAAACGGTCCTGAATCAAAAATTAAAATCTTGGAAGGTTCCAACCAGTTGCCACTCAGCAGGGAGTGCAATAAATGTTTGCCGTGTTGACGAAGATGCTAATAACTACACAATGACTGGGACAAATGCTAAACTAACCCCCATACCACAAATATGTGGCAGTGGCAACGTCACCCAGTATATATACTCCATGCTGACATGTGTGCACGTGGGATTCAACCCACCATGGAAGGCCAATAAACCTACTTCTACTTCAAATGATCCGTCAAAAAAGAAACTCCATTCTATTCCAGCACAGAGCAGTCAATTACATTATTTCTTATAGATAAGGGAGACGTAAACCACCACTGTCTTGTTTTCTCTTCATACACTGTATTTTCCAGTAAACAGCCCTGGAGCTTCACATCATGAGTAAAACACAAACACATACGTTGGTAAAAATTTATGCAAGCAGTTCATGGAATGTCACATTTGCTCACAAAACATGCAGTACTGACCGACTGCTACTTGTTAAAGGTAACAGACAAGCTAAGGTTGGGAAGTTTGGATGAAGAAGATTGTTGATCAAATTGGTTATAAGCTATCTGCCCACTCACACCCTTTCCCAGCAAGGTACTAGGAATTAATACACAATTTAAGAACATACAATTACAAGTGGGCTATTTATCAGAAAATTGTAGAACCAACTGTGACCCAGTCAATAAGATAGTAGCAGCAGTGGCTTTCTCCCAAGTAATAGGATATTGATGTGGAAGAACTATTCAACCCCACTGCTGGCCGTAGGAATCCTGATACCACTGGTCTTCGCCTCCTATATGTCCACCCCTGTAGCTATTGTAGCCGGAGGAGTCCAGCGGTTGCTGAGGGATCGGTTGGCTACCCCAGGAGCCACCCGTGGCAGCCCTCTTGGTTTGAAACCGACGCTTAGAGTCCCCTTGGTTCTGGTGGCCCCCATCAAATTTACGCTTACCGGCCAGATTTCCCCTTCGTCCACCCCCGCGATTGGGTGATGGAGCCGGGGCTCCCCCTCCACGACTGCCCCCGCGGGTGCCGCGCCCTCGGGAAAGAGGAGGAGGGGCCGATGCCCTGCCACGGGGAAGGAGAGGTCCACTGGAAGGACCACGGGTTGTCGTACCACGGACACCACGCCCCCCACGGCCCTGCAAAAGAAAAAAGATGACAAATGAGAAACCCAAAATAAAAATCGATAAAAATTATGAACTAAATCTCAACTCTTACACCTTATTTATCATATCCGAGCTTTTAAGTATTAATTCAAGTTATATTACTAACACCTGTTTCCCTGGCTTGTTACACTGTAAGCTCGGATATGATAAAATACTTGAGATGAACGAGAATGTAAAATTTTTCTCCTCATCATCTCAAGTACAAAACCTACTGAGAGCTAAAGTGCCAAAATACAACCCACCCTCTCTGGTGTTCCACGGGTAGGGGCCCTTGGTGCTGGCGCATAGTCATAGTCATAGTAGTCATCATAGTGACCATAATAATCCTCATAGTAGGGATCTGCATAACCTCCCTGATAGTCTCCATAGCCATAGTAGTCATAGTCGTAGTCATAATCTGCCAGGGGATAACAGTATTCTCAATCAGGACTTATTGGGTAACAATTAACAATCATATCTAATATGATTAGTGCAAATTACTATCTGATCCTTCTGAATCAGCAAAATTCATTACACAATAGTTGTGTGTATACAAGCCAAAATTTACATGCTGGGAAGAAATCTAACAATGGAACATAACTCACCATAGCTTCTCATTAAAGGTGGTGGCATTCTACTTCCTCGACCTCGTGGAGAAGGTGGCGGCATACCCATCATGCTGTTAAGAAAATTTTTTATTAAAATCTAATTCTATTATTGTATCATATTTGCAACATTAAAATTAAAAATTATCAAATAAAGTTGTGTTAAAATATAATAAATTTAGCAATGTCTCTCTCATATTCATGTTCTCTCAATGTCTCTCATGTCTCTCTCATATATGTGTATATATTTCAGCAATATATACACATACAGTATATATGAAAGTTTATTAAATACATTAAAAATGTCAATTTTCAAATTATTCTCATAATGTAGCAAATTTTATTGCTTTAAACTTTTATATTACATTTATAGACTTGTTAGATTTTTAAACATTTCAATGTCAAGTAATTCAGTTATCAATATCCTGAAGATTTCCGGTTACTGTTTCATTTAAGCTACATTAAACACATTGCAACAATAAATTCATAAATAATTTTGCACATTAATTAGTATTCTTTAAGTGACTGATAAAAGTAGTCCAACTTACTTTTTTTTTCTGTTAGAATACAAAAATATGCTTATTCATAATATTTGAATTCATTTATTCAAATATTGTAGTATAACATTATGCACAAGTAAAATGTTTTTGAACTAAGCCATTTTTATAATATTTTGCAGAATTATAATTTCATTTTTAAAAATGTTAAGGTCAATCCTTTTTTATAAATATGGATAATGTTCTACTGAAAATTATCTGATCTTTCAATGCCAAACAATCAGACAATGTAGCACAAACACTGCTAATCAGTTATACATTAATTGAAATAAATTATCATTACAGAAACTATAGCAGACATTTTCTGTTACAAGTTTGGTTTACAAATGACATTTCAAATGTTCTCAAGTTTTATAAAAGTCATTATTAAGAATCACTGTATGACTTTTCTATATGCAATTGAAGTGTCAAATACTCTCATAATTAATTACCCAGGAAAATAATTATCATCTATCCAACATAGTACAAAATTAAGATTTAACTGTAACAAAAAGATCTACCATTTGTTTTCCTAACTGTAATCATTATAATTATTTGCTAGATATTTTATTATGTATACACTATCTACATAAAAATATACAGATGGAAAATGCTATAATTACAAAGAAACAAGACAAATGTGAGCATGTGATGAAAATATAATTTAAAAGAATAAGTTTTTAAAATATTTCTGTTAAAAAGCATTTACTTTTTGAAGTAAACAAAATTATAGAAATTTTATTTAACAACAAAATTTTGTTTTTTGCTTTTTAGCACAAATGTGGCTAGCTTCTAACAAACATAATTAATAGCTTCCATTTCAACTGAATTTCATTTTAATCAAGTGTATTATTATTGATTAAATAACACACATTCAGAATTTCAATTATTCTTGATCAAATAGTATGCAATTACATAATAAACACATTTGTTAATAAACTGTGTAGTTGCAATATTCTAGTTATTTACATCTACCTAAAAATTAAAAATTTTAAAATAAAAACATCACTACATCATCATTACAGAAAAAATTTCAATTAAATAATTTAACAATCAATTACAATTTAATCTGTACATTCTATTTATTCTACTCATTTAAAAATAAAATCATTTTAATTATCTCAAATATCTTAAGCCTGCAACTTAGTTAAGTCTTACTTTATTTCACTGTAATAGAAAAACAGGCAAAAATTTGACTGCTCTTTCCATGCTGCATATAATATTCTTACATAAAGAATCAGGTATTTCAGACAAATATCACTTGATTATGTATAGCTTACATTCTTCCAACATTAATAAATAAAAAAAATTTACAATTTTTTAAAGAATTCATTGCAACTGATAAAATTTTTGTTTCCAAAATGATCTGAACTATTTGTAATTTGCATATGCAGCATTTGGTTCCTAAATATGAAAGCAGATTTAAAGAGCAATCTTTTGTCATAACATTATCAATTTTTAGTAGTGTCTTGCCCCTGTACACCATACTTTTCCTGTTAGCAATGAAATTGTGCAGTTATCTAACTCTGTTCTGGGAATTTTTTTTAATTGAAACATGCCCTCTGGATAAACTGGAAATGCACATATAATTAATCAGGGACTACCGCTCCTTAAGCTGTCTGTATATGGCATCAACTTTCATTTATCTAGCTTTGTTCTTGAGATTAAGAAAGGACAGACAGTGGACAACAACAGAAATTTATAGGTGTAAAAGTTTTTCAAATTGCAGTCCAATAACTTTGATATGAAAGTAGTCTTCATTTAATAAAAGTTGTTTTTATATCAATCATTAATTTTCAGAACAATCCAGTATCAGAAACAGAATTTCATCAAATGTTGCATTGCTTATACCTAACCATCTTTTAATTTTAATAATAATCTTTACAATAATTCAACATTTACAAAAATTTTAAGTAAATCATCATTAATAATCTAAAAAATTAATTAATCTGAATGGTTGTAGACATTGTAATTTATACAGGTAACATTTCTTCTGTATGTATAAAACTGGTCTTTAGTAGAAAATCTAAGATTTATTTAAATCATCATCATCCAGTAAAATCATATTTCCTGCATAATACACTGATGTTAATTAAACATTATATAAATATTTCTTTTTAAAACATGAAAATTTTCTCATTAAGCAAAATAATTTGCATTACACTTAGGCAAACAACCTGCAAAATATTTGACTCAATATATTGGTATAATAATAAAATTATTTCTGCTAAATATAGTTGCATATTTATAGAATGCAAAGTGTATTTTTCCTGCATTTTAGGTTATTCAGTTTAAAAGAATATTAACAATAAGAAACAATTTTGTTTAGAAATTGTTCTTAATTATGATGATGAAATTCCTAATTATTTTATCACCAAACAATTCACTGTCTTAAAATACGCCAATGGCTATTTTAATTTAAGGTTAATAAATAATTATATACAAATCAATTTGATTACAGGAAGGCTATTAATGCTTACCTTTAGACAGTTGTATTAATCTAGTAATATTCAACTATATACTTTAACTTAATATAGTTGAATAAAATATTAATGTAATTTTTTAAATAATCAAAATTTTTATAATGTAATCTGTAAAAAAAAAGCAAGTTTGTTAGTTCTTTATACATTTTGACACAATTAAGCAAATTCAATGAACCTTTTTGGGGACCATCTATTTATTCAGGAGGTCATAGACTATTTTTGATCAAATTAATTTCACCCCCCCACAACAGGGTCCCTTTGTAGCTGACAGTAGGATAATGGTATTCAAATGAAAAAAAATCACTTAATACAAAGTTATCAACCAGCAAGCACAAAATACTGTGTTTTTAGGGGTTTGAGGGTGTTGAGGTTGAATATTTCGTTTTTTTCCCTTTTCTTTCTTTTTGCAAAATTTGATTGGTTAGCCAATTACCATTTTATATTCAACTAGTAGCCGGAGACACCCCCTAGTGGGCATTCTAGAACAGCAGTGTCATTCCTTGGTATAAATAATAAATTCACATTACAAATAAATAATAATATACTGAATTTCTTATGGCATACCCTACTAAAATGCAGTCAAAAATGCAAAAAACCACATTTATTATTATTTTTATATTGTTACACAAAAAACTGAATTTATCGTTAATTTAAACCAGCATTTCTCAAAGTGGGCAATAACGCCCCCTTGTGGGCGGTGAGTAAATCTAGGGAGAGCTGGAGGCAGGAAACTGAAGGCAAAAGTTGGGGTCACTGACAGCTGTTCCCTTTCCTCTGTTAAACTGATTAGAGGAAACATTTTGTTTAATGGTTTCCAGATGTTGAGAACAATGTACGGTAAGAGCACAAAGTGTGAGATTCATAGAAAAGTTTTCCTAAGAATATTTCCAATCCTTCCTCACACAAGAGAAAACAGGTTAGGGGGCGTTGGGTATAACTTTATGGAACAAAGGAGGCAGTGTATCGAAAAAGTTTGAGAATCACTGATTTAAACAATAGCTAGGGGCAACCCTAGTGGCCATTTTTGGTTTATACTGTGACAGAGACTGTTGTTTTTCAGTTTTACATAGAAAATGGAGAGTGGTATGTTAAGAGTTAACATTAGAAAAAATTTTGATGTCTTGAATTATCTTCTTGTGCAAGAAAAAGCCAATGATTATTTCCTGATTAAAAAGCATGAATCTTTGATTCATTTGCCTTCATATCTAGTTGTTCATTTGTTTTTATTTTTGTTATATAAACTCAGATAAGATTAATTTGCATTTTTTCTTCTTCAATGTAAATTTTAGTCATTTTTATTCTGTTTTTGTTACATTTTCTTTTATTTTATTATAATGTATTTAACAGTTTGTGTTAAACATGACAATGGTAAGCTAAAATAACAAAACTCTTAATTTGCATTTCATTTTAATGTTGGTTTTGCCCAAGCAGCATTTGGCATGTATGCTTGTACAGGATAATCATAAAATTTACTATGACAGAACAGTAAGACATTTATGCAGTAAAAATTATTTATTCTTTGAAAACTTTCAAGTTTAGTTTGGTTTTGTAAAACTAAATAATAGGGAATAGATTTGAAATAAATCATTCTGTGTATTAATTTCACAAAACAAAAAATAATGTGAATTCATCCAAATAGGTAACTTGAATAAAAATTGCTTTTATAAGAATTCAATTGCTATATGTTAAAAAAACAAGCTAGAGAATAATGAAATACAGTAACCCTCATTAAGTCAATGTTTAAGGAGTAAAAAAACCCCAACTTTGAGTTTCCAAATTAACAAGTCTAATAACACCCAATTTTCTCAAGAATCTGTTCACAGAACAATTACAGAATTGTACAGTTTATGGTGCTTTTGAGGGAATTGTCAAGGCAACCCCTTACATTCCAAACGGAACACTGCTAATATACTTTATCAGTAAAAGAATGTCAACACAAGGTTGTAATGGTCTGGTATTGTTTGATATTTAGTGTTTGTATATCTTATTTGTCTGTATTCACACAGAATATAAGAGAAAATGAAGATCACAAACCTATCAAAGTGCAGAAGGTACACAGAATAATAAGTTCAAGTTAACAAGTATTGGTAATTTTGATTCAACAGGAGCATATTATATGGAAACTCTACACACCATCCTCAAGACTGGTTGGCAGCTTTTACAGTTCAACTTAGTAAAGTTTTATTTACAAATAAAACCTTGAATTTTTTAACTGTTCAAAATTATGTTCTTCACCACTTTAAAACAATGAGCAGATGTTCATAGTTACCACAGGACAGTGATTCATCTAATAGTGATACCTTACTTTTACAATTACTCAAAGAGAAAAAAAAAGAGTTCATGAATTGAATGAAAAGAGATCTGATCTAAATATGGTAAATTTCATCATCTGATGCATTATCTTCATAAAAATAAAGTTAAATTCAAAAAATATTAACATGTCCCAGTTTGATGGTATTCCTCAGTACACATGTTCTAGCAACACAAAACGCAATAATGCTTGTTTTGTGCACAACTGTACAAAACAAGCAACTGGCTAAGCAAAAAACAAAAGAAGCAGTGTCCACAATCTTGACTCATAGCAAGTGTAGCTTATATAGAGATTTGTGTGAGTGAGGCTTAAAAAAGACCATATAAGATGCCATTTGTATATATCTATTGTTAATTTTATAAATTCAACCTTTAAACTAAAAAAAAATGAATAATCTAAAGTTTTCTCTGAACTATATTTCACAAATTCAATAAACTAGAACAAGTTTTTATTTATTTTAAACTAATATTTTTTAAAAAGTTCATACTTACGCTGCTCTCTGTTGCATTGTTTGCATCATTCTTCTTTCCCGATTTCTAAGAATTTCCTCTTTCTTCTTTTTATCAGATGGTGGTTTAGCTAAAGATACTTCAATTATAGAACCTCCAATTTCTTTACCATTTAAATCATCCATAGCTTTAACAGCATGGTCTCTCTCCTCAAAGTGAACAAATGCATAGTCTTTAATTTTTTTAACTCTTTCAACTTTGCCAAAAGCTTCAAACATTTCTTTCAATTTAGCTTCTGTAATATCACCTGTTAAGTTCCGAGCATATAGAACCTTCACCTATCGAATTTTTAAATAAAACTGTTAAAATTTCACACTAATATAAACATTTAATTATCTGTATTATCAGATAATTTACACAATGCAATTGACATATTTTATAGCTATGGAAAAAAATTAATTATAGGAGGGAAAGCTTAATTTTATTTTACACGCCTCAACATTTCAAATTTTGTCTTTAAGATTAACTAATTACCCAGTGAAATATTTACAAAATCCCATTCTTACAACTGATTACAAAAACAAGGTCTAAGCCAGTGATGGCAAACCTTTTTGAGAAGTGAATCAATTTATGTTCATTAATTTTTTTTAGTACAAGCTCGTGGGTCACTAAGTGGCATCACTTGGAAAGGACAGGGTCTCACCAGTGGCCAATTGGTCTTTGTCCCCTGAACACTGGAGTTTGGTCATGGGTTCGCACCTTGCTCGGATGGGCTGGTCACATGGAGTTTTCTTCACATCTGTAACACCTAAATAGGGGCCTGTTTCTCTTAAAAGACATCCCCCTAGGTGATCGCCCAAGTGTTGCATTGCCATAACTAAACAAACAACAAACACTTGGAAAGGGGAAGGGAGGATGATTAAAAACTACTTTTTTTGCCCTGATGCCTTTAGACTGTTTTTTTATAAATTCAACATTAGATATATATACTTTATTTTTTAAATATTTCTGATTGTCTGTTCTCTCTTTTATGATATAAAAAAATAAGTTTATAAAAATCAATGCGTGAGTCAGTGTCTGACCCGCAGGTCATAGGTTTGCCACCACTGGTCTAAGCCATGGCTGTGACTTAAATCTTGGATTTCTTAAATTCTATTTCAAAAACAAATTTTTCATCAGAAACACGTGGATAAAAAATGATAATAAAAACCACAGGTTAGACTGTGCTAAAGGCAAGTTTAAACTGTGGTGCAAATACTTGAATGTGTGATTTAGACAACAGAGCCTTTCTCAATTTTTCATTCAATTTAACTTCAAAATAGATGTTCTTTACATTTTAAAGTTTTGTGACAGATTAAATTGACAAAAACAAAGCAATAGTAACATGATGAGTCAAAAAAATATTTACTCGACTGTGCTTCCATGATATCCTCATGCTACATGCTATCCAATTAAATGTATAAAAATTTCAGTCAAAAAATTTTTCCTGTCTATCACAGGCCTTTAAACTGCTGGGGAATTTGCTGCCTTCTAGATGTGTGTTAAAAATTGTATGCTATGTACACACTGATTTTACACTTTAACATCATAGATACTTGTTAGCTATGATCGACCTAATGAACTTCAAGTTGCTAAGACCTTGAATGTTTGTTTCCTTAAGGTGACCGTCAACAATTTAAATATTGCTATGGCTTTATTTCATGTCAAAAAAAAAAAATCACTTTCTGATCTTCTGAGAAACACCTCAGCCCTTCTGTCATTTATTTTTAGCTTGTTTCACAGCCCATACTATTGTAAAATTCCAAAGACTCTCTACAGAAGCCCAGCCAAAGGACATTGCTTTGTAAACAAAACAACATATGATGTTGAAGTTTGGCACATATAGAGAAGATATCTCAAGGTCGCATCTCACGTGATAAAACACACGTTTGCTCCGCCCATTCGCCATTTTTGTGGTAGTTTTCGCTCGCTTAGCTTGCACGTAGTCTGTTATTCGACGTCTTTTTTTAGTTTAAACATACAAAAATACTGCAGTTCTATTATCATGGATTAAGTTAAAAAAGATTCTTTTCTTGCAAGCTATTCTAGCAGTCTAACAGGACGAGATGCAGCTCTGTACAAAGAGAAAATTTCGTTATGTCAAGGCGATCCATACGAAGCCAGTTTATCAGACTTCGTCGTATATCAAGAGTTGTGGCCGAAAGTAGAATTTGGTGACATTATAAACTATTTGGTTTTTACAACAAATTTCTACACCCTGTCACAAATGAAAGCTTATAAATCTTTAGAGGCCCATAACTATTTAACAAGTGGCTAGGTTTCTCCTGATATAAAAGTAAAAGTAATTAATAACAGTGAAGTAATATTGCTTGGAAAGATATGTTTTCTTTTGTTTGTTTAAACTCGTGTTTTTATGTATTTCTTAAGTAAGAATTTTTGTCTGAAAGTAAAAGTCTAATTAAAAACAGCCGTGGAAATTTTTTAATTCAAATTGTTCAGTACCTTTATTTTCTAGTTGAAACTAGCATATAATAAGTCTACTTGCTTTTCGTTTTAACGTGTAATGTTTATAAGTTTGCACTAGCTAAAGCCTGAAATTACGTTAGTTATTCGTTTATAAATGCATTATACCTAACTAAATTAATATAAGCAAATCAGTAAACTCTTTTAGGTTTTAAAATATAACTTAGTGTTTATTAACGTAAATATTGAAATGAAATGTTTCTGACAAACTCTTGTATTGATATTCACTTTATTCGTAACGAAATTTTTCCGGTTAATTCTCGAGAGCCATGCAGTTTGCCTTCGTCGTGAAAGCTCCTCAGTTTGAGATCCTTGATGACAAATAATGCCGGGAATTTTAAAAAATGATGTTCCTTTGTTCTTGAGTGAACTAGCATTACACCCAATTACACAACAAATCACCATAGTGATATTCGCGACGAAAAAAACAACACAAGAACTCCAGTTAAAACGCACGTGAACACACACAAAACGTAAACAAGTCACAAACAGTCACAAAGATGGCGCTGGACAATTGCGCATGCTCATGACGTCACTCGTGATGTCGACATGAAACCTCTCTATAGAGAAGATATCTTATGTTACAGGATTTTTCCATAATCATCAAATTTGAGGAATGTCAATTACATGCCCAATCCATTAATACTAATCCAAACAATTGCTGCAATTAATTGGAATATTTTTTGCTACAATTAATAATTAGAAATAAGGTAATTTGGTACTAGAGGTAGATGTTAGGCACCACTTCTTATCAAAATTAATAATTATAATAATTTAATATTTATTATATATTTTAGAAGTCCAGAAGAAAAGAACTGACCCAGAGCAGAAGTCAAACCTGCAATTATTCAATAAATATTAAATTATAATAAAACTTTAAGAAACTGGGAGTCTATGTTGTAGAATCTTGCAACGGGAATGAATACAAAGTACATTGAGGCCACAACAAGAATGCTTGCTAGCCATATAGCAGAACACCAAGATGATGTAGTGAAGGAAAAGCACACCACAGAACTTGCAAAAAAGATGCTCAAGCTCAAACAGGGTTACAATCCATTATGCACTCGAGCAACAATGTTCAGATGCTGCAATAATCGAAAAGTCATCTTTATATGGGAGTCCCTTCTCACCGTAACCTCAGAAGCATGCAACACTCCCCACTCCCAACCTGCCCAATGTATGGGTTACACTGTATAAACGATTAAACAACGATTCTCAAACCACAGTCACATTACTAACGTGAGCAGCATCCATGCATGTGTTGCTTGGCAGCATACGTATAACATCGCATGTACAACTTCGAATACATTCAAAAATTAGTGACCTGTTCTTAACAGTTTTATCAAAAGTTTTAATTTGAATAACGTGCAATTCTGTTCTTCTTCCTCAGACTATTTCTGTTTGATCTTTTTAAAAATCTTTATTCACCTGACGACTGACTGATATATAAATTCATTGAAAGTATTTGTGATAAAAAGCACTAATAATGCCAAACTCAGTGAACTCTCCATCCTATTATAATAATTATTAATTTCAATAAGAGATGGTATCTAACATCTACCACTAGTACCAAATTACCTTATTTCTAATTATTAACTGTAGCAAAAATATAGCCAAATTAATTATGACAATCATTTGGTTTGGCAATTACATACAATGTAATTATGCATGAAAAATCATCACTATAAAAGTTTAAAAAAAATACGAATGAATGCAGGTTAATAAATGAGGTTCACCTGTAAAATCCAGTCAGCAACTGTTGTAATAGTTAATAAAAAGTTGTAAAAAATAAATACATGTTAATTACACATATAACACATAAAAAGTTGTATATATGAAGCCTTTGGGGATGAATAATGTAAAATTTCAAAATTATGTTTCTGAGATAATTGAGTTTGAAGGCTTGAAAAAAAATCCTAAAATGATGAGATGACGGCCACATCTACAGGAAGCAAAAATATTAACACACAAGTATTCATCAATTTTAGGACTTCTCAAAGCATCAAACTCAATTACCTCAGAAATATGATTCTGAGGGTTAGCACGATATGTCCACACACACACTTATATATCTTTCCACAATCCTTTGAATAAAATGGAAGTACTGCTAATCTTGTGTGTTGAAGAATGAGGCCCTGTGAAGCTTAAAAGATGATTGAAAGTATTTGAAAACATACAAACTAATTAAAAAACTCCTTCGATGTCTTTTAATTGTAATTCCTAGACCAAAGTATGAAAATCTTGTTTTTCTCTCAATATTAATAGCTATGATTCACTACTGACATAAAATTAATATTTTACCCTGTATATCCAGTTTTAAAACAGATGAGTCCCGTCTAAAAGAATATTAACATACAGAATATCACTAAATGTAATGTAAGTTGTGCTAACACAAAAATTAATGAAAAGCACCAATTCTTTGGTGATGGATAACTATGACAAAAGACATGTTGTTATCATCATTTAGGATCTGTGGTCATCATTGGCAGTATGAATGTAGCCTTACATGTGTGTGAAAAGAGAAGGAAAATTCTTCATGAATTTTCTGTCATGCATGTTTTCCTATTTATCAATTTTTCTTATCCTCTTTCCTCTATTGTTAGGTGAGCTTCAATTAAATCTATTAAAACTTCCCTCTCTTACAAAGTTTTCTGCCAACTACTCATATTCATACTATCCATCATTTTCTGTTATGTAATAAAAGAAATGCTGACTGGTTAAAAACTTCAAAACAACAGAAAAAAAGCTATGGTTAAACATTTGCTACTTGTTTGTGAAAAGTGATTTAAGCCTCATGTTAGTAAGACTGTGATTTTAGTTTTTGGCCTTAGGTTAGTCAATCCTTGTTTCTGTAACTGGCTCTTAATATACATAGCAATACTTTTCAATAAAATTCAGGAAGATTTTATAGATAGCATAAGTAAATTCAAAACAGATCATAAAGTTAACAAAGACATCATATTAAAAATGATGAAACAAGGGTTTTGCTTTCCTTCACTGTAGAATTTCATTTTAACATGTTTAACTATTTCTCAATTTTACTGTATTTAATTTTCAGAAATTTTCATACATATAGTTAATAAGTTCACTGTTAATAAAGCTTGCAGAATGAATACAAATTACAAATTTTCTTCTCTTATATCATATTACACCTCATATATCTGACATACTATTTTTATACGAAGAAAAATAAAGTAACAAATTGAAATAAATCACCTACTCATGCCTGTGTGTAATTCAAATTTTAATAAACTAAAAACAAATTTCTTTTCTTTACTTTTTGTCTTAAATTAATTTCATTATACTATTTTTAAAATAAAAATAAATAAAATCAACATCAATTAGAAGACTGGAATAATATAACAATAAACTTTTCCTTTCTTGTTGGTATACCAGCTATATTCCAATTAGAATATGCTTGGAAACTCAAATGATCCTGCATCTGCAGGTGTTTAGGAGCACCACCAGTAATTCAATGATCCGAAACTATGGTTTAATTATGTTTATTTTGGTTGATTGCATACATAACTAGATGCATTTCAGGCCGACTTACATTTTATGGCCCCTCATCAATAACTAAAATTATTAAGAGCTAGGTATAAGACAAAATTAATTAAGCATAAAAGTGATGATAAAAACTGAACATAATAGTAATTTCTTACTTTGTATTGAATCGACAGTCTTTTTAAAATTCATGTACTTATAGTATTGAGAACTTTTTCAAATAATCAAAAACCCCCATATACACACACTTTAGAAACTTGATGAATTCTTATGAAACAAAAACCACTGATATAAACACCTATATCTATGACAGCAAATACATTAATACATTGACTGCACACTACAAGCTATCTGAAAATTAGCAATCTAACCACTAGCACCATCAATGCAATAACTCATATTGTTGTCTGACTGGTTTTGCCTTGTACAACTTTCTTCATAGAAAGTACAGTACTTGTTATAACTGATTAGCAGGCGTTGAAAATAAACTCGACACATTGATCGAGTGTTATAGAACAAACTCTAAAATGGTTTAAAATTTGATATAATTTTCCTGCTTACAGATTGTTAAATACAAATATGATCATAGTAAATATATTAGAGAAAGAGGATAATATGTACCTTTTCTGTGAATTATAAAATACTTTTGTGTTATAAGAAGAAAATTTTTGAAGAAATATTGAAAAATAAAATATTTATATTACATACATCATCATATATCATATTACTCAAATTATAAAAGATCATACTGATGTTAAAAATTCTGGGAACTGTTTTTAACACTACAAACTTCTAACAGTTAGAGGCATTGTTATGTAGAAAGTAGAAAAGAATTGTTTATCATTAACAACAAAAACCAATATTTGGTATTTTATCAGTTGTTCATATTTTAGAATGCCAATATACCAAATCATACAAACTTATCAGTTTTGGTTTGTTACATTGGTTATTGGCATGCCAAGAAGTAATTACTAATATCCAACGTAATTCTTAGTGATAGCAGAGATTTTTGACGCCAGTACTTTTTCAAAAAAATCCATGTAATCTCTCTGTCAGAAGTTTAATTGTTTGCATTGTAACTGATGCTGTGTATTAGCCTAGTAACAGTAAATTTCAAAACCAATCTTCAAAACATGAGTTAAAGATGGATTTTGCAAAAAGCCTTTAGTATATAAACTCAACGCTTTTGGATAGTTCATATTCCTTAATGTTTGATAATTTTCAGTATTTATCGATTTATAGAATTAATCTCTGTATCAAGCCTATTCAATAAAGAACAAAAAACACAGCTCTATTATAGCAATTTAGATCTTACATCCACATAAGATTTGCAAGATAATAAAACATTTTGTTTCCGAGTACAGATCTGCACATTTAATTTTATTTAAATATTATTCTCAGATATTTTCTAATACTTTAATTGACTAATTCCGTTTGAAAACTAAATTAATATTTAACCATTTCATGAAAGTATAAAAAGCATTTCAATTATTTTACTTTACCTTTGACATTGTTTCAGAGTCAGGTTCTTCTTGTGGATCTGCCCAATCAACAATAATATCACACCCCCACACTTTAATCCTTCCTGTACCTAAACGACGTTTAGCCAATGAAGCAGCTTTATGAGATTCATATTCTAAGAAACAAAATCCTCTATTCTTTTTTCTATCATCAGGTGAACTGTAGATGATCACTTCAGTCAAACCAGCTGCAAAAAAAACAAAAGAGCACTAAAAAAAACTAGCAACACACATTTTAAAAATTTTAGAAAATATTTAAACTATGAAAATTTTAAGTTAATTTAAAGCAATTCATGCAAACAATTAAGATAGAAACAAAAAATTAATTCTGTCATTTGCTATTAATTAGAAACTTTTTGTCTCTCCAAAGATACATACTCTAAGGTAAAACAACCTCTGTTTGCCTTTGATGAGACCAAGTGTAAAAAACCTGGGACAGCAGGCTAGTTCTCACAATACCTGCATGTAGTCACTTGGAAAGCGAAGTGTGATGTTTTTGCGTACCTGTTAATTTACCAAATTCTTCAAAGATCTCCTCTTTGCTCTTGCTCTTTGGGATGTTACCAACAAAAAGCCGAAGGTTTGGTACTGATACATTGACTTTCAGTGTCTTGCCCTTTTTGATTTCATAATTATCCAGCTGAAAGTAAAAAAGACCAGACAAGCTTGCCAAATGATAATTTAGCCACAATGCCAAAACAATTCCCATTCACAAATAATTTAGATTCAAATTAAAAGCCAAAATAAAAATTTAGATAAAAATTTTCAAAATTTTTAGCCTAGATGAAAAATTTCACCCTCCATATGAAAATTTTAAATCTAAGTTTTCTGAAATTAAATTGAAATTTAGTCTAATTCAAATTTTATTCTATTAACCCAGCCCACAAAAATTCAAAATTCTTCTCTCCTGAAATGTAAATATTAAAAATAATTTGAAAAATAACAAATTTTAACTTTAAAAAATTAATTATTCTGTAGAATATTAACACAAATAATGTTTTTCATTTTGATTAATAAAATCAATTTATTTCTAAAAATATTCTCCTGATGAATTTCTGGAGCAAAAGAGGAGACCATCACAATAAGCACTTTGGATTTCTCTCCTCCACAGGTCTTTCACATCCAATAAAAAGCTGAATTTTCATATGAAATTTTTCAATGTACTTACTTAAACTCTGATCTTATATATCAGGCCGTTACTCACTTGTCTAGTTGCTGCTTGTGCTCCTTGTCTTTCACAATATGTAATAAAAGCATAACCACGATTCTGTCCAGTAAGTGGATCCATCATAAGTCTTAAATCCCAGATTTTTCCACATTTTTCAAATAATGGAATTAACTCATCTTCAAACATATCTTTTGGTATTTTTCCCACAAATATCTAAATTATATGCAATATTTTGAATTCCACATTTAAATAATTAATCATTATTATTAAATATGAATTAATTATTTCAGTAAGAATCTGAATTACCTCACAACCACTAGAAGGAGGAGAACCTTCCCAATCAGGCGGAGGGCCACCATATTTCCTCTGACCTGTAGTCACATCTAAAGTATAACCTGTTCTTTCTAAAATTGCCTAAATTGCAA
Source organism: Centruroides vittatus (assembly GCF_030686945.1). Classification (NCBI taxonomy): domain Eukaryota; kingdom Metazoa; phylum Arthropoda; class Arachnida; order Scorpiones; family Buthidae; genus Centruroides; species Centruroides vittatus. The sequence continues at coordinate 2,528,862 of NW_027122405.1, read as the reverse complement.
AAACAGTTCTGACTAAGTAGAAATCATTTAGATTATTTTTTCTTTATGCAATAAATTTTAAATAAGCACTCTAAAACAACACTTTTTTGATATAAAGTAAAACTGTAGCAGTATAAAATACAATAAATAAAATACTATAATGCATTATAGAAACAAATTGATCACACCTTACTTAATTTAATAAAAATATTTAAGTAAAAAAAAAATACTATAGGCTAATAAAAATGTATCATTGTATTTCAATACTTGTTACTCAATAGTTTTTTTTTTTGGCTAAATAGTCTTCTTTTATAAATATCAAATAAATAAGAAAAATCTTAAAGTTTCCAATTAAAAATGTATTTTTTTGCTAGTGTTTTGGATCAGACAGAGAGAACCTATAGTTTCAAGGACGCTTGCAGCCCTCTTTTCTATTATCAGTAAGATCGTTAAAAATATTTGCACCGTAAGTAATTTATGATAAACCCACGTGTCCAGCAAAAAATTGTAAGGTTGTAAGTACAGTAGAGAGTCGTTAATCCGAATCAATTGAGGCCTGGAGTTGTTCGGATAACTAATTATGTACGAAAAAATATATTAACCTGTCCGATGTTCAAATTTTTCTCCGTTGCGTGTTACTTTGTGTTGAATTTTCGTCAATTTTAAGCTTAACGAAAATTTTTATAATAATAATCAAGGCTATTGTATTGTTAAAAATTATTTCTTTATTTTGTACAAACAAAATAAATATATTGAAGAATATAAAAACATGAAAATTATACTTTAGAAGTAAATCTAGTATCAAAAACGTTCGATTCAGCACGACACAGTCCGACTGAAAATCGTTCGGATAACCGCCGATTCGGATTAACGACTCTCTACTGTAACAAATTTGAAAATTAGTTACCCACAGTATTCAAACATCCATTACTGATATAGAATCGCTTTTATCTAGAAAATACATAAAATACTAATTTGGCCTGATCTCACTTAAAATAGTATCATATGACCTTTAATTATAGAACAGATGCCCATCCTGCTTTGGATGATACAATATCATCATCTTTAGGCACTTGAATATATTACAAATCTCAAACATTACATGTTTAAAATTGTATTTAAAGATACATTTAAGACCCATACATTCCACACACATGAAAATGATACTGTATCATCAAATTAACTTTTGTCAAACACAAATAAAAATGTCAGGCTAGATGTTAAAATCTCCAGTAATCTACATTTCAACATGAATATAATCTAGCACCTAATTTATTTTGAAGGTAAAAGCCTATACATCATATAAATCAAAATTAGCTAATTATTATCTGCAATGATTACTTTTTTAATAGTAGAACTTGAACTCTTCAGAAATTCACAAAAATTTTGCTTCAACAACACGAGAAAAAAGCTATACTAAGTTACTATTCAATAAAGTTAAAATTAACAAAAAATAAACTATAATATAAATTTTGTAATATATAACATACTTCACATGGAAACTAATGAGCAAAACATTTAAATAGTGAGAGAAGAAAAAAGTAATTTTTCAAATTTATTTCAAAAATGACTAACTACTTAATTTTCAATTATATTGCTTGTAGTAATCAAATATTAATTTTGCATTATTTAAAAATACATCAAAATAGTCTATAGTAATAGATTTAGAACATGTTGAGAACTGTATTATATGCATTATAAGTTAAAAATTTTGAATTTACCTAATTTTGAAATAATTTTTCCAACATTATTATTTCTCACCATCATATAAAAGCAGTTTCAAAGCCACATCACTACAATAAAGAATGTAATGGCTTACAATTCTGCTTGATACTTACCTTGCAGACAGATATTTGCTTGGAAAACTGCTGACATACATTAAGTCTCACTCTTGTCATTATTTGCTACTAGCTTGCAATCAATGATGTTAACGAACTAATTATATTTCAGTTTAACATGTTTTTTCATTATTATTGCCAAACAAACTATCGCATTGTTTATTGGTTGGCTGTAGGTAGATAGATAAACTGTCAGCTAATGGTAAATTTGATTTTTAATTTTAAATTTAAAGTATTTTTGAAGAAAAGATTGGCCCAGAGAGAGACTTTTACCTGTAACTCCTGCTTGTCATGCAGATACATTGCCAGTTACACTACTTGTACTCACCTGATCTTCATTTCCAGAGCTATTAAATACTTAACTAATTTAGATATGACCATGAGAATGTTAGCATAACTTGCAATGCATCTGCATGACAAGCAGGAGTTGTAGGTAAAAGTCTCTCTCTGGGCTAATTTTTTCTTCTGAAATATTCTAAATTTAAATTAAAAATTAAATTTATTATTAGATGACAGATAATCTACCTATAGCCAAATTGCTTTATATCTAATCATCAAATTAAGCATGGTACAATCTGATAATCTGGCAGTTCATTCAGCATTAGTAATCAAATTAGGCTGAAGTATGTGTTATTTTGATTCATGACAACTAATTAAACTTTTTAAGAATAAAACATAGGAGCAATGACAAAATGTAAACATTAAATGACTGTCAAGACTACTCTAAACAGACATTTTTACTGAATAGCATGTATACTTACTGAATAATTTGCAACATGAAACTACAACAAAGTTAATAATGTATTTACATTAATATCATTCCAATACAGTCTCTTCAACCTTAAAATTCCCGGTACATAAGACGACAGTTAACACATAAACTAACGTTTTCGATCCTCCACCGAGGTCTTCGTCAGGTTCGTTGATCATGGAATGCGAAAAGAATCGAACGCTTTCGAAATTCAAAAAAAATCGAATATCCCCGCGTGCAGTAATGACGAATGCTACATCGTAAATTTAATAGACAGGAATAAAACATGATTACCACTGCGGATGTATCTCAGAGGCATATCGCCACGCGTACGATAATACGTTACTTTCCTTGAAATTAATACATTTCCCCGATTTGGTAGCCTTGTAAATCTCAAGAGTCTCCAAAGCCCTGATGTGGTCCGTCTTAAACGACTTCTTAATGAGTCTGGTGTTATCGAAGTCTGCTCTTATATCGGGGTCCGTAGCGTACGTCGACAGGGCGGTGGTGTGTCTTTTTTTGGCCACATCATATCTATGCTCAGAAACCCTTTTTTGAACAGATCTCTTGGTAGACCCAATGTATACCAGGTCCCTTTGGAACCTGTGATCTCTTATCGGGATACTATACACCCCTGGTGCCCTTAACATATCTGATTTGTCTTTAGCGTTTCTGAGAAGCGAGTAGATAGATCGCGTCCTCGAGTATGCCAACTCGGTGCCCTTCCTTAGCGCTATTTCCTTGTACAGGGAATGCAGACGTTTGTTGTATTGTTTTTTTTTTTTTTTTTTTTTTTTTGAATTTCGAAAGCGTTCGATTCTTTTCGCATTCCATGATCAACGAACCTGACGAAGACCTCGGTGGAGGATCGAAAACGTTAGTTTATGTGTTAACTGTCGTCTTATGTACCGGGAATTTTAAGGTTGAAGAGACTGTATTGGAATTTATTTGTACCGGTAATCACGGGTGAAGATTGTCTTTCTACATTAATATCAAAAACAAGATTTATTTGTAATTAAGACAGTGATTCTAAAGAAAACTTTTTATAATAAACAGTAACTGTTTAATTGGAAAAAATTATGATAACACAAAAAGCCAAAAATTTGACAAGACAAGACAGACATTTCTATTTTTGACATTTTTAAAATTTAATGTGGATTTGTTTATTAAAAGAATTGATACTCTTTCAGATAATTTGAATTAAGAATAATACACTAATTATTCATCAACTGGTAATTAAGTATATCGTTTAGTAACTAAACAGTATTAATTAAAAATATACTGTAGTTTAATAATAATTATAAAGTTCAATAAATGCATTAAATATAGATTAACTTCTAAAACTTCATTAGAAAAAATTTTAAAGTTACATTAAAAAAATTCTCTAAAAAAATTTAAAATTTCTCTCTTAGCAAAATACAGTAAAATCACAATAAAAATTCAATCACATTTACAAGAATGTGTACATAAGCTATACAAAAATAACAAATTTATGTAAAATTAATAATAAAAACAAAATAAACTGCTTATAAATGTTAACCAATCATAAAATAAAAATTAACATACTTACACCCTTCTCGAACTGCACTTACAAAAATAACTACACTTTACCAATTATAGAATGTTTTTCATTTTAAAAGTTTTCTCAGCCCCTTTTAAAGTTAAAAACGTTCTATAATCAGTTTTGTTCGTCATAAATCAAAAAATCGTTCGATCCTGATGAAGGTCAATTAATTGACCGAAAACATTAGACTACGTTAATAAAATAGACTGCATGATAAAGGTTGGTAAAGTGTAGTTAACATACTTACATTACATATGTCATTAAAAATTCTGATCTTCATAATTATATAATTTCATTATTTAATATTCAATTATTTAAAATTTCAAAAATTTTCTGAACACAAAATAAGTTGTACTTCAGTAAAATTTTATAATAAATGTTACTAATTTTACAGTTAGTTAATAAGTAATAAGAAACCATTTACTTTAATTTTTTCTTCATTTGGACCTTTCCCTGAGGCCGTACCCGAACTGCCACCTGGAATTTTACTTTTCTGACGATACGTTTTCATAACTCCACACAAATAAGCACTTTTGTTCGAAACATGTTCTAAGCTGCTTTCTAAAAACTGATTCAGAACCACCAATGCACCATCAACAGGAAATTCTTTTAAAGCATCCAATGCCCTTTCATCCAAATCTGAATATATAAGTTTTCCTATAAAAATAAATATTTAATTTTTCAAATATATCATTCAGAACCAGATCTTCAAATCCAGACTTTAAAAAATCTGTTTACAACCTTTAAAAAAGTATTTTTTCATATAAATTTTGTTTAAAATCATTCTAATTAATTACTACCACATGAATTTTGTTATAGTCATCTATTTCTGAAAAAATTTATCATGACTGTTAATTTGTAATCAAAGGATATAGCTGAATTCTTATCAAGTTATAATGTGGCTAATTAACTAAGATCAAGCTGCCATCTCCATGTTAATAATCACTAGAATAAGTTGAATTTAGAATATCTTGATAGGAAAAAACAGCTGGCCCAGAATGGGACTATAATCCACAACTCCTGCTTACTATGCACATACATTACAACAGTGATTCTCAAAGTGGGGGTCGTGAAAAATATTTGGGGGGGGGTCGCTGAAAAATTGATGCCAGATCAATTTTTTCAAATATTTTATAAATTTACTATGGATTCATGTTTAGAAATAATAGAAATAAAAAATATATAAAATAATTTTTACTTAAATAAATTGCACATATAAATAATAAAAATAATATAAATATTTAAATACGAGCCTAACCCCCTCTCTCCGGGATGTTTTTTGACACACACTTATTCTTTGGGGGTCCTTTGAAATTTTTAAGTGCAGAAGGGGGTCGCGGTCCAAAAAGTTTGAGAAACACTGCATTACAAGTTACTCTACACAGACCTCCATTTGATTTTCACAATTAATTAGCCATATACAGCCCAATAAGAATCCAGCCTTATCACTTTATTATTAACAAATATTAGTTTGGTTTTATGTTGTTATTGGTTAATATTAAAAATAATTTTTATAGCTGAGTGAAAAACTTTTCTGAAACCAAACAATTCACCACCATTTTGATTATTGCTAAAGATAATTAGTTTAAATATGCATTTAAAATATTTGCCTTGATCTAAACAAATCCAATATATTTACCAATCAGAACTTAAACGAAAAATAAATTGAATTAAAGGAAGAGAACACTTAATAGTTCATAAATTTGGCTTCAGCTATTAAATGGTTTAATCAGTATAAAAATACAATTTTTGGATCACTTGCCAAATAATTTTTTGTACTTCCAGAGTAAAAAACCAAAAGTTATTTGTATATACCTGGGATCAAAGTTTTGGAAGTAGTCATTTTCTTTCATAAAAAATTTAACGAAGGCAGTGTGAATGGCATATTGTTAACATGCTGGCACTTAAAACAATATCACAGATTAGTTTAAAACCAGCAATGTCATTTTGATATGCCAACTCATATCAAAAGCAGACTGTTTTTCTGTGCACAGTTGCTATTATGTAAAGCTTTCAACAACTTTGTTATGAAGCTTCCATTAATGACAAGAATCAGTATTAATCACTTTGTTCAGTTATAGATTTTATTAACTCATATTAGACAAAACATTAAGAATATTTACTATTGTCCCAGTATAATGATTCAAGAATATCATTTTTGTAACTGAACAACAATACAGTATTATTTATTAGTTTCTCAAACTGGTCTAACAAATATTTCTGTAAATGACAAAAATAATGTATTCTTAAGCTATTCTATCAAATTTGTTTACAACATGAACAGCAGCTAATTTTTCATTTGTTTACTTAATGCCTTTTGCATAATGTGCCAGCAGGCCACAAAGGATATATTGGGCACTATATCTTTGCCATCTGACTAGAGATTGATATCTGGACTAGATCATTCATAAATAATAAACACAAATGTTTTTAGAAGTGCTTAAATATGAAATAAAATTAGCAAAGGAAGAATCTAATCATTTTGTTCTAGTTTCTTCTGAAATGATTAATAGTTTAGTAAATTAGTGTTAGTAATTCTTTGACAAGTTAACGAATGAGTTAAAGTATTTCATCTGATGTCACTTGACTGAACAACTGCCAGTTCAAATTTGGTAGCTATCCTCAACAGGATCAATTGGATATTTTCCAACTTATATCATAAGGGTGTTTTTCCTTAAAAATGGAAATGATCATTTTAGTCAATGATTAGTACATCCTGTTAAGGATACAACTAGAATTTACTGAAAACAATTAAAAAAATAAATGTGAAAAAAATTACCATTCCTCTTATATGTCAACTTGCACCCATAAGCTAACGAATTCCCCAAGAAGCCTCAGTAGGCTACAGGTAACCAGTAACTAGCCCAACTCTTGAATAAAAATGTCAATACATTATTTTTTGCTATGGCTAAAAGCTTTTGGAAGGATTTGTGTTAAATATTTTAATTGTAAATGATTTCTTTTAAAATCTCTTTTTCCCCATAAATAAAAGTGTACATTATAATTTTACTTTTTAAAACCAAAATATAGTAAAAAAATATTTTGAGGCATAATACCAAAGATATATGGCTTAAATACAGTAATATTCATGTTAAAATGGGTATGTATCTTATGTTTCATAAAATATGGTGAATTAAGTTCTAAAAATAAATCAAAGACAGTAATGTGACTACTCTAGTTTATCAAGTTAACAGATCAATCCTTTGTTTTGAACTGAATTTTTTCCCTCCTAAAATTTGCTATAAATTTGATTTCATACTTAAAACAACAGTGAATAGATCTTCAAATATTATAATGCAACCTTTTAATACTGATTTATAATCCATATTTTGGCAGTCATCCAAAGCAATTTTTATTGAAAGCAGTACTGTCAAATTTTTCAAGTTCATTTTATAACACACAGAGCAATAATCTTTATTGCCATTGAAGCATGGCGAATTTATCAATAAAAACTAGCACTAGTTTCCAGAATGTAATTATTCAAATTACATCATATAGAACAGGGGTCACCAAACTATGGCCCACTGCCAAACTGTGCCACAAATGAGTATCAACAATCTATGATATTTCCATATAAATAATTATATGGAAATATCACAGATTGTTCATAAACTTACTATGTAGAAAAAATTAAAATAAGTGTAAGTAAAAATGGCAAAATTGGTTCAATCTGACTTTTGCATCTGACAGTAAAATAATTTTTAGGAAAATCAGTGAAATAAAAAATCCAGCAATTTTGGAAATCAGAATGCTTTCTGTGTAAGTATCTGCAATGAAATTTCTAAGAAAAGTGATTAGGACCTTGCTGCAGTGATTGTGTTTGTGTATCAATAAATAAATATGTTGACTGTGTCAACATATTTATCTATCAATTTTTATGTGTAGTCAGTGTACTGTATTGAACAAAACGGATATGAAGGCCCTGCTAATCATTCTCTCAGTTATCTGGTCCACTGTAAAAAAAGTTTGGTGACCCCTGATATAAAACAGAAATTTTATGAACAAATCTGTTAAAGTTTGTGTTTAAAAATGGCTTATATATTCATATTAAGTCAATAAATTGTAGTGAGTGACAATACATAAATCTCTACATTTAGTAGAGTAAGCTTTTTTGCCAAAAATTCACACTTATTATATTCTATAATTTAAAATGAAATTAATTGCAGTTTACAGTTGACATTATTAATAATAATTCTTACCAGTTTTGAATATTTCCTCTAATTTTCTCACAACTTTTTCACTTAATCCATATTCCAATAATTTTTGATGTTCTTCTGATGGAGGGCCGCTGGAGACATCCATTGAGCCATCACCAGTTATCATCTGTTCAGGAACATCTGAAGTTGACTGATCCATTGGTTCATCTTCATCTCTTCTGTCTTCAGCCATTTCTTGATCACTGCTTGTCCCATTCCTGTTAGCCATGCTATTAAAAAAACATTCAAAATATTAATAAAAGTCTTGTTTATAACTGACTATCATTATAAAGAAAAATGAAATTCATTAAGTTCAATTACCACTAAATAGCATCAAAGAAAATGCATGATATTCATCAACCTTTAGTATTTATTCACTTGTACCAGTACTTTCTTATTTGCATTTTTACATATTATAGAATATCTCAGTTCTATCTGTGATTGTTGACACTGTTAATGACAGTAGTCTGTAAGTTTTCATGCAAAGTTATTATAGGTACTAATACAACAAATGTATTGTCACAAACACTAGACATGCAATATAAATATGCAGTTGCTAGGAATTAATGATTTTGTATTTGACATGTCAATTATTTTTTATTGACACTTTCATTTTTTTTAAAGTACACATTAAATTCATTCCCTTAATGTCCCTTATTCAGAATAATCATTGAAATATTATATTGGAAAATTGATTAATTGATCACAACATATTGATTTGAGTTTGGAAATGATAAGCTGACATATCAAATTAACACACAGTAATCAAAATAATCCTTCATTTTGATTCATGCTTAAAAGGCATTCTTTCCAAAATTCCTAAAATTATCATTGCTTTCAGAAATAACTTTCTTGCAAAGTGCTGGATTGTACTGATGTGATAGGCAACACAAAACACACATTATCTGCCTTTGACAGATTGTCAATGTCTTGCCTCCTTGAAAACTGGCCCTTGTTTACCATAATTTTAGGCAGATAACCCGTGACAACATATACCCTACAGAAAATTTCAAGAACAAAAACAAAACCTTCATATAACCAACACAACCTTATACCCCATGCCTCCAGTGTGGCCATTGAAAGCACAAAAAAATATTGCTTTCTGTTTCATTTCTATTAACAAATCACATAAACAACAAAGCCCATATATTCTATAATCACCACATTAATTTCTAAATTATTCGAACCATAGTTTGACTAACTATCAATAACTAATATAAAATCCATGACTCCGCAGCCCTGGTTTGCAGATCCTTGCATATGACACAGTACTTAGCCTTAACAAGGAAGTGGCTATACTGAGATATCATTTGGAAATACTGAGAAATTCACTCTTGTAATTTGATTGCAGATGTTATGAATTGTTCCAATTATGTAAAGATAAATACAATTCAATTTATCATTTTTATCTTATGACTAATTTCCTTTTGTGAAATGATGATAAAATAATTTTATTATCAATATTAAAATCATTTCTTAATCTTTTTAAATTGTAAATATTGCCTAAAAATTCATTTTTTTGCTTCTTGTATTAGATTGAAGATCTGTATCTTAATTGCAAGTATTTATTTAAAAAAAATCAAATCTTAATCCATTGAAATGGGTCAGGGTTATAAAAACAGTGGGGAATATGGTTAACCACTAGTGTCATTTCTTGCAAATGTACCAATAGATAATAGTTGCTCTGGTTTGTTGCCTGTCATCATCTAATCATATATAGTATAACTTGCAATTGGAATTTAAAAACAGTATATAACCCGAAGATTATCCATTCAAAATTATAGTAGATATTAGAAACATGAAAACATCACAAAACCAGCCTGGTCAGCCACAAATCTGTATGAACTACAAAGTTTAGTACTTTTATCCACTCTGCCACTAGTGAACACTTTTCAAAGTGCCAATGCTTTAAATACTCTAAAATCCATTAAAATTTAAAAAATCTATGAATTTTTTTCCTATAGTTAATTACATCTTAGTAAAAATATCAAAATATTTTACTTCAAGCATTTTAATATATATTAGTATTATGTATCATGCAAAGTATACCAACATCTTGTCTTTCTTACTTATTAGAAAAAGCTATTTTTTAATTAGAACCAATATCATCAAATTATTAGATATTTGATTATTATTAACTTATGAAAAAAATTTCTAATATATTTAGGAATTATAAAGTATTAAAGCAACAAACAGTGATTAGGCTATTTCTATTACATCTTCAATATCAAAAACTGACTACTAGCTTAGTACTATTTTCAAGAACAATTTCTCCACCATTTTCAAATTTCATATTTTAAAATACAAAAGTGATTTTAGGATATGAGCACTTGGTGTAGTGAGATGCATCATCAGAAAAGATACTTTCAGTATGACTATGGTCATACAGTTCTCATGGCAAACAATGACATTTGTTGAACAAATATGCAATTCATTTATTGGCTGTGGTACAGATTACTCCCCGTGGTATTTTGGGACTTTGAGTATATATCTGAACTCAGGGAACCGAGACGAAAAGTAAGAAAGTTATCATATTTACAATTTCTTGCTTTTCACAATGCATTCTACACCATTTTAGTTTTCCACTAGGTGGCGTTCGGATGTTCGTGCTCTCGACAGATTCCACCCAGAGGAAAGCCACCCAGTGTTTAATGTCACTAGTTATTGTTTCAAGGTAGTTCTTGAACAAAAGAAAACGTATACTGAACTACAAGTAGCGCCACCTAGTGGAAAACTCTAAAATGGCATAGAATGCATTGTGAAAGGCAAGAAATTGTAAATATGATAACTTTCTTATTTTTTGTCTCCGGTTCAAAAGTAGGATATCGTTGAACTCTTTTCAGTCCTGAGTTCACATATATACTCAAAATCCCGAAATTCTATCAGAAGTAATCTATACAACATCCCATTTATTAATAAAGCCAATTTTTATATTACTTAAATAACAAAATTATATTTTTCAAATTTACTATTATTAGCCTACTAAGTGAAACATTGTTATAAAACTATATAATAAGCACATGCAAATGCAGCCTAATTTCATATTTTATATCAAATTGAAAAATAAAAATTTATAAAATCGATTTACAAGTCATCACAAATTTTGCAAATCACATACACTAAGGCCGCGATTCCACTAGCATAAAAACGACTGTAAAACCCCTCGCCATAAAAGCTTTTATTCACGTGACCATGATATTTTACGCCTGAGCAGGTCGTAAAACCAACGCAACAGCGAGTTGAGCAGTGTTCAACTTTCGAAGCAAATACGCCTGAGCAGGTCGTAAAACCAACGCAACAGCGAGTTGAGCAGTGTTCAACTTTCGAAGCAAATAAAACGGTACCATCCACCAATCAGAAGTCAGTGAAATCTAGGTCATTGTGACACGGTGCAAAAATGGCCGAAAACAAGCTTTTGTGTACATTCTCTCATGGCTACTTGGAAAAGAACTAGAATAGATCTGGAAAGATTTATCGAAAACATCTGAAAGTATTCATGTATCTACGACAAGAGGTATCCCAATTATAATAATGAATGCCTAAAACATGAGATATGGATGGCCAAAGGAAAATCCTTCATTTAGAGGCGTATATAATAAAAAAGCTAAGCTTATAAGTGCTGTATATTATCTTAATAATACAATAATAAAGGTTAATATATGAATGTAAAGATATTATTTTTTACTACAGTTGTAATTATAGTACAGAAAAAAACTTGTAAAATATAATCATTGTCTTTATATTGATATATCACGTATACAACCGTAATAGCACTGTCGCCGTAAAAAGCTTCGCTAACTGGACCTCCACCGCAATCTGAGTGCAAACACAAATAGGTCACATGATTAAAAGCTTTTACGGCCATTTTTACGCTAGTAGAGTCTAGTGGAGTCGTGGCCTAACTTGAGTTTTTCATCAAATTTTTATTATTAAGGTTTGTTAAAACCAATTCTGAAAACTGTCACTTTCTTTTTTTTCAAAACAATAGCTTTCATTTTTTTTGTAATCTGAAATTATTTTATATCTTCATTATGTTGAAAAACAATATTATGCTATTTGTATGAAAGCAATTATTGACACCCTTTTCTTTCTTCATGCCACCATCTCTTGATAAATTTTAATTTAGAAAATTCTGGAAAAAAATTAGTTTGAAACAGGACTCAAGCCCTCAACTTCTGCTTACTGTGTAGATTAAGCTACATGACCTCCATCCAATCTTTGCCTCCAGAACTGCTAATAATTTAGATATAAGCATACTAGTCACTTATTGCAATTTGCTTTGACAACTTTTACTTCCAAAACAACAAATTACATAATAAATTCTCAGTATTAAGCATGCTGATTTCATACAATTCTGATGGTATAACTAATATTGTGAAAATATGAATGAATTTTTAATGTGCAAACAAATTTTTTACAGACATCAGAGTAATTTTTGCTTATAAACAAAACCAATAAGTTGTTGCAAAATATCAAAATCACTTTCAAACATGACAACTGAGATAAGATTTTCATTTTCCAACACTAAAAAGGCTTAAAGCAATTCATGGATTAATGTTCATAAAAGATGCTGCAAATAATGAAAATGAAATACAGTAGAATATCTCAGCAATGTAGACATTTCTTCTATATTGCCAATATTTGATTTGAACCAATCTGAAATGAAATGAACACATCTCTAAAAGCATTTAATCAGAGAACAGAAGTGACTTCAAATCCATAAAAAGAAAAAAAAAATTTTGATCAATTTATTTTTTTAGCACAAAGAGAAATTTAGGCTGTTGCCTCTAAGAGAATCCTATCTAATTCTTCAGGTAATGGTATCAATAAATGACAATATTCTCAACCACCTCATTTTTAAAATATAAGAGCCGCCACAAACTAGCACTTTGTGAGAGCAGAATGCTAGCAAATGTGCCCTAGTACAACCGATGACATCAAAGGCTCTGCCCCTCTTTTATTGCCCACGTGGTTTTTCCTTTGCTAGAGCAGCAATATGCGAGTACTCTCGCTGTTCACCGTATTCAACAAGAGCATTACGCTAGCAAAAGAGAGCAGGGGAAAATGGATGACTAAATAAACATGCCACATGTCGAAAAAGAAATAATAGAATTTTATCGATGTACGTAAATTACGTGATTAATACATTCGGTATTGAAAAGAAATGGTATAAACATTGTATATTAAAATAATAAATAATTATTTATAAATAGGCTTAAGCCTAGTTCGGTGAAGCTAAACTAGTAGGCATATTTTTCCCATGCTGTTTCAAAGTTTGGAATGAAAACTGACTGATTACAAGTATGGGTTATAATAAAATCTTTGTTCTATAGCCAATCCACATCTGTGGAATCCATGTCATGTGGACTACGTTACGCGAGCAAACGTTGTGTAGTTTGTGGCTGCTTTGTGCCTGAGTAGCTTACCTAGCAAAAATGGCCCATAGCATCATGGGGAAAAAAGGTGGGGCTTGGGAGCGCGACCGAGCGTACGCTAGCTCTCGCTTCCTGTAGTTTGCGACGGCTATAACATTTTAAGTATAGCAAGTTTTTAATTAATCATCAGAAAGTACCTTTGCACATTACACTGTTTCTAAGTTTATAAACATAACAGAAAATGTCAATGTGTACCTTCTTGACTCCTCATCCTTGCATCACTACTCAGAAACTGAAATTATGCTTTTGATTAGTTAAAATTTTTTAACTGTAAACAATTTCAAACTTCAATTTAAAAATTAGTTCTTCCCAAAATTTAAATTTTTTTATGAAAAAAATCTTATATGTAATTTCTAGAAACAATCTATCATGTAAAAACAGAATTAGGTACATAAGAAGTTTTTGTTTAGCATCTATACCTTAGAATGAAGTTATGCACCTTTTTATCATACTGTAAATTTTTGTCTTTTAAATAGAGTAAAAAAACCATAACTACAATCCTATAATCATCATTAGTAAATTAGCCTAATGAATTACATGTTAGTGATGAAATTATGGATAATGTGTAAATACTAAGGAGTTAGGTATCATATCAGAAAGTTGAAAATATTGAATTGAGTTGGAGTGGGCAAAAAAAATGCATTCTCCAATCCTGAGATATTAATATAATGCAAAATACATTCTGACACACAAATACAATTTATTTTTACATTTTTCGGTTCTGGAATTTCAGAACATCAAGAAATAAATAAATAAAACAGGATGGGAAGAAGATTTAACTAATATAACATCGTTGAAAGTATACAGGTGTATACTTTCTCTTGTGTTATATTACAGCCAGGAAAGTAAAACTGGCATAAACAACAACATATTATTTTATATAAACTCTAATGCTATTCAGTTATTTCTTCTCACAATATTTAAATAATAGATTGTGAGAAGTTTTTGATATACCCTCCAGTTTTTGTACTTTGTTACATCAAGTAATTTTAATAAAATAAATTTTAATATTTTTAAAAAAGTTTACTGATAACATCATAAATATATATTATTTAATTTATTTATTAGACCATTCCTACCAAATCCACAATTTTGAACATTTAGATGCTAATTTATATATACAGGGTGTCCCATAAATTTGTAAATAGTTTAAAATTTCACAAAAGTTGAAAGAATTGGTATATTTCAATGTGGTTTGCATAAAAGTTATTCTTGCAAAGGGTGATTTTTGTGGGTAGAGAAAAAGAAAATAGTTCAAATTTTTGTCAACAGAGGATGCTGAACGCAAGAAAAATCACTGAAATTGTGCAAATCTGAATCTTATAAAATGCAGGGTGTACGATTAACAGCTCATTTCTGAATTTTCCTGTTACTGGCGCTGGCATATGGATTTCATTATGATGTTGACGTTGGTGGATAAAGCACTATTGGTGAAGTTGTTTTATCTTAGCCACGAATCTCAGGCTGAAACTTTACAAATTTCTATTTGCAAAGCCACATCAAAGGTATGAACCTCTTATAAATGTGGTGCACCACTGCATGGACAATTAAACAAATTTCCCATTTCTTCAAAACATCATACTAGGGAAACCAATCCAACAGGAGTGATTGGACCTGAACCTTTCTTCATTCTCTTCTGTGTCCTAAACCTTCATAAAGTTTCAGCTGGAGATTCGTGGCTGAAATAAAACAACTTCACCAATAGTTCTTTATCCACCAACGTCAACATCATAATGAAATCCATATGTCAGCGCCAGTAACAGGAAAATTCAGAAATGAGCTGTTAATCGTACACCCTGCATTTTATAAGATTCAGATTTGCACAATTTCAGTGATTTTTCTTGCGTTCAGCATCCTCTGTTGACAAAAATTTGAACTATTTTCTTTTTCTCTACCCACAAAAATCACCCTTTGCAAGAATAACTTTTATGCAAACCACATTGAAATATACCAATTCTTTCAACTTTTGTGAAATTTTAAACTATTTACAAACTTATGGGACACCCTGTATGTACAGTAGAGCATCAATTATCCAAAACAATTCGAAACTGAGGTTGTTCAGATAACTGATCATGTACGAAAAAATATATTAACTTATCCCATGTTGAAATTTTTCTCAGTTGTGTGTTGCTTTACATTGAATTTTCGATGTTAAGTCAAACGTAATTTTTTAAAATATAATAATCATGGCTATTGTATTGTTAAAAATTATTTCTTTATTTTGCACAAAATAAATAAATAAATATATATATTGAAAAATATAAAAACAAAAAAATTATATTTTGAAAGTTAATCTAGTATCAAAAACGTTCTGATTCAGCACAACACACATCCCAACACACAGTCCTCAGAAAAACACCACATAAAACAAGCAAAGCTCACCACTCACAATGAGAAAAAAGCCTAGTTCAAATACTGGCACGTTCTTAAGTACCCTCTCATGGTCCCACCAGTGCTGCCAGCTAAAACAGGAACACCAACAAAAATAATATTGGAGTAGCTGAAGACAGCCAAATATTGCAGCACCACAGTACTAGTGGAAATTTGAATTTGCCAACTGGAATGCTTTTGGTTGATAAGTATTCGAATAATTGATGCTCTACTGTATATGATGGAAATAAATAGCAAGCAACTTCATTAAAATTACTGTTATTCACAATTACCAATTAACCAATAATTTTAAAATATACTAAAAGAAATTTTCCACCTGCAATAAACTTATTATTTTAAATTACAACATATTTATCAAGATCAATAAAATAATCAACATAAATTTCATCAAATTAAAAATTAACCTTTTAATCACAAGTTTGAAATATAGTGAGAACCATTAAAGCAAATGTTATTTCATAACATAAAACTGGCTAAAACCATTAGCTTATATAAGAGATCACCTGCTGGAATAGTGCAAAGGCGTGTTTTTTAATTACTTTAAATTTTAATTATTAGTAACATGTTAAATAATAATTTTGACTTGAAGCCTTTAAAATTTTATATTTTGTTAAACAGTAAAATAATTTTAAACTTTGAATTCATTTAGTTATTGAATGAATATAACTAATGTTATACTTTAACTTCTGTAACATCTAGTTCATTCACTAATTACCTTTACATATTTTTCTGTAAGTCCAAAATACAAATTTATCAAGGATATAAACAGTAAAAATACAGTTTTCATTACTTTTATGTAATGAAAACTATATTTTTACTGTTTAAAGCAAATCAGAATATTTTTCTTAAACTTTGCAACATTTTAATGCATTTCAACATGAACTTATTACTTGCATAACACCCATTCAACACTCAAACTTTCACAAAATATTGTTAAACACTATAGAAACTATAATGTTTGAACAACACATTTTCTGAAATCTCATAAAATAACTAAAGTTTAAATTTTCTCTATTCTATCTCAAAAAACCCAGCAGCCAGTTGCTTAACTTTCCTGGCAAAATTTAAAACTGTATGACAACATCTGTTATGACATTTTATTAAATTATACAAACACTTTTCGTATGTTTTCAGCATTAACTGGTAATGCTGTTAACATATGAAAAGTGCATGTATAATTTAATCAAAAATTCCACCTTTTAGAAGACAATTGAATATTTTATTTAAAAACTTTATCTCCCTATCCCCTTGACCTTCACTCACCAAAATTTAAAAGCATCAATCCCACTAGTACACAACCTCTAAAAAATTTCAGAAATTTTTGATAAAAATCACAAGAGTTATTAAGCTTCAAAGGTGAACAAAACTGCATCCCCCACACCCACATATACAAACAATGTCCAGTTTTAAAATTTACTTTCTTATTTTTTTTTTAATTAAAAAGATTTTCATTCTACATTTTTTCAAGCCTAAGTATCTATCCTGTGCATAGCCAATCAATGCAATTAAAATAATTTTGCTTTATTAACATATACAATCCACATTGCAACATAAATGAAATTTAACACAGACTATATCATGTATGTACGTATTAGCAATGTGATTATGCTGTTTGTCTGGTAGTATTATAATAAATAAAGTTCAGAACTCAGAAATCTGGAGGACGACAAGAAATAGATAAAAGTTGTAAGGATTTGTGATTTGTTGCACACATGACCAAAACTTTTGTGCATTATTCTAAATTGTTAAATACAACACAAGCATTTGCATAACTATCAATAACCCTGTAAAATGTATTTTACTGTATATTACATCTTTAGAAAACTAAGTTGGAGAATGTATTAAGCAAGTGTTTTTGTTTGATAACTATTGAAAATAGTTCACATTAAACCAAAAACAATAGATTCATTTAGAATTCTACAGATGATATTTACATAAACAAATCATGTCAAGTCATCATTTTAGTTTTTACATTTTTTTTGGAACAGTAAAGGATTACTAGTTTTAATGTTAGGATATATATATATATATATACATACATACATACACACACATTATTCTGTAATATATATAACAATGAATTTTATACTGCAAATTTATTTATTTATGGTATCAAAAAGTGTAAGCAAGTTGCCTTGTGAAATTTCTAAAAAACAAAAACAAATAAAATCTAGAAATGATTTGTAACAAATCCAAATCACAACCTCTGGTAAACAGAACAACAATATCACTAATTATAGATAACAAAACACTTAAAATTAATTAGTGATACAATTGAATTTACAGATAAGTAAAACAAATAGTTTAAATTTTATAAGAGTTTTTTTTTTATAATTTTACTTTCAAATGTTTTCTGTTTTGAAAAATGAAATTTCAATATTTGCAACATAGAATATAAATAGATAAAAACATCTGACAAAGTTTTAAACTTATTAATTTTTATCTATATGAATATTACATTAATAATAGAAAATAGAAATTTTTATCATTTGTACTTTCCAGTTATGATTTATAACCTGCTTATAACTTTGGCATTAATATTTAAATACCGTATTTTACGGACTATAAGATGCACTTTTTTCTTCGAAAAATTGCCCCCAAAATTCAGGTGTGTCTTATAGTCCATAGCATCTTATAGGTATTTTTTTTTTTTAAATTGCTTAAAAATTAAGGTGTGTCTTATAGTCCATAAAATACGGTAACATACTTCCTTAATAGAATTTTATTACATGGCATCAGTATAGATCTGCTTCCACCATATTTTCAATCATTTCAGATATATATAATTTTGCTATCTGGATATTCTTTTGACAACAATTATGATTTCAATATATGTACTGTAACATTGTAGATTAAGAATATAAAACTCCTTTTGTAGTTTAGGAAAGTTAAACAAGTTAGTTTATACAGTCATAGTAAAAACAGAATTAGTTCAGTCAAACTAACTTAAAATGTCATGAAGTTATCCAAGTTAAATGAAGTTTAACTTATATAACTAAGTTGTTTAAACTTGTTTGTTGCATACTTACGCATTTTGACTGGATAACAGTTGCAAACAGAACTGTATATGCCACCATATTTTCAATCATTTCAGATATATATAATTTTGCTATCTGGATATTCTTTTGACCACAATTATGATTTCAATATATGTACTGTAACATTGTAGATTAAGAATATAAAACTCCTTTTGTAGTTTAATTACAGTACTTGCATATAAGACGATCTCGCATATAGGATGAGGCGACTTCAAAGATCAAAATAAAGAAAATTACATTTATTAATACAATTCTAATTTTATTTCATTTAATCACAAATAAAATATCAAATGCACATAAATGAATAAAATCCTCATCTTATATGTGAGTAAATATGATAATGTTTATTGTGGTTTGATTTAGTAATAAGCTCATTGCTGTCAATGTGAACAGCACAGTAGTTAAACACATTTAATTTTAAATTTGGCAGGGTGCATAGTGCTGCATAAATTGTGCTGCATAGTGCCACTATCACTACTCAGCAATATTTTTGTTTTTTATTAAAGTGGCAATAAAAACACCTAGTCCACTTATTTTGACATTCAGCATGAAACTGAATCATAAATCACACTTCAGGAAAAACAGCAGAATGTTGAGCTCCTATGCGATGGAAGTACCATGCACACGACACCTAGTGATTTCATGATGTCACATAAAAAGTCAAATAGGAAAGCAGGAATCAGGTAGTTTTCATGCAATGCTATCCAGCATTTCCAGATAGGGGATCTATCAACTGACCAAAAAATTTTGGGGTTTTTTTTCATGTGACATTTTTTCACTTTTGATCTTTTTTCAGTAGACTAAAGCATAAAAATTTTTACATGACAGAACACATGAAATGCTATTTAAGCATTGTCATCAAATGTGTTATTCAAAATTATTCAAAAACTAATTCCTATTTCTAAGTGACAGCTTAACAAGTTACCCTTGCTTTCTAGACTCCGAACCAATAAGGCTACCAGCACCTGCATTAATCAGTAAAACTGGTAGCAATAAATAATTTGATGTGATGAACAAAAATTTTAAACTGACAAAACGGTTGACAATTTTTAAAAATTTTCCAGACCAACCCCTAATTTGAATATATTTGAAAAAGTTCAACTTTCCCAGTGTAAACATAGTATGAGTATACTGGTAGTTTCAATGGAAAGTTATCACAAAGATGAAGATTGGAGGAATACTACTACCTTTTATAAATTATCAGGATCTAGATAAGATATAAACTCTAATCCATTTAAATATAAGTCTTATAGTCATAATGCAATAGCTATATTACATTTACACTAGAAAAGTTAAAATTCTATGTGGTTTGCCAAACTAGTTTAATGACCTAAACTAGTTTGGCAGTAGTGTGAATTAGTTCAGCTGAATTAAGGTGTATTTTCGTGCATTAACCAGTTTCCTTTAACCAAAATGATTTCTGTTATAGTATTTTTGTGTTTTCTTGTCTTCCAGTCTTATCTTAACATAAGCTACAGTCATTTAGCCAAAAACCCAATAGGGTGTCAATAATGCTGTTTGATAACAGATAAACAAAGCGTTCCTCAAAACACTATAATCTGAAAGTGACAATGAACATAGCCAAATAGCCAATATTTAATTAACTGCATAAAAACACCTAGTTTAACACTATTTAAACAATCAACCATCTACATTGCTTTGAAGGTATTTTGATTTAAAATGGATAAACTCTTTCAATAGTAACTTTATTGTTGTTCTAACATTCATTCAGAATTTGTAATTTTTTAATTTTGAAATTATGATTAGTGTATTTTTTGTTTAAATATATTTTGAATCTTATATTCTTTGGGAAATACTGATTTGAATTTAAAACACCTAAAGTTAATTTACAATATATTTGAAAATTCAGATGGGGTCATGCCCAAATTAGTCTGGTTTTTCAACTCTATTGCATATAATTTGTTTCCTAATTTCAATTATATTTACCGTATTTAAGACAATAACAAACACTATACAAGACTTCCTGTCTATTCCGTCCACTTAATTTTAAGACAATCAACAATTTATTTTAATTATCAACTAAATCTGATTTGTATTTTAATCAGTATGTTTACGAAAATATTAGTTATCAATAAAAGATTGTTTACAAAGGAAACAACTAACCACTTTAAATAGTTAAACAACTACAGTTTTCTCACTTAATTTTAAATGCGGTTAATTCTAAAAAAGCTTATTTTTCATCACCTAAACACGATATTAATAGGAAAATTGTGTAATATAACATTATTAAACCCATATGATCTTTTGATCTTTGTGCACTGACAGATTTCAATACAATTACAAATATTAAAGATTTCATTCCAGTGTAAATTCAAAAAGTTTAGAAACATATTCACCTAGAAAATTTTGAATCTCAACTGGAATTTCGTTTTTACAAAATATAATTTCGTAGACCATAAACACAAATGAAAAAAATTAGCATTGGTAATCAACAATTTCAAATTATATTTACTCATAACTGTATATAATACGAGATGGTAAAGGATTCGCTGGATGATACAATGACACGCTTCCACGGTTAATAACGGAAGGATTAACGTAGCAAAAAAAAAACTCGCACTGAGCCATTGTTACGATCACAGCTTAATTTAATTATCATCGTAAATACGTGTATTAAAACTTAAACACGTATAGTAATAATAAAACCACGAGGGATTTTCATAGAATCGATTGCAGTTTTATAGATTCATTGACTTACAAACGGATCTCGCGCTTCTTTATAACGAATATAAAAAGCATCACGTTAACTAAGGCATGGGTCATGTGATTAAATATCAAAATGTTTCTACGTAAAACTACGATCGTTACTGAAATATCCGATCTTTTCCCATAACATATTACCAAAAATAACATAAATCTACCGAAGAATTGAATCTAAACGGTAATAATTTGCCGATGATGACTCGGGCCGGCATCAAAGTTAGGCTTAATGAAACACGTGAGTAAAAAATACTACTTAATGTCTATTAACGTAAATTATGTTATTAAATAGCTTTGATATTAATTAGTTAATAATGTTATAGATTAATACTTACTTTCTTGTATATTAACAGCAAATATTGTCTAAAAAAGACAAGAGACACGTTTTCCCGCTTAACCGTGAAATAGCTGGAAATAAAGAACGTGCACATTCAATGACGGGGTCGAAATAGTAAGTTCACGGTCCGAACGATTATTTTTTAAAAATCTCTTTATTTATGTTTTATATTGGAAATATTTAAAGAGTAATAAATAATTTTGTTTATAAATTAATAATTTCGTATTTAATCAGTCGACTAATTCTGTACTTAAACAATTGTTTCGGTTTATTTACTCAGTCGCAAGAATAACCGATATTGAACAGTGATTAGGTTAGCGTCTTTTCAAATGTCTTTGTAGAAAGCGATACAAAAGAGTAAAATGTTTAAAAAAATAAATTTGAATCATAAATATAAACACAAATTTTCATTATTTTACTTTAAAACTTAATAAAAGTATAAAAATAATTCGTATTTATAGACCAATATTCGCATATATTCATGCCGCAATAGTTCCTGTAGGGAAATTTCCCTATTTACAGAATTTTAAAATAGTTTAATATAAAACTTTCAAACAAAAATTTATTGAATATAATTACATATAAAATTTATTTTTACTTTCAGTTTGACACAATTTATAAAAAAATTAAATATAATAATTAAAAAAATTTTTATTTCGTTCCCCGGACTTTACTTCATTAAATTATTACTCTCGAACATAAAACGGTCGTTTTTTTAAATACAGCTATGAAATTACAAATAAATTTTTATGACTAATATTAATTCGAAATTCTTTTTAAATTTTAATAAATTTATTTCATAAAACTAATTTTCTTAACTGTCGCAGGGAATTTCTTAGGAAATAAGGGGGAAATCCTTTTATAGGGAATTCCCCCTTTATTGTCATTCGTGCATTTTTTGCTTTCTTGGCTGTTATTTAACGGATTGAAAGTATGACGATCAGTCAAAAAATGATCCGGCAAGATTTTTATATTTTGCGCACAAGGAACCTCCAAGCGTCAAAAATGTAAAAAAAAAGGGAGGTTTCCGTATGTATGGATGTTAGTGTGTTGGGAGCATGATTTTTCACGCACTTTGAAAGTTAATAGAGAGGTTTAGATCGACGTTTTCAACGCGAAAACGTGTACGTCGGACGTTCAGCGCCGCTTTCCTGTAAGCCTAGAAGTTTGACAATGGTGTTTGGAAAGTCAGTGGAATCATGCTCGACATTCCAAACGCCATTGTCAAGCTTCTAGGCTTACAGGAAAGCGGCGCCGAACGTCCGACGTACACGTTTTCGCGGTGAAAACTTCGGCCTCAACCTCGCTAATAACTCCTATGCCTTTGGTCGAAAATTTCTAAAATTTTGCAAGGAGGTTTCTGTATTAGGGGGAAATGTTTGTAGAAATTTTCAGGAAATTCGGACCATTGGTTCGGGAGATATGGTCCCAACTCCTTAATATTTCCTTAAAATAAAAATTAAAATAACAATGATATATGTCTATTATTTTGATTTTGATTTTAGTATTTGTTCAAGATTCATAATTACTGTGATACAAGAGAGTTTTATTATACGCAAATAATATCTCCTCAAAAGCAGAAATTAATTTTGAAGATTTGAAACATTTATACTATCACTTAATTATTTAGTATCTAGTTTTGGTCTGGATCTGTATCCATTAATTTTCTCTCAACAAAATTCTAATTAAAATTTACTATTGTGTATATGTATTGTTTTGTGGATATAATTTTGAATAAATTTATTTAAAAAAAAAAACAATTTTTTAAACGCTTTTAAAAACATTGGGGGTTGAGCTATAGGCCTACATCACTACAATGAATTTATGTCTAAAATATCATTTATGAACGACATCACTGACTGAATTTTACTTTTGATCATTTTAAGAGATTGAAGGAAGCGGATTTCCACTC
The DNA here is from genome assembly GCF_030686945.1 of Centruroides vittatus. Classification (NCBI taxonomy): domain Eukaryota; kingdom Metazoa; phylum Arthropoda; class Arachnida; order Scorpiones; family Buthidae; genus Centruroides; species Centruroides vittatus. Next base: position 2,504,700 of record NW_027122405.1, on the reverse strand, counting down.
TCGCCTCACTATACTGCATTTGCACACATATTTATCTGAATTATTTAGATATATGATAAATATGATATCCAACGCCGCTTTGCTATATGGAGAACCATTCTATTTAGAAAATGACAGGCTTTCATGAGTAAATTTTTTATAACTTACTTAACTTTATTTAACTTTAATACGCTCGTTTCTTTTGCGGCTGTGGAATAATTAATAAAATACAACTAAAACTGGATTAGAAGTAAATCGTAAACTTTATAAGAATATAAGTTACTATTGTGAAAAGGCAAAGTACCGGTATCCCTCGTGCAACACGGTTTTATTCTTACACGGTTTGAAAATTGGGGATATCTCCTGTATAACACGACTTTCGGTTTCGCTCTAACACGGTGTTGAAAATCTTCCATACAATATTTCACAATTTTTAAGTGTAAACTTCATTCTTCGATATGTTTTTTATTCGAGTAAGCACACGTTTTGTCTCAAATTTGACTACGGATTTTACAATATTGAAATTTTCAATTTGTTTTGTGCCTTTTGTCAGGTTCACTTTAATGAAAACTGATAGAATTTTTTCTTCCTTAGCTTTCTTATCAACCAGATGTCATTGTCGTTGCCTTCAGACTGTCACTGTATTTTCTTTTTATAGATTTAATATCGTATTTAGTAAAGTTTATTTAACACTTTTAGGTAAGTGCTATTAAACTACTTTAAACTACTTTTACTGTAGATAAGTAATCATTCGTAAAAATGACAAACGAAATACGGCGGTACTCGGTACTCGAACAATTCGGTATTCGAACACATATTCTGGAAAAAATTTAACTTGGTTCTCGACTGAACAAACGCGACCCTCTAGAACACATTTTCGATTAATAACATTTTTATTTTTATGATAAAAATATTAAATAAATGAAAACATTGCTGATATTTCCGATCAAGATCAACTAAAAAGCTTAGAAGATGACGATACTTTGTAAAAGAAAATGCCCTCGATCAACTAAAATTAATATTAACAGTACTTTTAATTTTACTTGTTAGTTAATTATTGATTGAAAATAAAGTATCGATTGCTTTAATAAACATATTTCTCTTACATGTTAGTGCAGTGGCGTGCCGTCATTGGAAGCGATGGAAGCGCTGCTTCCACCTTCCAATGACCTTCCCTTGTATTTTATGGGTACGTTCGTTAAGTCAAACGAGTTAAACGAGAATGACGTCATCGTTATTCTTGTTTCGTTACACTTTTCGAACGATTCGTTATAACTAAATGGCTGTTTCTAAAATCGAAGATATGAATGTTGCTAGTGCAGCCTTATCCAAAATATTTTTCTTAGGTTGCTTCGGATGGACAGTTATTTCAATCATTTCACTTTTTAATTCACAATTTAAACACTCGAGTAGATCTAGAAACATCGATATCGTCGGGCGCCATTTTCTTAACGAAGTAAACTAACTCTTTCCTTCGTGAGCTTCGTTAGGGTTTCGTTCGATACGTCATCACCGCGGAGCATGCGCACTGAGTGAGACTACTACTTTTCGAACGATTCGTTACTAACGCGTTTAACTCGTTCGACTTAACGAACGTACCCTATGAAATATAAATTTTCATATTTTAACGTATTTTGAATTAATTAAAATTAATATTTTATTATAACTGCATTATGTATCTTTTACAAATTTCTATATTACATGTGAAAAAAACGATATGATTGCTATTGTACATTCGAATAATTCAGTGGCGGAAGGAGTGTCGAAACCGGGTCAGTTTCCAATCAGCCAGATTATATAGGCATTAGCACACGCGGTTTACAGAGCACCAACCTCACCCTGTTTAACTGGTAGAAGCAACACACGCATAAAGCATCCAATTTTATATCCCGGAGCGGTTCTGCGCTGTTAGCCGCCTGCCTGCTAGATATTCGGCCGCTTACGCCCGATTATATGAATCATGAGTAGACTAGATCAACGGCGGGCAACCCCCGGCCCGCGGGCCAGCTACGGCTCGTGAAAAGTTTCTATCCGGCCCGCGAGATCTTTAATAGATTATTAAATTGGAAAAATAACTAATTAATAGTTATTTTTCCAATTCTTTGTACGTAATTTTGGAAAACGATAAGAGAAATAAATGTAGTAATTAACTTTTTATCTATTTATTTCATATTTGCAAACTAAAAAAAATTACAAGTCACAAGAAGGCGTCAATTAACTACTACGGCCCGCGGAAAAAACGTAAAATTTATTCTGGCCCATGTTATAAAAAAGTTGCCCACTCTAGACTAGATTTATAACAACCCAACCGATAGGAGTTTACTGGCATGTTTTTATGATAGTTCTGTATAGTTGACAGGAGTTTAAAAATTCCATTAAAATATTTGATATATTTATTCTGCGTTTATTCTGCTCTCCCATCTTATATTACTTACGGATTTCAATGTTAAACCGGTGATATTACGATTATAGTATGTCTCATCTGTAAGGGAATGCAGAAAAAACGTGTACAATTCCAAGGGCGTCGCCAGCCAATGGGCCAGGGGGGGCAAGATGATATAAATTGATAGAGGATGTGAATTGTATGTAGGTAAAATAAAAACGATTCATAAATTTTAAGAAGCTTAAGATTATTTTAATTAAAACATAATCTTCTTGGGTTTTTCGCGCGGGAATTATAAATCGGGCAATAAATGACTTAGCATTTAAATAATATTTTTCGCATGTCTAGGGAGGGGCAACTGCCCCTCTGCCCCCCTCTGGCGACGCCCTTGTACAATTCTAGTAGTGTTAAAAAATTAACTGTTACTTTGGCAGCATCATTTAAAACCAAATTTAATGAATGAGACGTACAATGGTACAAAAAAAAGCTCTAGAATTTATTTTCTTTAAATTTACGATTTATGTATCGGTTGTCATAAAAATTTCTTTCCTTTTCTTTCCCAAGACTTCAGATATTCAAGTACAAAGTAACTGGTTTCGACTTATTTCTACTAACTTGTAAGAAGTAGTTAAATAATTAAGAGATTAGGGAATGGGGACATAAATAAAACCCTGCTGAAAAAGCCAGGATTTTACTTAAAAGCTTAAGCGAACCAATCACTAGCTCATGTAAGTTCGCCGAAATGGGGGGAGTTTTTATTCCCAACCGTCGGGATGGCTAAGGGCTATTCGCATGTGGGTGGCGGTTTTGAGGAGGCAGAAAAACAAGCGTTTCACATAGAAACCGTTTATTTTAGTCGAAAATGCTTACATAAATTTAGCAATGGTCCTTGAGTTCAGAGCTTTAGGTTGTTTTCGGTTTCGGTCTGGTCCTACGCTGGAGGGGCCCCGTAGCAACGTCGAGTTAAAAGTTCGAAATTCTGAAGAGACAGTGCACAAAAGATGAACGGAAACACTACTATTGGAGGTAAATGAACACAACAGGTAGTCTAGAGGAAGCTCTTCTGTCCTTGACATCGAAGGCTTTATAATTTTCTCGGGATCGAATCATCGCTAATTGGCTAACTCTTCTCCTCCTCGCTTCCCAATTGGTATCCCACCTGTCTCCAGGTGTAAATGGAGCTTCGTTAGATCGCAGGAAAGGTCGACAAAAGAAGGTTTATCCGACACCGTCTTTTAGACTATGATCGCGTTTAATTGTTGACTATGACACCTACGCTCATTTTGATATATATATATTTTTTCCTAGTTTCGTTTTGCTTTCTAAATTGCGTCTTAAATTTTTAATATTTTTCTTTCTAAATTTTCTTTACCTAAAATTTTATTTTTCCCGTTACTCTTTATGAGCGTCGGCATCAAAGTCCGGTGTCGCCGACTCAACACTTATAAAAGTTATAATCTTAGGGTTTGACTTAACAAACTTGTACATATCCCCTTTGGGGGGCTATTTCCGGGCCTCACACTCAGTACAGTGGGGAACTGATTTCCGTGTACACCTGGTATTAAAACGAATTAAGACAACTGACTAAACGAATTAACAAATGACTATTAAGTTTAACATATTTAGATTTTTACAGCTATGGTGAGAAACGTTTAAAATTTACAACAGCCCTGTCGCGTCCTTTGAGATATATTAGTGATGCGACAAAAGAGGCATTTGACATTGACCGGTATCGGCACCCTCGGGATTTGGCAACCTGCGTGCATGCACGCGCCACACATCTACCAGGACGTCTCTGATTCCATTCATTAGTCACTCGTAGGGAGCTATTTCACTAAGTGGATTGTTTTAAGATTTAAAAAGTAAAGAATATTTTGTTATTTTTATATACGTAAGTTATATTTAATTATAAGTTTCCTTAAAATTTATTCATACAATTGAAGAATTTTTTGTACTAGGCATGCATATTCATCACACATTTTGTTTTACCAAGTAAGTTTTTTTTATAATTTTAATTTTAGCCCTTATATCGTGGCTAGTGATTCAAAAATTTATTTTAAAAAAGTTTTGGCTCAAGACCGTATAATGAAAGAGAAAACGTTATTAAAAGAGAAAGACCAATGCCTAAATTAAACATAAATACGTCGACAAAAAAATTTCGACATTTTGACGATAAAATTTATGACGAATGACGATTCTTTCGTAAAATTGAAGCAATTTGGAAATCAAAGCGGAATAGAATTTAACATTGGTAGACAATATAAAATAAATATTGAAAATTATAACAAGATAATTACGATTAATAGATATATCTAAATTAATAGAAGTTATATGTTTTTTCTCAAAGCAAGAATTGGCATTTAGAGGGCATAGGGAATTTATTGAATCTAATAAGAAAGTTCAATATAATTACCTCTGTTATTTATTAAGTACGTCAGATAATCTATTAAAAATACATTTAAAGAAGTATACGGTTTTTACTGGCTTATCGAACAAACGAATACAAACGGGCCCTGACGCGCAATTAATTGATTGCCCTTGTAAGTCGGCTTCTTACAGAAACACAGCTTCCTTATCATCAAATGTCACGGCACGCCACTGATCCACAGTATAAATATACATTAATAGATTAATAACAACGTAAAACACGTAAACAGATAATAAAAATATCTTCTTTACTTGCCATGTCCAATCACCAGGAACAAACTATTCTCCACAGCAGAGACGACCTTTCTTTAGAGGCTACGCCTCTGCCAAAGTATGTAAAACAGTCTAAAACGTCCACAGGTGACAATCCCTTCACAATTAAAAATATAAGATTTCTTTGTAAAATAGGGTTGGCGGAAATACAGTAATAACAACGTAAAACACGTAAACAAATATTTTTATATATCTGTTTACGTGTTTTACGTTGTTATTACTGTATTTCCGCCAGCCCTATTTTACAAATACATTAATAGAATTTACAAAATATCCATCTAAAACGTCCCTTTTACACATCTGAATGCAAATGTATAAGCGAGACGTTTTAGATGCGTGTTTTGTAAATTCTCTTAATGTATATTTATACCGTGGATTCATTATGATTTCGTCAATTTTTTCCGAGGTTATATTGAATTGTACAAGTTTTCATTCAAGTTTATGTACTGTTTTAAAATGGTCTTGTTCGATGGAGTTTTGTCGCATATGTAGGCCTATATATATTGTGAGGTTCTAGCGTGAGATTTTACTCGGCGCATACGACAACATACAAAATGTTTGTCGTATGGGCGTTTGCCATAAGAGACCCCACTGTAATATATGTAAAAAAGAAATTGGCATAATATAATTAAATGACGATTTAATTTTATAAGAGAAATGAAACGAAATGTTGACATAAAAATCGTTAAAAATCTGAGTAACAATCTTATGTAAAAACGCCAACGAAAATAAGAGTATAGAACTGTTTAAAGAGTGCTAAAACAATAAATTTAATAATATGATAAAACATAATCAACATAAATTACTACACAGGCGTTATATATTAATTTACAAAACAAATAATAAATACATTTTGTAAAAAAACTCCTATACCGACAACTCGAAAAACGAAAATAAATTCTTTTGTATCCGAAGTGAGTTAAACCGATTTCGTGTTTAAAAGGTCAATCTCTCCTCTCACGATATAATTATTATTAATATCAGATACACCCGAACTACTAAGTTTTCATGTAACTAGAAATGCTATTATTTCGAATCCAAATCAGAATTTTTCAGGCTCTCTCCTTCGAAATTATAGTTATATCGTACCGCTTTACCTTAAAAAATAATTACAATACTGAATTATTATTATTATGTTCCAATATATATGAGAAGTACATGAGCCAATTACAGCCCGGCACACGGGCTGTGATTGGCTCATGTATTTAAGTGACTCGTACAACACGGATTTATATAACACGGAACTTATCTACCGTGTTATAGGGGGTCTACTGTACAGTCGAACTCGGCAATATTTCCTTGTTATAACCCTTACTCGTTATATCCGTGAAAATCAATGACGTAACTAGGGAGAGAACGAGCGAGCCCGGGCGCCAAAACGTAGGGGCCCCCGCGAGCGGAAAACAGAACAAATAAATAATCGAATTACTTTAATATTAATTTAACTTGCTTGATGCAGGATGATATTTCGTACCCATTAATTCTTGATAAGTATTACATTTTATTAAAAAAAAAAAGTTAAAATGTTAAATCATTGAAACTATTTCAACTGAAGCATATTTGTGTATTACTTAATGTATAATAAAAATTTTAATCCTAAATTTTGAAGACAACGCTGAACATGACCTTTGTCACGTGATAAAAGAATGGCGAATTTACACACTTCTTTTAAAGAGTTGAAGTCGTAACTGCAGCGTTAAAGACTGTGATAAGTATTCGGTAACTAAAATCGTCTTTATTAATGAAAATTTGCCCATTATTAAAGAATACTGTGAACTTTCTATTCATCCCGGTCTAATTAATTAAAAAGAACACCGACACGCTTCTTTCACAACTTTCCTGGCTCTAGAACAGGAGTTTAAGGAGACAGGAAGGAAGTCAGATAAATTTCAATTTTACAACGATAAAAATATTAATAAAAACCTAAGCGTAATTTTATTGAATTATGAGCAATTTCTCTATTTTTCAAAAAAAGAATATTTAAAAGTTTAAATGTAAAACATTGTCTGGCGCCATCTGTTATGAGGTTTTATTTTAAAAGTAATCTTTATTATATTTTTAATTATAAAGCGAAAAAATCTTTATTTTTAGAGGTAAAAGTGAATTTTTAAAAAATTATAACGAGTAAAATTTTCATTAAATCTGAATATCATCAATGCCCCACATAAAGAAATGATTCTTTGTTTTAAGCTTTATGTACTATGACAGTGCATTTTTTTAAAAAATATTACAGCGATACACATTGAATTTGTTATAAGTTATTGTTATAATATACGGTACAGTGTTATGTTAAACGTATTATAATATACCGTATAACAAATTTAATAAACCTCCACGTTTATCGCTGTAATATTTTTTAAATTGTAAAGAAGTAATTTATTTAAAGCATGTACAGTACCATATCATGATTTATTTTAAAGCAATTGTACTTCTCTTAACAAGTAATTTCTCCTTTACATATTTTAGTATCCACCATTACGGTTGTATTCTGTCGTAACAGGCTGAGGAAGGGAGTAATGTTTCTGCAGAAAGGCATCCAGAAATAATTAAAATTGTAAGAATTTTTTTATTTTTGTTTTCATATTTTTGTTAGTAAAATAATTATTAACACTACAACTTAAAAACCTCACTATTTGCATATGACAAGTTCTAAATCATTTAAGCAAGAATTTGAACTTAAAGAAGAGTTTCTACTCCTCTTCTAGAAATAATGCTCCCAAGTTCAAAATTTTTCGTTTATCTATGTCTGAGATAATGCAAATGTGTGGTCCTGTGCTGGGATGAAAAACATTCTTTTAACCATATATCCAAACAAAAACAAATCTTGATCTTCGCGATTAATTAAAATTAAGGGAACTAAATTATAAAGGGAAAGGGAAAAAATAAAATTATTTTAATATTAAAACCACACGAAAAAAACAGAAAATTAGTAAATTAAATTTTTTATAAGACAAGACGAACAAAAAAGGAAATATTAGTAAGGTACAAGGTTCGTTCAACCTCGAACGAAAGACGGTGTCGAATTGTATTCGTAAACAATCGTCTTTCTCGGAAACCGATCTGGTCCAATTTCACCTAGTAACAGAGAAAGACCAATCTGGGATCGAGAAAGGGGATTAATAACCAATAAAGTGACGATTTGAGAGACGAAAAGATATTTAAGCCCAGGCCACAGGGACACTTGGCTCTTTTCTGTGGCGTCCCACGAGGCTATTTTCCCTCGCTGGGGTGCTTCCTGCAAAGTTCTATCTTCGTCCTTTGCCGAAGTATCCTCCGAAAGTTATAGACCTTCGGGAGAGAAACCTTGACATTCCGGTCTGCATTCACTGGACATCGTTTCCTGTTTGAGAATTGGACTTTGAATGCAACATCCGGTCAGCGATGGGAAACCACTCTCGTCGCCGGACTTTCCTCTTCTTTGAAGACTACGAGCCGAAGTATGCAAGGACTTAAACCCTTTGTGACTATGAAACTTTTTTAAGTTAAATTATCTAATAAATGGGTTATGTTTGTAAACGAGGCATCGATCTCTGACTCAACCGCTCCCACATGTCGTGACTGTTACCACTGGGCAGTCCAGAGGCAATGGAGACGATAAAGATATCACATATAATCGTTTTTTCGTTTTTGAAATCCCCTCGGCCCCCTCACACAAAATAGAAGTCGACATAAGCGCACAGAGATTTCTGTGTGGTTTTTATTTACATTTTTGTGCTCCCGGAGTGTCTAAACGTCGAGAATGCGAAAAAAAAGGGGAGTTAAAAATTTGACCGATTACCATACTTTCCCCTTTACGTTCTAAGTTATAACAACCGGAAACATAAAATTGGCTCAGGTTATTTTAAAGTTCGATTTTTCTCTGTATTATTTACTATTTCGTAACCCATATCTCTACTTGTTCATATATTTTCTCAAAATATTTCCTTACCGTATATTTTAATACATCATCATCATCATCATCATCATCATCATTCATCTTCTTTCATATATATAAATACAGTAATGTCTGTAATGCTCTTTGAATCTAATAAACTTACGCAGAAATCTTTCAGCTTACACATTTTTACAAAGCATATGATTTACGATTGGCCTTAATTCTTACCTTTATTTTCTTGGCTGCTATACTCGAATATAACATAATGAGATTAGTCAAAAAAGCCCCTCAAGATTTTTGCAGTTTTGGACTCAGGACCTAGAAACGTCGAGAAATACAAAAAAAAGTAAGAGGGTTTTTTCTGTATGTATGGATGTCTGTGGTGTGGGGACATATTTTTTTTTCATCCATTTTGAAGCTTAATAATTCCTGTGCCTTTTGTCGAAAATTTCTGAAAATTTGCAGGCTGGTTTGTGTGTTAAGGGAAAATGTTTTTTTAAATGTTCAGAAAAATTGGACCTTTGGTTACGGAGATATGGCCCATTATCTTCTTAAATTAATATCTCCCGAACCAACCTGAAGACTTGTAAAGGTAATGGTAACATTATTAGGGATGAAAAATAATAATGCGGGAAAGCACAAAAACAACGCTGCCAGATTTTTTATTATTTCGTAAATTCGTCTACAATTTTTATTTTGTTTTTACAAAAAACGATAACATACTTTCCTTGCTTTCCGATAGAGGCAAAACCATCAACTTTAATTACAGGTATCCACCGTATAACACAGTAGATACGTTCCGAAAAACTGCCGTGTTGTGCGAATCCGTGCTATACGAAACAAAGGACTAATGCAAAACATGGGGTTAGATTCCAGAGGTTAGCAAAAGTATACTTATACTATTTTTTTCGTTACACTAAGACAGTGGCGTGCCGTGACATTTGATGATAGGGAAGCTGTTTCTGTAAGAAGCCGACTTCCAGGGTCAATCAGTTAATTGCGCGTCAGTGATGGTCTAGGCTAGGGTCCATTCGTATAGTACGTGCGTGGCGGCGGAAAAGACAAAGACGACAAGTATATGACAAAAACCGTTTATTTTAACACAAAATAAACATACACTATGTACAAAATAGTTTGCTTTAGGACAATCAGCCGTTCGGACGTCCTGGGCGTAGATGTGGTTCTGTGATCGTCCATCGAAAGTGGTCCCGGGACAGTAGCCTTGACAAGTCTGTAAGGCACGGGGAGACTTCGTCCGTTGGCGTCGGGGACACGGTCTAAGTCCGAAGTGGCACGGGTTACAGGTTGGCACAATAGACGAGAAACTGCTTTTTTTTTTTTTTTTTTTTTTTGCATGTTGACACACGGCGTTTTGGTTATTCGGAACGTTAACCGAGTGCGAAGTGTCCTCGATTGTCGGGGATTATATCAATCTCCATTCTTTCGTCCATTTTGATTGGTCATTCTCCCTCAATTACGCTTCCCGAATGGTTGGTCCCTCGTTACTAAACGTAGCGAGACTCTTACCTGGAGCGCGAGAAAAGTCAAAATCGAAGATGAGTTCGATCTTCCACCGATCATAGGACGACTTCCTTCCGCGATTTATGGTTTCTGCCTGGCAATTTGATATAAACAATGGGTGTCCGACTACAAACGACTTTTCCCTATGTTTTTTTAAACTAATAAATTTTTCTCTAAATTAACCGTTTTTTTGCGTCTTTCGTGACAGTTCAGAACTGTCCGGAACCTCACATTTCCATAAAAATTTTAAACAAATACTGGAAATAACAAAAATAAACAATTTATGTATTTTAGTTCTAAAATACAAATAATACATAATACAAATTGATATGATACAAACAATGATAGAAAAACTTCGTTTATTCGCTTGTGCCAACGATAATCTGACACCTAGCGGTATTAGCGCAAACTACATAATGGCGGCTGCTATGGGTATAGTTTGTTACAATAGAAAGTGTTCACCCTATCTAATATAGGCCTTTGTCAGGTTTAATATTATGTTCCAAAATGGAACGTACCGTTTTCGAATATTTTACATATTTAAAATTCAAAAAAATAATTTAACTTTAAAATAAATTGAAAGAAGTGTGTATATTAAATAAATAAACAAATAAAACAGAAAACAAAGCTAAGTAGAAAGAAATGATTTAAGGGATTTTAAATGCCATTCTTTTTTCTATTATATATTTCCACGCTGTTGTAAGCGCATTAGCATCCATAACATTTAGGCAAAGGTTTTTCATTTTACTTTTATAAATTTCCACCTTTTCCATCTCCAACGCAATGGATGGAGAGTGCACCGTTTAAAGGACTTTAGCCTCTTCCTATTTTACAATCATTCCTTCAGTCTGTGCCATAATTGCTAATAGTGTTGTGTCCTTTGTCAAAATTGTATGTGTGTTCTCGCAGACGTACCGCCAGATATCTTCTAGTCACACCCACAATCTTTTTCGATTCCTAACTGTTGATTTTCAAATGGAATTTTATATACCCCAGCTTTACCTTTCTTTTTTACGCTGTCTTTATCGTTCCGCAGCAAGCTACAGATATTAGGTGCTCTTTTATAGATCATTCTCGATTTTTATAAGAAAAAGAGCATTTGATACAACGTTGACAAACGACACAACAACACATATTATCAGATAGAGTGAAAACCTTTGTATAAAAGAATTTTAAGCTCAGTAAAATTCGTTGTGGTGAAACTGAAGTGAATTGTTTGCTCAGAAAGAACTGAATAGATGTGAAGTTATCAGTTTTAGTATTTCCTCTCCTTCTGTAAGAAATCTTCGATCAGCCAAATATTCTAAAATGTCACAAAGTGTAATCATCACGACTTAAACAACTACGAATCAACTAGGATTAATGTCGGATACAAATGCGAATAAAACGTTTTGACTACAGAGAAAAAAGTTATTAAAAAGACAACACACAAGTAACTCTCGTACGTTGTCAAGCACGTTATACCCTTTGTGGCAGCCATTTTGGTCGACTCATACGCTACCTATATGTACTGGCAAAAGCGAATGAAAAAATTAAAACAACTCTATTCGGCCATTTTTCCCGCAAAGTCGTTAATTAGTTTATGATAAAAGTCGCTGGTCATCGACTCCATCAATGTATTTAAAAGCTATTTTTCTATCGGAAGCAACGCTAGCGACCACAATTTTTCCTCTGACCGAGTGTTCCTGGCCAATGTAGGAATTTGCTTCGTGGTCGAAAAACTGCGCTCAACAGACGCACTGGTAGATGATACAGTAAAAATTAATGATATTAAATCATATAATTCTTTTAGTACGTCTTTGTTCGGATCGTCATTAATTATAATACTTTTTATGTGTAAGAGTTACGTGTCAATACAGTTCGGACACCAATATAAATATTGCGATTCACTACGTAACAGTGGCGTGCCGTCATTGGAAGCGGTGGAAGCGCCGCTTCCTTTGTATTTTCTAAAATATTGGGCGATTATTTTCATATTTTAACGTACTTCGAATTAATTAAAATTAATATTTTATTATAACCGCATTATGTATCTTATTACAGATTTGTTTACTACATGTGAAAAAAACGATAAGATTGCTATTGTATATTCGAATATCAATGGAGGAATGGAAGCGCTGTACTGTCGAAACCGGGTCAGCTTCCACGGCGAAAATAACTGAATAGTGTAAAGCAGCCAGAGGGCATTGGCGCATGCACTTTGCAGAGCATCAACTTCACCCGGTTTAGCTGGTGGAAGCTACACACCAAAATATCGTATAACGCTTCCAACGATTCTATCCCTTATCCACTGGCAGGAAGCTATCTAAGTGAATTGTTTTAAGATTTAAAAAGTAGAGAGTATTCAATGTTATTTTTATATACGTTTCTTTGCAAAGTTATATTTAAATAATTTTTTATATTTTTAATTATTATCGAATGGCAAAAAGCTTAATTTTGAGGGTAGAGATGAATTTTACAAAAAAGAGGTAAAAACTGTAAATGCTAATGATGAGGCTGCCTCACTACCCGGCCGCCCCATTGTGGGCTTGGCCGAATCCATAATGGGCTTGCTAAAAGAGGCACTCAGTGGCCACAGGACGGAAAGAGTAAAAAAAATTCTTTGTCGTGTTATACGAATCTGTGCTATAAAACTATTTTTCGGGACGTATCTACCATGTTATACGAGGGATACTTGTATTCGATATTTTAAAATAAAACCTTCAAAACAGCTAACAAGAAGCAGTCAGCTATCGAAGGAACTATTAAACATATGCAGACTGACTCCTAGATTGTTTGGTAGCTTGTCGCTATTCTCTCTCGTTGTAAATCTAGACAATAAAATACTGATCGCCTACATTCAAAACGATCCAACAAATTTATTCAAAATTTAAGATTTCCATAATACTCATCACGGACACTAAATATTTTAAATTTCATTCAAATGGGGTCATTGTCGTGGAGATATTAAGGATTGAAGTTGGCACTTTAACATTACACCCCTGGCTGAGCTATAGGATGAAGTAGAATCGCACCGTGACATAACCGGATGCGACGATGCGTCGCTATTATCATCGTCCGGAACAGGAATCATTTTCGTCTCGAACAACTATAAACGCAATACTAATCGAGAAAGTATTTAATAAATATATAACTATTTTCAAAATATATGCAGATTACAACAAACTTTTGAATTAAAACGTGCTGTGAGTACTCGAAATAATCGATTAAATCTTCGAAGCGTGTGCAAATAACGGCAACGCTTCCGGTTTGCTGAAGTGCAATGTTAGACTTGTACGATTGACAGAATATAGATCATGTGTCGTAGACGAAACTCTGATTCTGATTGGATGTGTGACATTTTCGATGCTTATTCCTTTACATACAATATATTAGATTTTCACTATAATTTTTTTATGCAAACGGCGACGTAACTTATAACTCGAATAACTTCTAACACAGTTTTTTTTAGCCAGGTGACTATTGGTATCTTTTTTAAAACTCTTTCGAGAGCCTGTTTAATCAATCCTATTGTGAGTTCGGCCAGGCTCACAATAGGGCGGCCGGGTGGAGAGTAACGGGACCACTCCCGAAAAATTCCTAGTTTTTCGACCGGTTCGGATGCGATCCCGAGATCACCTTAAATTGCTCGACCATCCGGCTGTCTATTGCCGTCAATGAGATTCACTCACATTTCATAATCAAATAATTCTAGTTACAGTCCTAAAAATGTGAGTTTAAACTCGAACTTATAGGACTTTGTAACTAGAAAATAAGTTTCCAATAACAATTCAAGTTTAATTATAGTTTTGTGCATTCCTGTCTGCAAATATTTGGAAATGGTAAGGAAATACGGCGACAAGTAACTGGAGATGTCAATGCTCCAACTACATGACACAAATCTTAAAGCTGTCCATAAATTACGTCCGTATTTTTCCTGAAATTTTTACTACCCCCTTCTTGTCCCAGTTTGTCCAAGTTTCCGTAACCCCCTCCCCTCTTCGGACGTCCAACAAAACTCGATTCCCTTAAAACCTTCTTCACTTTATGAATAATACAAACCATAAGTAGAAACGAAACGTAAAAGAAATTTTGAAATAAATATAATAAAATGGATAAATTGTATAAAAAATTTAATGAAATAAACGGACGTCCTTTGAAGCTGGACCCTTGTCCGACTTGTCATAACCCATCTCTCCCTTTCATTGAGGACGTCATTTATGTATACAATCCCTGAGAATGAATAAACGTGTAGTGATGATTGGAATGTTAAATAAGTTAAAAACTGAAATTATTTTTCCAAGATTGATATTAAGGAGATGAGAGAATCAAAATCGACAATTTAATATAACTATGTTACGGTATTTGGATTTTTGGAAGTGTAAAAAAAAAATTTATGAATTGTATCAATGTTTTAAATCTCTGAGTCTTATATATTACTTCGAAGGCTTCTGAACCAATACGGATTCAAGAATTTTCTAGATAGGGACTAAGCTTCGAGTTAGTATCCTAAGAAATCAAATTATATAACCATACAAATAATTTAGCTTGAAATTATGTCAAGTAAATATTTCAAGCACAGAATGTTGTATTGAAGTTCCTTAAATCTCGAAACTGGATTTTCGCCATTTCAAGAAATGTTTTTACAAACTAATCATCAAATTATTTTCCAAAATGTGCTATCAACTTTAAAATTCACCCGACACTTAGGTTTTTTTACGATTTAAATTTAGTATCAGTGGATACTCTATCTTGTTTTATATTAGTTTGAAGTCCGAACAGATAGTTACACGGTCGAATTTCCAATAACGGACACTTCTAAACGGGGAACGTTTCATTTTGAAGAAGAAAAAACAAAAATTCGATTGTTCCGAGTTAATGTTCCCGTTAGTGGCCGTTGTTCGGATGTTTGATCGTAAAAATAAAAACACCTTGATATATGGCATTATTCCAAATAATTTAAATTTTTCTAGAAGTTCTGATTCATCAGTAATATAAAACTATAAAATTTAATTAGCCTAATTATCCTTAGAAATAAAATCTGCTGTAGTTACAGAACAGAAAGAAAAAAATTAAAGCTTAGGATAAAGGGGAAAAACATATTTAAAAATCTTGCTTAAAGGTTTAAATTCATTAAGAATTATCTATACTCTTCCTTTATTTTCGCCAGTAAATTTTTGTTGAATATGAATAATTTAATTATAAGCATTTTAATTTACGCATAGAATTTTTTGTAGCTAGAATACTTCTTACTATAAAATTTTATAATTAATTAATGTAAATGATAACATTGAAATAAAGATTTAATTTTAAGGAGAATTAAAGAAATAAACACCTAAAATATTACCTTAATTATTATGTAGTATAGTTATTTAAAGTACGTATTTTAAAATTAAGACAAATGATAACATGGAAATCTATATTGTTAATGAATCCAAATGTTTAGTTCCAATTTGAAATAGTTGGAATGATGTCAAATATCTATTCTAAGGTTGTTGTTCCGAGAGGGTAGGCCGTTTTCGAAAACATATAAAAATAATGTGCTCCGTGCTCAACTAAAAGCTGCTGCAATGTAATTTTTATGTTAATTAATTAATGTAGTTCGGACAATGTATAAAAATTTTAAATACCGGTAATCAAAAATAAATGTTTTCTCTAAATAAGTTTTGAAGTAGGTTATGTTAAAACTTGTTTCTGCTAAAATAGAATCGTTAACTTATTTTACATCAATAATTTTACTGTAAGATTTTATGGAATTAACCTCTGAAAAACAATTTAAAACTTTAAAATAATGTTTTAAAGTTCTAAATTGAATACGAATAAAATTTAGTATTAAAAAACTAAGCTTTATTTTATATCAGAAACACTTTCTGATGAAAGGATAGAGATTCCATAGCATGTATAATCTGTTTAAATCCAGAATTTTTAGTACTCTGTTATATCGCGCTTTTTCTGTCTCCCAACAAGCACGATACAACGAGGGGTACTGTATATGGCTTCTGTGGTGATAAGGTTTGGCCAGCCCTAGTAATATTTATATACTCGTTGACATAAAAATTTGCGCACGTATCGATGCGAAACTTAGCATGCAGATAAATCTTAAGCAGATTTGGGAATGATTAGAGTTATGGCTTGATGGCTCATTACGTAATACCAGCAGAGGGTGTAACTGCGTTTCATTTGGCTTATAAAAAACGCATAAAGGCATCCTGTCTGTAGTTTACCTGTTGCAGAGGGTCGCTGTATCACTAAAGATGCCTTTATGTCGCAATCGAAGACCATATGAACAACTAACCGAGTTTGAGGGGGGAGGATCATCGGGTTAAGAGAAGCTGGATGGTCATCTCGCTGAATAGCCCACCACTTAGGCCGTTCTGACAATACTGTGAAGTGGTGTTGGGACCAGTGGATAAGAGAGACCTCACACATGGCATTGAGGCTTAGGATGTCCTAGTCAGACCACTAGCCGAGAGGATCGCCTGGTCCTCCGACATCACGCACACAGCCGACCGCAGCGTTGTCCACCATCCGGACACAGGTGCTGCCATCATTATAGGCCCATGTTTGTCTGTCTACCATTTTGAGGCATCTGGGTGAGGAACATTCGGTATCGCAGTATTACATATGCTGCCATTGACACCAACCACCATCACCTGCATTTGGAGTGGTATCACTCCTGACATGGCCCACCAGTGGCGAAATGATCTTTGTTCCTTGAACACTGGGAGTTTGGCCGTGCCTCGCTCAGATGGGCTGGCCACGTGAAGTTTTCCGGGTTTTCTCCATGTCTGTAACACCTAAATAGGGACCAGTTTCCCTCAAGACCTCCGGAAGGCATCTCCCCTAGACAGCTCGCCCAAGTGTTGCGTTGCCATAACTAAACAAACAAACACTCCTGACAGGATTCAACTGCACTGAGTTGTCTACAGCAACGAATCCAGATTCAGTTTGGGCACTGACGACAGCTGTGTTTGTCTGTAGGCCCCAATACCTCATCCTGTCTATGCTTTGGAGCGGCACACTGCCCCACATCTAGTGTGATAATTTGGATGCAATCACATATGATAGCCAGTCACCAATAGTAATGATCTACGGGACTATATGACAACTCAATGGTATGTTAGTAACATCCTACAGCCACATGTGTTGCCTCTCACAGCAGGGCTCCCAACAGCCATTTCCCAACTGGACAATGCTTGATCACACACAGCAAGTGTGTCACAGGACTGCCTCCATCACATTGCCACACTTTTCTGGCCTGCCTGGTCCTGATTTGTCACCGATCGAAAATGTCTGGGATCACCTGAGACCAGGGGTGGATCTACATAGGGACTAATAAGGCTTAATCCCTGGGCCCCCAAGAGTCGAGGGCCTACAAAACTTGAATTATCATCATAAATTTTTAATACTTTTTTTTATTAACAATAAGCACTTATCATATAGTAAAAAATAGTTAATAATGATAATTTATAGTATTATTTATTTTATTGTAATAACTCTTAATCTAACAAAAGATGGGGGTGCCTATTGGACTTCAATAACCCCTAGGTCCCGAAAAACCTAAATCCACCCCTGCCTGGGAAGCCAAGTTGGATAACATTTGGCCAAACTAGAGGACTGCTTGCAGCAACTGTGGACTGAGATGCCGCAGGACACCACATGGCACCTGTATGCCTTCATGCCTGCAATTATCACATCGTGTATTCACACTAGAGATGGCTGAACAGGGTACTAGAACCTCCTTTCATTTGTGGTTTTTTCTTGCAATGAATGATCCTTTTACTTTCATTTTGTAACTACTTAAGTTATATCACATATCATTCCTTCTTGATGTGCTAATTTTTATGGCAATGAGTATATTTTGTAATAATTATTTAAGTGTTAGTATACAATCTTTTTGATGACACAATTTTTGAATTTTTTAACAGGCTATAGAATGAGATTTTTTTGCTGCTTTTATTAAATAGTTCTATTAAAAGAAATAAAGTCAATATTAATTTATAAAATAAATATTTTATTAATGTTCTCATTTTAAAAGAAAACTGTATCATACAGATTCATAAAGAAAACTTCATGTGAGTTTTTCACAATACAGAGTGCTGATTTTTTAGAATAACAAAATTATTATAATAAAATATTTTGTAATGATTTACAAAATATGATAAGTTATAAATTTATAGGAAGGACACAAATTTTGAGGATATTCATTACATTGAACTCATGAAAGGTCAAGCTCAGACATGGAAAAAATTATTAGACAACCACAAAACCACACTATATTAAATATGATGTATGATGTGTTTGTATGCATATTTTTCTTTCATTTTTGGCTTTGGATTAATTTGCCCAGTGGGTACTAAGACCTTTTTCCATACCTACTCTGGATTTGGCCAGGCTCACAATGGGAATGACTGAATGATGAAGGATGAGGGTCTTATATATCTAGGACTTATATTACCCTTGAAAAATTTCTGGGGTTGCTCATCTGGATTTTATTCTGGGTCCCCAGAGTAATGATAGGCCAGTATCTTAACTGCCTTGCCCATCTGGTCATCTCTATACAGGATGTTCTGCTCAAAAGTACCTGATTTTAACTTGCCATGAAAAAATAAATGGTTTAAGATATATAAAAGCAACAAGTAGTAACTGATGGAAAAACCTCATCAAGTTTCATAGAGATTTTTTCATATTGCAAGTTGGTGCAGAAGTCGAACTGTGAACTTTATTGTCCAGTCATGGCTTGCCACAGGATAAACCACAGATTATGATCTGGTATGCCCAATAGTGTGGATGCCAAGATTTCCTGATCTGACCTCCTTAGATTTCTTTCTGTTGGGCTACATGAAAGATGTTTTCAGTCAGAGATATTCAGAATCTCCAGGAGCACATCATCACATCCATTGCCACTGTGAGACAGGATTTGCTACAGCATACTTGGCAGAAAATTGCCTACCATCTTGATGATGTCACTGTGACTGATGAAGTGCACATAGAGATGTGGTGATTTTTTCAATAAAATTTGGTGAGTTTTTCCTTGTATATAAAATCTTTGGTGAATTTACATCTTTAACCATTAATTTTTTATAGCCAAATCAAATTGAGTGCTTTCAAGCAGAACACATTATAAATCATATAATGCTGAATCTCATTTTTGTATTTGCTAATAATTGTGATTTTACATGTTTTTATATAATACAAGAGATGATAATGTAAGTAATCTATAAAATAAATAAGAATAAACAAAGAAACATAAGATGATCAAATCAATTATATGCAATCATACTTTGAAATCCAAGAACATAGGAACAGGCTTTATTGAGGAATCAAATTTTTAAATGCTTGATTAAAAATTCAAAAGTATATTATTTGTTTCAACAGGGAGAATTAAGTTAACTGTTAATCCTTTCCATGTATTATTATTAATGTAATGCATATTTATATGTAACTAAAAAAATACATTAAAAAACATTTCTGAATTCTTCACATACTCACTTTTACACCTTCCTTGCATAAATATAAACAGATGATGTGAAGATTTCAGAAAATTCCTTTTGATGTGTTTTCTGATTATCAATATCTTTAGTAATTCTACATCCTGGTTTTTATCATATATTGCTGTTATTTGTCTTAAAAAATAAACTGATAAAAAAAATGAAAAGTATTCTGTATTTAACTTTTGTTCTTGTAAAGAAATTTGTGAAAAATTTTTAATATTCTAAAATTTCATTTTTATATTTTGTAATCTGACAGCTGAAAACTTTTTTCTTTCTTTCTTTAATACATTGCTAAATGTTCAGTGACATTAAAAATATCTTAGATGCTGATATAAAATGATTAAAAATTATTCAATAAATTAAATATAAAATCCATTTTATTGTTTGTTTTTCTTTTTAAATTTTGATGTTATCCATTATTGTTATAATATTCTGTTTGATGATAAATTGAAGCTCGCATTTCAAATATTAATTATAATTAATAAATCTGAGTTTTTTTAATAATCCTTGTTTCTTGATGTCAAACTACTTTCATTTAAAAATGATTACTGTAGAAACTCTATTAACTAAAGAAATAATGGAAAAGTGGGTTCTGGATAATTGAAAACCACAGATAATAAATTCACATTTACAATACTTCATTTTTATTTATTTGACATGAATTTCAAGAGTGCAAAATATTTTCAAAACATAAAATTTCTCCAAAAATTATTGTAGATGAAATAAAATAACAGTTTACGAACTAATTAATAATTGTTACTAATAGTTTGGAAAATTCAAATTAAATAATACAAATAATTAAATAGACCTAAAGCATAATTTGCCATACAACACTAAATTGATAAGTTAATGTAAAAATTATTTAAATTAAAAGAATGCTTTAATTTAAGCTCATCACCATCATATGGTAGCAAATGCAATTATAAATTTGATGTTATTGCCAACACAACAGATGACCTACTTTTTAGCATGAGATGCCAGTTAAAGGACTTTTCGACATCCAAAAATGAAAAATTTATTTATGACGACAACATAAATAATTTTTCAGAAAAAACTGTACAAAGAAATGTACTAATTTTTTTCAAAATGGATAATAATTATTATTAAGTCAGTCAAGTACTTCATATAAAAAATTTATTATTTACAAAAAAGTATGAAAAATAAAGAAAAATAATGTTTATAAAATGATGATAAACTTCTAGTTAGCTATTTAATCAAGACAGTTTAGAAAGTTTTTAAATGCAGTTTATAAATTTGCAAATTTTCTATGTGGAGAATTCCTGACTATTTCATTTTAATTGAAGCCAACACAAAATAACATCTATTAAATAGTGTTGTAAAAAATTTTGAAATAAAACAGATTTTCTGTTTCATTTTTTGTTTCATCTGTTCTTTTTTAAACTCTGTTTTGGTTTGGTAACCAAGACCAACTCATTCTTACTGCAAATATATAACAATGTAAGTAGGTAGTAATGTAACAAGTGAGTGAACTGATCAGAAACAATAGGGAGAGATGAGGATTTTTCCTCAGGACTGGAGAAAACTTAGAGCTTCCAAGTAGTTCCTATCCCTGTAAATTAAAGTTGTTTTTACTATTAATAACAAAAATAAAATATTTAAGACTGATTTTTATTAATAAAGAAACATCTTACAAATTTTCATTGTTCTAAAAAAGAAAAAAAAAGAAAAAAGTGTCTGCTAAGGGACAGAGGGGATCGATCTGCTTTACACCCTGGGCCCCATACAAACTCTTGGCAGCCCTGAATTTATAATACAAGATCCTTGCATTTTGGTGAATTTCCCCAATTAATGCCTAGAAGCTAAGCTGAGATGCTACTTCATTTTTTGTGACTATCACCATAATATTTTTTTTTCTACTGCAAATTTTCCTGGAGCTGCTTTAATTTCCCTAAACTTTGTTTGTGTGATCAGACATATTCTGCACCCCTGATGAATTCAACACAATTTTCTGATGTTCTCACCTTCATTGCATGATTAATTATAGATATTTTTTGCTTTAAGGATAACAACAAACATTTTAATTTAACATTCTTTCTATACTATGCTAAAGTATAGATTAAAACCGGAGAGGGGGAGTCGTATTCCCTTTCTATCAAGAGTGGATACAGAGTGTGGTGGTGCAGGGCACAGCTGCATCCTCTTCAGGAAGTAAAGTGTGGTACCGAAGGTATTAAAAAATTCTGTAAGACATATTTTCTTTCTGCATCCCCTTCTAAAGATTTCTGGATCTGCTATTGCCTTCTATCAATCTAATCATAATAAATACATAATTTCATTCTCTATTACTAATTGTTTAAGATTCATTCATACATAATCTACAAATTTTTCAAAACAACACTGAATAGCAAGATCCCAACTGATTTGATCTTTAGTTAATGGAGTTTCTATTGCATTATATTTATTTGATAATGTATCAATTCTAATTATAAAGATATTTAATTAATACTGAATATTAATTTCTATAATTATTAATAAACAGATTTAAAAATTCTATAAATAATATTTAATGATGAAAAATATCAATAAATGTACTACTTGTTTCATTTAATAACTTATAATTAAATATTTTTACATAAGAATAAATTATGGAAGACCAGATTATTTGCAGATATTCTAAAATATTGTATTTACAAATGAAAGTTCTCCTCAAACATTAATAGAAATGATATATATAGTATATACAATATATATATATATAATTTCAACAATTTATTTATATCTTACAACTTTCAACAGTCTTTTTATAAAAATTTTTATCATCTGATTGAATTTGCATAAGAATAAATACTTCATGAATTTTCAGGTTTTTTTTCTCATAAATAATTTTGTTTTTAAAATATCTTTTTTTACATTAGCCTATATTGATGAATTTCATATAATGTCATCATCTTCAATTACCTGAAATATTAAATGATACAATTTAATATTTTGAAAAATATATTTGTAATTGTGTGTGTGTGTGTACATACAAACATTAGTATATTTAGAGATCTAACAAATATTTTGAAAAAAATATATAATATCATTTACATAAAGTTGATACATAATATAGAAAGAAAATGCTCTAATAAAAGAATTAAGATATTTTTCCCTTCAATTAAAATTGGACTTGTAACAGAAATAAAACACATTATTAAAAAATAATGTGTTTTATTTCTGTCTATTTCTTTTATTTTAAATGTTTGTCCATGAGGACTGAGCTTATTAATAGGACATATTGCACTGATGTTTTGGTTTTTGAAACCGAGGGAAAAACTTATTCAGAGAAACAAACAATCTTTATTTTCACCTTGTATAATACAAGGTGAAAATAAAGATGCCACCACCAGTGCACCAGTGCAATATATCCTATTAATAAGCTCAGGACAAATTGTAGAAAATAAGGACATAGAGGCATATGAATTAAAATACATTATTATTGATTCTTTTTATTCAATATAAATAAAACAGATAATTTTAGTAAAAATAAAATAAAATAATCAAAAATCCTTCAGCCTGTATGAAAACTCTTGAAGTTAAAAAGTTAACAATTTAAAGAATAACAAAGACCCAAATTGCTTTTTTTTCTTTTGAGTTTATATTTCTCACTCTTTCCAGTGTTTTTGGGTTTTGCAAAACTAAACAGAACATCTTTCTGTTGAACACACACATTGTTTTTGATCATTTTCTCACATGAACTAATATTATCAAAGAAAACTTATACTTTTAGAAAATTTCCGTAATAGTGTTCCCTGATAATGAGCTACAGTAACCAAAATTTACTAGAAAAAATGAGAAATATAAACTCTGAAAAAGTAGTTTAAATATCAGAATTTTTTACTAATCCAAATTTTCCAGAAGTACAAAGAAATTAGCTTGTATTAGAAATTGGAAAATTCCATAATTTCTTCAAAATTTTTTAATAATAATTTATTTTTAAATGGGCATAATAAATTCTTTATAAAAATAATCTAACTACAAATAACTAAAAATTGTTAGGGTCTTCTAATATTCTAATACAATAAGAATAAATTTATGGCTATAAAAAGTTTATGTTGAAAACATATTTTTTTTATATAATGGAATAAAAGATTTTTCTTGTAAATTTAAGCTTAGGCATTTCTGTAGTACAGTACATAACAAATTTATTACATATGCACTCTACATGACTATTGTTAATTAGTATCAACAAAATTCAAATGAAATTATTAAATTTATTACTTGAACAGATGAAACACTTATTCTTTCCAAAGAAAAAAATATTTATTAAATATCTAATAATAAAAATCTAAAACTACTCGATTTCTACTTTAAAGAAACATAATGTTTTTTATGCATATAAAAAAATTAATAAAATACAGGTCAACAATCTCATACTCAAAATCCTTGAGACCAGACCTTTTTGGATTTCAAAATGTTATACTGTATTTAAATATCATACTATGAAAGTAAGGATTCCCTAGGTTCCACTAATAACTGACATAATTGACATAGGCCAGCTGTTTTTGACATTTTATGTTTTCCAATGTTTTCCACATCAAAAAAAAAAAAAATCATCTAAAAATAAACAAAATATCTGACCAGCAGAGATATGTCTGACTTGTAAATGACCATTGCAAATAAGTGTTGTTGTGTACACTAGTAACACTCCAAGCTCAATGAAAAACCTTCAGTTTTTGAAGCTTTTTGGTTTTCAGAGCTTCAAATAAGAGATTGTCAACATGTATTTATAAAATCTTTTCAAACAGTCTACATACTTTTGTGAATGGATGATCTAATAACATGCTAGCTGTCCATCTTTGATGAGGATCATGTTGTAGACAATGATTTAAGAAGTCACGTCCTTCGTCACTAAGGGATTCTGGAATATTTGGGATTTCGCCCATTCCGACACGAAACATTATCTGATAACTATTTTCTAAATCGTGCCAGGGTCTCTATAAAATAAAATTAAATATAATGTATTTTCAAAAAATATTTATTTAATCTATAATCATGAAAAAAATTAAATAAAGAAACAAAAATTAAAGCTAATAACTTTAATCTTTCTTATCTACCAAATAATTTTGCATCTTTATTACTAAGTTAAATTAAGTGCAGTAAATGCTTTAAACTGTAAATTAATAATTAACAATAGATAATTTTGGAGCAACTATTGAAAAACATTTGGCAACATTCTTTAAACATTTTCAATTTAGAAAGTTTCACAAACTATTGACCATTCATATTTTCACAAAAGGTGTATGTAAATTGAAAAATGTTGGAAACTATGATGATTTAGAACATTTATGTCAAGTAGTTCAAATTCATAAATAGATTAAGTGTTCACAGAAGTTCCAAACAGAAAATCAAAATAAACAAGATAACTGTTAGATCAATTTATATAAAATATTCAGTATAATTATGTATTATTTTTTAAAATACTTATTAATTAAATAATTTTTTAATTTTTATATATTACTGAAAATATTAAATATTACTTACTCTTCCTGATGCCATTTCAAGAACAACACATCCTACACTCCAAATATCAGCTGCTCTACCATGTCCTTCTGTTATGCTTTTTGTAAATATTTCAGGAGCCATATAAGCTATGATATATAAATTGATAATAATATGTTAAATTTACATTAAAAAATTTATTTTATTTTTAAAAATATGCAATATTAAAGAGTCAAAACAACTAGTTAATTTACTAAATTAATTAAGTTGGCGTCCGGACCCGAGTTAACTCGGGCAAGTTTCATAGCGTTACAAACAAAACGGTACTTTTGGCCCGGAAAATTTTTTTTTTTTTTTTTTTGCATCTTTGGAATGTTTTCTAAGTCTCCAAATTTTTTGAAAAATTTTTACCCGCGCGAAAAAATTTTATTGCGATTTTAATTAACCTTTAATGACGCACGATTAACGCTCAATTGTTTTTTTATGGGATTTTTTTATAAAACTTCATTCATCCTTCTAAAGTTCTAGTGTGCCGATTTTACTTCGCGGTAAAGTTATTTAAAGCTATTTTCTGTTGTCAAAAACAACATCCAATAGTTTTTTAATTTTTTTAATTAATAGATTTTATTATATATACGTTTAATTAAGTCAGGGGGGTCGGAAATTTCAATTAAAATCGTAATTTTAAAAAAATATTTAGAAATATACCGCCATCTAGTATTCACCCTACTTTTTACCCTTCTCCTCCTGAGAGTTTCATGAGAATGTCCCGCGAAAGAGGACACCAGCTGTTCTCAAGGTCATCCAGCTGTGTAAACAATGACTCATCGGTGTCAGATTTCGCGCTAAGGCGAGAAAAAGGAAATTGTACTTTGAAGCTTTTTCTTCAAAATTAATACATTTCTTTCGTTTTTTTCAGTTTTAAGTATTTTTTATTGATTTTTATATAGAGTTTTGATTGTTTATATATAAACAATCAATGAAACAAGAGAAAAGAACAGCAAACAGAAAAAATACACAAAACTAGTCACAGTTCAATTTTTTTTACAACTTGTTTAAATTCAAATCTTTATATTCTTCTTTTAAAGCATTCCAGTTATATATGAATTGGTAGATTGGTGCATCTCAGCCAAAACAGTGCTTAACTCTTGGTAGAATCAAATTATTTTTCCATCAATAGCTGTAGTTAGAGGGCCTAAAGTGTTTATTTAAATCATCACTTATATAAGATTCTTTCCTGCCAACCTTTATTACTTTAAAGTTGTCTAAAAGAACTTGTTTTTTTATATAAAACTTTTAATTTGTCAATATTGGTCTGGTTATAATAAAAGGTGACAGAAGAATTATAAGGTAACTTGTATAGTGTTCAAATAAAGTTGTTTTGTATGACTTGCAACCTACTAACAAAAGAAGCTGTACTCCCATACAGAAATACCATATCAGAGTTTGGGTTCCATACAACATGTTATAAATGCAAAACAGTCTTCTATAATCGGAAACCATGTTTTGTAATTTCTTTATTGCGCAAACACCATTAAGTGTGACAAATTTATCTCACTTGTCAACTCTAAAGTGTGACAAGTCTAAAAATTTATATAACTCATTATTCTTTTCAGTATTCCAATAAATTTAGATAAAGACAGTGTTAGTTTATTTTTATGATTGTTCCATCATAATTTATCATCAATTTCAATACCTAAAAATTTTACAGTATTGACTCTTTGAATACTTTTATTATTAATTCTTGCTTGTATATCATCTAAATTGACTTTTTTGTTTTTATTTAACAAACAGATATATTTTTTATTCTCTTTTATTCTAAAGTTATTATTTTCCATTTGAATTACTTATCTAAAATTACTTTAAAGTATTATTTTTATACATAAATGTATTGTATTGAATATCATATGTACATTGTAATCTATAGAGGTATTCACAATGGAAAGCTTTTCCCACCTTTAAAAGCACAACATTCTATGAAAGTTATAAACTGTAAACACACTGACAGAAAAATTTGCAATCCTTATTTCATGTTTGTTGGACCACTTTATTAGTTTGCATCATCTTTTTTGAGGGTTTCTTTCTCTATTTTTTAAATCAAAAAATGATCTGGCTCTTCTGTCTGTTGGCGGATATTGACAATTGGTAAATGTTCTTCTGAGGGAGCTTTCCATTAAGCAGTTGGCATTTGCCATAGAGCCTGTAGTAACAAAAATGTGATCAAAAAAGCAATGCTTTTGTGACTTTTGGAAAAGCTGAAAAAGCTGGTATAGTGAGAAAAGCTATGAATCATGAATGCCCTTTTTATCAACTAATGTAAAGCATCAAATTATTTATATTCAACTGTTTAATAATAATATGAAAATTTTGAGGTTGATCAAATGAAATTTTTTAGAAATTTATAAAATTAATTTTTCAAAACATTTAATTCTCATAAAGTTCGTTATTTTGTATTTATTCTGCACATATAATTGTCTAGAAGTTCATTTAAAGACATGTATCTGAATGTAGATTTTAAAAATAATCTAAATCTTTATTTTTATTGCAATTTAATTTTTAAAATTAAATTAATATAGAAATTTATAATTATATTTACAAATATAACATACCTGGCGTTCCTACAAAACTACATAATTCTCCAGGCATTGTGGTGTGATTTTTTAATTTAATACAGCATCCGAAATCACCAAGTTTTAAATTCCCATCAGAAGTTAAGAAAACATTTGCACCTAAATTAATATTTAAAGCAATTTCATAATATATTTATTAAATAAATAACATTTTAAACTTCCTTTAAAAATATTTAATCATGAAACCTTACATCATATTGTATTTAATCTTACATAATTTTTATATTTCATGTTATAAACAGAGTTATAATATTTAATGAGATTGATTTTGATTGAAAATGCATTATTCTTGATCAACTGATATAAATGAATTCATAAAATTAAAGATCATCATCTATTCTAAATTATTATTAGAATCAGTTGGCTAGTCCAAGCATTTTCTCTGTAATCCTAGTGTTTTACATGTTGGATTATTCCTAATATACAATGATCAAATAAAAAGCTTATTTGTGAGAAATAGATTGAAATTCCTTACTCTTGTTGCAAATGTCCCCCAAATCAATAGTATAAATAAATGTTCAAAATTTAAATGCTTCTCATGTTGTACAGCAAGACATTAACAAGTACGGTTGACTTGTTAATCATAGCATTGCAAGTCATACCTAACGTGACCAGACGTCCCGTTTTGAATGGGACTGTCCCTTTTTAGAGTTACGAGTCCCTGTGTCCCCGAAATGAACTCTGGGACGCAAAATTGTCCCGTTTTCTGAAACCGCGCGAAAATTTGAGTAGTCGAGCCAGCCGGACGGCTGTCGCGCCGGCGGCCGAATGCGATCGGTGTGCGAGAGCAAACCGCGTCATCGGTTGACGCGACGATAGCCGAGAGTGGCGAAGACGTCATCGCTCGCGCTTTGTTAACTAATTGTTTGGCAGATTTTTCGTTCGCCCACTTCTCGATATTTGTTTTGTTGTTGTTTGATGCTCGTGTATCTAGTAAATAACTTAAACTTCTTTTGTTTTGGAATCACAAGTTAAAATGCCGAAACGCAAGTATACGTTCAATGTTAACTCACAAGCAAAATATCCGTTTATCAAGCAAATAAATACTCCCTCAGATGTCAGATGTGAAAAGTGTCGTACAGAATTTAGCGTTTCCCATGGTGGTGCCAGTAATATTGAACAGCATTTAAAGTCTGAAAAACATAAAAATGCCGATCGTACCGCCCCTTCGAGTTCTTCGATGTTAACCTTTTTCAAGAAATCAGACGCACCAACTTTAAAGGATTTGGATATCGCCACGGCAGAAGGAGTCTGGGCTTATCACACGATACAAGAAAACCACAGTTTTCGCTCTAATGATTGTGCGTCGAAATTAATTCAATCATGTTTTGATCCCAAATTTACATGCGCGCGTACGAAATCAGAAGCTATTGTAGTAAACGTTTTGACGCCTACAGCAATGAAAGAATTAAAAGATGATCTTGATAAGTCCAATTGTATTACAATACTAAACGACGCTTCAAACCACGGTAACAAGAAAATATACCCTATTCTACTGCGCTTTTTTCAACCTTACGTAGGTGTGCAAGTAAAAATTTTAGATCTCCAAGACCAACTAGGTGAGACTTCTGACATCATTGTCGATTATTTAAACCAAGTGTTGACAGATAATAATTTGACAGCAAAAG
This sequence comes from Centruroides vittatus, assembly GCF_030686945.1. Lineage (NCBI taxonomy): Eukaryota > Metazoa > Arthropoda > Arachnida > Scorpiones > Buthidae > Centruroides > Centruroides vittatus. Next base: position 2,475,070 of record NW_027122405.1, on the reverse strand, counting down.
TCGTGGCATTTTGCGGAGACAATGCCAACGTCAATTTCGGAGGTGCGGCTAGGCGAGGAACTAACAATGTGTTAACAAAATTGCAATCATTACTGAAAAAGCCATTGATAGGTATTGGATGTGGAGCCCATGTAATTCACAATGCAATAAAATCTGCTGCAGACAGGCTACCCTTGGATTACGAAAGCATTATTGTGAAGATATATTCATTTTTTTATATTTACACGATTCGAGTTGAAGCTCTAAAGGAGTTTTGCGCCGAAACTGAAACGGAATATCAACAAATGCTCGGCTATAGCAAAACTAGATGGCTTGCTCTTATACCTGCCTTGGAAAGGGTTTTAAAAATGTATCAGCCATTAAAAAACGACTTTTTGAGTATTGAAAAATGTCCCCTGTTACTAAAAAACATTTTTGAAGATCCCACATCCGAATTGTGGCTTTATTTTTTACACGCTCTGTCAGCAAGTTTTCATCAAGCTGTATTGAAACTGGAAGGTCAGACTGTATTGGCAATTGAAGCTGCAAAAGAAATCAATCAACTAAAAGACAATTTGACTCAGAAACGGACCAATCAGTTTCTTCCATTTATGGTCCGTCAATTAATAGTGAAATCGAAAGATAATGTTACTGACATAGATGAAGAGTTTGTGAAAAGGGCGGCTACAGAGTTTTATCAAACAAGCCGTGAATATCTGGAGCAGTGGACTTGCTTTCTTACCAAAGAAATGGAGATATTTTATTGGGCAGATTTAAAAAAGGTCCCCGCATGGGAAGATGTTCAAAAATCTCTGGATGTATTAATTGAAAAGGAATATATTGACTGTAATAAAGATGCAGAAGTTTTTGACGAATTTTCGTTAATTTGTAACTACATTACATCGGATAAAGTAACCGAATGGAATAATCTAAATGTTTCCATGGAAACTCGTTGGGTGGAAGTATTCAAACACTTTCAAGCCAACAATCTTCAGCATGAAAACTTTTCTATTTTAATTGAATATATTTTATGTTTACCTGCTACAAATGCTCCAGTAGAAAGAGTATTTTCTATGATGAACAAATTGTGGCCATCTGAGAAGACCCAGTTACAAATTTCAGTTCTAAAGGCGATGTTGATAATTAAGGTGAATATAAAAAAAACGTGCCAAGAGTTTCATTCTTACTTAAAATCATCACCAGCTATATTAAAGCAAATTTGTTCCTCTGATAAATATAAACATAACTAAACGTTTCGGGTATATATATTTTTTAATTCGTAACTTTTAAGCTAACTGACTTTTTCTGAATAAATAACTTTAAAAAAGTGTTTTTTTTATTGACTACCTGTTAATTAACCTAAATAAACCAATGTCCCGTTTTGAGTCAAAAAATAAATGGTCACGTTAGTCATACCATGCACAATTAAGCTTTTCATTTGATTCCATGGTACAATCTCTCATCTTTTACAAATAGATACTTCGGGAGTATTCTAATTCATTTATAAACAGAAAATTTGACCAGAAGTAGATTACAATTAATCAAGAGGTAAAATTGTTTATATCAGAAAACAAAATTTAGTAAAATAAAATTTATTAAAAAAGAAAAATTTCATTTTTTAAATTCAAAGTTATACATCAAATTATAATATTTTATTAAAAAAATCTTTCTAAACACAAAAAACCAATTTAAATTTTTTATAATAATTTAATACCATTTCATTTTTTCAAAATAGTAACTAGTGACATCTGTGAGATAAATTTAAAAATTTGTTAATGATTTTTATTAAAATCATCTAATAAAATTATTGTTTTATCAGTGAAATAAAAAATTCATAAATTAAAAATGTTATATGAAAGCAATATAAGTATACATATATAATTTTCAATAATTTATAATTGTTTAGCTTGTAATTAATATTTTATAATCTCTTAACCTCATTAACCCATTTCCACTTACAGCAACCTGATGTTAATAATAACGTGAAAATATTTATAGTATTATTATTTTTTGTTTTTCTTTCCTTCCTTGATAAATTACAGATAACAAAACAAGAATACTGTAAAATTTCTTCAGCCTCACATCTGATTTTTATGTCAACTTTAATTGAATTATATCAAAAACATACAATATAGAAATGAAACACAGATAAACCTTTAAACCTAATATCTCAATTTGTTTTAGGATTATTTATATTATTAACTAAATTTTCTATTTTCATGTTTTTTGCCAATTTAACCTCTTCGAATCATATGGCTTTGATCATAATTCTTACATACCAAATTTTTAAATAATATAATAAATGTAAATAATGAGTTAAAAATTCATCTTTTTACTCACTTTTGATATCACGATGAACTATGCCATGTTCATGTAGAACATTCACTGCTTCTAATAACTTTCTTGTATACTTTCTAACTAGAGTTTCGGGCAAATGAAGTTGTGAAGCACTTTCCAATGAGCCTTCATTACAGTATTCCATAAATATTAACATTTCTTCCTGAAATGTTTTTATGTTGTAAATTATTTAAATATCTAGATATACCATATAAGTATGTATTAATATATTTGTTTATTTCTGTGAAGAGAGGACCATAGCTCCAAAATGTATTTTAGTTAATTTTGTAGTAATTGTAAATTTTAAATGGTAGTCTTTATGTAATAAATACACCAAAGTGTAATAAATTATTTCAAATACTTGATTATTGTATATGATAAGCCCTAATATTAATATAAGAATTACAACAGTTTTCTTTTTTGTAAAAACAAATATATTAAATAATATTAAATCTATTTACTAAATTAAAATGACAATAAATTATCATTGTAGTTAAAATATAACATTCAAGAATAATTCATAATGATATACAGTGCAATAATATATAGTTTAATGACTTCAATAGTATATACAGTCAAGTCCGCATAAGTCGACACCTGGATAACTCGACACCATCAGTTAAGTAGTCAGTTTCTGTGGTCCCGGCCGACTTACATAGGCATTAATGTTAAAAAACTCCAGTTTACTCGACACCGTTTAACTCGTCACCACTGGATAAGTCAACACACTTTTGCCATCCCACACTCCGATAAGTCATCACCCCCTCCTAAAAAAATGAATTCACTCGGCACGTATGGTGCGAACTCATTTTTTTCAGGAGGGAAGTCGATTTATTTATTAATACATAATTAATGTATTTAATAATATAATAATATATATATATATACCATATTAATAAAAATGTCTTAACATTTTATGTATTTTTATGTATAAAATAATAACAGATAAACAAAAAGAAAATATACAATCTATATCAACGTCACACCAGAATCCAATTTTGCATTTTCTCACACTAGAGGCATTAAGAATCCTTAGACGTTACTTGCCAACAATTGACAATTGCGAAGATGATGTTTTCAAGGCATTCGTGATCGTTGAAAAAGAAAGTCGAGACAGTTAAGTGCTCAAAACAAACAACACTAAACGAATTTTTCAGTTTTTCATCTACAGAGTAATTGTAAATGGAGGACACAATGTATTGTAAGCCTATACTACTGTATAACGCAACTACTGTATTTTCCTAACTGTAGTTTTGTGGTTTTTTTTTTTTTTCCAACTTTGCTCTAGTCATCACATCGGATAACTCTACACATTTTCACTTCCTCTTGGGGTGTCGACTTATGCAGAGTCAACTGTATAATGTTTTAAATTGGTTAAATTAATTATAATTATTCCAATCAAAATAATAACTTTGAAAGTATTTTTATCGCAAAATTAAATAATTAAAATTTTACCCTGTGTATTTCCACACCATAGTATCGTACAATGTTTGGATGCTTGATACCCTCAAATGTACGGATTTCATCCATAGCTTCTTTAATGGCTCTATGGTCATTTGGTTGAAGACGAATCTAAAAATACAAAAGATTTGAAATATGCATATACACATTATTTACAGTACAGTGAACAATAACAATACCTCTTTCATGGCAATTAATTCACCAGTAAGATTATTAACAGCAGTATAAACTTTTCCAAATCGTCCTTCACCTAAAATTACATAATGCAAATTACTTTTAAATTTTAAACATAAAATAATACAATATATTAAAAAATAAATTTATACAAAAACTCTCCAAAATAAGGCTTTACTAGCAATATTCTTTATTTTTCAAACAATTTTGTCTATTTGCATAGCATCATCAAAATACATTGAAAAGAATTTATGAATGACCCATTTATAAATTATAGCAAGAGATAAATATAATTACAAATACAGAATATAGAAACAAAAATACCTTTTTGTTTCATTTGGTCATAAAAAATTTCATTTTCTTCGTTCTTTTAAAAAATATATATTTTAAGAATTACCATAATAATTCAAGTTTAAGATGCATTCCAAGTTTTAAAAAAGGTTTTCAGGAAAATTTTGGATGATAATAGAAATAAATACATTTTAAGAGAATTTATGAAAAAGAGTAAAAACATTAGTCTTTTAAATGAGTGAAAATATAATTAATCATAATTATCAACTAAATAAAGATGGAAATAAAGCCAAGTGTTTAATTAAAACTCAACTTTGGGTTCATAGTCCAACAATCATCAAATACGGTTTCAAAGAAGAAATATAATTAATGTTAAAGACTAAGAACAGTTACACTGCAATAAAGTATAATTAATAGGCTGCTTAGTTTTCCTTTCTTTTCATTGTTAATTGTAAAACACTTATATCTGGCACCTGGGGGTGCCCAAACATTGGGGTATGTGCCCTCCTTTTTTGTTGGGTTGCCCTTTTCTTAATCCTCAAGAGAACTCTAAGGTTTCATTTTATTTTTAAATTAGTTACTCATTTATATCACAAAAAACTTTTCTGATGACAAAATTAAAAATAAAAATATTTATTATTAACTGAAAATTTGTTCTAGTGGATCATGATTGTTTGGTCAAGTACTAAAGTACCACTGTATTTGATTTTGATATACATGATAGCATCAAGGAATTAATTAATTTCATTAAGCAAGGGATACATATGCACTGTAATATATATATATTACTGTATTGGCCTGAATATTGCACAATGTTTTTATAATGCCCTTCTTTACAATCTGTGGGCACAGTTGTCTGGCACAGATGATTAAAACACATTTGATAAAATATAATAAACTAACTCCCTAACAGGAAAACACTCCTGCAAGTAGAAAGTTAATGTTTATAAACCAAATGTTATCAAATATAAACAACCATACTAAACCTGATACATTACAAATGTTATCTTTCTACTTGCAGGAGACATTAAAAATCTTTCTTTACTATTAAGTACTAAGTACTTTTAAACTTTCTTTGTTCATTTTTCAGAGTCCAAAAAATCAACCAAATTCCAGTTACTTAATAGAATATTTGAGTTGGAATTTGGATGATTTTTTGGACTGAAAATGGACAGAGAAAGTACTTGGTTCTTTACAGTACAGAAAGATTTTTAATGACCTACTGTAAGATAAAAATATATACCTTGTATTTTCAAAGATGAAATGGCAAAATTTAATTTTCTGTTCTTTAAAATTTATTAACGACTGAGATATTTTTGATTCCTGTCTCTTTAAAAAATGAAAAAAATTCAGAAAATTAACTTAACTCAAAATTAGACAAATGATTTTTCATAATTAAGCTTACGTTGATTGCATAATTTTATTATCTACATTTTTTATGTGATAGAGAAAACTTCATAATAAAACTTATTTTGCAAAAAATCATAAGAATCTGATTTTCAGATTTAATGATCATCTTTGCCATAAAATTATTAAGAAAGCACTTGAAATTTGTTTTCACTCTATTTTATTTTCTCATAAACAATAACTTTTGAATAACAAGACATACTTTGCAGATTATTACATAAAAATTTGTTAAAAACACAAATACAATCAATATCAAAAAAGTTATCTTTAAATTAAAATAAATACTTGGATGAAATCAATCTTTTAATCTATTGTTAACAAATATGAAAACTATAAAAAAAAGTAAAATATAGATAAAAATACAGAACAAATCATATTACAGACGACAGAATAAATTAATATTTTCTCTTGAATTTGTTAAAATACTGAGAAACGTGTACTTTTTATTGCCATATAGAATGAATATACGCATCAACAGATTTTAAGAAGTTTTAAGAATAGTGTCTTGTCTGCATGAGGAAGGCACATGATGACATAGCTATTATGTGATTAATAAGACATTTATTACTGCTTTAGGATATATACTATATTATAACAGCACCAAAAATAATAATTTTTTTATACTTTCAATTAATACTGAATTCAACTGAAATATGAAAAAAATGATTATGATGATGAAAATGATTTTATCTATTTTGAGTTTTGTTACTCAGATAGAAGGGAAAAATTATCATTAATAACTTGTTTAATTACAAATTTATGACCAATAGGAAGATTCAATGAGCATATGAATATAATTATTATGTTTGTGTGTTTATTGAATCATTTAATTACTAGAATGAACATTCAAATGATATCTAAAAATAAACTGAAGAGCAGTAGTCATGACTATTAAATGGTTACATAAATTTAACATGTTATAAAATTATGACTGAAACTTTGAAATACTTCATATTGAAAAAGCAATAATTCTAAAAACATTCTGTTCAGTATTTCTAAGTTTAAAGAAGGAATATTCCAAAGTAACAGTAGTAAAAAAGTGATTATATATAAATGTGATGTATAAAAATAATTAATATTTTCTTATAAAATTTCATAATTAATTTTTTTTTTAAATTTCAACAGCAGTTTCTATAAATTTATTATTTTAAATTCATTGCTACTATATAAACAATTGGATATTAGAAAATATTTCTAAATATAAATAATTGACTTATTACTTTAAATAAATTTATATAAAATTAATACATAAATTATATATTAACTAACATTATAATATATATTATAATGTTAGTTAATATATAATTTATATTAAATATAATATTAACATTATAATATATATTATAATGTTAATATTATATTTAATATTATAACTAATTAATATATAATTTATATATTAATTTTATATAAATTTATTTAAAATAATAAAGTCAATTATTTATATTTAGAAATATTTCTAATATCCAATTGTTTATAATATATATAATTAAAATATATATTATTTTCTTTACACTGTTATATATTTTCTTTAAATATCTACTATAACTTTATAATTAACCATTATGTTACAAAATTTACAAATAATTAATTAATAATCTAAATGGAAAAATATTTTAAACTTTCTTAATGTTATAAATTTTTAATTTAAATATTTTAAAGTATCTATTTACATTAAAATATAAACATTCAAAAAATATTTTAAAACCTTAGAAATCTTTCCAATTCATTTACTTCAGTGTTATAATTTGTCATTGTGAAACTATATATCTAAGTTTAACAAGAGATGATAAAAAAAAAATTAAGGACATTTCTCTTCTTGACATTGAGCAGTCCAACAGCTGCAGGGACAGGAATTCCAATAAGAGTACTGCCAGTCAGTAGAAATTCCTTTCATATTTAAATTAAAATTACATGGCTTACATGAAGCATAACTTATATATACATGCTATTTTTATTTCATTAATATTGCAAGTTTCTTTTGTTTCCAATCAAAATGCAACAACAACACAATCTCCAAGAAGAAGTGGAAGAGGTAAATATATTTTTTACTTATTCTCTAAAAATTGTCATTAAATCTTCTTATTATTATATCTGTGTTCAACTTAAAATAAGTTATGTAAACAGTAGTTTATATAAATATATATAATATTTTACTATATAAAAGGAATAATGTTGTATAGCAAAATTTCTTAATCACAACCTTTGTGTTATTTTGTTTACAATGAAAAATATAAATATAATTCACAAATAATTTACTTCTTTTTTAAACTCTATGAGGAAATTGCATGTGTATAATTTTTTTTATTTAAATTTATTTTTCAGATTATATTTTTATTCAAAAAGAAAAAAATACCACCTAACAGTTTTCTTTATAGGAACTAATTACATAATAATAATTACATTAAAAAAAATGGTTACAAAATTGAAAACATCCTGTTAAATGTATTTCTTATACATTCACTAATATGCTAATTTCAATTTTAAATGTTATCTAAAATACTTTTAAGCATTTTAAAATTAATATTAAAATTTCATAATTTTAATATTTATTTAAAATAATTAATGTTTAATAATAAAAACTTAGTATAAAATTTGTATTTATATTTATTTTAGAATTTATACTTTAGTAATGAAAATATCATATATATTGTGCAAATGAAAAATTTTATATTTTACCGGTACTCAATATAAAAATTTAAATATTTTTTTCATACATTCTAAATGAATTTACTACATTTAACTTATACATTATTGTATTTGCTAATATAAATCAGAAATGTCATTATCATTATACTATAAATTATTTGTAATAAAAAACAGCAAATTTAGCTTGTAAATGAAGTTTAGATATAGGCATCTTACTAAATAATGTGTTGAATGGCTTTTATTATAGTCAGTCATTTTGTCAGCTTAAAAAAAATCCTATCTAATCTTATATATCTATAATAATAATATAACAATATAATCAAATCTTGGTTTTCAAACATAATTCCTTTCTAAAAGTTGTTCAAAAACTGATTTGTTTTAAAACCAAAATAAATTTTCCCATAAAAAACAATATAAAATGGATTAATCTGTTCTTGATCCCCCAAAACAGAGGCTTTTTTTTACATTTTTTGCTGTATTTCATGCATAAAAATGCCTGCAAATGCAATGTAATATTATATATAACAAAAATTTATTAATATAACAATATATTATTTTAATTTAACTTAAGCATATTCAAACAAATTCTTGGATGTCATTTATATTATGTGAATGTCAATTAATGCAGTTTTTATTAATTAGTTCGATGTAAATTCAACTGCAGATTAAAGATAAGCTTAGCATTATAAAGTGGTACCCTCAAGATTTTTACCTGTATTATTCTTTAATACATTTTGTTTCAAAGTGCCAGGCTTATTTTTACCAAAGAAAAACTCTTATGACAATTTAGACAACAATTAAAATTTTTCTTAAGAGTTTTTCTTTGGCACAATTTTTTCACATCTCAGATGTTTTTGTTTGGATATCAATTATTACATCAAGACAAGACGATGATGTATAATTCAGTCGGTGTCACTGACTGAATGTGTTCAATATTTGTTTCAGTTGGAACAGACTGAATCTGTTGCCAACCAATGCTTTCAATACATTGTTTAAAAAGTTTTAATTTGTATAAATTTGAATTTTATTCAAAATGTTACTCAGAATAACAAAAGCTCATTTTGTTTCATTTGATTACATGAATAGTAGAAGTATTTAAAAGATTGTGAAGTAACAGATAATGATCCTATTCAGGTAGGCTAGCTTCAGCAAAAAATAAAGAAATGATATTTTAAGTTTGCAATGAGATTAAGAGAGACTACAGACAAAAATATACTGGGATCATATGACTGGATGTGCTCATGTCGTCTTCATCATGACTTGAAAATACATTGTGTCTATTCTTATATTGTTCCAAGAAAATTAACAGAAGATGAGCAATGTGAAGAATAGCCATTCATCAGTAGGGAACTGACTGATACAATCGATAAAGACCCAGATATTCGAAACAGAATGATTGCTTGTTTCCTTAATCATCAGACCTAGTTCCCACAGACTTATGTTTTCACCAAAATGAAAGCTCTGTTGAAGGGTTACAGATTCAAATCAGCCAAAGAGGTAAAAAGTGCTGTGATGATTGCACTGAAGGAAGCTACAGAAAGTATTTGTTTTGAAGGCGTATTTTGTAAATGTTTGTACTATTAACATAATAAGTTATATTAAAAATTAGGCTTACTTTTGACTCCACCACCTATAATATATAAATAGCTGAGCACTCAAACAGAACTAAAATTTCCAAAAAATGAAACTAAATTTGAAATAGCTATATTATACTACTATAATAATTATCTATAAATGTATTTTCAATATTCATTATTTTTTTTGTTGTATTTATTTTTAATAATTCTCAATTTATATTTTGTCAAATAATATTATTATTCAGAAAATTTTCTAAACTTTAATAAAAACTTGTTTGGAATGTATTTGGAATATACAAGAATATAGAAAATATCCTAGATTTAGTAAATTCTATTGTGAAAGTGTGCAGTTGTGTCAAATAGCCATGAGGGTGATAATACAATACGATTATAAGACAGTACAAAATTGAAAAGCTTATTTTCAAAGTAATATATCTCCATTTTTTTTAGTTCATGGCACCAAACATTGCTAATATGCTTCTCTATAGTGCCACAATATTTTTTTTCAGAAATGGGTGTTTCTTCTGTGGCTACATGCCATATTTCCAATGTATATTTTGTATAAATTTATATTACTTTAAAATTGTGTATTCCCTGTTTCCCTTCTTTCCTTCCTATTTGTCTATTCTTCCTGGAATGTTCTTGTTTAACCCTCTTTCTTTGGTATATGGATGACTAATCCCTTAGAACAAAAGAGTGGAATGCAACCCTGAGGGTGAGAAGGCGAACACGTGGCTCATTATGGAGTGGGAACCCGAGGAGGTTAGATGATAAAATTTGGTTTCTCCAGTACGTTTTAGCCTCGCATGGTAGAGACGAAAACTTTGGAAAGAGAGAAAAGAATTGATTGTGAGGAATAGAAAACATTATCAGCCCTTTGAACTGATTTTAAGAGAGTGATAGAAGTGAAACCATTCATCAGCCCAGTAAGAAATCTCATTCCACGATATCATTGGAACTAGAACGTCGCACCAGGTTGTGGGTACCCTTTTCTGTCCCCTGTTCTTATTCTTCAAGTTTTCTAATTAATCATCTTAGTTTACTAGTATAGTTATTTACTAGTTATAGAATTTTTGACAGGAATTGATCTTGTACCAATTCTCGTGTGATTACTTGTGCGTATTATTTGGTGGAAGAGGTGTTAGTTGGCATCTTCAAAGAATCTTGTATTGCATCGAGCAAAACAATAAATTTTATTTTATTTTTGTTCCTTTGTCTACATATCTCCCTCATTCACCTCACACTTCTGTTGAAAAATGTATCAAAAAATTGGTTTTATTTTCAAATGTGACATTTTTCATTTTGTATTTATTTCCAAACTGTCACATTTCCATAACAGCCAATTACAGTGTATATTGATCATGTGACTATTTTACAGTAATGACTGCTTTCTAAAGTGCAAATGCTATTGTGTTCCATTGTTTTCTTAATTTTTCTTTAATAATGGCCACATTTTCTGAAGAAGTTCAAAAAGTAGTTAGTCAATATGCTAGAAAGAGGTTGCGTCTTTATTTTGTAGAAATTTTCATAAGGAAAATCCAAAAATCAAGAAAATTAATTTATTTTGTGATGAATGCAGTGCACAAAACAAAAATTACACATTATTAGTAAATTTTCAGATATATATAGTGTAATTTTTGAAATTACATATCCAGTGTGGGGTCACAGTTATTTACCCATAGAAGGGCCTTTGGAAGGGTGGGAAAAAAAATGTTAAGAAAAACTGAACTGCTTCTTTTACCAGAAGATTACAGTAAAATTTTGAGCGTATAGGAAAATTACATGTTCTTTGTAAAGACTGGCAATTTGGTAATTGGAAACTTGCAATTCATTCACACATTAAGTCAAAAATGGATTTTAAAGTATCTGAAATGAAAGTAATCAGAATAAACTCTAAATATGTTTGTTGCAAACAGCACTATTCTGATAGATCGGGAATATGCAAACATACAATGTTAAAAAGAGGTAAATAAAAGGTCATATCTATTAGTTGATTTGTTACCATTAGAGAATAAACTTAAGCTGGAAAAGATAGATGATGTGAAGAAACTTTTAAATAAACTGAGAATAAGTGATGGGCATACTGCAATGACATTTTACAAAAAGTGTTTTCTTGTTTAGAAAGTGACTGATTCTAATAGGTACTGTGACAAAAAATTACAATATGATTTTTATTAATTTTATTAACTCAGAACTTCAGATAAGGAGACATTAAAGAAATTAAAAGAAAAATTAAAATATTTCTTTTAATTTCTTTAATGCCTCCTTACCTTATATGAAGTTCTTACTTGAGTTAATACAACTGTTGGTGTGATGTCCAATCTAAGTATTTAGTGTACCTAAATAATATTAATTTTTATGTAATCATTAAGTTTTTTTTTCTTTCTTTTGGAATTAGTATAGTTTTTTAAATACCATTTTTTATTATCTTCAGTCATATGAACAAGGTTCATGTGATTTTATTTTTGTTTTGTATCTTATTTTGTATATTCTCTTTTGTTTTTATACATTAAAATTTTTTGACCATTTATTCGTTGTTTTTATTATATTATCTATTTAAATGCTGCAATTTTGTTCCAAAGTGGTGTAAAGTCCATGATTTGAAGTACCTATACCATTTCTTTTACCTCAGAATTTTTCACTGTTAAACCTATATTCAGAATATAAAAATAAAGTTCTGTACCAATAATTAAGTTTTTCCTTAATATTTAAAGCAATTACTCATGCAAAGCTGCACAATTGGGAATCTTTTCTGGCCAATTCTTAACAGTCAAATCCACTCTTCGTCAATTACACTTATGAGTTTCTTCAAATTCTGATTTCCAAATGATCATCTGTTTTCATGTGGAAATGAATTAAATTTATATCGGGCTCCCGTGTAATTTTGGAATTCCTCCTATTGCTATTCATCATTACTCCTGATAATACACAAGAATGATTCAAACGACCCAGATAAAATACTATAGTTTTTAAACACCAGAAGGTGAGAATCCGGTAAAAAAAGCAAATATACAGTTTATAAAAACAAAAAGAATCCTTTGCTCGCATGTATAGGACGACCTAGGTTTTTGAAGCGGTGAAAAATGAATAAAAACCTCGTCTTATATGCGAATAAATACAGTATTTAAAATTTGTAGTTTTTGGAAATTTGTATTTCCTGGAGATAAGTCACATTGAAAATAAGCTTTTCAATTAAAATAATTTATTTAATAAGAAATGATAACACAATGCAAAAAAAAAAAAAAAAAAAAGGATACTCGACACATGGACTCACATGACAAAACAAAAAGATTCCTGCGTCTTATAATTTCATTAAATGGGCATGACTATGCATTACAAAAAAAATTTCTTACAACTAATTTAAAACTAACTTATAACTATAAAGATGAAATAGAAAATTAAAACAGACAAAGGAAAGGGAAAAGAAAGGGGTTGATTTCTTTTTTATGTAGTACTCAGTTGATTTCTTTTTTATGGAGATGATTACTTTCTATGATTCTCAGTGAAATTTCCTTGTTTATCCTTTTGGGGAGGTTAACATATTTTTTTATCAGAGAACAAAGGAGACTGTCTTCATCAATGATTAATTGAAGCCTCAAGATGCTTGCTGCACGATGCCTTCAAGAAAAAGCCCCTTGCTATGGTCAGAATCGACCTCTCCTCTCTATGGTCTCCCCCAGTTTTGAACTCTCCTTTCTAGTCTGAAAACCGTTACCTCTCCCCTTTTGGTCCTTAGGCATTTTCTCTCCCCACGGGACATTTCAGAACATCAATCATCAACCAAGTGAAATAGAAATGAAGACAAGAGAAGATACTAGAAACAGGAAAAGACAAGAATTGAGGACAGAAGCTACAAACTAGAATATTCTATTATAATATTCTATTATAACTTAAAAATTTTGGCATACAGCCACACTATATTTTGTCCACTAAATGCAGGTATCCATTACAAACTTGCCAGCATTAAAGCAGAATCTACTTATTATAATCACTTTGAGATTCACCTAAATATTAGCAATAACTGACTAACAACATTAAGCAGGTAAATATTAGTATTGCCACCCATCCTTACTTGGTAAGGACAGTCCTTATTTCAGTTGCAGTGTCCTTTCATTCTTATTTAGTGATAAAATATCTTTCCTAATAACAAAATGGATAGGAAAAACAAAAAATAATGCAGCTAATACTGATGGCCAGTGTTACCTAATGTTTCTCAACTATATTATAGAAAAGTTTATAAAAAGAGCTTTTCTGGAATGTGTCATAAGACATTCCCCACAAAATTTTTGACTGCAATGCAGTAAAGTGAGAGCTGCCATTCTTGGATGCCAAGTTAAGATTCCCTCCCCTCACACACCACACACACACACACTGTGGTGTGACGGGTTAATGAGAACCACGTTATATAAATAATATACCACGGATAAACACGTATTTCAAATAAACGATAGTAATAACAATTTATTTTTAGTCAACATAAATTACAGAATTTAAACCGTTTATTTCTTCCCATTCACAATGCTTGTAGATCTGGTTGCACGTTCAAGCCCCGAAAGCGGTCAGTTCACAATCAGTTTGAATCATCTTATAATACTAATTAAACTACCTAAATTAAACTAAGACTACTGTTACTTAGATAAAAAAAGAATATAGGACAGTTATATTAGAAGAGGGTCCCTTTTCTTTGTTTGGCGAGTTGGGCAATTTGCGAAGTCTATTACGATTAATTGAGAATACAACCTGACCACGTGGAATTCTTTCGGTGGGACGAAATATCCAATGACAAAACCTCCTTTATATCTTGATCATTCCAGTCCTTTGACACAACTCCTCTGAACCTCTGTTCGCTGAATCTCTCTCTCTCTCTCTCGTTCCTTTCTCATCGGTGCTCCTCTCTTTCTCACCATGTGCTTCTCGTCTTGCAGTCGTTTTTCAAATGGTCAAAAATCATCCTTCTGCCCTTTGACACGGGGTAGGTGACTCCGCACTAGCCCAAAACTCGCCATGAGGAAAATATTTTTGTAATTGAGTAAAATAGTTAGAAACAATAGGGTTAGTAGAATCAATGTTAACGTTAACTTATAAAAATATAGTAATAATATACATAATTACATGGGGGGGCTTTACCCACCACAACACCTCATCATCATCATAATCATCATCGCCTTTACTTTGGAAAATCAAAAGATAGCAACCCTAGTAAATACATAAGATTACAATTAGTAGGAATCCTGATTTTATTAACTATGACATTAAAGAAACATGGTAAAACAATCTAATTAATAAATCTTTCAAATTGCAAATTTTTAACAGTAATTCATCCAGTATTATTTGTCTGCTACTTTGAATTACTTTGTAATATCACCTCCAACAATAGCTAATGCATAATACATGTAACTAAATTACAGAATTTTAATGCTATGTAATGTAAACAAATAACAATTAAAACATTAAACAATTAAAGCACTGGTTGAAACTGATCACATAAGCATTTTTAAGCTGCTTTTTTTATTTACCTGGAGTTAAGGATAACTATAATCAAAACTCTAATTACAATAAGCAAAATTTTATCAGTGGATTTTAACTTGCATCTTTTGGGATGTGATAATTCTGAAAATGTTAGAAGACTGATAACAATCAATGACAACAAGAAGCAGTGTCTACTTTTTTCAATATCTGGCAGCTTTTAAATAATCAATTTACAGTGGAACCTCACTTAACGAGCATAATTTGTTCCAGAATCTTACTCATAATGTGAAACACTCATTAAGCAAAACAATTTTTCCCATATAAATTAATGTAAAATACAATAATGCGTTCCATGCCAAAAAAAAAAAAAAAAATACTCAAATATTTTATGTATAATGTTTATTCAAAGAAACTTATACAATATACATTGTTAAGGAGTGCAAATCATCATCTTTTCTTCTAGCCTGGAATGCAAATTCGAGTTGCAAAAAAAACAAAAAATAATTGAAATACAGTACTATCTAATATTTAATTATAGACTTCACATAGCTGAAGAATTTGGCATATTGTGTGGCACGTTTATTATATAACGGACTATGGTTGTTGATGTTTATATGTAATTTGTGTGAACACAAGTTTGAAAAAAATGAGTGATCACAAACAACACTAAGATGCTAGCGGAATGAGTGCTAAACACAGACTGATGGAGCATGCGTACAATCTGGGACTTCTCCTCTCCTCGTCAGTCATTATGCAAAACGTTGCTCGTGAGTCACTTTTTTACAATTTGTTTTGCTCACTATGTGAGGTGCTTGTTAAGTGAGGTTCCACTGTATGGTTTTCTTTTGTGAAAGTATATATGATAAGAATGGAAATCAGAAACAGTCAAAGAATTGCTGAAGTTATATGGTTATTTTTATAAGACAATTAATTTACAAAATTTGGCAATAAAAGCATGTTAATAAATTCCTTAGAAAAAACAATAAAATTTCTTCTTCAATAATTTTAAAAACTGACAATTTATCAGCAATAGATTTGCATTTAAAAAATTCTTTTATACCTTTATTTCAAATTTGAAAATTTTAATTTTTAAATAGAAATTAAAATTCCTAAATAATTCAAATTAGTTGAATCACAATTTATAATCAAATCAAAGCATTCTTGTCTTCGTGAATTTAATCAAATATAATTTAATAATTCTTTGTTGATAAATTTTTTTTATTGTAATATGACATTCTTTCCATTAAACCTGACTATTAAAGAATAAAATGTATGTATAGCAAAAATATTGTAGAAATAGAAGGCTATTCTGTAGTTATGATAATATAAATTACTTTAAATATTTATACTTATACTGTCTAAATAAAAATTAATGATTATTCTATAGTATTTAATAAATAAGCGTAAGATGATAATGCAATTTCCAAAACTCGATTTTAATGACTAATAACTAATCACTATATTAATAATCATATATAAATTAATTAGCTGCTTAAATTATTTAGATAACAATATTATGGCTATGTTGCAACAAATAATGCAAAGACTGGGAATTGTGGAAGCAGAAACTCAGCAGCAAACTACACAATTACGAGACACCACTACGGCATTAACAAGATTAGAAGTACAACGTCAAGATTTAATATCTGTAATGGATCGCATAGAATCTCGACTTACTCAACGGCTAGATGATATGAGAGGAGATATCAGAAAAGTAATAAATATTTATATTTATTTCTCTTTTTATAATTTTATAGATGAAAGGATGAATAATTAATTACAAACAAAAATTGAGTTATTTTATATTATAAAAAATATTAGTTTCATAATATTAGCAATACTTTAAAATCAACAATTTCTTATTCTAATTTAAAGTTGTCATTAGTGCACTTGAAACTATTAAATTTTTTAAAATGATGTTTAGCAACAAACTTATTTTGCATATTGACACTTCTATATAAAATTTTAAAATATTTAAATTTCTTTAATGAAACAATACAATTCTATATAAGAACAAACCAGCATAGCTAACTAAACTAAACATTTTAAGAAACTTTCTTTAATTGAGATTTGATATACATATTTTGCCATATTTTCTAACTACTTTCAATTTAAATTATACAAATTAAAGTCATTATTAACCAAAAAAAAAAATTCAGTTGATATGTTGAAAGAACCATAGCTTGTAATTCATATATTACACACAAAAGGATCTGAACTAGAGGGGAGCAACTCATATTAGTTTTGAGGAAGTGGGAAGGGAGAGTGAGATTTCATGACAAATGGCTCTAGTCTAGTCACAATATTCATTATTCAAACTAATATTAAATTGATACATCTGTGCTGTGTGTCTGTATGTCAATTACTACACTTTAATTTTTCTTCTAGAGAGAGGCAGCTGGTCCCTCGCTGGGTACCCCCTTGATCAGATAATTATAAATGATCAAGTTCATAAATAAATACTTAAATAATGAACTTAACACATTGCAGGGGATGTTAATAAGCACATAGAGACAAAAAGTAATGTATGGACAAACAAATTTTAAATAAAACTTCAAATACTTTTGTGGTTGGCTTTAATTAAAGTTTGTTTATCCATACATTACCTTTTATGTTTTCATGTTTATTAATACCCATTTTAACATGTTTCTAATGGCATAAACTACAAATTTATCATTTGTAGTTTATGCCTTTACTAACTTAAATAAATACTTATAGTTTTAATAATAAATTTCCTCAAATGCAATGATATTTAGAATAAATGAAAATTGAATTCTAATACTGTACCATTATTAAATACAATAGTAGAATAAAATTTTCCTTTATATTTAAAAACTAAATAAATCAATTAAAAAAATACATTTTAAAAATTATAATTTGATATCCAATCAACAAAATACTATTTATTGAATAACTCTCTCAAATCAACAAATACCCAAGTACTTTTCAGCCTCCAATCTGATCATCAAAAGTGCCAATTATTAAATACAGTATGACATAAAAAAGCAAAGTTTGAACTTCAATATCTTAAAATTTAAAACATTCCAAGCTCTGTTAAATTCCAAACCTACAAGTAGATAAACATTAAGATTGCCAGCTATCAACATAATTTAATAAATAATGAGTGTTTATAAACAATTATTGAATATTTAATTCAGTACTTGTTTATAAACACTCAAATTTCTGTAAGACAGAAATAAGAAAACTATTATTTTTATGTCCTACAGATATTAGATATTTCTGTATTTTTATTGTCAAGTTCAGTTATCAGAATTGACAATTTGCATAAAGTAATCTTAAATAAAGTTTAATTTTAATACTTTTTAATAACTCAAAGCAACAAAATTTGCCTTTTAGACCTATAAAGCTGTAAAGATTGACAGGAATTTGTAAAATTACCTCTCTACAGAACCTTTATGAACAGTAGGAAAAAGATATCTATATATCTCAACTTCAGAGAAAAAAGAATAAACAATTAATAAAACACCAATTCTACAACATGATAGATATTTAAATATACTTGATTATATTTCTCTCTTCATTCAATATTTTCCTCTTCTCCCTTTCTTTCCAGCCTGAACTGCTGAGTAGGCTTTTGTCTTTCTTCAATATCAATTCAATAGGCATAAAATATTTTCTTCCCTGAATAAAAATGCTACTTATTTTTAACTTATCATAAACTTTACCAGAAAATTTTTTTAATTTTGTATTTAATTTCATTATGTAGAATTTAAAACAACAGTAAGCAATCAAAACATTACTTATAAAAATTCTTGTGAGTTTTGTATTTCTCCTGTGTGTATAAACTAATTGATACATTCAAAAACATATATTAAATAATTAACTGTTCTAAATCTGAAAGCTCAAATTTTGTAATTCTTATATAAATAAATAATTCTCAATTAGAATTTTAAATTCCAGATAATGCCCTCAACTAAAACTAATTTAGTCTAAATTACTCATAGATCATTTTTAATTTTTTATTATTATTATTCTCACAGATGATTACATTACAAGAAGTTTTGAGAGAAGATGTTGATAAACTGCAACAAAATCAACTCGTTAATAAAGTATGGTTTGAAGAGCAATTACGACAACTGAAATTCCAATTCAAAGACGAGAAAAAAGAAATCATACCAGAAACAACAGTTTCTCCTTTTGCAAACAGTGATGTTCTGGCAAATTTGCAAATTGTTCAAACTACATTATATGGTTTACGTAGAATGATTGATTTAATTCAAAATGGAGTTGCAAGTCTTCGAGCTAATGTAACTGATCTAACTAATTTTACTAGGTGATTTATTTTAATTTTAATTTTAGTATAACACAAATAAATTCAGTAATTTATTTATAATATAATTGCTGAAATAATTAATATATAAAACAGAAAACAAGTTTGAAAAGGAAAATTATTGGATAAAAGAATCAATAAATTTACACCAATAAATGATTAAGAAATTTACTTTTATTTTGATATTACTACTATACAGTGATACCTCAGTTTTCAGCAATAATCTGTCCAAAAACAATCAGTGAAATCTGAAACTGACAAAAACCGAGGCAATTATTTCCATATGAATCAATGTAAATCCAATTAATTCATTCTAGACACTCCAAAATACATACCAAAAGCACATTTTATAGAGAATTAATATAGAGTTAAATACTAAAAGCAATAAGAAATTAATATAAAAGACTAATTAGCATAAAGATAAAACATAATTAGCATTAAGATAAAAGCAATGGAATTGTTCAGCTAGACACGTGGAATACTGTCTTGTCTTGTAGAAGCTAGTTGGACATGAGCTTCTAGCCTATATTGCCTGTGATAAAGTGTGACGTAATTGTTGTGTAGTTGTATGCGTTTATGAAGGTCGTATCGCAGGGAATAATGCCTTCTGGGAGGTCTGTTTAAGGGTAACTGGCGCCTATTCAGGCATTACAGATGTGGAGAAAACCCAGAAAACTTCACGTGGCCAGCCCGTCCTTGTGAAGCGTCAACCCACGACGAACTCCCAGTGTTCAGGGAACGGAACCATTGGCCAATGGTGGGCTGTCGCAGAGTAATGCTCACACAATGAGAAATAATGCCACACTGAGTCGGAAAATGCATCGGTCGACTGATTTGCAAATGATTTAGTGAAGTAGTTGTATATCATTAATAATGATATACAACTACTTCACCAAATCATTCAGCCAAAAAACAATCTGTTTTTGGATGAATGGTTTGATGAAAATGATTTGGTAATTTGATCATTTTTAAAAACATTAATTTTATCTTATTTTCAGACTGATATATAATCAAACAGAAAATATGCCAAGTAAACAATATATTCTTTCTATTATAAGAAACACTTTATCTGAACAGGAATCACCTCAGATGACATGTGTCATGCCTTTACCACCAGGTAATAATATATATGAATCATATATTCAGTTCATACATCTATTTCTTTTGAGTAGATATTTATATTATATTGGTTATATTATGATGTTATTTATTAATCAATTAGCCACTTGGTTTTATAAGTTTTATTATTCTTGTTGTTGTTTCTGAAATTTTACTAAAATATAATAATAATCTATTTCTGAAAATATTAAGACATTGAAATTAGTAAGCCCAATATATTAATTAACAGATTCAAAGAAACATATATCTAGAGATTGCCAAGAAATACTTGAAGCAGGCTACAATAAGAGTGGAATTTATAGAATCCAACCAGAATTTGCAGTTCGGCCATTTTTTGTATATTGTGATATGGAAACTGAAGGTGGTGGATGGACAGTATGTTATATTTTCATTTTAAAACTTGTAAAATAATAATAATAGTGTTCAAATATAACATAATAGTATATGTATATATCATTATATGAATCATATAGATCTATATTTAATTACTATAATTTCCTGCAAATAACCCACAGGTTATCTGTTTTAAATCAACTTGAAATAAGATACAAGTTATCTGTAAATTTTTAAATTGTGATTATGAGATTTTCTATACATCAGTCTACGTGCCTTTTTTTTCACAGATTGTCTGGTATATTGGTCTATCCAGGAAACAGTGGTGTAGCGAGGAGGTGCAAAGGGGTCTAACATGCCATGGGCACCCCTCTGCGAGTGGCACCCAAATGGTCTCCAAGACAAACTATATGTGTTTCTGGAGAAGGGAGGGGTGCCAATAAAATGTTGTGCCCCGGATGCCAGTTATGTTCGCTATGCCACTGCCAGGAGAGACCATAAAATCAGATATTTCCATATGTTAAAAACTGGCATGCTGGTTTAAGTGAGATTATACATTCCTCTCCAGAGGGCAGCTGAAACTCATAGACACTAGTTTTTATTCTAAAATTGTGAAACTCAGCATTATATCAAAAATTACAATTACAGTAGAGCATCGATTATCCGACCTCCGATCAACCATCACATCGGTTAACCGACCACATTCTAGTCGGCAAATTCAAATGTCTGCTAGTGATGTGATGCTACAATATTTGGCTATGTCTTGGCTATTTTAGTGTTATTTTTGTTAAATTTTTGCGAGTTTTAGCTGGCAACACTGGATTGACCATAAAAGGTAGGCCAGTATTTAAACTAGGCTTAATTTTCTATTTTTTTCTTTATTTTTGTATTTATTTTGTGCAAAACAAAGAAATAATTTTTAATGATACAATAATGATGATTATTTTTTTTTTAAAAATTTTGTTAGGCTTAACATCGATGAAAATTCAACGCGAAGTAGGTTAATAGCAATATACTAATATACTAATTACATGGGATATACTATCATCATATTTTTTCATACTTTTCGGTTATCCCTTTTTTTCAGTTATCCAACCAACCCCAGTCCCCAATTGAGTCAGATAATCGATGCTCTACTGTATATGTTTAATTTCTGCATTTTGTCTTCTTTTTAACAATGTAAAATACTCATAGATTGCCAAAAGTGCTTTTTTTATGTTTATATTATTGTAAGTTGATCTAAAAATGTAAAAACAAACATATCAAATTTCAGAAATTCACTATAAATTATCTCAACTTACACTGATTAACATCTGCTTTGTATGAAATTTGAGAGGATGCTGTTATCTTTCAGGGTCAGAGTAGATTGTCAGTGTAGCCCACACTGACAAACTACTAATATTACTGATGTTAATAAGCCACTAATTGTTTTATTGCCCTGTAAATGAAAACTCTCTTCAGTCAAACTACAATGCTATTATTTTATTGTACTTGGAAGAATGTTTTCTTTAAGATTTATTTAACAATTAATTTTGTTAAATCTGATTAATTTTATATTTTAGTTACAGTTTAACCAGTATGCTGGTAATCCCAGGGTTTCTGGCATTCTGGTTTTCTCAGTTATACACAGCATGCCAGTCAATCCATGAAAATATGGTATTATTACACATTCCTACTTATACACTCATTGACAAAGAATTACACACAAAGATAAAAATGTCTGATTACTGCAAATGCATGTGTCTCAAACAAATAGTTATGATTACAATTGTAATCTTATTGCACTCCATGTAATGTCACCAGAGTATCATATAAAAAAGCTTGCAGAGACTCTTTTTTCTAGTATACTTGTTGTTTGGAAAACTTCCAATTCCAGCATGCCTCTACGATACAGTCAGACATGAACAGCAGACAGTTTGAGAAAGACTACATCATTAGCCTGAAGGAAGCAGAGTGACCATTTCCCCAAATTGCCTGTATCTGAGCAATTCTGACCTGACTGTTAGCTGTTAGCAGATATAATAAGAATAAAAAATAAATAGGAAAGATTTTAACATGGATAACATCTTTATTACATACTTATTGACAACTAAAATTATGCACCAAGAAGGCGGCTTTGAAATCAAATAAAACTTTATTATTGCAAATATAATGTTATCCAGAAACAGATAGAAACCTAGTTATAGAATATGTCTCTCCTTGTACCATTGACAGACAAATTTGCATGAATGGTAATCACTACATATTTTGCCATTCACATCTCAACTTTGTTTGCAGTGGTGCCATAACAAAACTGTGACTTGATATGAAATGGCAACATATCATCTTTAGCAATGAATTACTCCAAGTTTTTGATAGTAAATACATATTGTAGGGCAGCGTAGGCAATGTGACATAAAATAATGACTGAATGGTGATATCATAGGAGAAGGTGTAGTGTGTGTCACAGTTTATTAAGAAAAAGTTTGTTTATGCTGTGCAATCAAACTTCCATCATATGCATCAAAGAAATTTTCTACATTTCAGGAGTATCAAACATTTGCATAAAAATCTTAAGAACACTGGTTCAATTAGGTCTTCATGAATAAAAGCTGATCCTTGATAAGTCATTGAATGTTGAGCAAGTGCATGTTGACTTCCAAAATAGCCTGAAGAAATTTATTTGTGGGACATCTCATGAGCTGGGAAAATCAAAAATAACTTTGCATAATGTAAATATTGATTAATCAGTAATTGCCTTATGACTGCTGAGAAACATTATTCAGGCTGAAAAGATTTGTGCACTTTTAAATTAATCAATATTTCTCTTATCTGCTGACTGTGATTTAGCTTGCATAATGTGTTATGTAAACATCGCTGTTTGTATGCCTACAAACTGCAGATGCTAAAGGCACTTCAATTTACCAGATGACTATCTAAGCCAATGCAACAAATGTGTTGGAGAAAATCAAGAATGACAACTAGTACCTGGCAAGTGTGGGTGTCTAAGAATCTTCAAGTATGCTAAAAATATGCACATGACAACTAGTTAATGTGTAGTATACTTTAAGATTGATCATCAAGAAATTCCTCAACCAAGAATTTCCAAAATGCTAGATTAGTCAGAGAGGATCTATCCCTGGCCAGCATCATTACCAAACTCTCTCTCTGTTCAATTTTTCCTTGGAGTTACATTAATTAAAAGCAATGCCTATTCCATATCCATGCAGAATGGGGGAATCTGGAGTTGAGAAAAGCTTGTTTCTCACTCTTGTTTGGCTTCAGATTGGGAAGATCTGCCTGCAGTGTCACTAGGATAGGTTTTTAGTAGTATTTGATTTGGGGAACAGGAAGCTCATAAGATCTACCCGTCAGTTTTTCCTGACACCAGCCTAATTAGAGCATTAGGCATGCTAATGAATAAATTTAAATACTTTTCCAAGGAGGACGGATCGTAGATCCATGGTAAGACTTTGGCGTTGAGTTGAGTTCAACAATGAGACCATTTAAATCAAACAAAACAAAATTTAATAAGGACAAAACACAAAAGAAAATAATAATTGATACATAAAGAGATACTAGACCCTTACCTAATCGTGTGAAAGAGAGAGAGAACTTACAACAACTTAGACATATCAATCGAAGTCTACTAGTGAGGTAGTGTCTTCTTATTCTATGATTTGTGTCAAAGTGACGAATTGTTGTGATGGACGAGGGTCACAGAGGAGGAAGATGAGTGAAGGAACTCTTGTTAATATGGCCCGTTCAAACTATCACAAACTGCATCAATTATGTGGCGAGTGCCTGTTGTTTATGCGGCAAATCTGTTCATCTGTAGACTGCCTCAAATGGCAGGAAATCTCCCCTTTTATTGTATCCCTGAACCAATAGCATTAAAAAACTTATGTCTGCTGATGGGATGTACAGGAGGGTTAGATACACAGATGGTTGTCAAAGTTGGAGATAACTTGTGAGGGGAAGTGGATTTCCCTTTCTAACACAACAGTGTCACTTTTGTATTCCATTAGAGTAAACAATAGGGAAAAATAAATTCACTTTCTCATGCTAAATAAATGATATAATTCTGATTCTCACATAGAACATGGGAACTGAAGACACACTGTGACAACTATTAGGCAAGTCACACCTCAGATGCAGCAAAACACACAGCAGGAGTTGGAGCATCATTTGGACATCCTAAGGGCCACCAAGGATTCAATGTCAAACTGGACTAAGGTGAACAACTTAGATACATTATGCATAAAGAGCACAAGTCAAAAAAGAAATAAGTCTATATCTAAATTACATCATAAAATGATAACAAAAGCATATGTTGTTGTATTTCTCATACACCCTTCATTATGTTATAGCTAACAACAACTAATGTAAAATTATAAAACAATATATTCAGCTATAGAAAAATTAATGTAAATTTATAAAAATTTTTAATTCAATTTAAAACTGGCTTAATTATATACCCGATATCATTTTACAACTATTTTTAATATAGGTATTTCAACGGAGAAGTGATGGAAGTGTGGATTTTTTGAGAAATTGGATAGACTATAAACATGGATTTGGAAATACTGAAGGAGAATATTGGCTTGGTATGTTTTAATTATTATTAATTCTTTAATTTCTCGATAACTGATGTTATTAATTCACCTGTTGCAAAATTATCAGAATACAGTGATACATAATCTTACTAACATCATTTATTATATTTCAATAATAATCTATTTTATTTGAAGATGCAGGAAATATTTCTGGTTTTTAATATAATATGTAATTGTTTATTGCAGTGTGAGTATAAAAATTTAAATAAAAGCATAAATTTTTAAAGAAGTTAAATACAATTTAGTAATTTTATAGTTTCAAAATCTTACAAATGGAAGGCTTTTTATGCAATTTATAGTCTTACAAAAATAAAAAACAAAATTAAAATAACTAAAAATATATTTGTTATTTTTATTTGTACTTATATCTTACATATGTATTTTCTTTAATTCATGTTATATTGTTTTGTATTTTATATTAATTTAATTTTTTCAACATTTTTTTACAGTTGTGACCACCAGCACAAATTTAATGAGTTCTATTTTATTTAAATTTTGTTCTATGTAACATTCCATAACCTAAATATGGCTGTTAAAGACAGTTGAAAACATTTGTTCTTATACTAAATTGGTCCATTTTAACTTGATTACAGGTGTTAGTTGGTGCTTTTAATCCAGACATAAGTTAAATACAAATAAAAAGAGCATACACTTAAAAACTAATTCATTCATTCTATTCATTCATTGTATTCTATTTTAATTTATTTTAATTGAAAAAGATATCTGCAATTTTGAGATTCTAGAAATATTTATGTTTAATTTTGTTTAGAGTTTTGCTTTCAATTTATGTTGCTTTCTTTAATATATTGAACTGTAATAAAATTTAGAGTTGAATTACGAATTATAATATTTTTATTGTATCTAATTTTGTCCTTTGAATTTAGCAATTAATTCTATTGTGACAGCCAGATGGCCAAGACAGTTAAGGTATCAGCCTGTTGCATTGGGGAACCTAGGATTGAATCTGGCCTGTCAAAAACCCCAAAAAGTTTTTCATAGATGATCTGTTCTAGATATATTGAGCTCCATCCTTCACCATTCAGACATCCCCATTTGGGTCTGGCCAAATTCACAATGGATATTATTTAAAAAAGGGTCATCTTAATGCCCACAGGACGAAAAGGCATTAAAATGAGAAAAAAATTCTATTACCATAGTTTTTTTGATTCAAGGATAATATTTCTGTAGAAACTGATGGTACCTGCATTTGTGAACATATTGAACAAAAAATGGCTTTAAACTCAATCTTCATGTTATATAGATTAAGTTTATGTTCTAAATTATATAAAATACAAAGTAATTTCTAACATTTCTAATAAGAAATATTTAATATGAAAGAATGGGTAACATTATAAACATGCAGCTATACATCAAATGCCAAGTATAATGTAACTTGAAAAACTTTCTTCTTCACATCTGTTGAAAATATAACAAATATTGATTTTGTATTCTGTTCAAAATATACAAGACAATTTGAATGTGTTGTATATTTAAGAAAATGTCTAAATCTTTTTTAGCTGCCTAAACAAACATATAAAATGCATATTTCTCTTCTTTAACACACCAAGTTTCATTATTAATATTAAAAAAATCAAAACTTTCCTTTGTACTTTTCAAAAAATTAATAATAATACTAATAATATATTTATTAATTAAAACTTAAACATTAAATCTTAATTATTATCAAATTTTAGTCATAGCTATCATATACTATTTAAACTTGCAACAAATATAATATGAAATAATTTTAACAGCAAATTTTGTGCTTTGAAGATTTATTATAATAGTCAAATGATTACAGTATATGTGTAGAAATTAAAAGTAACCCAAATAAAAAGTTGATGTTCTCAGTTTGAGTTTTTTGAACTGTGTTAATCCAAGATCATGAGTTAGTAGTGATTTTCTGGACCTATTAGTTTTTCACAGGCATTTTTCACCAAATTGCCTTACTTAGCTGTTTTTTCATATCCTCATGCTACATGTGATTCATCTGTGTAAAAAGTTTTGTTAAAAGAATTTTTTCCACTTATCACAGGCCCTCAAAAAACTGCTGCAGAAAACCATTGCCTTATGCATGTGAATGCCTACAATTCTTCTTTGTTGTCACATGATTTTTATTGTCACATGCATAAGTCAGCAATTCTCTGCTCCGATATCATCTTCAGTGACCTTATGTCATCACAAACCGGTATTCAATAAATGCCCCTTGCATTTATTGGATATCTGTTTTTGAAGACATAAGGTCACTGAAGTTACCTTATTTTAAAATAAGGTATTAAACTGTCACAAAATGAAATTAAGGTATTAAACTATCAAACAATAAAACTTAATTTTTATATTTCTGATAATTAGCACTGAGTTCAGCGTTAACGTAGTTTCTTCTTTTTATTGCAAGCACTTTCGACGAAAAATTACGATCGTCGTCTTCAGGCGAATGTGGA